>NW_026562378.1:0-600000 GCF_027474105.1 Poeciliopsis prolifica
TCAGTGAAAGAAGTCAAAAAGTAAGACTAAGACGAAAAAAGCTTTCTCTCAGTGAAATAAGTCAAAATGCACCACTGTGTAATTTTCTGCAAATTCATGAAAGTTCAGCTTCATAATCTTTGAAACAGCTTAGAAGTACTGAGAAGCAGTATATTTTAGTGTTTTGAACAATTCCAGTGTTGATCTCAGTGAAAGAAGTCAAAAAGTAAGACTAAGACGAAAAAGCTTTCTCTCAGTGAAATAAGTCAAAAATGCACCACTGTGTAATTTTCTGCAAATTCATGAAGTTCAGCTTCATAATCTTTGAAACAGCTTAGAAGTACTGAGAAGCAGTATATTTTAGTGTTTTGAACATTCCAGTGTGATCTCAGTGAAAGAAGTCAAAAAGTAAGACTAGACGAAAAAAGCTTTCTCTCAGTGAAATAAGTCAAAAATGCACCACTGTGTAATTTTCTGAAAATTATGAAAGTTCAGCTTCATAATCTTTGAAACAACTTAGAAGTACTGGAAGCAGTATATTTTAGTGTTTTGAACAATTCCAGTGTTGATCTCAGTGAAAGAAGTCAAATGTAAGACTAAGACGAAAAAAGCTTTCTCTCAGTGAAATAAGTCAAAAATGCACCACTGTGTAATTTTCTGCAAATTCATGAAAGTTCAGCGTTATAATCTTTGAAACAGCATAGAGTACTGAGAAGCAGTATATTTGAGTGTTTTGAACAATTCCAGTGTTGATCTCAGTGAAAGAAGTCAAAAATAAGACTAAGACGAAAAAAGCTTTCTCTCAGTGAAATAAGTCAAAAATGCACCACTGTGTAATTTTCTGCAAATTCATGAAAGTTCAGCTTTATAATCTTTGAAACAGCATAGAAGTACTGAGAAGCAGTATATTTGAGTGTTTTGAACAATTCAGTGTTGATCTCAGTGAAAGAAGTCAAAATAAGACTAAGACGAAAAAAGCTTTCTGTCAGTGAAATAAGTCAAAAATGCACCACTGTGTAATTTTCTGCAAATTCATGAAAGTTCAGCTTTATAATCTTTGAAACAGCATAGAAGTACTGATAAGCAGTATATTTGAGTGTTTTGAACAATTCCAGTGTTGATCTCAGTGAAAGAAGTCAAAATAAGACTAAGACGAAAAAGCTTCTCTCAGTGAAATAAGTCAAAAATGCACCACTGTGTAATTTTCTGCAAATTCATGAAAGTTCAGCTTTATAATCTTTGAAACAGCATAGAAGTACTGAGAAGCAGTATATTTGAGTGTTTTGAACAATTCCAGTGTTGATCTCAGTGAAAGAAGTCAAAAATAAGACTAAGACGAAAAAAGCCTTCTCTCAGTGAAATAAGTCAAAAATGCACCACTGTGTAATTTCTGCAAATTCATGAAAGTTCAGCTTTATAATCTTGAAACAGCATAGAAGTACTGAGAAGCAGTATATTTGAGTGTTTTGAACAATTCCAGTGTTGATCTCAGTGAAAGAAGTCAAAAATAAGACTAAGACGAAAAAAGCTTTCTCTCAGTGAAATAAGTCAAAAATGAACCACTGTGTAATTTTCTGCAAATTCATGAAAGTTCAGCTTCATAATCTTTGAAACAGCTTAGAAGTACTGAGAAGCAGTATATTTAGTGTTTTGAACAATTCCAGTGTTGATCTCAGTGAAAAGAAGTCAAAAAGTAAGACTAAGACGAAAAAAGCTTTCTCTCAGTGAAATAAGTCAAAAATGCACCACTGTGTAATTTTCTGCAAATTCATGAAAGTTCAGCTTCATAATCTTTGAAAACAGCTTAGAAGTACTGAGAAGCAGTATATTTTTAGTGTTTTGAACAATTCCAGTGTTGATCTCAGTGACAGAAGTCAAAAAAAGACTAAGACGAAAAGCTTTGTCTCAGTGAAGTAAGTCAAAAATGCACCACTGTGTAATTTTCTGCAAATTCATGAAAGTTCAGCTTCATAATCTTTGAACAGCTTAGAAGTACTGAGAAGCAGTATATTTTAGTGTTTTGAACAATTCCAGTGTTGATCTCAGTGAAAGAAGTCAAAAATAAGATAAGACGAAAAAAAGCTTTCTCTCAGTGAAATAAGTCAAAATGCACCACTGTGTAATTTTCTGCAAATTCATGAAAGTTCAGCTTCATAATCTTTGAAACAGCTTAGAAGTACTGAGAAGCAGTATATTTTAGTGTTTTTGAACAATTCCAGTGTTGATCTCAGTGAAAGAAGTCAAAATAAGACTAAGACGAAAAAGCTTTCTCTCAGTGAAATAAGTCAAAAATGCACCACTGTGTAATTTTCTGCAAATTCATGAAAGTTCAGCTTCATAATCTTTGAAACAGCTTAGAAGTACTGAGAAGCAGTATATTTTAGTGTTTTGAACAATTCCAGTGTTGATCTCAGTGAAAGAAGTCAAAAATAAGACTAAGACGAAAAAAGCTTTCTCTCAGTGAAATAAGTCAAAAATGCACCACTGTGTAATTTTTTGCAAATTCATGAAAGTTCAGCTTCATAATCTTTGAACAGCTTAGGAGAACTGAGAAGCAGTATATTTTAGTGTTTTGAACAATTCCAGTGTTGATCTCAGTGAAAGAATCAAAAATAAGACTAAGACGAAAAAAGCTTTCTCTCAGTGAAATAAGTCAAAAATGCACCACTGTGTAATTTTCTGCAAATTCATGAAAGTTCAGCTTCATAATCTTGAAACAGCTTAGAAGTACTGAGAAGCAGTATATTTTAGTGTTTTGAACAATTCCAGTGTTGATCTCAGTGAAGAAGTCAAAAAGTAAGACTAAGACGAAAAAAGCTTTCTCTCAGTGAAATAAGTCAAAAATGCACCACTGTGTAATTTTCTGCAAATTCATGAAAGTTCAGCTTCATAATCTTTGAAACAGCTTAGAAGTACTGAGAAGCAGTATATTTTTAGTGTTTTGAACAATTCCAGTGTTGATCTCAGTGACAGAAGTCAAAAAAAAAGACTAAGACGAAAAAAGCTTTGTCTCAGTGAAGTAAGTCAAAAATGCACCACTGTGTAATTTTCTGCAAATTCATGAAAGTTCAGCTTCATAATCTTTGAAACAGCTTAGAAGTACTGAGAGCAGTATATTTTAGTGTTTTGAACAATTCCAGTGTTGATCTCAGTGAAAGAAGTCAAAAATAAGACTAAGACGAAAAAAGCTTTCTCTCAGTGAAATAAGTCAAAAATGCACCACTGTGTAATTTTCTGCAAATTCATGAAAGTTCAGCTTCATAATCTTTGGACAGCTTAGAAATACTGAGAAGCAGTATATTTTAGTGTTTTGAACAATTCCAGTGTTGATCTCAGTGAAAGAAGTCAAAAATAAGACTAAGACGAAAAAAGCTTTCTCTCAGTGAAATAAGTCAAAAATGCACCACTGTGTAATTTTCTGCAAATTCATGAAGTTCAGCTTCATAATCTTTGAAACAGCTTAGAAGTACTGAGAAGCAGTATATTTTAGTGTTTTGAACAATTCCAGTGTTGATCTCAGTGAAAGAAGTCAAAAATAAGACTAAGACGAAAAAAGCTTTCTCTCAGTGAAATAAGTCAAAAATGCACCACTGTGTAATTTTCTGCAAATTCATGAAAGTTCAGCTTCATAATCTTTGAAACAGCTTAGAAGTACTGAGAAGCAGTATATTTTAGTGTTTTGAACAATTCCAGTGTTGATCTCAGTGAAAGAAGTCAAAAATAAGACTAAGACGAAAAAAGCTTTCTCTCAGTGAAATAAGTCAAAAATGCACCACTGTGTAATTTTTTGCAAATTCATGAAAGTTCAGCTTCATAATCTTTGAACAGCTTAGGAGAACTGAGAAGCAGTATATTTAGTGTTTTGAACAATTCCAGTGTTGATCTCAGTGAAAGAATCAAAAATAAGACTAAGACGAAAAAAGCTTTCTCTCAGTGAAATAAGTCAAAAATGCACCACTGTGTAATTTTCTGCAAATTCATGAAAGTTCAGCTTCATAATCTTTGAAACAGCTTAGAAGTACTGAGAAGCAGTATATTTTAGTGTTTTGAACAATTCCAGTGTTGATCTCAGTGAAAGAAGTCAAAAAGTAAGACTAAGACGAAAAAAGCTTTCTCTCAGTGAAATAAGTCAAAATGCACCACTGTGTAATTTTCTGCAAATTCATGAAAGTTCAGCTTCATAATCTTTGAAACAGCTTAGAAGTACTGAGAAGCAGTATATTTAATGTTTTGAACAATTCCAGTGTTGATCTCAGTGAAAGAAGTCAAAAAGTAAGACTAAGACGAAAAAAGCTTTCTCTCAGTGAAATAAGTCAAAAATGCACCACTGTGTAATTTTCTGAAAATTTATGAAAGTTCAGCTTCATAATCTTTGAAACAACTTAGAAGTACTGGGAAGCAGTATATTTTAGTGTTTTGAACAATTCCAGTGTTGATCTCAGTGAAAGAAGTCAAAAATAAGACTAAGACAAAAAAAGCTTTCTCTCAGTGAAATAAGTCAAAATGCACCACTGTGTAATTTCTGCAAATTCATGAAAGTTCAGCTTCATAATCTTTGAAACAGCTTAGAAGTACTGAGAAGCAGTATATTTTAGTGTTTTGAACAATTCCAGTGTTGATCTCAGTGAAAGAAGTCAAAAATAAGACTAAGACGAAAAAGCTTTCTCTCAGTGAAATAAGTCAAAAATGCACCACTGTGTAATTTTCTGCAAATTCATGAAAGTTCAGCTTCATAATCTTTGAAACAGCTTAGAAGTACTGAGAAGCAGTATATTTTAGTGTTTTGAACAATTCCAGTGTTGATCTCAGTGAAAGAAGTCAAAAATAAGACTAAGACGAAAAAAAGCTTTCTCTCAGTGAAATAAGTCAAAAATGCACCACTGTGTAATTTTCTGCAAATTCATGAAAGTTCAGCTTCATAATCTTTGAAACAGCTTAGAAGTACTGAGAAGCAGTATATTTTAGTGTTTTGAACAATTCCAGTGTTGATCTCAGTGAAAGAAGTCAAAATAAGACTAAGACGAAAAAAGCTTTCTCTCAGTGAAAGTCAAAAATGCACCACTGTGTAATTTTCTGCAAATTCATGAAAGTTCAGCTTCATAATCTTTGAAACAGCTTAGAAGTACTGAGAAGCAGTATATTTTAGTGTTTTGAACAATTCCAGTGTTGATCTCAGTGAAAGAAGTCAAAAATAAGACTAAGACGAAAAAAGCTTTCTCTCAGTGAAATAAGTCAAAAAATGCACCACTGTGTAATTTTCTGCAAATTCATGAAAGTTCAGCTTCATAATCTTTGAAACAGCTTAGAAGTACTGAGAAGCAGTATATTTTAGTGTTTGAACAATTCCAGTGTTGATCTCAGTGAAAGAAGTCAAAAAGTAAGACTAAGACGAAAAAAGCTTTCTCTCAGTGAAATAAGTCAAAAATGCACCACTGTGTAATTTTCTGCAAATTCATGAAAGTTCAGCTTCATAATCTTTGAAACAGCTTAGAAGTACTGAGAAGCAGTATATTTTAGTGTTTTGAACAATTCCAGTGTTGATCTCAGTGAAAGAAGTCAAAAAGTAAGACTAAGACGAAAAAGCTTTCTCTCAGTGAAATAAGTCAAAAATGCACCACTGTGTAATTTTCTGCAAATTCATGAAAGTTCAGCTTCATAATCTTTGAAACAGCTTAGAAGTACTGAGAAGCAGTATATTTTAGTGTTTTGAACATTTCCAGTGTTGATCTCAGTGAAAGAAGTCAAAAAGTAAGACTAAGACGAAAAAAGCTTTCTCTCAGTGAAATAAGTCAAAAATGCACCACTGTGTAATTTTCTGAAAATTTATGAAAGTTCAGCTTCATAATCTTTGAAACAACTTAGAAGTACTGGGAAGCAGTATATTTTAGTGTTTTGAACAATTCCAGTGTTGATCTCAGTGAAAGAAGTCAAATGTAAGACTAAGACGAAAAAGCTTTCTCTCAGTGAAATAAGTCAAAAATGCACCACTGTGTAATTTTCTGCAATTCATGAAAGTTCAGCGTTATAATCTTTGAAACAGCATAGAGTACTGAGAAGCAGTATATTTGAGTGTTTTGAACAATTCCAGTGTTGATCTCAGTGAAAGAAGTCAAAAATAAGACTAAGACGAAAAAAGCTTTCTCTCAGTGAAATAAGTCAAAAATGCACCACTGTGTAATTTTCTGCAAATTCATGAAAGTTCAGCTTTATAATCTTTGAACAGCATAGAAGTACTGAGAAGCAGTATATTTTAGTGTTTTGAACAATTCCAGTGTTGATCTCAGTGAAAGAAGTCAAAAATAAGACTAAGACGAAAAAAGCTTTCTGTCAGTGAAATAAGTCAAAAATGCACCACTGTGTAATTTTCTGCAAATTCATGAAAGTTCAGCTTTATAATCTTTGAAACAACATAGAAGTACTGATAAGCAGTATATTTGAGTGTTTTGAACAATTCCAGTGTTGATCTCAGTGAAAGAAGTCAAAAATAAGACTAAGACGAAAAAGCCTTCTCTCAGTGAAATAAGTCAAAAATGCACCACTGTGTAATTTTCTGCAAATTCATGAAAGTTCAGCTTTATAATCTTTGAAACAGCATAGAAGTACTGAGAAGCAGTATATTTGAGTGTTTTGAACAATTCCAGTGTTGATCTCAGTGAAAGAAGTCAAAAATAAGACTAAGACGAAAAAAGCCTTCTCTCAGTGAAATAAGTCAAAAATGCACCACTGTGTAATTTTCTGCAAATTCATGAAAGTTCAGCTTTATAATCTTTGAAACAGCATAGAAGTACTGAGAAGCAGTATATTTGAGTGTTTTGAACAATTCCAGTGTTGATCTCAGTGAAAGAAGTCAAAAATAAGACTAAGACGAAAAAGCTTTCTCTCAGTGAAATAAGTCAAAAATGAACCACTGTGTAATTTTCTGCAAATTCATGAAAGTTCAGCTTCATAATCTTTGAAACAGCTTAGAAGTACTGAGAAGCAGTATATTTTAGTGTTTTGAACAATTCCAGTGTTGATCTCAGTGAAAGAAGTCAAAAAGTAAGACTAAGACGAAAAAAGCTTTCTCTCAGTGAAATAAGTCAAAAATGCACCACTGTGTAATTTTCTGCAAATTCATGAAAGTTCAGCTTCATAATCTTTGAAACAGCTTAGAAGTACTGAGAAGCAGTATATTTAGTTTTGAACAATTCCAGTGTTGATCTCAGTGACAGAAGTCAAAAAAAAGACTAAGACGAAAAAAGCTTTGTCTCAGTGAAGTAAGTCAAAAATGCACCACTGTGTAATTTTCTGCAAATTCATGAAAGTTCAGCTTCATAATCTTTGAAACAGCTTAGAAGTACTGAGAAGCAGTATTTTTTAGTGTTTTGAACAATTCCAGTGTTGATCTCAGTGAAAGAAGTCAAAAATAAGAATAAGACGAAAAAAGCTTTCTCTCAGTGAAATAAGTCAAAAATGCACCACTGTGTAATTTTCTGCAAATTCATGAAAGTTCAGCTTCATAATCTTTGAAACAGCTTAGAAGTACTGAGAAGCAGTATATTTTAGTGTTTTGAACAATTCCAGTGTTGATCTCAGTGAAAGAAGTCAAAAATAAGACTAAGACGAAAAAAGCTTTCTCTCAGTGAAATAAGTCAAAAATGCACCACTGTGTAATTTTCTGCAAATTCATGAAAGTTCAGCTTCATAATCTTTGAAACAGCTTAGAAGTACTGAGAAGCAGTATATTTTAGTGTTTTGAACAATTCCAGTGTTGATCTCAGTGAAAGAAGTCAAAAATAAGACTAAGACGAAAAAAGCTTTCTCTCAGTGAAATAAGTCAAAATGCACCACTGTGTAATTTTTGCAAATTCATGAAAGTTCAGCTTCATAATCTTTGAACAGCTTAGAGAACTGAGAAGCAGTATATTTTAGTGTTTTGAACAATTCCAGTGTTGATCTCAGTGAAAGAATCAAAAATAAGACTAAGACGAAAAAAGCTTTCTCAGTGAAATAAGTCAAAAATGCACCACTGTGTAATTTTCTGCAAATTCATGAAAGTTCAGCTTCATAATCTTTGAAACAGCTTAGAAGTACTGAGAAGCAGTATATTTTAGTGTTTTGAACAATTCCAGTGTTGATCTCAGTGACAGAAGTCAAAAAAAAGACTAAGACGAAAAAAGCTTTGTCTCAGTGAAGTAAGTCAAAAATGCACCACTGTGTAATTTTCTGCAAATTCATGAAAGTTCAGCTTCATAATCTTTGAAACAGCTTAGAAGTACTGAGAAGCAGTATATTTTAGTGTTTTGAACAATTCCAGTTGATCTCAGTGAAAGAAGTCAAAAATAAGAATAAGACGAAAAAAGCTTTCTCTCAGTGAAATAAGTCAAAAATGCACCACTGTGTAATTTTCTGCAAATTCATGAAAGTTCAGCTTCATAATCTTTGAAACAGCTTAGAAGTACTGAGAAGCAGTATATTTTAGTGTTTTGAACAATTCCAGTGTTGATCTCAGTGAAAGAAGTCAAAAATAAGACTAAGACGAAAAAAGCTTTCTCTCAGTGAATAAGTCAAAAATGCACCACTGTGTAATTTCTGCAAATTCATGAAAGTTCAGCTTCATAATCTTTGAAACAGCTTAGAAGTACTGAGAAGCAGTATATTTTAGTGTTTTGAACAATTCCAGTGTTGATCTCAGTGAAAGAAGTCAAAAATAAGACTAAGACGAAAAAAGCTTTCTCTCAGTGAAATAAGTCAAAAATGCACCACTGTGTAATTTTCTGCAAATTCATGAAAGTTCAGCTTCATAATCTTTGAAACAGCTTAGAAGTACTGAGAAGCAGTATATTTAGTGTTTTGAACAATTCCAGTGTTGATCTCAGTGAAAGAAGTCAAAAATAAGACTAAGACGAAAAAAGCTTTCTCTCAGTGAAATAAGTCAAAAATGCACCACTGTGTAATTTTTGCAAATTCATGAAAGTTCAGCTTCATAATCTTTGAACCAGCTTAGGAGAACTGAGAAGCAGTATATTTTAGTGTTTTGAACAATTCCAGTGTTGATCTCAGTGAAAGAAGTCAAAAATAAGACTAAGACGAAAAAGCTTTCTCTCAGTGAAATAAGTCAAAAATGAACCACTGTGTAATTTTCTGCAAATTCATGAAAGTTCAGCTTCATAATCTTTGAAACAGCTTAGAAGTACTGAGAAGCAGTATATTTTAGTGTTTTGAACAATTCCAGTGTTGATCTCAGTGAAAGAAGTCAAAAAGTAAGACTAAGACGAAAAAAGCTTTCTCTCAGTGAAATAAGTCAAAATGCACCACTGTGTAATTTTCTGCAAATTCATGAAAGTTCAGCTTCATAATCTTTGAAACAGCTTAGAAGTACTGAGAAGCAGTATATTTTAGTGTTTTGAACAATTCCAGTGTTGATCTCAGTGACAGAAGTCAAAAAAAAAGACTAAGACGAAAAAAGCTTTGTCTCAGTGAAGTAAGTCAAAAATGCACCACTGTGTAATTTTCTGCAAATTCATGAAAGTTCAGCTTCATAATCTTTGAAACAGCTTAGAAGTACTGAGAAGCAGTATATTTTAGTGTTTTGAACAATTCCAGTGTTGATCTCAGTGAAAGAAGTCAAAAATAAGAATAAGACGAAAAAGCTTTCTCTCAGTGAAATAAGTCAAAATGCACCACTGTGTAATTTTCTGCAAATTCATGAAAGTTCAGCTTCATAATCTTTGAAACAGCTTAGAAGTACTGAGAAGCAGTATATTTTAGTGTTTTGAACAATTCCAGTGTTGATCTCAGTGAAAGAAGTCAAAAATAAGACTAAGACGAAAAAAGCTTTCTCTCAGTGAAATAAGTCAAAAATGCACACTGTGTAATTTTCTGCAAATTCATGAAAGTTCAGCTTCATAATCTTTGAAACAGCTTAGAAGTACTGAGAAGCAGTATATTTTAGTGTTTTGAACAATTCCAGTGTTGATCTCAGTGAAAGAAGTCAAAAATAAGACTAAGACGAAAAAAGCTTTCTCTCAGTGAAATAAGTCAAAAATGCACCACTGTGTAATTTTTGCAAATTCATGAAAGTTCAGCTTCATAATCTTTGAACAGCTTAGGAGAACTGAGAAGCAGTATATTTTAGTGTTTTGAACAATTCCAGTGTTGATCTCAGTGAAAGAATCAAAAATAAGACTAAGACGAAAAAAGCTTTCTCTCAGTGAAATAAGTCAAAAATGCACCACTGTGTAATTTTCTGCAAATTCATGAAAGTTCAGCTTCATAATCTTTGAAACAGCTTAGAAGTACTGAGAAGCAGTATATTTTAGTGTTTTGAACAATTCCAGTGTTGATCTCAGTGACAGAAGTCAAAAAAAAAGACTAAGACGAAAAAAGCTTTGTCTCAGTGAAGTAAGTCAAAAATGCACCACTGTGTAATTTTCTGCAAATTCATGAAAGTTCAGCTTCATAATCTTTGAAACAGCTTAGAAGTACTGAGAAGCAGTATATTTTAGTGTTTTGAACAATTCCAGTGTTGATCTCAGTGAAAGAAGTCAAAAATAAGAATAAGACGAAAAAAGCTTTCTCTCAGTGAAATAAGTCAAAAATGCACCACTGTGTAATTTTCTGCAAATTCATGAAAGTTCAGCTTCATAATCTTTGAAACAGCTTAGAAGTACTGAGAAGCAGTATATTTTAGTGTTTTGAACAATTCCAGTGTTGATCTCAGTGAAAGAAGTCAAAAATAAGACTAAGACGAAAAAAGCTTTCTCTCAGTGAAATAAGTCAAAAATGCACCACTGTGTAATTTTCTGCAAATCATGAAAGTTCAGCTTCATAATCTTTGAAACAGCTTAGAAGTACTGAGAAGCAGTATATTTTAGTGTTTTGAACAATTCCAGTGTTGATCTCAGTGAAAGAAGTCAAAATAAGACTAAGACGAAAAAAGCTTTCTCTCAGTGAAATAAGTCAAAAATGCACCACTGTGTAATTTTTGCAAATTCATGAAAGTTCAGCTTCATAATCTTTGAACCAGCTTAGGAGAACTGAGAAGCAGTATATTTTAGTGTTTTGAACAATTCCAGTGTTGATCTCAGTGAAAGAATCAAAAATAAGACTAAGACGAAAAAAGCTTTCTCTCAGTGAAATAAGTCAAAAATGCACCACTGTGTAATTTTCTGCAAATTCATGAAAGTTCAGCTTCATAATCTTTGAAACAGCTTAGAAGTACTGAGAAGCAGTATATTTTAGTGTTTTGAACAATTCCAGTGTTGATCTCAGTGAAAGAAGTCAAAAAGTAAGACTAAGACGAAAAAAGCTTTCTCTCAGTGAAATAAGTCAAAAATGCACCACTGTGTAATTTTCTGCAAATTCATGAAAGTTCAGCTTCATAATCTTTGAAACAGCTTAGAAGTACTGAGAAGCAGTATATTTTAGTGTTTTGAACAATTCCAGTGTTGATCTCAGTGAAAGAAGTCAAAAAGTAAGACTAAGACGAAAAAAGCTTTCTCTCAGTGAAATAAGTCAAAAATGCACCACTGTGTAATTTTCTGCAAATTCATGAAAGTTCAGCTTCATAATCTTTGAAACAGCTTAGAAGTACTGAGAAGCAGTATTTTAGTGTTTGAACATTTCCAGTGTTGATCTCAGTGAAAGAAGTCAAAAAGTAAGACTAAGACGAAAAAAGCTTTCTCTCAGTGAAATAAGTCAAAAATGCACCACTGTGTAATTTTCTGAAAATTTATGAAAGTTCAGCTTCATAATCTTTGAAACAACTTAGAAGTACTGGGAAGCAGTATATTTTAGTGTTTTGAACAATTCCAGTGTTGATCTCAGTGAAAGAAGTCAAATGTAAGACTAAGACGAAAAAGCTTTCTCTCAGTGAAATAAGTCAAAAATGCACCACTGTGTAATTTTCTGCAAATTCATGAAAGTTCAGCGTTATAATCTTTGAAACAGCATAGGAGTACTGAGAAGCAGTATATTTGAGTGTTTTGAACAATTCCAGTGTTGATCTCAGTGAAAGAAGTCAAAAATAAGACTAAGACGAAAAAAGCTTTCTCTCAGTGAAATAAGTCAAAAATGCACCACTGTGTAATTTTCTGCAAATTCATGAAAGTTCAGCTTTATAATCTTTGAAACAGCATAGAAGTACTGAGAAGCAGTATATTTGAGTGTTTTGAACAATTCCAGTGTTGATCTCAGTGAAAGAAGTCAAAAATAAGACTAAGACGAAAAAAGCTTTCTGTCAGTGAAATAAGTCAAAAATGCACCACTGTGTAATTTTCTGCAAATTCATGAAAGTTCAGCTTTATAATCTTTGAAACAACATAGAAGTACTGATAAGCAGTATATTTGAGTGTTTTGAACAATTCCAGTGTTGATCTCAGTGAAAGAAGTCAAAAATAAGACTAAGACGAAAAAGCCTTCTCTCAGTGAAATAAGTCAAAAATGCACCACTGTGTAATTTTCTGCAAATTCATGAAAGTTCAGCTTTATAATCTTTGAAACAGCATAGAAGTACTGAGAAGCAGTATATTTGAGTGTTTTGAACAATTCCAGTGTTGATCTCAGTGAAAGAAGTCAAAAATAAGACTAAGACGAAAAAGCTTTCTCTCAGTGAAATAAGTCAAAAATGCACCACTGTGTAATTTCTGCAAATTCATGAAAGTTCAGCTTTATAATCTTTGAAACAGCATAGAAGTACTGAGAAGCAGTATATTTGAGTGTTTTGAACAATTCCAGTGTTGATCTCAGTGAAAGAAGTCAAAAATAAGACTAAGACGAAAAAAGCTTTCTCTCAGTGAAATAAGTCAAAAATGAACCACTGTGTAATTTTCTGCAAATTCATGAAAGTTCAGCTTCATAATCTTTGAAACAGCTTAGAAGTACTGAGAAGCAGTATATTTTAGTGTTTTGAACAATTCCAGTGTTGATCTCAGTGAAAGAAGTCAAAAAGTAAGACTAAGACGAAAAAAGCTTTCTCTCAGTGAAATAAGTCAAAAATGCACCACTGTGTAATTTTCTGCAAATTCATGAAAGTTCAGCTTCATAATCTTTGAAACAGCTTAGAAGTACTGAGAAGCAGTATATTTTAGTGTTTTGAACAATTCCAGTGTTGATCTCAGTGACAGAAGTCAAAAAAAAGACTAAGACGAAAAAAGCTTTGTCTCAGTGAAAGTAAGTCAAAAATGCACCACTGTGTAATTTTCTGCAAATTCATGAAAGTTCAGCTTCATAATCTTTGAAACAGCTTAGAAGTACTGAGAAGCAGTATATTTTAGTGTTTTGAACAATTCCAGTGTTGATCTCAGTGAAAGAAGTCAAAAATAAGAATAAGACGAAAAAAGCTTTCTCTCAGTGAAATAAGTCAAAAATGCACCACTGTGTAATTTTCCGCAAATTCATGAAAGTTCAGCTTCATAATCTTTGAAACAGCTTAGAAGTACTGAGAAGCAGTATATTTAGTGTTTTGAACAATTCCAGTGTTGATCTCAGTGAAAGAAGTCAAAAATAAGACTAAGACGAAAAAAGCTTTCTCTCAGTGAAATAAGTCAAAAATGCACCACTGTGTAATTTTCTGCAAATTCATGAAAGTTCAGCTTCATAATCTTTGAAACAGCTTAGAAGTACTGAGAAGCAGTATATTTTAGTGTTTTGAACAATTCCAGTGTTGATCTCAGTGAAAGAAGTCAAAAATAAGACTAAGACGAAAAAAGCTTTCTCTCAGTGAAATAAGTCAAAAATGCACCACTGTGTAATTTTTTGCAAATTCATGAAAGTTCAGCTTCATAATCTTTGAACAGCTTAGAGAACTGAGAAGCAGTATATTTAGTGTTTTGAACAATTCCAGTGTTGATCTCAGTGAAAGAATCAAAAATAAGACTAAGACGAAAAAAGCTTTCTCTCAGTGAAATAAGTCAAAAATGCACCACTGTGTAATTTTCTGCAAATTCATGAAAGTTCAGCTTCATAATCTTTGAAACAGCTTAGAAGTACTGAGAAGCAGTATATTTTAGTGTTTTGAACAATTCCAGTGTTGATCTCAGTGAAAGAAGTCAAAAAGTAAGACTAAGACGAAAAAAGCTTTCTCTCAGTGAAATAAGTCAAAAATGCACCACTGTGTAATTTTCTGCAAATTCATGAAAGTTCAGCTTCATATCTTTGAAACAGCTTAGAAGTACTGAGAAGCAGTATATTTTAGTGTTTTGAACATTCCAGTGTTGATCTCAGTGAAATAAGTCAAAAAGTAAGACTAAGACGAAAAAAGCTTTCTCTCAGTGAAATAAGTCAAAAATGCACCACTGTGTAATTTTCTGAAAATTTATGAAAGTTCAGCTTCATAATCTTTGAAACAACTTAGAAGTACTGAGAAGCAGTATATTTTAGTGTTTTGAACAATTCCAGTGTTGATCTCAGTGAAAGAAGTCAAAAATAAGACTAAGACGAAAAAAGCTTTCTCTCAGTGAAATAAGTCAAAAATGCACCACTGTGTAATTTTCTGCAAATTCATGAAAGTTCAGCTTCATAATCTTTGAAACAGCTTAGAAGTACTGAGAAGCAGTATTTTAGTGTTTTGAACAATTCCAGTGTTGATCTCAGTGAAAGAAGTCAAAAAAAGACTAAGACGAAAAAAGCTTTCTCTCAGTGAAATAAGTCAAAAATGCACCACTGTGTAATTTTCTGCAAATTCATGAAAGTTCAGCTTCATAATCTTTGAAACAGCTTAGAAGTACTGAGAAGCAGTATATTTTAGTGTTTTGAACAATTCCAGTGTTGATCTCAGTGAAAGAAGTCAAAAAG
Organism: Poeciliopsis prolifica; assembly: GCF_027474105.1. Taxonomy (NCBI): domain Eukaryota; kingdom Metazoa; phylum Chordata; class Actinopteri; order Cyprinodontiformes; family Poeciliidae; genus Poeciliopsis; species Poeciliopsis prolifica. Next base: position 14,755 of record NW_026562378.1, read on the forward strand.
TAAGACTAAGACGAAAAAAGCTTTCTCTCAGTGAAATAAGTCAAAAATGCACCACTGTGTAATTTTCTGAAAATTCATGAAAGTTCAGCTTCATAATCTTTGAAACAGCTTAGAAGTACTGAGAAGCAGTATATTTTAGTGTTTTGAACAATTCCAGTGTTGATCTCAGTGACAGAAGTCAAAAAAAGACTAAGACGAAAAAAGCTTTCTCTCAGTGAAATAAGTCAAAAATGCACCACTGTGTAATTTTCTGAAAATTTATGAAAGTTCAGCTTCATAATCTTTGAAACAACTTAGAAGTACTGAGAAGCAGTATATTTTAGTGTTTTGAACAATTCCAGTGTTGATCTCAGTGAAAGAAGTCAAAAATAAGACTAAGACGAAAAAAGCTTTCTCTCAGTGAAATAAGTCAAAAATGCACCACTGTGTAATTTTCTGAAAATTCATGAAAGTTCAGCTTCATAATCTTTGAAACAGCTTAGAAGTACTGAGAAGCAGTATATTTTAGTGTTTTGAACAATTCCAGTGTTGATCTCAGTGAAAGAACGTCAAAAAAAAGACTAAGACGAAAAAAGCTTTCTCTCAGTGAAATAAGTCAAAAATGCACCACTGTGTAATTTTCTGCAAATTCATGAAAGTTCAGCTTCATAATCTTTGAAACAGCTTAGAAGTACTGAGAAGCAGTATATTTTAGTGTTTTGAACAATTCCAGTGTTGATCTCAGTGAAAGAAGTCAAAAAGTAAGACTAAGACGAAAAAAGCTTTCTCTCAGTGAAATAAGTCAAAAATGCACCACTGTGTAATTTTCTGCAAATTCATGAAAGTTCAGCTTCATAATCTTTGAAACAGCTTAGAAGTACTGAGAAGCAGTATATTTTAGTGTTTTGAACAATTCCAGTGTTGATCTCAGTGACAGAAGTCAAAAAAAAAGACTAAGACGAAAAAAGCTTTCTCTCAGTGAAATAAGTCAAAAATGCACCACTGTGTAATTTTCTGCAAATTCATGAAAGTTCAGCTTCATAATCTTTGAAACAGCTTAGAAGTACTGAGAAGCAGTATATTTTAGTGTTTGAACAATTCCAGTGTTGATCTCAGTGAAAGAAGTCAAAAAATAAGACTAAGACGAAAAAAGCTTTCTCTCAGTGAAATAAGTCAAATGCACCACTGTGTAATTTTCTGAAAATTTATGAAAGTTCAGCTTCATAATCTTTGAAAAAGCTTAGAAGTACTGAGAAGCAGTATATTTTAGTGTTTTGAACAATTCCAGTGTTGATCTCAGTGAAAGAAGTCAAAAATAAGACTAAGACGAAAAAAGCTTTCTCTCAGTGAAATAAGTCAAAAATGCACCACTGTGTAATTTTCTGCAAATTCATGAAAGTTCAGCTTCATAATCTTTGAAACAGCTTAGAAGTACTGAGAAGCAGTATATTTTAGTGTTTTGAACAATTCCAGTGTTGATCTCAGTGAAAGAAGTCAAAAAGTAAGACTAAGACGAAAAAAGCTTTCTCTCAGTGAAATAAGTCAAAAATGCACCACTGTGTAATTTTCTGCAAATTTATGAAAGTTCAGCTTCATAATCTTTGAAACAGCTTAGAAGTACTGAGAAGCAGTATATTTTAGTGTTTTGAAAAATTCCAGTGTTGATCTCAGTGAAAGACGTCAAAAAGTAAGCCTAAGACGAAAAAAGCTTTCTCTCAGTGAAATAAGTCAAAAATGCACCACTGTGTAATTTTGGAAATTCATGAAAGTTCAGCTTCATAATCTTTGAAACAGCTTAGAAGTACTGAGAAGCAGTATATTTTAGTGTTTTGAACAATTCCAGTGTTGATCTCAGTGAAAGAACTCAAAAAGTAAGACTAAGACGAAAAAAGCTTTCTCTCAGTGAAATAAGTCAAAAATGCACCACTGTGTAATTTTTGATAATTCATGAAAGTTCAGCTTCATAATCTTTGAAACAGCTTAGAAGTACTGAGAAGCAGTATATTTTAGTGTTTTGAACAATTCCAGTGTTGATCTCAGTGAAAGAAGTCAAAAAGTAAGACTAAGACGAAAAAAGCTTTCTCTCAGTGAAATAAGTCAAAAATGCACCACTGTGTAATTTTCTGCAAATTCATGAAAGTTCAGCTTCATAATCTTTGAAACAGCTTAGAAGTACTGAGAAGCAGTATATTTAGTGTTTTGAACAATTCCAGTGTTGATCTCAGTGAAAGAAGTCAAAAATAAGACTAAGACGAAAAAAGCTTTCTCTCAGTGAAATAAGTCAAAAATGCACCACTGTGTAATTTTTGCAAATTCATGAAAGTTCAGCTTCATAATCTTTGAAACAGCTTAGAAGTACTGAGAAGCAGTATATTTTAGTGTTTTGAACAATTCCAGTGTTGATCTCAGTGAAAGAATCAAAAATAAGACTAAGACGAAAAAAGCTTTCGCTCAGTGAAATAAGTCAAAAATGCACCACTGTGTAATTTTCTGCAAATTCATGAAAGTTCAGCTTCATAATCTTTGAAACAGCTTAGAAGTACTGAGAAGCAGTATATTTTAGTGTTTTGAACAATTCCAGTGTTGATCTCAGTGAAAGAAGTCAAAAAGTAAGACTAAGACGAAAAAAGCTTTCTCTCAGTGAAATAAGTCAAAAATGCACCACTGTGTAATTTTCTGCAAATTCATGAAAGTTCAGCTTCATAATCTTGAAACAGCTTAGAAGTACTGAGAAGCAGTATATTTTAGTGTTTTGAACAATTCCAGTGTTGATCTCAGTGAAATAAGTCAAAAAGTAAGACTAAGACGAAAAAAGCTTTCTCTCAGTGAAATAAGTCAAAAATGCACCACTGTGTAATTTTCTGAAAATTATGAAAGTTCAGCTTCATAATCTTTGAAAAACTTAGAAGTACTGAGAAGCAGTATATTTTAGTGTTTTGAACAATTCCAGTGTTGATCTCAGTGAAAGAAGTCAAAAATAAGACTAAGACGAAAAAAGCTTTCTCTCAGTGAAATAAGTCAAAAATGCACCACTGTGTAATTTTCTGAAAATTCATGAAAGTTCAGCTTCATAATCTTTGAAACAGCTTAGAAGTACTGAGAAGCAGTATATTTTAGTGTTTTGAACAATTCCAGTGTTGATCTCAGTGAAAGAGTCAAAAAAAAGACTAAGACGAAAAAAGCTTTCTCTCAGTGAAATAAGTCAAAAATGCACCACTGTGTAATTTTCTGCAAATTCATGAAAGTTCAGCTTCATAATCTTTGAAACAGCTTAGAAGTACTGAGAAGCAGTATATTTTAGTGTTTTGAACAATTCCAGTGTTGATCTCAGTGAAAGAAGTCAAAAAGTAAGACTAAGACGAAAAAAGCTTTCTCTCAGTGAAATAAGTCAAAAATGCACCACTGTGTAATTTCTGCAAATTCATGAAAGTTCAGCTTCATAATCTTTGAAACAGCTTAGAAGTACTGAGAAGCAGTATATTTAGTGTTTTGAACAATTCCAGTGTTGATCTCAGTGAAGAAGTCAAAAAAAAGACTAAGACGAAAAAAGCTTTCTCTCAGTGAAATAAGTCAAAAATGCACCACTGTGTAATTTTCTGCAAATTCATGAAAGTTCAGCTTCATAATCTTTGAAACAGCTTAGAAGTACTGAGAAGCAGTATATTTTAGTGTTTTGAACAATTCCAGTGTTGATCTCAGTGAAAGAAGTCAAAAATAAGACTAAGACGAAAAAAGCTTTCTCTCAGTGAAATAAGTCAAAAATGCACCACTGTGTAATTTTCTGAAAATTTCATGAAAGTTCAGCTTCATAATCTTTGAAAAGCTTAGAAGTACTGAGAAGCAGTATATTTTAGTGTTTTGAACAATTCCAGTGTTGATCTCAGTGAAAGAAGTCAAAAATAAGACTAAGACGAAAAAAGCTTTCTCTCAGTGAAATAAGTCAAAAATGCACCACTGTGTAATTTTCTGCAAATTCATGAAAGTTCAGCTTCATAATCTTTGAAACAGCTTAGAAGTACTGAGAAGCAGTATATTTTAGTGTTTTGAACAATTCCAGTGTTGATCTCAGTGAAAGAAGTCAAAAAGTAAGACTAAGACGAAAAAAGCTTTCTCTCAGTGAAATAAGTCAAAAATGCACCACTGTGTAATTTTCTGCAAATTATGAAAGTTCAGCTTCATAATCTTTGAAACAGCTTAGAAGTACTGAGAAGCAGTATATTTTAGTGTTTTGAACAATTCCAGTGTTGATCTCAGTGAAAGAAGTCAAAAAGTAAGACTAAGACGAAAAAAGCTTTCTCTCAGTGAAATAAGTCAAAAATGCACCACTGTGTAATTTTTGAAATTCATGAAAGTTCAGCTTCATAATCTTTGAAACAGCTTAGAAGTACTGAGAAGCAGTATATTTTAGTGTTTTGAACAATTCCAGTGTTGATCTCAGTGAAAGAACTCAAAAAGTAAGACTAAGACGAAAAAAGCTTTCTCTCAGTGAAATAAGTCAAAAATGCACCACTGTGTAATTTTTTGATAATTCATGAAAGTTCAGCTTCATAATCTTTGAAACAGCTTAGAAGTACTGAGAAGCAGTATATTTTAGTGTTTTGAACAATTCCAGTGTTGATCTCAGTGAAAGAAGTCAAAAAGTAAGACTAAGACGAAAAAAGCTTTCTCTCAGTGAAATAAGTCAAAAATGCACCACTGTGTAATTTTCTGCAAATTCATGAAAGTTCAGCTTCATAATCTTTGAAACAGCTTAGAAGTACTGAGAAGCAGTATATTTTAGTGTTTTGAACAATTCCAGTGTTGATCTCAGTGAAAGAAGTCAAAAATAAGACTAAGACGAAAAAAGCTTTCTCTCAGTGAAATAAGTCAAAAATGCACCACTGTGTAATTTTTGCAAATTCATGAAAGTTCAGCTTCATAATCTTTGAACCAGCTTAGAGTACTGAGAAGCAGTATATTTTAGTGTTTTGAACAATTCCAGTGTTGATCTCAGTGAAAGAATCAAAAATAAGACTAAGACGAAAAGCTTTCTCTCAGTGAAATAAGTCAAAAATGCACCACTGTGTAATTTTCTGCAAATTCATGAAAGTTCAGCTTCATAATCTTTGAAACAGCTTAGAAGTACTGAGAAGCAGTATATTTTAGTGTTTTGAACAATTCCAGTGTTGATCTCAGTGAAAGAAGTCAAAAAGTAAGACTAAGACGAAAAAAGCTTTCTCTCAGTGAAATAAGTCAAAAATGCACCACTGTGTAATTTTCTGCAAATTCATGAAAGTTCAGCTTCATAATCTTTGAAACAGCTTAGAAGTACTGAGAAGCAGTATATTTTAGTGTTTTGAACAATTCCAGTGTTGATCTCAGTGAAATAAGTCAAAAAGTAAGACTAAGACGAAAAAAGCTTTCTCTCAGTGAAATAAGTCAAAAATGCACCACTGTGTAATTTTCTGAAAATTTATGAAAGTTCAGCTTCATAATCTTTGAAACAACTTAGAAGTACTGGGAAGCAGTATATTTTAGTGTTTTGAACAATTCCAGTGTTGATCTCAGTGAAAGAAGTCAAATGTAAGACTAAGACGAAAAAAGCTTTCTCTCAGTGAAATAAGTCAAAAATGCACCACTGTGTAATTTTCTGCAAATTCATGAAAGTTCAGCGTTATAATCTTTGAAACAGCATAGGAGTACTGAGAAGCAGTATATTTGAGTGTTTTGAACAATTCCAGTGTTGATCTCAGTGAAAGAAGTCAAAAATAAGACTAAGACGAAAAAAGCTTTCTCTCAGTGAAATAAGTCAAAAATGCACCACTGTGTAATTTTCTGCAAATTCATGAAAGTTCAGCTTTATAATCTTTGAAACAGCATAGAAGTACTGAGAAGCAGTATATTTGAGTGTTTGAACAATTCCAGTGTTGATCTCAGTGAAAGAAGTCAAAATAAGACTAAGACGAAAAAAGCTTTCTGTCAGTGAAATAAGTCAAAAAATGCACCACTGTGTAATTTTCTGCAAATTCATGAAAGTTCAGCTTTATAATCTTTGAAACAACATAGAAGTACTGATAAGCAGTATATTTGAGTGTTTTGAACAATTCCAGTGTTGATCTCAGTGAAAGAAGTCAAAAATAAGACTAAGACGAAAAAAGCCTTCTCTCAGTGAAATAAGTCAAAAATGCACCACTGTGTAATTTTCTGCAAATTCATGAAAGTTCAGCTTTATAATCTTTGAAACAGCATAGAAGTACTGAGAAGCAGTATATTTGAGTGTTTTGAACAATTCCAGTGTTGATCTCAGTGAAAGAAGTCAAAAATAAGACTAAGACGAAAAAAAGCCTTCTCTCAGTGAAATAAGTCAAAAATGCACCACTGTGTAATTTTCTGCAAATTCATGAAAGTTCAGCTTTATAATCTTTGAAACAGCATAGAAGTACTGAGAAGCAGTATATTTTAGTGTTTTGAACAATTCCAGTGTTGATCTCAGTGAAAGAAGTCAAAAATAAGACTAAGACGAAAAAAGCTTTCTCTCAGTGAAATAAGTCAAAAATGAACCACTGTGTAATTTTCTGCAAATTCATGAAAGTTCAGCTTCATAATCTTTGAAACAGCTTAGAAGTACTGAGAAGCAGTATATTTTAGTGTTTTGAACAATTCCAGTGTTGATCTCAGTGAAAGAAGTCAAAAAGTAAGACTAAGACGAAAAAAGCTTTCTCTCAGTGAAATAAGTCAAAAATGCACCACTGTGTAATTTTCTGCAAATTCATGAAAGTTCAGCTTCATAATCTTTGAAACAGCTTAGAAGTACTGAGAAGCAGTATATTTTAGTGTTTTGAACAATTCCAGTGTTGATCTCAGTGACAGAAGTCAAAAAATAAGACTAAGAAGAAAAAAGCTTTCTCAGTGAAGTAAGTCAAAAATGCACCACTGTGTAATTTTCTGCAAATTCATGAAAGTTCAGCTTCATAATCTTTGAAACAGCTTAGAAGTACTGAGAAGCAGTATATTTTAGTGTTTTGAACAATTCCAGTGTTGATCTCAGTGAAAGAAGTCAAAAATAAGATAAGACGAAAAAAGCTTTCTCTCAGTGAAATAAGTCATAAATGCACCACTGTGTAATTTTCTGAAAATTATGAAAGTTCAGCTTCATAATCTTTGAAACAGCTTAGAAGTACTGAGAAGCAGTATATTTTAGTGTTTTGAACAATTCCAGTGTTGATCTCAGTGACAGAAGTCAAAAAAAAGACTAAGACGAAAAAAGCTTTGTCTCAGTGAAATAAGTCAAAAATGCACCACTGTGTAATTTTCTGCAAATTCATGAAAGTTCAGCTTCATAATCTTTGAAACAGCTTAGAAGTACTGAGAAGCAGTATATTTTAGTGTTTTGAACAATTCCAGTGTTGATCTCAGTGAAAGAAGTCAAAAATAAGAATAAGACGAAAAAAGCTTTCTCTCAGTGAAATAAGTCATAAATGCACCACTGTGTAATTTTCTGAAAATTTATGAAAGTTCAGCTTCATAATCTTTGAAAAGCTTAGAAGTACTGAGAAGCAGTATATTTTAGTGTTTGAACAATTCCAGTGTTGATCTCAGTGAAAGAAGTCAAAAATAAGACTAAGACGAAAAAATCTTTCTCTCAGTGAAATAAGTCAAAATGCACCACTGTGTAATTTTCTGCAAATTCATGAAAGTTCAGCTTCATAATCTTTGAAACAGCTTAGAAGTACTGAGAAGCAGTATATTTTAGTGTTTTGAACAATTCCAGTGTTGATCTCAGTGAAAGAAGTCAAAAAGTAAGACTAAGACGAAAAAAGCTTTCTCTCAGTGAAATAAGTCAAAAATGCACCACTGTGTAATTTTCTGCAAATTCATGAAAGTTCAGCTTCATAATCTTTGAAACAGCTTAGAAGTACTGAGAAGCAGTATATTTTAGTGTTTTGAACAATTCCAGTGTTGATCTCAGTGAAAGAAGTCAAAAATAAGACTAAGACGAAAAAAGCTTTCTCTCAGTGAAATAAGTCAAAATGCACCACTGTGTAATTTTCTGCAAATTCATGAAAGTTCAGCTTCATAATCTTTGAAATAGCTTAGAAGTACTGAGAAGCAGTATATTTTAGTGTTTTGAACAATTCCAGTGTTGATATCAGTGAAAGAAGTCAAAAATAAGACTAAGACGAAAAAAGCTTTCTCTCAGTGAAATAAGTCAAAAATGCACCACTGTGTAATTTTCTGCAAATTCATGAAAGTTCAGCTTCATAATCTTTGAACCAGCTTAGAAAACTGAGAAGCAGTATATTTTAGTGTTTTGAACAATTCCAGTGTTGATCTCAGTGAAAGAATCAAAAATAAGACTAAGACGAAAAAAGCTTTCTCTCAGTGAAATAAGTCAAAAATGCACCACTGTGTAATTTTCTGCAAATTCATGAAAGTTCAGCTTCATAATCTTTGAAACAGCTTAGAAGAACTGAGAAGCAGTATATTTTAGTGTTTTGAACAATTCCAGTGTTGATCTCAGTGAAGAAGTCAAAAAGTAAGACTAAGACGAAAAAAGCTTTCTCTCAGTGAAATAAGTCAAAAATGCACCACTGTGTAATTTTCTGCAAATTCATGAAAGTTCAGCTTCATAATCTTTGAAACAGCTTAGAAGTACTGAGAAGCAGTATATTTTAGTGTTTTGAACAATTCCAGTGTTGATCTCAGTGAAAGAAGTCAAAAAGTAAGACTAAGACGAAAAAAGCTTTCTCTCAGTGAAATAAGTCAAAAATGCACCACTGTGTAATTTTCTGAAAATTATGAATGTTCAGCTTCATAATCTTTGAAACAAACTTAGAAGTACTGAGAAGCAGTATATTTTAGTGTTTTGAACAATTCCAGTGTTGATCTCAGTGAAAGAAGTCAAAAAGTAAGTCTAAGACGAAAAAAGCTTTCTCTCAGTGAAATAAGTCAAAAATGCACCACTGTGTAATTTTCTGCAAATTCATGAAAGTTCAGCTTCATAATCTTTGAAACAGCTTAGAACAACTGAGAAGCAGTATATTTTAGTGTTTTGAACAATTCCAGTGTTGATCTCAGTGAAAGAAGTCAAAAAGTAAGACTAAGACAAAAAAAGCTTTCTCTCAGTGAAATAAGTCAAAAATGCACCACTGTGTAATTTTCTGCAAATTCATGAAAGTTCAGCTTCATAATCTTTGAAACAGCTTAGAAGTACTGAGAAGCAGTATATTTTAGTGTTTTGAACATTTCCAGTGTTGATCTCAGTGAAAGAAGTCAAAAAGTAAGAGTAAGACGAAAAAAGCTTTCTCTCAGTGAAATAAGTCAAAAATGCACCACTGTGTAATTTTCTGAAAATTATGAAAGTTCAGCTTCATAATCTTTGAAACAACTTAGAAGTACTGAGAAGCAGTATATTTTAGTGTTTTGAACAATTCCAGTGTTGATCTCAGTGAAAGAAGTCAAAAATAAGACTAAGACGAAAAAAGCTTTCTCTCAGTGAAATAAGTCAAAAATGCACCACTGTGTAATTTTCTGAAAATTCATGAAAGTTCAGCTTCATAATCTTTGAAACAGCTTAGAAGTACTGAGAAGCAGTATATTTTAGTGTTTTGAACAATTCCAGTGTTGATCTCAGTGAAAGAAGTCAAAAAAAAGACTAAGACGAAAAAAGCTTTCTCTCAGTGAAATAAGTCAAAAATGCACCACTGTGTAATTTTCTGCAAATTCATGAAAGTTCAGCTTCATAAACTTTGAAACAGCTTAGAAGTACTGAGAAGCAGTATATTTTAGTGTTTTGAACAATTCAGTGTTGATCTCAGTGAAAGAAGTCAAAAATAAGACTAAGACGAAAAAAGCTTTCTCTCAGTGAAATAAGTCAAAAATGCACCACTGTGTAATTTTCTGCAAATTCATGAAAGTTCAGCTTCATAATCTTTGAAACAGCTTAGAAGTACTGAGAAGCAGTATATTTAGTGTTTTGAACAATTCCAGTGTTGATCTCAGTGAAAGAAGTCAAAAATAAGACTAAGACGAAAAAAGCTTTCTCTCAGTGAAATAAGTCAAAAATGCACCACTGTGTAATTTTCTGAAAATTCATGAAAGTTCAGCTTCATAATCTTTGAAACAGCTTAGAAGTACTGAGAAGCAGTATATTTTAGTGTTTTGAACAATTCCAGTGTTGATCTCAGTGAAAGAAGTCAAAATTAAGACTAAGACGAAAAAAGCTTTCTCTCAGTGAAATAAGTCAAAACTGCACCACTGTGTAATTTTCTGAAAATTCATGAAAGTTCAGCTTCATAATCTTTGAAACAGCTTAGAAGTACTGAGAAGCAGTATATTTTAGTGTTTTGAACAATTCCAGTGTTGATCTCAGTGAAAGAAGTCAAAAAGTAAGACTAAGACGAAAAAAGCTTTCTCTCAGTGAAATAAGTCAAAAATGCACCACTGTGTAATTTTCTGCAAATTCATGAAAGTTCAGCTTCATAATCTTTGAAACAGCTTAGAAGTACTGAGAAGCAGTATATTTTAGTGTTTTGAACATTTCCAGTGTTGATCTCAGTGAAAGAAGTCAAAAAGTAAGACTAAGACGAAAAAAGCTTTCTCTCAGTGAAATAAGTCAAAAATGCACCACTGTGTAATTTTCTGCAAATTCATGAAAGTCAGCTTCATAATCTTTGAAACAGCTTAGAAGTACTGAGAAGCAGTATATTTTAGTGTTTTGAACAATTCCAGTGTTGATCTCAGTGAAAGAAGTCAAAAAGTAAGACTAAGACGAAAAAAGCTTTCTCTCAGTGAAATAAGTCAAAAATGCACCACTGTGTAATTTTCTGCAAATTCATGAAAGTTCAGCTTCATAATCTTTGAAACAGCTTAGAAGTACTGAGAAGCAGTATATTTTAGTGTTTTGAACAATTCCAGTGTTGATCTCAGTGACAGAAGTAAAAAAAAAAGACTAAGACGAAAAAAGCTTTCTCTCAGTGAAATAAGTCAAAAATGCACCAATGTGTAATTTTCTGCAAATTCATGAAAGTTCAGCTTCATAATCTTTGAAACAGCTTAGAAGTACTGAGAAGCAGTAATTTTAGTGTTTTGAACAATTCCAGTGTTGATATCAGTGAAAGAAGTCAAAAATAAGACTAAGACGAAAAAAGCTTTCTCTCAGTGAAATAAGTCAAAAATGCACCACTGTGTAATTTTCTGCAAATTCATGAAAGTTCAGCTTCATAATCTTTGAACCAGCTTAGGAGAACTGAGAAGCAGTATATTTTAGTGTTTTGAACAATTCCAGTGTTGATCTCAGTGAAAGAATCAAAAATAAGACTAAGACGAAAAAAGCTTTCTCTCAGTGAAATAAGTCAAAAATGCACCACTGTGTAATTTTCTGCAAATTCATGAAAGTTCAGCTTCATAATCTTTGAAACAGCTTAGAAGTACTGAGAAGCAGTATATTTTAGTGTTTTTAACAATTCCAGTGTTGATCTCAGTGAAAGAAGTCAAAAAGTAAGACTAAGACGAAAAAAGCTTTCTCTCAGTGAAATAAGTCAAAAATGCACCACTGTGTAATTTTCTGCAAATTCATGAAAGTTCAGCTTCATAATCTTTGAAACAGCTTAGAAGTACTGAGAAGCAGTATATTTTAGTGTTTTGAACATTTCCAGTGTTGATCTCAGTGAAAGAAGTCAAAAAGTAAGACTAAGACGAAAAAAGCTTTCTCTCAGTGAAATAAGTCAAAAATGCACCACTGTGTAATTTTCTGAAAATTTATGAAAGTTCAGCTTCATAATCTTTGAAACAACTTAGAAGTACTGAGAAGCTGTATATTTTAGTGTTTTGAACAATTCCAGTGTTGATCTCAGTGAAAGAAGTCAAAAATAAGACTAAGACGAAAAAAGCTTTCTCTCAGTGAAATAAGTCAAAAATGCACCACTGTGTAATTTTCTGCAAATTCATGAAAGTTCAGCTTCATAAACTTTGAAACAGCTTAGAAGTACTGAGAAGCAGTATATTTTAGTGTTTTGAACAATTCCAGTGTTGATCTCAGTGAAAGAAGTCAAAAAATAAGACTAAGACGAAAAAAGCTTTCTCTCAGTGAAATAAGTCAAAAATGCACCACTGTGTAATTTTCTGCAAATTCATGAAAGTTCAGCTTCATAATCTTTGAAACAGCTTAGAAGTACTGAGAAGCAGTATATTTTAGTGTTTTGAACAATTCCAGTGTTGATCTCAGTGAAAGAAGTCAAAAATAAGACTAAGACGAAAAAAGCTTTCTCTCAGTGAAATAAGTCAAAAATGCACCACTGTGTAATTTTCTGCAAATTCATGAAAGTTCAGCTTCATAATCTTTGAAACAGCTTAGAAGTACTGAGAAGCAGTATATTTTAGTGTTTTGAACAATTCCAGTGTTGATCTCAGTGAAAGAAGTCAAAAATAAGACTAAGACGAAAAAAGCTTTCTCTCAGTGAAATAAGTCAAAATGCACCACTGTGTAATTTTCTGAAAATTCATGAAAGTTCAGCTTCATAATCTTTGAAACAGCTTAGAAGTACTGAGAAGCAGTATATTTTAGTGTTTTGAACAATTCCAGTGTTGATCTCAGTGAAAGAAGTCAAAAATAAGACTAAGACGAAAAAAGCTTTCTCTCAGTGAAATAAGTCAAAAATGCACCACTGTGTAATTTTCTGCAAATTCATGAAAGTTCAGCTTCATAATCTTTGAAACAGCTTAGAAGTACTGAGAAGCAGTATATTTTAGTGTTTTTAACAATTCCAGTGTTGATCTCAGTGAAAGAAGTCAAAAAGTAAGACTAAGACGAAAAAAGCTTTCTCTCAGTGAAATAAGTCAAAAATGCACCACTGTGTAATTTTCTGCAAATTCATGAAAGTTCAGCTTCATAATCTTTGAAACAGCTTAGAAGTACTGAGAAGCAATATTTTAGTGTTTTGAACATTTCCAGTGTTGATCTCAGTGAAAGAAGTCAAAAAGTAAGACTAAGACGAAAAAAGCTTTCTTTCAGTGAAATAAGTCAAAAATGCACCACTGTGTAATTTTCTGAAAATTATGAAAGTTCAGCTTCATAATCTTTGAAACAACTTAGAAGTACTGAGAAGCTGTATATTTAGTGTTTTGAACAATTCCAGTGTTGATCTCAGTGAAAGAAGTCAAAAATAAGACTAAGACGAAAAAAGCTTTCTCTCAGTGAAATAAGTCAAAAATGCACCACTGTGTAATTTTCTGCAAATTCATGAAAGTTCAGCTTCATAAACTTTGAAACAGCTTAGAAGTACTGAGAAGCAGTATATTTTAGTGTTTTGAACAATTCCAGTGTTGATCTCAGTGAAAGAAGTCAAAAATAAGACTAAGACGAAAAAAGCTTTCTCTCAGTGAAATAAGTCAAAAATGCACCACTGTGTAATTTTCTGCAAATTCATGAAAGTTCAGCTTCATAATCTTTGAAACAGCTTAGAAGTACTGAGAAGCAGTATATTTTAGTGTTTTGAACAATTCCAGTGTTGATCTCAGTGAAAGAAGTCAAAAATAAGACTAAGACGAAAAAAGCTTTCTCTCAGTGAAATAAGTCAAAAATGCACCGCTGTGTAATTTTCTGAAAATTCATGAAAGTTCAGCTTCATAATCTTTGAAACAGCTTAGAAGTACTGAGAAGCAGTATATTTTAGTGTTTTGAACAATTCCAGTGTTGATCTCAGTGAAAGAAGTCAAAAATAAGACTAAGACGAAAAAAGCTTTCTCTCAGTGAAATAAGTCAAAATGCACCACTGTGTAATTTTCTGAAAATTCATGAAAGTTCAGCTTCATAATCTTTGAAACAGCTTAGAAGTACTGAGAAGCAGTATATTTTAGTGTTTTGAACAATTCCAGTGTTGATCTCAGTGAAAGAAGTCAAAAAGTAAGACTAAGACGAAAAAAGCTTTCTCTCAGTGAAATAAGTCAAAAATGCACCACTGTGTAATTTTCTGCAAATTCATGAAAGTTCAGCTTCATAATCTTTGAAACAGCTTAGAAGTACTGAGAAGCAGTATATTTTAGTGTTTTGAACAATTCCAGTGTTGATCTCAGTGAAAGAAGTCAAAAAGTAAGACTAAGACGAAAAAAGCTTTCTCTCAGTGAAATAAGTCAAAAATGCACCACTGTGTAATTTTTGATAATTCATGAAAGTTCAGCTTCATAATCTTTGAAACAGCTTAGAAGTACTGAGAAGCAGTATATTTTAGTGTTTTGAACAATTCCAGTGTTGATCTCAGTGAAAGAAGTCAAAAAGTAAGACTAAGACGAAAAAAGCTTTCTCTCAGTGAAATAAGTCAAAAATGCACCACTTTGTAATTTTCTGAAAATTCATGAAAGTTCAGCTTCATAATCTTTGAAACAGCTTAGAAGTACTGAGAAGCAGTATATTTTAGTGTTTTGAACAATTCCAGTGTTGATCTCAGTGAAAGAAGTCAAAAATAAGACTAAGACGAAAAAAGCTTTCTCTCAGTGAAATAAGTCAAAAATGCACCACTGTGTAATTTTCTGCAAAATCATGAAAGTTCAGCTTCATAATCTTTGAAACAGCTTAGAAGTACTGAGAAGCAGTATATTTTAGTGTTTTGAACAATTCCAGTGTTGATCTCAGTGAAAGAAGTCAAAAAGTAAGACTAAGACGAAAAAAGCTTTCTCTCAGTGAAATAAGTCAAAAATGCACCACTGTGTAATTTTTGCAAATTCATGAAAGTTCAGCTTCATAATCTTTGAAACAGCTTAGAAGTACTGAGAAGCAGTATATTTTAGTGTTTTGAACAATTCCAGTGTTGATCTCAGTGAAAGAAGTCAAAAAGTAAGACTAAGACGAAAAAAGCTTTCTCTCAGTGAAATAAGTCAAAAATGCACCACTGTGTAATTTTCTGCAAATTCATGAAAGTTCAGCTTCATAATCTTTGAAACAGCTTAGAAGTACTGAGAAGCAGTATATTTTATGTTTTGAACAATTCCAGTGTTGATCTCAGTGAAAGAAGTCAAAAAGTAAGACTAAGACGAAAAAAGCTTTCTCTCAGTGAAATAAGTCAAAAATGCACCACTGTGTAATTTTCTGAAAATTCATGAAAGTTCAGCTTCATAATCTTTGAAACAACTTAGAAGTACTGGGAAGCAGTATATTTTAGTGTTTTGAACAATTCCAGTGTTGATCTCAGTGAAAGAAGTCAAAAATAAGACTAAGACGAAAAAAAGCTTTCTCTCAGTGAAATAAGTCAAAAATGCACCACTGTGTAATTTTCTGCAAATTCATGAAAGTTCAGCTTCATAATCTTTGAAACAGCTTAGAAGTACTGAGAAGCAGTATATTTTAGTGTTTTGAACAATTCCAGTGTTGATCTCAGTGAAAGAAGTCAAAAATAAGACTAAGACGAAAAAAGCTTTCTCTCAGTGAAATAAGTCAAAAATGCACCACTGTGTAATTTTCTGCAAATTCATGAAAGTTCAGCTTCATAATCTTTGAAACAGCTTAGAAGTACTGAGAAGCAGTATATTTTAGTGTTTTGAACAATTCCAGTGTTGATCTCAGTGAAAGAAGTCAAAAATAAGACTAAGACGAAAAAAGCTTTCTCTCAGTGAAATAAGTCAAAAATGCACCACTGTGTAATTTTCTGCAAATTCATGAAAGTTCAGCTTCATAATCTTTGAAACAGCTTAGAAGTACTGAGAAGCAGTATATTTTAGTGTTTTGAACAATTCCAGTGTTGATCTCAGTGAAAGAAGTCAAAAAGTAAGACTAAGACGAAAAAAGCTTTCTCTCAGTGAAATAAGTCAAAAATGCACCACTGTGTAATTTTCTGCAAATTCATGAAAGTTCAGCTTCATAATCTTTGAAACAGCTTAGAAGTACTGAGAAGCAGTATATTTTAGTGTTTTGAACATTTCCAGTGTTGATCTCAGTGAAAGAAGTCAAAAAGTAAGACTAAGACGAAAAAAAGCTTTCTCTCAGTGAAATAAGTCAAAAATGCACCACTGTGTAATTTTCTGAAAATTTATGAAAGTTCAGCTTCATAATCTTTGAAACAACTTAGAAGTACTGGGAAGCAGTATATTTTAGTGTTTTGAACAATTCCAGTGTTGATCTCAGTGAAAGAAGTCAAATGTAAGACTAAGACGAAAAAAAGCTTTCTCTCAGTGAAATAAGTCAAAATGCACCACTGTGTAATTTTCTGCAAATTCATGAAAGTTCAGCTTATAATCTTTGAAACAGCTTAGAAGTACTGAGAAGCAGTATATTTGAGTGTTTTGAACAATTCCAGTGTTGATCTCAGTGAAAGAAGTCAAAAATAAGACTAAGACGAAAAAGCTTTCTCTCAGTGAAATAAGTCAAAAATGCACCACTGTGTAATTTTCTGCAAATTCATGAAAGTTCAGCTTTATAATCTTTGAAAACAGCATAGAAGTACTGAGAAGCAGTATATTTGAGTGTTTTGAACAATTACAGTGTTGATCTCAGTGAAAGAAGTCAAAAATAAGACTAAGACGAAAAAAGCTTTCTGTCAGTGAAATAAGTCAAAAAAATGCACCACTGTGTAATTTTCTGCAAATTCATGAAAGTTCAGCTTATAATCTTTGAAACAACATAGAAGTACTGATAAGCAGTATATTTGAGTGTTTTGAACAATTCCAGTGTTGATCTCAGTGAAAGAAGTCAAAAATAAGACTAAGACGAAAAAAGCCTTCTCTCAGTGAAATAAGTCAAAAATGCACCACTGTGTAATTTCTGCAAATTCATGAAAGTTCAGCTTTATAATCTTTGAAACAGCATAGAAGTACTGAGAAGCAGTATATTTGAGTGTTTTGAACAATTCCAGTGTTGATCTCAGTGAAAGAAGTCAAAAATAAGACTAAGACGAAAAAGCCTTCTCTCAGTGAAATAAGTCAAAAATGCACCACTGTGTAATTTTCTGCAAATTCATGAAAGTTCAGCTTTATAATCTTTGAAACAGCTTAGAAGTACTGAGAAGCAGTATATTTTAGTGTTTTGAACAATTCCAGTGTTGATCTCAGTGAAAGAAGTCAAAAATAAGACTAAGACGAAAAAAGCTTTCTCTCAGTGAAATAAGTCAAAAATGAACCACTGTGTAATTTTCTGCAAATTCATGAAAGTTCAGCTTCATAATCTTTGAAACAGCTTAGAAGTACTGAGAAGCAGTATATTTTAGTGTTTTGAACAATTCCAGTGTTGATCTCAGTGAAAGAAGTCAAAAAGTAAGACTAAGACGAAAAAAGCTTTCTCTCAGTGAAATAAGTCAAAAATGCACCACTGTGTAATTTTCTGCAAATTCATGAAAGTTCAGCTTCATAATCTTTGAAACAGCTTAGAAGTACTGAGAAGCAGTATATTTTAGTGTTTTGAACAATTCCAGTGTTGATCTCAGTGACAGAAGTCAAAAAATAAGACTAAGACGAAAAAAGCTTTCTCTCAGTGAAGTAAGTCAAAAATGCACCACTGTGTAATTTTCTGCAAATTCATGAAAGTTCAGCTTCATAATCTTTGAAACAGCTTAGAAGTACTGAGAAGCAGTATATTTTAGTGTTTTGAACAATTCCAGTGTTGATCTCAGTGAAAGAAGTCAAAAATAAGAATAAGACGAAAAAGCTTTCTCTCAGTGAAATAAGTCATAAATGCACCACTGTGTAATTTTCTGAAAATTTATGAAAGTTCAGCTTCATATCTTTGAAAAAGCTTAGAAGTACTGAGAAGCAGTATATTTTAGTGTTTTGAACAATTCCAGTGTTGATCTCAGTGACAGAAGTCAAAAAAAAAAGACTAAGACGAAAAAAGCTTTGTCTCAGTGAAAGTAAGTCAAAAATGCACCACTGTAATTTTCTGCAAATTCATGAAAGTTCAGCTTCATAATCTTTGAAACAGCTTAGAAGTACTGAGAAGCAGTATATTTTAGTGTTTTGAACAATTCCAGTGTTGATCTCAGTGAAAGAAGTCAAAAATAAGAATAAGACGAAAAAAGCTTTCTCTCAGTGAAATAAGTCAAAAATGCACCACTGTGTAATTTTCTGAAAATTATGAAAGTTCAGCTTCATAATCTTTGAAAAGCTTAGAAGTACTGAGAAGCAGTATATTTTAGTGTTTTGAACAATTCCAGTGTTGATCTCAGTGAAAGAAGTCAAAAATAAGACTAAGACGAAAAAAGCTTTCTCTCAGTGAAATAAGTCAAAAATGCACCACTGTGTAATTTTCTGCAAATTCATGAAAGTTCAGCTTCATAATCTTTGAAATAGCTTAGAAGTACTGAGAAGCAGTATATTTTAGTGTTTTGAACAATTCCAGTGTTGATCTCAGTGAAAGAAGTCAAAAATAAGACTAAGACGAAAAAAGCTTTCTCTCAGTGAAATAAGTCAAAAATGCACCACTGTGTAATTTTCTGCAAATTCATGAAAGTTCAGCTTCATAATCTTTGAACAGCTTAGAAGTACTGAGAAGCAGTATATTTTAGTGTTTTGAACAATTCCAGTGTTGATCTCAGTGAAAGAAGTCAAAAATAAGACTAAGACGAAAAAGCTTTTCTCAGTGAAATAAGTCAAAAATGCACCACTGTGTAATTTTCTGCAAATTCATGAAAGTTCAGCTTCATAATCTTTGAAACAGCTTAGAAGACTGAGAAGCAGTATATTTTAGTGTTTTGAACAATTCCAGTGTTGATCTCAGTGAAAGAAGTCAAAAATAAGACTAAGACGAAAAAAGCTTTCTCTCAGTGAAATAAGTCAAAATGCACCACTGTGTAATTTTCTGCAAATTCATGAAAGTTCAGCTTCATAATCTTTGAAACAGCTTAGAAGTACTGAGAAGCAGTATATTTTAGTGTTTTGAACAATTCCAGTGTTGATCTCAGTGAAAGAAGTCAAAAAGTAAGACTAAGACGAAAAAAGCTTTCTCTCAGTGAAATAAGTCAAAAATGCACCACTGTGTAATTTTCTGAAAATTATGAAAGTTCAGCTTCATAATCTTTGAAACAACTTAGAAGTACTGAGAAGCAGTATATTTTAGTGTTTTGAACAATTCCAGTGTTGATCTCAGTGAAAGAAGTCAAAAAGTAAGTCTAAGACGAAAAAAGCTTTCTCTCAGTGAAATAAGTCAAAAATGCACCACTGTGTAATTTTCTGCAAATTCATGAAAGTTCAGCTTCATAATCTTTGAAAGCTTAGAAGAACTGAGAAGCAGTATATTTTAGTGTTTTGAACAATTCCAGTGTTGATCTCAGTGAAAGAAGTCAAAAAGTAAGACTAAGACGAAAAAAGCTTTTCTCAGTGAAATAAGTCAAAAATGCACCACTGTGTAATTTTCTGCAAATTCATGAAAGTTCAGCTTCATAATCTTTGAAACAGCTTAGAAGTACTGAGAAGCAGTATATTTTAGTGTTTTGAACAATTTCCAGTGTTGATCTCAGTGAAAGAAGTCAAAAAGTAAGACTAAGACGAAAAAAGCTTTCTCTCAGTGAAATAAGTCAAAAATGCACCACTGTGTAATTTTCTGAAAATTTATGAAAGTTCAGCTTCATAATCTTTGAAACAGCTTAGAAGTACTGAGAAGCAGTATATTTTAGTGTTTTGAACAATTCCAGTGTTGATCTCAGTGAAAGAAGTCAAAAATAAGACTAAGACGAAAAAAGCTTTCTCTCAGTGAAATAAGTCAAAAATGCACCACTGTGTAATTTTCTGCAAATTCATGAAAGTTCAGCTTCATAATCTTTGAAACAGCTTAGAAGTACTGAGAAGCAGTATATTTTAGTGTTTTGAACAATTCCAGTGTTGATATCAGTGAAAGAAGTCAAAAAAAAAGACTAAGACGAAAAAAGCTTTCTCTCAGTGAAATAAGTCAAAAATGCACCACTGTGTAATTTTCTGCAAATTCATGAAAGTTCAGCTTCATAATCTTTGAAACAGCTTAGAAGTACTGAGAAGCAGTATATTTTAGTGTTTTGAACAATTCCAGTGTTGATCTCAGTGAAAGAAGTCAAAAATAAGACTAAGACGAAAAAAGCTTTCTCTCAGTGAAATAAGTCAAAAATGCACCACTGTGTAATTTTCTGAAAATTCATGAAAGTTCAGCTTCATAATCTTTGAAAACAGCTTAGAAGTACTGAGAAGCAGTATATTTTAGTGTTTTGAACAATTCCAGTGTTGATCTCAGTGAAAGAAGTCAAAAATAAGACTAAGACGAAAAAAGCTTTCTCTCAGTGAAATAAGTCAAAAATGCACCACTGTGTAATTTTCTGCAAATTCATGAAAGTTCAGCTTCATAATCTTTGAAACAGCTTAGAAGTACTGAGAAGCAGTATATTTTAGTGTTTTGAACAATTCCAGTGTTGATCTCAGTGAAAGAAGTCAAAAAGTAAGACTAAGACGAAAAAAGCTTTCTCTCAGTGAAATAAGTCAAAAATGCACCACTGTGTAATTTTCTGCAAATTCATGAAAGTTCAGCTTCATAATCTTGAAACAGCTTAGAAGTACTGAGAAGCAGTATATTTTAGTGTTTTGAACAATTCCAGTGTTGATCTCAGTGAAAGAAGTCAAAAATAAGACTAAGACGAAAAAAGCTTTCTCTCAGTGAAATAAGTCAAAAATGCACCACTGTGTAATTTTCTGAAAATTCATGAAAGTTCAGCTTCATAATCTTTGAAACAGCTTAGAAGTACTGAGAAGCAGTATATTTTAGTGTTTTGAACAATTCCAGTGTTGATCTCAGTGAAAGAAGTCAAAAATAAGACTAAGACGAAAAAAGCTTTCTCTCAGTGAAATAAGTCAAAAATGCACCACTGTGTAATTTTCTGAAATTCATGAAAGTTCAGCTTCATAATCTTTGAAACAGCTTAGAAGTACTGAGAAGCAGTATATTTTAGTGTTTTGAACAATTCCAGTGTTGATCTCAGTGAAAGAAGTCAAAAAGTAAGACTAAGACGAAAAAAGCTTTCTCTCAGTGAAATAAGTCAAAAATGCACCACTGTGTAATTTTCTGCAAATTCATGAAAGTTCAGCTTCATAATCTTTGAAACAGCTTAGAAGTACTGAGAAGCAGTATATTTTAGTGTTTTGAACATTTCCAGTGTTGATCTCAGTGAAAGAAGTCAAAAAGTAAGACTAAGACGAAAAAAGCTTTCTCTCAGTGAAATAAGTCAAAAATGCACCACTGTGTAATTTTCTGCAAATTCATGAAAGTTCAGCTTCATAATCTTTGAAACAGCTTAGAAGTACTGAGAAGCAGTATATTTTAGTGTTTTGAACAATTCCAGTGTTGATCTCAGTGAAAGAAGTCAAAAAGTAAGACTAAGACGAAAAAAGCTTTCTCTCAGTGAAATAAGTCAAAAATGCACCACTGTGTAATTTTCTGCAAATTCATGAAAGTTCAGCTTCATAATCTTTGAAACAGCTTAGAAGTACTGAGAAGCAGTATATTTTAGTGTTTTGAACAATTCCAGTGTTGATCTCAGTGAAAGAAGTAAAAAAAAAAGACTAAGACGAAAAAAGCTTTCTCTCAGTGAAATAAGTCAAAAATGCACCACTGTGTAATTTTCTGCAAATTCATGAAAGTTCAGCTTCATAATCTTTGAAACAGCTTAGAAGTACTGAGAAGCAGTATATTTTAGTGTTTTGAACAATTCCAGTGTTGATCTCAGTGAAAGAAGTCAAAAATAAGACTAAGACGAAAAAAGCTTTCTCTCAGTGAAATAAGTCAAAAATGCACCACTGTGTAATTTTTCTGCAAATTCATGAAAGTTCAGCTTCATAATCTTTGAACCAGCTTAGGAGAACTGAGAAGCAGTATATTTTAGTGTTTTGAACATTCCAGTGTTGATCTCAGTGAAAGAATCAAAAATAAGACTAAGACGAAAAAAGCTTTCTCTCAGTGAAATAAGTCAAAAATGCACCACTGTGTAATTTTCTGCAAATTCATGAAAGTTCAGCTTCATAATCTTTGAAACAGCTTAGAAGTACTGAGAAGCAGTATATTTTAGTGTTTTTAACAATTCCAGTGTTGATCTCAGTGAAAGAAGTCAAAAGTAAGACTAAGACGAAAAAAGCTTTCTCTCAGTGAAATAAGTCAAAAATGCACCACTGTGTAATTTTCTGCAAATTCATGAAAGTTCAGCTTCATAAATCTTTGAAACAGCTTAGAAGTACTGAGAAGCAGTATATTTTAGTGTTTTGAACATTCCAGTGTTGATCTCAGTGAAAGAAGTCAAAAAGTAAGACTAAGACGAAAAAAGCTTTCTCTCAGTGAAATAAGTCAAAATGCACCACTGTGTAATTTTCTGAAAATTTATGAAAGTTCAGCTTCATAATCTTTGAAACACTTAGAAGTACTGAGAAGCTGTATATTTTAGTGTTTTGAACAATTCCAGTGTTGATCTCAGTGAAAGAAGTCAAAAATAAGACTAAGACGAAAAAAGCTTTCTCTCAGTGAAATAAGTCAAAAATGCACCACTGTGTAATTTTCTGCAAATTCATGAAAGTTCAGCTTCATAAACTTTGAAACAGCTTAGAAGTACTGAGAAGCAGTATATTTTAGTGTTTTGAACAATTCCAGTGTTGATCTCAGTGAAAGAAGTCAAAAATAAGACTAAGACGAAAAAAGCTTTCTCTCAGTGAAATAAGTCAAAAATGCACCACTGTGTAATTTCTGCAAATTCATGAAAGTTCAGCTTCATAATCTTTGAAACAGCTTAGAAGTACTGAGAAGCAGTATATTTTAGTGTTTTGAACAATTCCAGTGTTGATCTCAGTGAAAGAAGTCAAAAATAAGACTAAGACGAAAAAAGCTTTCTCTCAGTGAAATAAGTCAAAATGCACCACTGTGTAATTTTCTGAAAATTCATGAAAGTTCAGCTTCATAATCTTTGAAACAGCTTAGAAGTACTGAGAAGCAGTATATTTTAGTGTTTTGAACAATTCCAGTGTTGATCTCAGTGAAAGAAGTCAAAAATAAGACTAAGACGAAAAAAGCTTTCTCTCAGTGAAATAAGTCAAAACTGCACCACTGTGTAATTTTCTGAAAATTCATGAAAGTTCAGCTTCATAATCTTTGAAACAGCTTAGAAGTACTGAGAAGCAGTATATTTTAGTGTTTTGAACAATTCCAGTGTTGATCTCAGTGAAAGAAGTCAAAAATAAGACTAAGACGAAAAAAGCTTTCTCTCAGTGAAATAAGTCAAAATGCACCACTGTGTAATTTTCTGCAATTCATGAAAGTTCAGCTTCATAATCTTTGAAACAGCTTAGAAGTACTGAGAAGCAGTATATTTTAGTGTTTTGAACAATTCCAGTGTTGATCTCAGTGAAAGAAGTCAAAAAGTAAGACTAAGACGAAAAAAGCTTTCTCTCAGTGAAATAAGTCAAAAATGCACCACTGTGTAATTTTCTGCAAATTCATGAAAGTTCAGCTTCATAATCTTTGAAACAGCTTAGAAGTACTGAGAAGCAGTATATTTTAGTGTTTTGAACATTTCCAGTGTTGATCTCAGTGAAAGAAGTCAAAAAGTAAGACTAAGACGAAAAAAGCTTTCTCTCAGTGAAATAAGTCAAAAATGCACCACTGTGTAATTTTCTGAAAATTCATGAAAGTTCAGCTTCATAATCTTTGAAACAACTTAGAAGTACTGAGAAGCAGTATATTTTAGTGTTTTGAACAATTCCAGTGTTGATCTCAGTGAAAGAAGTCAAAAATAAGACTAAGACGAAAAAAGCTTTCTCTCAGTGAAATAAGTCAAAAATGCACCACTGTGTAATTTTCTGAAAATTCATGAAAGTTCAGCTTCATAATCTTTGAAACAGCTTAGAAGTACTGAGAAGCAGTATATTTTAGTGTTTTGAACAATTCCAGTGTTGATCTCAGTGAAAGAAGTCAAAAAAAGACTAAGACGAAAAAAGCTTTCTCTCAGTGAAATAAGTCAAAAATGCACCACTGTGTAATTTTCTGCAAATTCATGAAAGTTCAGCTTCATAAACTTTGAAACAGCTTAGAAGTACTGAGAAGCAGTATATTTTAGTGTTTTGAACAATTCCAGTGTTGATCTCAGTGAAAGAAGTCAAAAATAAGACTAAGACGAAAAAAGCTTTCTCTCAGTGAAATAAGTCAAAAATGCACCACTGTGTAATTTTCTGAAAATTCATGAAAGTTCAGCTT
The DNA here is from genome assembly GCF_027474105.1 of Poeciliopsis prolifica. Taxonomy (NCBI): domain Eukaryota; kingdom Metazoa; phylum Chordata; class Actinopteri; order Cyprinodontiformes; family Poeciliidae; genus Poeciliopsis; species Poeciliopsis prolifica. Next base: position 38,882 of record NW_026562378.1, read on the forward strand.
CATAATCTTTGAAACAGCTTAGAAGTACTGAGAAGCAGTATATTTTAGTGTTTTGAACAATTCCAGTGTTGATCTCAGTGAAAGAAGTCAAAAAATAAGACTAAGACGAAAAAAGCTTTCTCTCAGTGAAATAAGTCAAAAATGCACCACTGTGTAATTTTCTGCAAATTCATGAAAGTTCAGCTTCATAATCTTTGAAACAGCTTAGAAGTACTGAGAAGCAGTATATTTTAGTGTTTTGAACAATTCCAGTGTTGATCTCAGTGAAAGAAGTCAAAATAAGACTAAGACGAAAAAAGCTTTCTCTCAGTGAAATAAGTCAAAACTGCACCACTGTGTAATTTTCTGAAAATTCATGAAAGTTCAGCTTCATAATCTTTGAAACAGCTTAGAAGTACTGAGAAGCAGTATATTTTAGTGTTTTGAACAATTCCAGTGTTGATCTCAGTGAAAGAAGTCAAAAATAAGACTAAGACGAAAAAAGCTTTCTCTCAGTGAAATAAGTCAAAAATGCACCACTGTGTAATTTTCTGCAAATTCATGAAAGTTCAGCTTCATAATCTTTGAAAACAGCTTAGAAGTACTGAGAAGCAGTATATTTTAGTGTTTTGAACAATTCCAGTGTTGATCTCAGTGAAAGAAGTCAAAAAGTAAGACTAAGACGAAAAAAGCTTTCTCTCAGTGAAATAAGTCAAAAATGCACCACTGTGTAATTTTCTGCAAATTCATGAAAGTTCAGCTTCATAATCTTTGAAAACAGCTTAGAAGTACTGAGAAGCAGTATATTTTAGTGTTTTGAACAATTCCAGTGTTGATCTCAGTGAAAGAAGTCAAAAATAAGACTAAGACGAAAAAAGCTTTCTCTCAGTGAAATAAGTCAAAAATGCACCACTGTGTAATTTTCTGAAAATTATGAAAGTTCAGCTTCATAATCTTTGAAAAAGCTTAGAAGTACTGAGAAGCAGTATATTTTAGTGTTTTGAACAATTCCAGTGTTGATCTCAGTGAAAGAAGTCAAAAAAAAGACTAAGACGAAAAAAGCTTTCTCTCAGTGAATAAGTCAAAAATGCACCACTGTGTGAATTTTCTGCAAATTCATGAAAGTTCAGCTTCATAATCTTTGAAACAGCTTAGAAGTACTGAGAAGCAGTATATTTTAGTGTTTTGAACAATTCCAGTGTTGATCTCAGTGAAAGAAGTCAAAAATAAGAATAAGACGAAAAAAGCTTTCTCTCAGTGAAATAAGTCAAAAATGCACCACTGTGTGATTTTCTGCAAATTTATGAAAGTTCAGCTTCATAATCTTTGAAAAGCTTAGAAGTACTGAGAAGCAGTATATTTTAGTGTTTTGAACAATTCCAGTGTTGATCTCAGTGAAAGAAGTCAAAAAATAAGACTAAGACGAAAAAATCTTTCTCTCAGTGAAATAAGTCAAAAATGCACCACTGTGTAATTTTCTGCAAATTCATGAAAGTTCAGCTTCATAATCTTTGAAACAGCTTAGAAGTACTGAGAAGCAGTATATTTTAGTGTTTTGAACAATTCCAGTGTTGATCTCAGTGAAAGAAGTCAAAAATAAGACTAAGACGAAAAAAGCTTTCTCTCAGTGAAATAAGTCAAAAATGCACCACTGTGTAATTTTCTGCAAATTCATGAAAGTTCAGCTTCATAATCTTTGAAACAGCTTAGAAGTACTGAGAAGCAGTATATTTTAGTGTTTTGAACAATTCCAGTGTTGATCTCAGTGAAAGAAGTCAAAAAGTAAGACTAAGACGAAAAAAGCTTTCTCTCAGTGAAATAAGTCAAAAATGCACCACTGTGTAATTTTCTGCAAATTCATGAAAGTTCAGCTTCATAATCTTTGAAATAGCTTAGAAGTACTGAGAAGCAGTATATTTTAGTGTTTTGAACAATTCCAGTGTTGATCTCAGTGAAAGAAGTCAAAAATAAGACTAAGACGAAAAAAGCTTTCTCTCAGTGAAATAAGTCAAAAATGCACCACTGTGTAATTTCTGCAAATTCATGAAAGTTCAGCTTCATAATCTTTGAACAGCTTAGAAAATGAGAAGCAGTATATTTTAGTGTTTTGAACAATTCCAGTGTTGATCTCAGTGAAAGAATCAAAAATAAGACTAAGACGAAAAAAGCTTTCTCTCAGTGAAATAAGTCATAAATGCACCACTGTGTAATTTTCTGCAAATCTATGAAAGTTCAGCTTCATAATATTTGAAACAGCTTAGAAGAACTGAGAAGCAGTATATTTTAGTGTTTTGAACAATTCCAGTGTTGATCTCAGTGAAAGAAGTCAAAAAGTAAGACTAAGACGAAAAAAGCTTTCTCTCAGTGAAATAAGTCAAAATGCACCACTGTGTAATTTTCTGCAAATTCATGAAAGTTCAGCTTCATAATCTTTGAAACAGCTTAGAAGTACTGAGAAGCAGTATATTTTAGTGTTTTGAACAATTTCCAGTGTTGATCTCAGTGAAAGAAGTCAAAAAGTAAGACTAAGACGAAAAAAGCTTTCTCTCAGTGAAATAAGTCAAAAATGCACCACTGTGTAATTTTCTGAAAATTATGAAAGTTCAGCTTCATAATCTTTGAAACAACTTAGAAGTACTGAGAAGCAGTATATTTTAGTGTTTTGAACAATTCCAGTGTTGATCTCAGTGAAAGAAGTCAAAAAGTAAGTCTAAGACGAAAAAAGCTTTCTCTCAGTGAAATAAGTCAAAATGCACCACTGTGTAATTTCTGCAAATTCATGAAAGTTCAGCTTCATAATCTTTGAAACAGCTTAGAAGAACTGAGAAGCAGTATATTTTAGTGTTTTGAACAATTCCAGTGTTGATCTCAGTGAAAGAAGTCAAAAAGTAAGACTAAGACGAAAAAAGCTTTCTCTCAGTGAAATAAGTCAAAAATGCACCACTGTGTAATTTTCTGCAAATTCATGAAAGTTCAGCTTCATAATCTTTGAAACAGCTTAGAAGTACTGAGAAGCAGTATATTTTAGTGTTTTGAACATTCCAGTGTTGATCTCAGTGAAAGAAGTCAAAAAGTAAGACTAAGACGAAAAAAGCTTTCTCTCAGTGAAATAAGTCAAAAAATGCACCACTGTGTAATTTTCTGCAAATTTATGAAAGTTCAGCTTCATAATCTTTGAAACAACTTAGAAGTACTGAGAAGCAGTATATTTTAGTGTTTTGAACAATTCCAGTGTTGATCTCAGTGAAAGAAGTCAAAAATAAGACTAAGACGAAAAAAGCTTTCTCTCAGTGAAATAAGTCAAAAATGCACCACTGTGTAATTTTCTGCAAATTCATGAAAGTTCAGCTTCATAATCTTTGAAACAGCTTAGAAGTACTGAGAAGCAGTATATTTTAGTGTTGAACAATTCCAGTGTTGATCTCAGTGAAAGAAGTCAAAAAAAAAGACTAGACGAAAAAAGCTTTCTCTCAGTGAAATAAGTCAAAAATGCACCACTGTGTAATTTTCTGCAAATTCATGAAAGTTCAGCTTCATAATCTTTGAAACAGCTTAGAAGTACTGAGAAGCAGTATATTTTAGTGTTTTGAACAATTCCAGTGTTGATCTCAGTGAAAGAAGTCAAAAAGTAAGACTAAGACGAAAAAAGCTTTCTCTCAGTGAAATAAGTCAAAAATGCACCACTGTGTAATTTTCTGCAAATTCATGAAAGTTCAGCTTCATAATCTTTGAAACAGCTTAGAAGTATGAGAAGCAGTATATTTTAGTGTTTTGAACAATTCCAGTGTTGATCTCAGTGACAGAAGTCAAAAAAAAAGACTAAGACGAAAAAAGCTTTGTCTCAGTGAAGTAAGTCAAAAATGCACCACTGTGTAATTTTCTGCAAATTCATGAAAGTTCAGCTTCATAATCTTTGAAACAGCTTAGAAGTACTGAGAAGCAGTATATTTTAGTGTTTTGAACAATTCCAGTGTTGATCTCAGTGAAAGAAGTCAAAAAAAAAGACTAAGACGAAAAAAGCTTTCTCTCAGTGAAATAAGTCAAAAATGCACCACTGTGTAATTTTCTGCAAATTCATGAAAGTTCAGCTTCATAAACTTTGAAACAGCTTAGAAGTACTGAGAAGCAGTATTTTAGTGTTTTGAACAATTCCAGTGTTGATCTCAGTGAAAGAAGTCAAAAAATAAGACTAAGACGAAAAAAGCTTTCTCTCAGTGAAATAAGTCAAAAATGCACCACTGTGTAATTTTCTGCAAATTCATGAAAGTTCAGCTTCATAATCTTTGAAACAGCTTAGAAGTACTGAGAAGCAGTATTTTAGTGTTTTGAACAATTCCAGTGTTGATCTCAGTGAAAGAAGTCAAAAATAAGACTAAGACGAAAAAAGCTTTCTCTCAGTGAAATAAGTCAAAAATGCACCACTGTGTAATTTTCTGAAAATTCATGAAAGTTCAGCTTCATAATCTTTGAAACAGCTTAGAAGTACGAGAAGCAGTATATTTTAGTGTTTTGAACAATTCCAGTGTTGATCTCAGTGAAAGAAGTCAAAATTAAGACTAAGACGAAAAAAGCTTTCTCTCAGTGAAATAAGTCAAAAACTGCACCACTGTGTAATTTTCTGAAAATTCATGAAAGTTCAGCTTCATAATCTTTGAAACAGCTTAGAAGTACTGAGAAGCAGTATATTTTAGTGTTTTGAACAATTCCAGTGTTGATCTCAGTGAAAGAAGTCAAAAAATAAGACTAAGACGAAAAAAGCTTTCTCTCAGTGAAATAAGTCAAAAATGCACCACTGTGTAATTTTCTGCAAATTCATGAAAGTTCAGCTTCATAATCTTTGAAACAGCTTAGAAGTACTGAGAAGCAGTATATTTTAGTGTTTTTAACAATTCCAGTGTTGATCTCAGTGAAAGAAGTCAAAAAGTAAGACTAAGACGAAAAAAGCTTTCTCTCAGTGAAATAAGTCAAAAATGCACCACTGTGTAATTTTCTGCAAATTCATGAAAGTTCAGCTTCATAATCTTTGAAAACAGCTTAGAAGTACTGAAAAGCAGTATATTTTAGTGTTTTGAACAATTCCAGTGTTGATCTCAGTGAAAGAAGTCAAAAATAAGAATAAGACGAAAAAAGCTTTCTCTCAGTGAAATAAGTCATAAATGCACCACTGTGTAATTTCTGAAAATTTATGAAAGTTCAGCTTCATAATCTTTGAAAAAGCTTAGAAGTACTGAGAAGCAGTATATTTTAGTGTTTTGAACAATTCCAGTGTTGATCTCAGTGACAGAAGTCAAAAAAAAGACTAAGACGAAAAAAGCTTTCTCTCAGTGAAGTAAGTCAAAAATGCACCACTGTGTAATTTTCTGCAAATTCATGAAAGTTCAGCTTCATAATCTTTGAAACAGCTTAGAAGTACTGAGAAGCAGTATATTTTAGTGTTTTGAACAATTCCAGTGTTGATCTCAGTGAAAGAAGTCAAAAATAAGAATAAGACGAAAAAAGCTTTCTCTCAGTGAAATAAGTCATAAATGCACCACTGTGTAATTTTCTGAAAATTTATGAAAGTTCAGCTTCATAATCTTTGAAAAAGCTTAGAAGTACTGAGAAGCAGTATATTTTAGTGTTTTGAACAATTCCAGTGTTGATCTCAGTGAAAGAAGTCAAAAATAAGACTAAGACGAAAAAATCTTTCTCTCAGTGAATAAGTCAAAAATGCACCACTGTGTAATTTTCTGCAAATTCATGAAAGTTCAGCTTCATAATCTTTGAAACAGCTTAGAAGTACTGAGAAGCAGTATATTTTAGTGTTTTGAACAATTCCAGTGTTGATCTCAGTGAAAGAAGTCAAAAAGTAAGACTAAGACGAAAAAAGCTTTCTCTCAGTGAAATAAGTCAAAAATGCACCACTGTGTAATTTTCTGCAAATTCATGAAAGTTCAGCTTCATAATCTTGAAACAGCTTAGAAGTACTGAGAAGCAGTATATTTTAGTGTTTTGAACAATTCCAGTGTTGATCTCAGTGAAAGAAGTCAAAAAGTAAGACTAAGACGAAAAAAGCTTTCTCTCAGTGAAATAAGTCAAAAATGCACCACTGTGTAATTTTCTGCAAATTCATGAAAGTTCAGCTTCATAATCTTTGAAATAGCTTAGAAGTACTGAGAAGCAGTATATTTTAGTGTTTTGAACAATTCCAGTGTTGATATCAGTGAAAGAAGTCAAAAATAAGACTAAGACGAAAAAAGCTTTGTCTCAGTGAAGTAAGTCAAAAATGCACCACTGTGTAATTTTCTGCAATTCATGAAAGTTCAGCTTCATAATCTTTGAAACAGCTTAGAAGTACTGAGAAGCAGTATATTTTAGTGTTTTGAACAATTCCAGTGTTGATCTCAGTGAAAGAAGTCAAAAATAAGAATAAGACGAAAAAAGCTTTCTCTCAGTGAAATAAGTCAAAAATGCACCACTGTGTAATTTTCTGAAAATTTATGAAAGTTCAGCTTCATAATCTTTGAAAAAGCTTAGAAGTACTGAGAAGCAGTATATTTTAGTGTTTTGAACAATTCCAGTGTTGATCTCAGTGAAAGAAGTCAAAAATAAGACTAAGACGAAAAAATCTTTCTCTCAGTGAATAAGTCAAAAATGCACCACTGTGTAATTTTCTGCAAATTCATGAAAGTTCAGCTTCATAATCTTTGAAACAGCTTAGAAGTACTGAGAAGCAGTATTTTAGTGTTTTGAACAATTCCAGTGTTGATCTCAGTGAAAGAAGTCAAAAAGTAAGACTAAGACGAAAAAAGCTTTCTCTCAGTGAAATAAGTCAAAAATGCACCACTGTGTAATTTTCTGCAAATTCATGAAAGTTCAGCTTCATAATCTTTGAAACAGCTTAGAAGTACTGAGAAGCAGTATATTTTAGTGTTTTGAACAATTCCAGTGTTGATCTCAGTGAAAGAAGTCAAAAGTAAGACTAAGACGAAAAAAGCTTTCTCTCAGTGAAATAAGTCAAAAATGCACCACTGTGTAATTTTCTGCAAATTCATGAAAGTTCAGCTTCATAATCTTTGAAATAGCTTAGAAGTACTGAGAAGCAGTATATTTTAGTGTTTTGAACAATTCCAGTGTTGATATCAGTGAAAGAAGTCAAAAATAAGACTAAGACGAAAAAAGCTTTCTCTCAGTGAAATAAGTCAAAAATGCACCACTGTGTAATTTTCTGCAAATTCATGAAAGTTCAGCTTCATAATCTTTGAAACAGCTTAGAAGAACTGAGAAGCAGTATATTTTAGTGTTTTGAACAATTCCAGTGTTGATCTCAGTGAAAGAATCAAAAATAAGACTAAGACGAAAAAAGCTTTCTCTCAGTGAAATAAGTCAAAAATGCACCACTGTGTAATTTTCTGCAAATTCATGAAAGTTCAGCTTCATAATCTTTGAAACAGCTTAGAAGTACTGAGAAGCAGTATATTTTAGTGTTTTGAACAATTCCAGTGTTGATCTCAGTGAAAGAAGTCAAAAAGTAAGACTAAGACGAAAAAGCTTTCTCTCAGTGAAATAAGTCAAAAATGCACCACTGTGTAATTTTCTGCAAATTCATGAAAGTTCAGCTTCATAATCTTTGAAACAGCTTAGAAGTACTGAGAAGCAGTATATTTTAGTGTTTTGAACATTCCAGTGTTGATCTCAGTGAAAGAAGTCAAAAGTAAGACTAAGACGAAAAAAGCTTTCTCTCAGTGAAATAAGTCAAAAATGCACCACTGTGTAATTTTCTGAAAATTTATGAAAGTTCAGCTTCATAATCTTTGAAACAGCTTAGAAGTACTGAGAAGCAGTATATTTAGTGTTTTGAACAATTCCAGTGTTGATCTCAGTGAAAGAAGTCAAAAAGTAAGTCTAAGACGAAAAAAGCTTTCTCTCAGTGAAATAAGTCAAAAATGCACCACTGTGTAATTTTCTGCAAATTCATGAAAGTTCAGCTTCATAATCTTTGAAACAGCTTAGAAGTACTGAGAAGCAGTATATTTTAGTGTTTTGAACAATTCCAGTGTTGATCTCAGTGAAAGAAGTCAAAAAGTAAGACTAAGACGAAAAAAGCTTTCTCTCAGTGAAATAAGTCAAAAATGCACCACTGTGTAATTTTCTGCAAATTCATGAAAGTTCAGCTTCATAATCTTTGAAACAGCTTAGAAGTACTGAGAAGCAGTATATTTTAGTGTTTTGAACATTTCCAGTGTTGATCTCAGTGAAAGAAGTCAAAAAGTAAGACTAAGACGAAAAAAGCTTTCTCTCAGTGAAATAAGTCAAAAATGCACCACTGTGTAATTTTCTGCAAATTCATGAAAGTTCAGCTTCATAATCTTTGAAACAACTTAGAAGTACTGAGAAGCAGTATATTTTAGTGTTTTGAACAATTCCAGTGTTGATCTCAGTGAAAGAAGTCAAAAATAAGACTAAGACGAAAAAAGCTTTCTCTCAGTGAAATAAGTCAAAAATGCACCACTGTGTAATTTTCTGCAAATTCATGAAAGTTCAGCTTCATAATCTTTGAAACAGCTTAGAAGTACTGAGAAGCAGTATATTTTAGTGTTTTGAACAATTCCAGTGTTGATCTCAGTGAAAGAAGTCAAAAAAAGACTAGACGAAAAAAGCTTTCTCTCAGTGAAATAAGTCAAAAATGCACCACTGTGTAATTTTCTGCAAATTCATGAAAGTTCAGCTTCATAATCTTTGAAACAGCTTAGAAGTACTGAGAAGCAGTATATTTTAGTGTTTTGAACAATTCCAGTGTTGATCTCAGTGAAAGAAGTCAAAAAGTAAGACTAAGACGAAAAAAGCTTTCTCTCAGTGAAATAAGTCAAAAATGCACCACTGTGTAATTTTCTGCAAATTCATGAAAGTTCAGCTTCATAATCTTTGAAACAGCTTAGAAGTACTGAGAAGCAGTATATTTTAGTGTTTTGAACAATTCCAGTGTTGATCTCAGTGAAAGAAGTCAAAAAAAAAGACTAAGACGAAAAAAGCTTTCTCTCAGTGAATAAGTCAAAAATGCACCACTGTGTAATTTTCTGCAAATTCATGAAAGTTCAGCTTCATAATCTTTGAAACAGCTTAGAAGTACTGAGAAGCAGTATATTTTAGTGTTTTGAACAATTCCAGTGTTGATCTCAGTGAAAGAAGTCAAAAATAAGAATAAGACGAAAAAAACTTTCTCTCAGTGAAATAAGTCAAAAATGCACCACTGTGTAATTTTTCTGAAAATTTATGAAAGTTCAGCTTCATAATCTTTGAAAAAGCTTAGAAGTACTGAGAAGCAGTATATTTTAGTGTTTTGAACAATTCCAGTGTTGATCTCAGTGAAAGATCTCAAAAAATAAGACTAAGACGAAAAAAGCTTTCTCTCAGTGAAATAAGTCAAAAATGCACCACTGTGTAATTTTCTGCAAATTCATGAAAGTTCAGCTTCATAATCTTTGAACCAGCTTAGAGAACTGAGAAGCAGTATATTTTAGTGTTTTGAACAATTCCAGTGTTGATCTCAGTGAAAGAATCAAAAATAAGACTAGACGAAAAAAGCTTTCTCTCAGTGAAATAAGTCAAAAATGCACCACTGTGTAATTTTCTGCAAATTCATGAAAGTTCAGCTTCATAATCTTTGAAAGCTTAGAAGTACTGAGAAGCAGTATATTTTAGTGTTTTTAACAATTCCAGTGTTGATCTCAGTGAAAGAAGTCAAAAAGTAAGACTAAGACGAAAAAAGCTTTCTCTCAGTGAAATAAGTCAAAAATGCACCACTGTGTAATTTTCTGCAAATTCATGAAAGTTCAGCTTCATAATCTTTGAAACAGCTTAGAAGTACTGAGAAGCAGTATATTTTAGTGTTTTGAACATTTCCAGTGTTGATCTCAGTGAAAGAAGTCAAAAAGTAAGACTAAGACGAAAAAAGCTTTCTCTCAGTGAAATAAGTCAAAAATGCACCACTGTGTAATTTTCTGCAAATTCATGAAAGTTCAGCTTCATAATCTTTGAAACAGCTTAGAAGTACTGAGAAGCAGTATATTTTAGTGTTTTGAACAATTCCAGTGTTGATCTCAGTGAAAGAAGTCAAAAATAAGACTAAGACGAAAAAAGCTTTCTCTCAGTGAAATAAGTCAAAAATGCACCACTGTGTAATTTCTGAAAATTCATGAAAGTTCAGCTTCATAATCTTTGAAACAGCTTAGAAGTACTGAGAAGCAGTATATTTTAGTGTTTTGAACAATTCCAGTGTTGATCTCAGTGAAAGAAGTCAAAATAAGACTAAGACGAAAAAGCTTTCTCTCAGTGAAATAAGTCAAAAATGCACCACTGTGTAATTTTCTGCAAATTCATGAAAGTTCAGCTTCATAATCTTTGAAACAGCTAGAAATACTGAGAAGCAGTATATTTTAGTGTTTTGAACAATTCCAGTGTTGATCTCAGTGAAAGAAGTCAAAAATAAGACTAAGACGAAAAAAGCTTTCTCTCAGTGAAATAAGTCAAAAAATGCACCACTGTGTAATTTTCTGCAAATTCATGAAAGTTCAGCTTCATAATCTTTGAAACAGCTTAGAAGTACTGAGAAGCAGTATATTTAGTGTTTTAACAATTCAGTGTTGATCTCAGTGAAAGAAGTCAAAAATAAGACTAAGACGAAAAAAGCTTTCTCTCAGTGAAATAAGTCAAAAATGCACCACTGTGTAATTTTCTGCAAATTCATGAAAGTTCAGCTTCATAATCTTTGAAACAGCTTAGAAGTACTGAGAAGCAGTATATTTTAGTGTTTTGAACAATTCCAGTGTTGATCTCAGTGAAAGAAGTCAAAAATAAGAATAAGACGAAAAAAGCTTTCTCTCAGTGAAATAAGTCTAAATGCACCACTGTGTAATTTTCTGAAAATTTATGAAAGTTCAGCTTCATAATCTTTGAAAAAGCTTAGAAGTACTGAGAAGCAGTATATTTTAGTGTTTTGAACAATTCCAGTGTTGATCTCAGTGACAGAAGTCAAAAAAAAAGACTAAGACGAAAAAAGCTTTGTCTCAGTGAAGTAAGTCAAAAATGCACCACTGTGTAATTTTCTGCAAATTCATGAAAGTTCAGCTTCATAATCTTTGAAACAGCTTAGAAGTACTGAGAAGCAGTATATTTTAGTGTTTTGAACAATTCCAGTGTTGATCTCAGTGAAAGAAGTCAAAAATAAGAATAAGACGAAAAAAGCTTTCTCTCAGTGAAATAAGTCATAAATGCACCACTGTGTAATTTTCTGAAAATTTATGAAAGTTCAGCTTCATAATCTTTGAAAAAGCTTAGAAGTACTGAGAAGCAGTATATTTTTAGTGTTTGAACAATTCCAGTGTTGATCTCAGTGAAAGAAGTCAAAAATAAGACTAAGACGAAAAAAAATCTTTCTCTCAGTGAAATAAGTCAAAAATGCACCACTGTGTAATTTTCTGCAAATTCATGAAAGTTCAGCTTCATAATCTTGAAACAGCTTAGAAGTACTGAGAAGCAGTATATTTTGAGTGTTTTGAACAATTCAGTGTTGATCTCAGTGAAAGAAGTCAAAAATAAGACTAAGACGAAAAAAGCTTTCTCTCAGTGAAATAAGTCAAAAATGCACCACTGTGTAATTTTCTGCAAATTCATGAAAGTTCAGCTTCATAATCTTTGAAACAGCTTAGAAGTACTGAGAAGCAGTATATTTTAGTGTTTGAACAATTCCAGTGTTGATCTCAGTGAAAGAAGTCAAAAAGTAAGACTAAGACGAAAAAAGCTTTCTCTCAGTGAAATAAGTCAAAAATGCACCACTGTGTAATTTTCTGCAAATTCATGAAAGTTCAGCTTCATAATCTTTGAAATAGCTTAGAAGTACTGAGAGAAGCAGTATATTTTAGTGTTTTGAACAATTCCAGTGTTGATATCAGTGAAAGAAGTCAAAAATAAGACTAAGACGAAAAAAGCTTTCTCTCAGTGAAATAAGTCAAAAATGCACCACTGTGTAATTTTCTGCAAATTCATGAAAGTCAGCTTCATAATCTTTGAACCAGCTTAGGAGAACTGAGAAGCAGTATATTTTAGTGTTTTGAACAATTCCAGTGTTGATCTCAGTGAAAGAATCAAAAATAAGACTAAGACGAAAAAGCTTTCTCTCAGTGAAATAAGTCAAAAATGCACCACTGTGTAATTTTCTGCAAATTCATGAAAGTTCAGCTTCATAATCTTTGAAACAGCTTAGAAGTACTGAGAAGCAGTATATTTTAGTGTTTTGAACAATTCCAGTGTTGATCTCAGTGAAAGAAGTCAAAAAGTAAGACTAAGACGAAAAAAGCTTTCTCTCAGTGAAATAAGTCAAAAATGCACCACTGTGTAATTTTCTGAAAATTATGAAAGTTCAGCTTCATAATCTTTGAAACAACTTAGAAGTACTGAGAAGCAGTATATTTTAGTGTTTTGAACAATTCCAGTGTTGATCTCAGTGAAAGAAGTCAAAAAGTAAGTCTAAGACGAAAAAAGCTTTCTCTCAGTGAAATAAGTCAAAAATGCACCACTGTGTAATTTTCTGCAAATTCATGAAAGTTCAGCTTCATAATCTTTGAAACAGCTTAGAAGAACTGAGAAGCAGTATATTTTAGTGTTTTGAACAATTCCAGTGTTGATCTCAGTGAAAGAAGTCAAAAAGTAAGACTAAGACGAAAAAAGCTTTCTCTCAGTGAAATAAGTCAAAAATGCACCACTGTGTAATTTTCTGCAAATTCATGAAAGTTCAGCTTCATAATCTTTGAAACAGCTTAGAAGTACTGAGAAGCAGTATATTTTAGTGTTTGAACATTCCAGTGTTGATCTCAGTGAAAGAAGTCAAAAAGTAAGACTAAGACGAAAAAAGCTTTCTCTCAGTGAAATAAGTCAAAAATGCACCACTGTGTAATTTTCTGAAAATTTATGAAAGTTCAGCTTCATAATCTTTGAAACAACTTAGAAGTACTGAGAAGCAGTATATTTTAGTGTTTTGAACAATTCCAGTGTTGATCTCAGTGAAAGAAGTCAAAAATAAGACTAAGACGAAAAAAGCTTTCTCTCAGTGAAATAAGTCAAAAATGCACACTGTGTAATTTTCTGCAAATTCATGAAAGTTCAGCTTCATAATCTTTGAAACAGCTTAGAAGTACTGAGAAGCAGTATATTTTAGTGTTTTGAACAATTCCAGTGTTGATCTCAGTGAAAGAAGTCAAAAAAAAAGACTATGACGAAAAAAGCTTTCTCTCAGTGAAATAAGTCAAAAATGCACCACTGTGTAATTTCTGCAAATTCATGAAAGTTCAGCTTCATAATCTTTGAAACAGCTTAGAAGTACTGAGAAGCAGTATATTTTAGTGTTTGAACAATTCCAGTGTTGATCTCAGTGAAAGAAGTCAAAAAGTAAGACTAAGACGAAAAAAAGCTTTCTCAGTGAAATAAGTCAAAAATGCACCACTGTGTAATTTTCTGCAAATTCATGAAAGTTCAGCTTCATAATCTTTGAAACAGCTTAGAAGTACTGAGAAGCAGTATTTTTAGTGTTTTGAACAATTCCAGTGTTGATCTCAGTGACAGAAGTCAAAAAAAAGACTAAGACGAAAAAAGCTTTGTCTCAGGAAGTAAGTCAAAAATGCACACTGTGTAATTTTCTGCAAATTCATGAAAGTTCAGCTTCATAATCTTTGAAACAGCTTAGAAGTACTGAGAAGCAGTATATTTAGTGTTTTGAACAATTCCAGTGTTGATCTCAGTGAAAGAAGTCAAAAATAAGACTAAGACGAAAAAAACTTTCTCTCAGTGAAATAAGTCAAAATGCACCACTGTGTAATTTCTGAAAATTTATGAAAGTTCAGCTTCATAATCTTTGAAAAAGCTTAGAAGTACTGAGAAGCAGTATTTTAGTGTTTTGAACAATTCCAGTGTTGATCTCAGTGAAAGATCTCAAAAATAAGACTAAGACGAAAAAAGCTTTCTCTCAGTGAAATAAGTCAAAAATGCACCACTGTGTAATTTTCTGCAAATTCATGAAAGTTCAGCTTCATAATCTTTGAACAGCTTAGGAGAACTGAGAAGCAGTATATTTTAGTGTTTTGAACAATTCCAGTGTTGATCTCAGTGAAAGAATCAAAAATAAGACTAAGACGAAAAAAGCTTTCTCTCAGTGAAATAAGTCAAAAATGCACCACTGTGTAATTTTCTGCAAATTCATGAAAGTTCAGCTTCATAATCTTTGAAACAGCTTAGAAGTACTGAGAAGCAGTATATTTTAGTGTTTTTAACAATTCCAGTGTTGATCTCAGTGAAAGAAGTCAAAAAGTAAGACTAAGACGAAAAAAGCTTTCTCTCAGTGAAATAAGTCAAAAATGCACCACTGTGTAATTTTCTGCAAATTCATGAAAGTTCAGCTTCATAATCTTTGAAACAGCTTAGAAGTACTGAGAAGCAGTATATTTTAGTGTTTTGAACATTTCCAGTGTTGATCTCAGTGAAAGAAGTCAAAAAGTAAGACTAAGACGAAAAAAGCTTTCTCTCAGTGAAATAAGTCAAAAATGCACCACTGTGTAATTTTCTGAAAATTTATGAAAGTTCAGCTTCATAATCTTTGAAACAACTTAGAAGTACTGAGAAGCAGTATATTTAGTGTTTTGAACAATTCCAGTGTTGATCTCAGTGAAGAAGTCAAAAATAAGACTAAGACGAAAAAAGCTTTCTCTCAGTGAAATAAGTCAAAAATGCACCACTGTGTAATTTTCTGCAAATTCATGAAAGTTCAGCTTCATAATCTTTGAAACAGCTTAGAAGTACTGAGAAGCAGTATATTTTAGTGTTTTGAACAATTCCAGTGTTGATCTCAGTGAAAGAAGTCAAAAATAAGACTAAGACGAAAAAAGCTTTCTCTCAGTGAAATAAGTCAAAAATGCACCACTGTGTAATTTTCTGCAAATTCATGAAAGTTCAGCTTCATAATCTTTGAAACAGCTTAGAAGTACTGAGAAGCAGTATATTTTAGTGTTTTGAACAATTCCAGTGTTGATCTCAGTGAAAGAAGTCAAAAATAAGACTAAGACGAAAAAAGCTTTCTCTCAGTGAAATAAGTCAAAAATGCACCACTGTGTAATTTTCTGAAAATTCATGAAAGTTCAGCTTCATAATCTTTGAAACAGCTTAGAAGTACTGAGAAGCAGTATATTTTAGTGTTTTGAACAATTCCAGTGTTGATCTCAGTGAAAGAAGTCAAAAATAAGACTAAGACGAAAAAAGCTTTCTCTCAGTGAAATAAGTCAAAACTGCACCACTGTGTAATTTTCTGAATCATGAAAGTTCAGCTTCATAATCTTTGAAACAGCTTAGAAGTACTGAGAAGCAGTATATTTTAGTGTTTTGAACAATTCCAGTGTTGATCTCAGTGAAAGAAGTCAAAAATAAGACTAAGACGAAAAAAGCTTTCTCTCAGTGAAATAAGTCAAAAATGCACCACTGTGTAATTTTCTGCAAATTCATGAAAGTTCAGCTTCATAATCTTTGAAACAGCTTAGAAGTACTGAGAAGCAGTATATTTTAGTGTTTTTAACAATTCCAGTGTTGATCTCAGTGAAAGAAGTCAAAAAGTAAGACTAAGACGAAAAAAGCTTTCTCTCAGTGAAATAAGTC
This sequence comes from Poeciliopsis prolifica, assembly GCF_027474105.1. Taxonomy (NCBI): domain Eukaryota; kingdom Metazoa; phylum Chordata; class Actinopteri; order Cyprinodontiformes; family Poeciliidae; genus Poeciliopsis; species Poeciliopsis prolifica. The sequence goes on from NW_026562378.1 coordinate 54,533, forward strand.
AAAAATGCACCACTGTGTAATTTTCTGCAAATTCATGAAAGTTCAGCTTCATAATCTTTGAAACAGCTTAGAAGTACTGAGAAGCAGTATATTTTAGTGTTTTGAACATTTCCAGTGTTGATCTCAGTGAAAGAAGTCAAAAAGTAAGACTAAGACGAAAAAAAGCTTTCTCTCAGTGAAATAAGTCAAAAATGCACCACTGTGTAATTTTCTGCAAATTCATGAAAGTTCAGCTTCATAATCTTTGAAACAACTTAGAAGTACTGAGAAGCAGTATATTTTAGTGTTTTGAACAATTCCAGTGTTGATCTCAGTGAAAGAAGTCAAAAATAAGACTAAGACGAAAAAAGCTTTCTCTCAGTGAAATAAGTCAAAAATGCACCACTGTGTAATTTTCTGAAAATTCATGAAAGTTCAGCTTCATAATCTTTGAAACAGCTTAGAAGTACTGAGAAGCAGTATATTTTAGTGTTTTGAACAATTCCAGTGTTGATCTCAGTGAAAGAAGTCAAAAAAAGACTAAGACGAAAAAAGCTTTCTCTCAGTGAAATAAGTCAAAAATGCACCACTGTGTAATTTTCTGCAAATTCATGAAAGTTCAGCTTCATAAACTTTGAAACAGCTTAGAAGTACTGAGAAGCAGTATATTTTAGTGTTTTGAACAATTCCAGTGTTGATCTCAGTGAAAGAAGTCAAAAATAAGACTAAGACGAAAAAAGCCTTCTCTCAGTGAAATAAGTCAAAAATGCACCACTGTGTAATTTTCTGCAAATTCATGAAAGTTCAGCTTCATAGCTTTCTCTCAGTGAAATAAGTCAAAAATGCACCACTGTGTAATTTTCTGCAAATTCATGAAAGTTCAGCTTTATAATCTTTGAAACAGCATAGAAGTACTGAGAAGCAGTATATTTTAGTGCTTTGAACAATTCCAGTGTTGAAACAGCATAGAAGTACGGAGAAGCAGTATATTTTAGTGTTTTGAACAATTCCAGTGTTGATCTCAGTGAAAGACGTCAAAAATAAGACTAAGACGAAAAAAGCTTTCTCTCAGTGAAATAAGTCAAAAATGCACCACTGTGTAATTTTCTGCAAATTCATGAAAGTTCAGCTTTATAATCTTTGAAACAGCAGAGAAGTACTTAGAAGCAGTATATTTGAGTGTTTTGAACAATTCCAGTGTTGATCTCAGTGAAAGAAGTCAAAAATAAGACTAAGACGAAAAAAGCTTTCTCTCAGTGAAATAAGTCAAAAATGCACCACTGTGTAATTTTCTGCAAATTCATGAAGGTTCAGCTTTATAATCTTTGAAACAGCATAGAAGTACTGAGAAGCAGTATATTTTAGTGTTTTGAACAATTCCAGTGTTGATCTCAGTGAAAGAAGTCAAAAATAAGACTAAGACGAAAAAGCTTTCTCTCAGTGAAATAAGTCAAAAATGCACCACTGTGTAATTTTCTGCAAATTCATGAAAGTTCAGCTTTATAATCTTTGAAACAGCATAGAAGTACTGAGAAGCAGTATATTTTAGTGTTTTGAACAATTCCAGTGTTGATCTCAGTGAAAGAAGTCAAATGTAAGACTAAGACGAAAAAAGCTTTCTCTCAGTGAAATAAGTCAAAAATGCACCACTGTGTAATTTTCTGCAAATTCATGAAAGTTCAGCTTCATAATCTTTGACACAGCATAGAAGTACTGAGAAGCAGTATATTTGAGTGTTTTGAACAATTCCAGTGTTGATCTCAGTGAAAGAAGTCAAAAATAAGACTAAGACGAAAAAAGCTTTCTCTCAGTGAAATAAGTCAAAAATGCACCACTGTGTAATTTTCTGCAAATTCATGAAAGTTCAGCTTTATAATCTTTGAAACAGCATAGAAGTACTGAGAAGCAGTATATTTGAGTGTTTTGAACAATTCCAGTGTTGATCTCAGTGAAAGAAGTCAAAAATAAGACTAAGACGAAAAAGCTTTCTGTCAGTGAAATAAGTCAAAAATGCACCACTGTGTAATTTTCTGCAAATTCATGAAAGTTCAGCTTTATAATCTTTGAAACAGCATAGAAGTACTGATAAGCAGTATATTTTAGTGTTTTGAACAATTCCAGTGTTGATCTCAGTGAAAGAAGTCAAAAATAAGACTAAGACGAAAAAAGCCTTCTCTCAGTGAAATAAGTCAAAAATGCACCACTGTGTAATTTTCTGCAAATTCATGAAAGTTCAGCTTTATAATCTTTGAAACAGCATAGAAGTACTGAGAAGCAGTATATTTGAGTGTTTTGAACAATTCCAGTGTTGATCTCAGTGAAAGAAGTCAAAAATAAGACTAAGACGAAAAAGCCTTCTCTCAGTGAAATAAGTCAAAAATGCACCACTGTGTAATTTTCTGCAAATTCATGAAAGTTCAGCTTTATAATCTTTGAAACAGCATAGAAGTACTGAGAAGCAGTATATTTGAGTGTTTTGAACAATTCCAGTGTTGATCTCAGTGAAAGAAGTAAAAATGTAAGACTAAGACGAAAAAAGCTTTCTCTCAGTGAAATAAGTCAAAAATGCACCACTGTGTAATTTTCTGCAAATTCATGAAAGTTCAGCTTTATAATCTTTGAAACAGCATAGAAGTACTGAGAAGCAGTATATTTGAGTGTTTTGAACAATTCCAGTGTTGATCTCAGTGAAAGAAGTCAAAAATAAGACTAAGACGAAAAAAGCCTTCTCTCAGTGAAATAAGTCAAAAATGCACCACTGTGTAATTTTCTGCAAATTCATGAAAGTTCAGCTTTATAGCTTTCTCTCAGTGAAATAAGTCAAAATGCACCACTGTGTAATTTTCTGCAAATTCATGAAAGTTCAGCTTTATAATCTTTGAAACAGCATAGAAGTACTGAGAAGCAGTATATTTTAGTGTTTTGAACAATTCCAGTGTTGAAACAGCATAGAAGTACTGAGAAGCAGTATATTTTAGTGTTTTGAACAATTCCAGTGTTGATCTCAGTGAAAGACGTCAAAAATAAGACTAAGACGAAAAAGCTTTCTCTCAGTGAAATAAGTCAAAAATGCACCACTGTGTAATTTTCTGCAAATTCATGAAAGTTCAGCTTTATAATCTTTGAAACAGCAGAGAAGTACTTAGAAGCAGTATATTTGAGTGTTTTGAACAATTCCAGTGTTGATCTCAGTGAAAGAAGTCAAAAATAAGACTAAGACGAAAAAAGCTTTCTCTCAGTGAAATAAGTCAAAAATGCACCACTGTGTAATTTTCTGCAAATTCATGAAGGTTCAGCTTTATAATCTTTGAAACAGCATAGAAGTACTGAGAAGCAGTATATTTTAGTGTTTTGAACAATTCCAGTGTTGATCTCAGTGAAAGAAGTCAAAAATAAGACTAAGACGAAAAAAGCTTTCTCTCAGTGAAATAAGTCAAAAATGCACCACTGTGTAATTTTCTGCAAATTCATGAAAGTTCAGCTTTATAATCTTTGAAACAGCATAGAAGTACTGAGAAGCAGTATATTTGAGTGTTTTGAACAATTCCAGTGTTGATCTCAGTGAAAGAAGTCAAAAATAAGACTAAGACGAAAAAAGCTTTCTGTCAGTGAAATAAGTCAAAAATGCACCACTGTGTAATTTTCTGAAAATTCATGAAAGTTCAGCTTTATAATCTTTGAAACAGCATAGAAGTACTGATAAGCAGTATATTTGAGTGTTTTGAACAATTCCAGTGTTGATCTCAGTGAAAGAAGTCAAAAATAAGACTAAGACGAAAAAAGCCTTCTCTCAGTGAAATAAGTCAAAAATGCACCACTGTGTAATTTTCTGCAAATTCATGAAAGTTCAGCTTTATAATCTTTGAAACAGCATAGAAGTACTGAGAAGCAGTATATTTGAGTGTTTTGAACAATTCCAGTGTTGATCTCAGTGAAAGAAGTCAAAAATAAGACTAAGACGAAAAAAGCTTTCTCTCAGTGAAATAAGTCAAAAATGCACCACTGTGTAATTTTCTGCAAATTCATGAAAGTTCAGCTTTATAGCTTTCTCTAGTGAAATAAGTCAAAATGCACCACTGTGTAATTTTCTGCAAATTCATGAAAGTTCAGCTTTATAATCTTTGAAACAGCTTAGAAGTACTGAGAAGCAGTATATTTTAGTGTTTTGAACAATTCCAGTGTTGAAACAGCTTAGAAGTACTGAGAAGCAGTATATTTTAGTGTTTTGAACAATTCCAGTGTTGATCTCAGTGAAAGACGTCAAAAATAAGACTAAGACGAAAAAAGCTTTCTCTCAGTGAAATAAGTCAAAAATGCACCACTGTGTAATTTTCTGCAAATTCATGAAAGTTCAGCTTTATAATCTTTGAAACAGCAGAGAAGTACTTAGAAGCAGTATATTGAGTGTTTTGAACAATTCCAGTGTTGATCTCAGTGAAAGAAGTCAAAAATAAGACTAAGACGAAAAAAGCTTTCTCTCAGTGAAATAAGTCAAAAATGCACCACTGTGTAATTTTCTGCAAATTCATGAAGGTTCAGCTTTATAATCTTTGAAACAGCATAGAAGTACTGAGAAGCAGTATATTTTAGTGTTTTGAACAATTCCAGTGTTGATCTCAGTGAAAGAAGTCAAAAATAAGACTAAGACGAAAAAAGCTTTCTCTCAGTGAAATAAGTCAAAAATGCACCACTGTGTAATTTTCTGCAAATTCATGAAAGTTCAGCTTTATAATCTTTGAAACAGCATAGAAGTACTGAGAAGCAGTATATTTTAGTGTTTTGAACAATTCCAGTGTTGATCTCAGTGAAAGAAGTCAAAAAGTAAGACTAAGATGAAAAAAGCCTTCTCTCAGTGAAATAAGTCAAAAATGCACCACTGTGTAATTTTCTGCAAATTCATGAAAGTTCAGCTTTATAATATTTGAAACAGCATAGAAGTACTGAGAAGCAGTATATTTGAGTGTTTTGAACAATTCCAGTGTTGATCTCAGTGAAAGAAGTCAAAAATAAGACTAAGACGAAAAAGCCTTCTCTCAGTGAAATAAGTCAAAAATGCACCACTGTGTAATTTTCTGCAAATTCATGAAAGTTCAGCTTTATAATCTTTGAAACAGCATAGAAGTACTGAGAAGCAGTATATTTTAGTGTTTTGAACAATTCCAGTGTTGATCTCAGTGAAAGAAGTAAAAATGTAAGACTAAGACGAAAAAAGCTTTCTCTCAGTGAAATAAGTCAAAAATGCACCACTGTGTAATTTTCTGCAAATTCATGAAAGTTCAGCTTTATAATCTTTGAAACAGCATAGAAGTACTGAGAAGCAGTATATTTGAGTGTTTTGAACAATTCCAGTGTTGATCTCAGTGAAAGAAGTAAAAATGTAAGACTAAGACGAAAAAAGCTTTCTCTCAGTGAAATAAGTCAAAAATGCACCACTGTGTAATTTTCTGCAAATTCATGAAAGTTCAGCGTTATAATCTTTGAAACAGCATAGAAGTACTGAGAAGCAGTATATTTGAGTGTTTTGAACAATTCCAGTGTTGATCTCAGTGAAAGAAGTCAAAAATAAGACTAAGACGAAAAAAGCTTTCTCTCAGTGAAATAAGTCAAAAATGCACCACTGTGTAATTTTCTGCAAATTCATGAAAGTTCAGCTTTATAATCTTTGAAACAGAATAGAAGTACTGAGAAGCAGTATATTTGAGTGTTTTGAACAATTCCAGTGTTGATCTCAGTGAAAGAAGTCAAAAATAAGACTAAGACGAAAAAAGCTTTCTCTCAGTGAAATAAGTCAAAAATGCACCACTGTGTAATTTTCTGCAAATTCATGAAAGTTCAGCTTTATAATCTTTGAAACAGCATAGAAGTACTGAGAAGCAGTATATTTTAGTGTTTTGAACAATTCCAGTGTTGATCTCAGTGAAAGAAGTCAAAAATAAGACTAAGACAAAAAAGCTTTCTCTCAGTGAAATAAGTCAAAAATGCACCACTGTGTAATTTTCTGCAAATTCATGAAAGTTCAGCTTTATAATCTTTGAAACAGCATAGAAGTACTGAGAAGCAGTATATTTGAGTGTTTTGAACAATTCCAGTGTTGATCTCAGTGAAAGAAGTCAAAATGTAAGACTAAGACGAAAAAAGCTTTCTCTCAGTGAAATAAGTCAAAAATGCACCACTGTGTAATTTTCTGCAAATTCATGAAAGTTCAGCGTTATAATCTTTGAAACAGCATAGAAGTACTGAGAAGCAGTATATTTGAGTGTTTTGAACAATTCCAGTGTTGATCTCAGTGAAAGAAGTCAAAAATAAGACTAAGACGAAAAAAGCTTTCTCTCAGTGAAATAAGTCAAAAATGCACCACTGTGTAATTTTCTGCAAATTCATGAAAGTTCAGCTTTATAATCTTTGAAACAGCATAGAAGTACTGAGAAGCAGTATATTTGAGTGTTTTGAACAATTCCAGTGTTGATCTCAGTGAAAGAAGTCAAAAATAAGACTAAGACGAAAAAAGCTTTCTCTCAGTGAAATAAGTCAAAAATGCACCACTGTGTAATTTTCTGCAAATTCATGAAAGTTCAGCTTTATAATCTTTGAAACAGCATAGAAGTACTGAGAAGCAGTATATTTTAGTGTTTTGAACAATTCCAGTGTTGATCTCAGTGAAAGAAGTCAAAAATAAGACTAAGACAAAAAAAGCTTTCTCTCAGTGAAATAAGTCAAAAATGCACCACTGTGTAATTTTCTGCAAATTCATGAAAGTTCAGCTTTATAATCTTTGAAACAGCATAGAAGTACTGAGAAGCAGTATATTTGAGTGTTATGAACAATTCAAGTGTTGATCTCAGTGAAAGAAGTCAAAAATAAGACTAAGACGAAAAAAGCTTTCTCTCAGTGAAATAAGTCAAAATGCACCACTGTGTAATTTTCTGCAAATTCATGAAAGTTCAGCTTTATAATCTTTGAAACAGCATAGAAGTACTGAGAAGCAGTATATTTGAGTGTTTTGAACAATTCCAGTGTTGATCTCAGTGAAAGAAGTCAAAAATAAGACTAAGACGAAAAAAGCTTTCTCTCAGTGAAATAAGTCAAAAATGCACCACTGTGTAATTTTCTGCAAATTCATGAAAGTTCAGCTTTGTAATCTTTGAAACAGCATAGAAGTACTGAGAAGCAGTATATTTGAGTGTTTTGAACAATTCCAGTGTTGATCTCAGTGAAAGAAGTCAAAAATAAGACTAAGACGAAAAAAGCTTTCTCTCAGTGAAATAAGTCAAAAATGCACCACTGTGTAATTTTCTGCAAATTCATGAAAGTTCAGCTTTATAATCTTTGAAACAGCATAGAAGAACTGAGAAGTATATTTTAGTGTTTTGAACAATTCCAGTGTTGATCTCAGTGAAAGAAGTCAAAAATAAGACTAAGACGAAAAAAGCTTTCTCTCAGTGAAATAAGTCAAAAATGCACCACTGTGTAATTTTCTGCAAATTCATGAAAGTTCAGCTTTATAATCTTTGAAGCAGCATAGAAGTACTGAGAAGCAGTATATTTGAGTGTTTTGAACAATTCCAGTGTTGATCTCAGTGAAAGACGTCAAAAATAAGACTAAGACGAAAAAAGCTTTCTCTCAGTGAAATAAGTCAAAAATGCACCACTGTGTAATTTTCTGCAAATTCATGAAAGTTCAGCTTTATAATCTTTGAAACATCATAGAAGTACTGAGAAGCAGTATATTTGAGTGTTTTGAACAATTCCAGTGTTGATCTCAGTGAAAGAAGTCAAAAATAAGACTAAGACGAAAAAGTTTTCTCTCAGTGAAATAAGTCAAAAATGCACCACTGTGTAATTTTCTGCATATTCATGAAAGTTCAGCGTTATAATCTCTGAAACAGCATAGAAGTACTGAGAAGCAGTATATTTGAGTGTTTTGAACAATTCCAGTGTTGATCTCAGTGAAAGAAGTCAAAAATAAGACTAAGACGAAAAAAGCTTTCTCTCAGTGAAATAAGTCAAAAATGCACCACTGTGTAATTTTCTGCAAATTCATGAAAGTTCAGCTTTATCTTTGAAACAGCATAGAAGTACTGAGAAGCAGTATATTTGAGTGTTTTGAACAATTCCAGTGTTGATCTCAGTGAAAGAAGTCAAAAATAAGACTAAGACGAAAAAAGCTTTCTCTCAGTGAAATAAGTCAAAAATGCACCACTGTGTAATTTTCTGCAAATTCATGAAAGTTCAGCTTCATAATCTTTGAAACAGCATAGAAGTTGAGAAGCAGTATATGTCAGTGTTTTGAACAATTCCAGTGTTTATCTCAGTGAAAGAAGTCAAAAATAAGACTAAGACGAAAAAAGCTTTCTCTCAGTGAAATAAGTCAAAAATGCACCACTGTGTAATTTTCTGCAAATTCATGAAAGTTCAGCTTTATAATCTTTGAAACAGCATAGAAGTACTGAGAAGCAGTATATTTGAGTGTTTTGAACAATTCCAGTGTTGATCTCAGTGAAAGAAGTCAAAAATAAGACTAAGACGAAAAAAGCTTTCTCTCAGTGAAATAAGTCAAAAATGCACCACTGTGTAATTTTCTGCAAATTCATGAAAGTTCAGCTTTATAATCTTTGAAACAGCATAGAAGTACTGAGAAGCAGTATATTTAGTGTTTTGAACAATTCCAGTGTTGATCTCAGTGAAAGAAGTCAAAAATAAGACTAAGACAAAAAAAGCTTTCTCTCAGTGAAATAAGTCAAAAATGCACCACTGTGTAATTTTCAAATTCATGAAAGTTCAGCTTTATAATCTTTGAAACAGCATAGAAGTACTGAGAAGCAGTATATTTGAGTGTTTTGAACAATTCCAGTGTTGATCTCAGTGAAAGAAGTCAAAAATAAGACTAAGACGAAAAAAGCTTCTCTCAGTGAAATAAGTCAAAAATGCACCACTGTGTAATTTTCTGCAAATTCATGAAAGTTCAGCTTTATAATCTTTGAAACAGCATAGAAGTACTGAGAAGCAGTATATTTGAGTGTTTTGAACAATTCCAGTGTTGATCTCAGTGAAAGAAGTCAAAAATAAGACTAAGACGAAAAAAGCTTTCTCTCAGTGAAATAAGTCAAAAATGCACCACTGTGTAATTTTCTGCAAATTCATGAAAGTTCAGCTTTATAATCTTTGAAACAGCATAGAAGTACTGAGAAGCAGTATATTTGAGTGTTTTGAACAATTCCAGTGTTGATCTCAGTGAAAGACAAAAATAAGACTAAGACGAAAAAAGCTTTCTCTCAGTGAAATAAGTCAAAAATGCACCACTGTGTAATTTTCTGCAAATTCATGAAAGTTCAGCTTTATAATCTTTGAAACATCATAGAAGTACTGAGAAGCAGTATATTTGAGTGTTTTGAACAATTCCAGTGTTGATCTCAGTGAAAGAAGTCAAAAATAAGACTAAGACGAAAAAAGCTTTCTCTCAGTGAAATAAGTCAAAAATGCACCACTGTGTAATTTTCTGCATATTCATGAAAGTTCAGCGTTTAATCTCTGAAACAGCATAGAAGTACTGAGAAGCAGTATATTTGAGTGTTTTGAACAATTCCAGTGTTGATCTCAGTGAAAGAAGTCAAAAATAAGACTAAGACGAAAAAAGCTTTCTCTCAGTGAAATAAGTCAAAAATGCACCACTGTGTAATTTTCTGCAAATTCATGAAAGTTCAGCTTTATAATCTTTGAAACAGCATAGAAGTACTGAGAAGCAGTATATTTGAGTGTTTTGAACAATTCCAGTGTTGATCTCAGTGAAAGAAGTCAAAAATAAGACTAAGACGAAAAAAGCTTTCTCTCAGTGAAATAAGTCAAAAATGCACCACTGTCTAATTTTCTGCAAATTCATGAAAGTTCAGCTTTATAATCTTTGAAACAGCATAGAAGTACTGAGAAGCAGTATATTTGAGTGTTTTGAACAATTCCAGTGTTGATCTCAGTGAAAGAAGTCAAAAATAAGACTAAGACGAAAAAAGCTTTCTCTCAGTGAAATAAGTCAAAATGCACCACTGTGTAATTTTCTGCAAATTCATGAAAGTTCAGCTTTATAATCTTTGAAACAGCATAGAAGTACTGAGAAGCAGTATATTTGAGTGTTTTGAACAATTCCAGTGTTGATCTCAGTGAAAGACGTCAAAAATAAGACTAAGACGAAAAAAGCTTTCTCTCAGTGAAATAAGTCAAAAATGCACCACTGTGTAATTTTCTGCAAATTCATGAAAGTTCAGCTTTATAATCTTTGAAACATCATAGAAGTACTGAGAAGCAGTATATTTGAGTGTTTTGAACAATTCCAGTGTTGATCTCAGTGAAAGAAGTCAAAAATAAGACTAAGACGAAAAAAGCTTTCTCTCAGTGAAATAAGTCAAAAATGCACCACTGTGTAATTTTCTGCAAATTCATGAAAGTTCAGCTTTATAATCTTTGAAACAGCATAGAAGTACTGAGAAGCAGTATATTTGAGTGTTTTGAACAATTCCAGTGTTGATCTCAGTGAAAGAAGTCAAAAATAAGACTAAGACGAAAAAAGCTTTCTCTCAGTGAAATAAGTCAAAAATGCACCACTGTGTAATTTTCTGCAAATTCATGAAAGTTCAGCTTTATAATCTTTGAAACAGCATAGAAGTACTGAGAAGCAGTATATTTGAGTGTTTTGAACAATTCCAGTTTGATCTCAGTGAAAGAAGTCAAAAATAAGACTAAGACGAAAAAAGCTTTCTCTCAGTGAAATAAGTCAAAAATGCACCACTGTGTAATTTTCTGCAAATTCATGAAAGTTCAGCTTTATAATCTTTGAAACAGCATAGAAGTACTGAGAAGCAGTATATTTGAGTGTTTTGAACAATTCCAGTGTTGATCTCAGTGAAAGAAGTCAAAAATAAGACTAAGACGAAAAAAGCTTTCTCTCAGTGAAATAAGTCAAAAATGCACCACTGTGTAATTTTCTGCAAATTCATGAAAGTTCAGCTTTATAATCTTTGAAACAGCATAGAAGTACTGAGAAGCAGTATATTTGAGTGTTTTGAACAATTCCAGTGTTGATCTCAGTGAAAGAAGTCAAAAATAAGACTAAGACGAAAAAAGCTTTCTCTCAGTGAAATAAGTCAAAAATGCACCACTGTGTAATTTTCTGCAAATTCATGAAAGTTCAGCTTTATAATCTTTGAAACAGCATAGAAGTACTGAGAAGCAGTATATTTGAGTGTTTTGAACAATTCCAGTGTTGATCTCAGTGAAAGACGTCAAAAATAAGACTAAGACGAAAAAAGCTTTCTCTCAGTGAAATAAGTCAAAAATGCACCACTGTGTAATTTTCTGCAAATTCATGAAAGTTCAGCTTTATAATCTTTGAAACAGCATAGAAGTACTGAGAAGCAGTATATTTGAGTGTTTTGAACAATTCCAGTGTTGATCTCAGTGAAAGAAGTCAAAAATAAGACTAAGACGAAAAAAGCTTTCTCTCAGTGAAATAAGTCAAAAATGCACCACTGTGTAATTTTCTGCAATTCATGAAAGTTCAGCTTTATAATCTTGAAACAGCATAGAAGTACTGAGAAGCAGTATATTTGAGTGTTTTGAACAATTCCAGTGTTGATCTCAGTGAAAGAAGTCAAAAATAAGACTAAGACGAAAAAGCTTTCTCTCAGTGAAATAAGTCAAAATGCACCACTGTGTAATTTTCTGCAAATTCATGAAAGTTCAGCTTTATAATCTTTGAAACAGCATAGAAGTACTGAGAAGCAGTATATTTGAGTGTTTTGAACAATTCCAGTGTTGATCTCAGTGAAAGAAGTCAAAAATAAGACTAAGACGAAAAAAGCTTTCTCTCAGTGAAATAAGTCAAAATGCACCACTGTGTAATTTTCTGCAAATTCATGAAAGTTCAGCTTTATAATCTTTGAAACAGCATAGAAGTACTGAGAAGCAGTATATTTGAGTGTTTTGAACAATTCCAGTGTTGATCTCAGTGAAAGAAGTCAAAAATAAGACTAAGACGAAAAAAGCTTTCTCTCAGTGAAATAAGTCAAAAATGCACCACTGTGTAATTTTCTGCAAATTCATGAAAGTTCAGCTTTATAATCTTGAAACAGCATAGAAGTACTGAGAAGCAGTATATTTGAGTGTTTTGAACAATTCCAGTGTTGATCTCAGTGAAAGAAGTCAAAAATAAGACTAAGACGAAAAAAGCTTTCTCTCAGTGAAATAAGTCAAAATGCACCACTGTGTAATTTTCTGCAAATTCATGAAAGTTCAGCTTTATAATCTTTGAAACAGCATAGAAGTACTGAGAAGCAGTATATTTGAGTGTTTTGAACAATTCCAGTGTTGATCTCAGTGAAAGAAGTCAAAAATAAGACTAAGACGAAAAAAGCTTTCTCTCAGTGAAATAAGTCAAAAATGCACCACTGTGTAATTTTCTGCAATTCATGAAAGTTCAGCTTTATAATCTTTGAAACAGCATAGAAGTACTGAGAAGCAGTATATTTGAGTGTTTTGAACAATTCCAGTGTTGATCTCAGTGAAAGAAGTCAAAATAAGACTAAGACGAAAAAAGCTTTCTCTCAGTGAAATAAGTCAAAAATGCACCACTGTGTAATTTTCTGCAAATTCATGAAAGTTCAGCTTTATAATCTTTGAAACATCATAGAAGTACTGAGAAGCAGTATATTTGAGTGTTTTGAACAATTCCAGTGTTGATCTCAGTGAAAGAAGTCAAAAATAAGACTAAGACGAAAAACTTTCTCTCAGTGAAATAAGTCAAAAATGCACCACTGTGTAATTTTCTGCAAATTCATGAAAGTTCAGCTTTATAATCTTTGAAACAGCATAGAAGTACTGAGAAGCAGTATATTTGAGTGTTTTGAACAATTCCAGTGTTGATCTCAGTGAAAGAAGTCAAAAATAAGACTAAGACGAAAAAAGCTTTCTCTCAGTGAAATAAGTCAAAAATGCACCACTGTGTAATTTTCTGCAAATTCATGAAAGTTCAGCTTTATAATCTTTGAAACAGCATAGAAGTACTGAGAAGCAGTATATTTGAGTGTTTTGAACAATTCCAGTGTTGATCTCAGTGAAAGAAGTCAAAAATAAGACTAAGACGAAAAAAGCTTTCTCTCAGTGAAATAAGTCAAAAATGCACCACTGTGTAATTTTCTGCAAATTCATGAAAGTTCAGCTTTATAATCTTTGAAACAGCATAGAAGTACTGAGAAGCAGTATATTTGAGTGTTTTGAACAATTCCAGTGTTGATCTCAGTGAAAGAAGTCAAAAATAAGACTAAGACGAAAAAAGCTTTCTCTCAGTGAAATAAGTCAAAATGCACCACTGTGTAATTTTCTGCAAATTCATGAAAGTTCAGCTTTATAATCTTTGAAACAGCATAGAAGTACTGAGAAGCAGTATATTTGAGTGTTTTGAACAATTCCAGTGTTGATCTCAGTGAAAGAAGTCAAAAATAAGACTAAGACGAAAAAAGCTTTCTCTCAGTGAAATAAGTCAAAAATGCACCACTGTGTAATTTTCTGCAAATTCATGAAAGTTCAGCTTTATAATCTTTGAAACATCATAGAAGTACTGAGAAGCAGTATATTTGAGTGTTTTGAACAATTCCAGTGTTGATCTCAGTGAAAGAAGTCAAAAATAAGACTAAGACGAAAAAAGCTTTCTCTCAGTGAAATAAGTCAAAAATGCACCACTGTGTAATTTTCTGCAAATTCATGAAAGTTCAGCTTTATAATCTTTGAAACAGCATAGAAGTACTGAGAAGCAGTATATTTGAGTGTTTTGAACAATTCCAGTGTTGATCTCAGTGAAAGAAGTCAAAAATAAGACTAAGACGAAAAAAGCTTTCTCTCAGTGAAATAAGTCAAAAATGCACCACTGTGTAATTTTCTGCAAATTCATGAAAGTTCAGCTTTATAATCTTTGAAACAGCATAGAAGTACTGAGAAGCAGTATATTTTAGTGTTTTGAACAATTCCAGTGTTGATCTCAGTGAAAGAAGTCAAAAATAAGACTAAGACGAAAAAAGCTTTCTCTCAGTGAAATAAGTCAAAAATGTGTGTTTTTTTGCAAATTATGAAAGTTCAGCTTCATAATCTTTGAAACAGCTTAGAAGTACTGAGAAGCAGTATATTTTAGTGTTTTTAACAATTCCAGTGTTGATCTCAGTGAAAGAAGTCAAAAAGTAAGACTAAGACGAAAAAAGCTTTCTCTCAGTGAAATAAGTCAAAAATGCACCACTGTGTAATTTTCTGCAAATTCATGAAAGTTCAGCTTCATAATCTTTGAAACAGCTTAGAAGTACTGAGAAGCAGTATATTTTAGTGTTTTGAACATTTCCAGTGTTGATCTCAGTGAAAGAAGTCAAAAAGTAAGACTAAGACGAAAAAAGCTTTCTCTCAGTGAAATAAGTCAAAAATGCACCACTGTGTAATTTTCTGCAAATTCATGAAAGTTCAGCTTTATAATCTTTGAAACATCATAGAAGTACTGAGAAGCAGTATATTTTAGTGTTTTGAACAATTCCAGTGTTGATCTCAGTGAAAGAAGTCAAAAATAAGACTAAGACGAAAAACGTTTTCTCTCAGTGAAATAAGTCAAAAATGCACCACTGTGTAATTTTCTGCATATTCATGAAAGTTCAGCGTTATAATCTCTGAAACAGCATAGAAGTACTGAGAAGCAGTATATTTGAGTGTTTTGAACAATTCCAGTGTTGATCTCAGTGAAAGAAGTCAAAAATAAGACTAAGACGAAAAAAGCTTTCTCTCAGTGAAATAAGTCAAAAATGCACCACTGTGTAATTTTCTGCAAATTCATGAAAGTTCAGCTTTATAATCTTTGAAACAGCATAGAAGTACCGAGAAGCAGTATATTTGAGTGTTTTGAACAATTCCAGTGTTGATCTCAGTGAAAGAAGTCAAAAATAAGACTAAGACGAAAAAAGCTTTCTCTCAGTGAAATAAGTCAAAAATGCACCACTGTCTAATTTTCTGCAAATTCATGAAAGTTCAGCTTTATAATCTTTGAAACAGCATAGAAGTACTGAGAAGCAGTATATTTGAGTGTTTTGAACAATTCCAGTGTTGATCTCAGTGAAAGAAGTCAAAAATAAGACTAAGACGAAAAAAGCTTTCTCTCAGTGAAATAAGTCAAAAATGCACCACTGTGTAATTTTCTGCAAATTCATGAAAGTTCAGCTTTATAATCTTTGAAACAGCTTAGAAGTACTGAGAAGCAGTATATTTGAGTGTTTTGAACAATTCCAGTGTTGATCTCAGTGAAAGACGTCAAAAATAAGACTAAGACGAAAAAAGCTTTCTCTCAGTGAAATAAGTCAAAAATGCACCACTGTGTAATTTTCTGCAAATTCATGAAAGTTCAGCTTTATAATCTTTGAAACATCATAGAAGTACTGAGAAGCAGTATATTTGAGTGTTTTGAACAATTCCAGTGTTGATCTCAGTGAAAGAAGTCAAAAATAAGACTAAGACGAAAAAAGTTTTCTCTCAGTGAAATAAGTCAAAAATGCACCACTGTGTAATTTTCTGCATATTCATGAAAGTTCAGCGTTATAATCTCTGAAACAGCATAGAAGTACTGAGAAGCAGTATATTTGAGTGTTTTGAACAATTCCAGTGTTGATCTCAGTGAAAGAAGTCAAAAATAAGACTAAGACGAAAAAAGCTTTCTCTCAGTGAAATAAGTCAAAAATGCACCACTGTGTAATTTTCTGCAAATTCATGAAAGTTCAGCTTTATAATCTTTGAAACAGCATAGAAGTACCGAGAAGCAGTATATTTGAGTGTTTTGAACAATTCCAGTGTTGATCTCAGTGAAAGAAGTCAAAAATAAGACTAAGACGAAAAAAGCTTTCTCTCAGTGAAATAAGTCAAAAATGCACCACTGTGTAATTTTCTGCAAATTCATGAAAGTTCAGCTTTATAATCTTTGAAACATCATAGAAGTACTGAGAAGCAGTATATTTGAGTGTTTTGAACAATTCCAGTGTTGATCTCAGTGAAAGAAGTCAAAAATAAGACTAAGACGAAAAAAGCTTTCTCTCAGTGAAATAAGTCAAAAATGCACCACTGTGTAATTTTCTGCAAATTCATGAAAGTTCAGCTTTATAATCTTTGAAACAGCATAGAAGTACTGAGAAGCAGTATATTTGAGTGTTTTGAACAATTCCAGTGTTGATCTCAGTGAAAGACGTCAAAAATAAGACTAAGACGAAAAAAGCTTTCTCTCAGTGAAATAAGTCAAAAATGCACCACTGTGTAATTTTCTGCAAATTCATGAAAGTTCAGCTTTATAATCTTTGAAACATCATAGAAGTACTGAGAAGCAGTATATTTTAGTGTTTTGAACAATTCCAGTGTTGATCTCAGTGAAAGAAGTCAAAAATAAGACTAAGACGAAAACCGTTTTCTCTCAGTGAAATAAGTCAAAAATGCACCACTGTGTAATTTTCTGCAAATTCATGAAAGTTCAGCTTCATAATCTTTGAAACAGCATAGAAGTACCGAGAAGCAGTATATTTGAGTGTTTTGAACAATTCCAGTGTTGATCTCAGTGAAAGAAGTCAAAAATAAGACTAAGACGAAAAAAGCTTTCTCTCAGTGAAATAAGTCAAAAATGCACCACTGTCTAATTTTCTGCAAATTCATGAAAGTTCAGCTTTATAATCTTTGAAACAGCATAGAAGTACTGAGAAGCAGTATATTTGAGTGTTTTGAACAATTCCAGTGTTGATCTCAGTGAAAGAAGTCAAAAATAAGACTAAGACGAAAAAAGCTTTCTCTCAGTGAAATAAGTCAAAAATGCACCACTGTGTAATTTTCTGCAAATTCATGAAAGTTCAGCTTTATAATCTTTGAAACAGCTTAGAAGTACTGAGAAGCAGTATATTTGAGTGTTTTGAACAATTCCAGTGTTGATCTCAGTGAAAGACGTCAAAAATAAGACTAAGACGAAAAAAGCTTTCTCTCAGTGAAATAAGTCAAAAATGCACCACTGTGTAATTTTCTGCAAATTCATGAAAGTTCAGCTTTATAATCTTTGAAACATCATAGAAGTACTGAGAAGCAGTATATTTGAGTGTTTTGAACAATTCCAGTGTTGATCTCAGTGAAAGAAGTCAAAAATAAGACTAAGACGAAAAAAGTTTTCTCTCAGTGAAATAAGTCAAAAATGCACCACTGTGTAATTTTCTGCATATTCATGAAAGTTCAGCGTTATAATCTTTGAAACAGCATAGAAGTACTGAGAAGCAGTATATTTGAGTGTTTTGAACAATTCCAGTGTTGATCTCAGTGAAAGAAGTCAAAAATAAGACTAAGACGAAAAAAGCTTTCTCTCAGTGAAATAAGTCAAAAATGCACCACTGTGTAATTTTCTGCAAATTCATGAAAGTTCAGCTTTATAATCTTTGAAACAGCATAGAAGTACCGAGAAGCAGTATATTTGAGTGTTTTGAACAATTCCAGTGTTGATCTCAGTGAAAGAAGTCAAAAATAAGACTAAGACGAAAAAAGCTTTCTCTCAGTGAAATAAGTCAAAAATGCACCACTGTGTAATTTTCTGCAAATTCATGAAAGTTCAGCTTTATAATCTTTGAAACATCATAGAAGTACTGAGAAGCAGTATATTTGAGTGTTTTGAACAATTCCAGTGTTGATCTCAGTGAAAGAAGTCAAAAATAAGACTAAGACGAAAAAAGCTTTCTCTCAGTGAAATAAGTCAAAAATGCACCACTGTGTAATTTTCTGCAAATTCATGAAAGTTCAGCTTTATAATCTTTGAAACAGCATAGAAGTACTGAGAAGCAGTATATTTGAGTGTTTGAACAATTCCAGTGTTGATCTCAGTGAAAGACGTCAAAAATAAGACTAAGACGAAAAAAGCTTTCTCTCAGTGAAATAAGTCAAAAATGCACCACTGTGTAATTTTCTGCAAATTCATGAAAGTTCAGCTTTATAATCTTTGAAACAGCATAGAAGTACCGAGAAGCAGTATATTTGAGTGTTTTGAACAATTCCAGTGTTGATCTCAGTGAAAGAAGTCAAAAATAAGACTAAGACGAAAAAAGCTTTCTCTCAGTGAAATAAGTCAAAAATGCACCACTGTGTAATTTTCTGCAAATTCATGAAAGTTCAGCTTTATAATCTTTGAAACATCATAGAAGTACTGAGAAGCAGTATATTTGAGTGTTTTGAACAATTCCAGTGTTGATCTCAGTGAAAGAAGTCAAAAATAAGACTAAGACGAAAAAAGCTTTCTCTCAGTGAAATAAGTCAAAAATGCACCACTGTGTAATTTTCTGCAAATTCATGAAAGTTCAGCTTTATAATCTTTGAAACAGCATAGAAGTACTGAGAAGCAGTATATTTGAGTGTTTTGAACAATTCCAGTGTTGATCTCAGTGAAAGAAGTCAAAAATAAGACTAAGACGAAAAAAGCTTTCTCTCAGTGAAATAAGTCAAAAATGCACCACTGTGTAATTTTCTGCAAATTCATGAAAGTTCAGCTTTATAATCTTTGAAACAGCATAGAAGTACTGAGAAGCAGTATATTTGAGTGTTTTGAACAATTCCAGTGTTGATCTCAGTGAAAGAAGTCAAAAATAAGACTAAGACGAAAAAAGCTTTCTCTCAGTGAAATAAGTCAAAAATGCACCACTGTGTAATTTTCTGCAAATTCATGAAAGTTCAGCTTTATAATCTTTGAAACAGCATAGAAGTACTGAGAAGCAGTATATTTGAGTGTTTTGAACAATTCCAGTGTTGATCTCAGTGAAAGAAGTCAAAAATAAGACTAAGACGAAAAAAGCTTTCTCTCAGTGAAATAAGTCAAAAATGCACCACTGTGTAATTTTCTGCAAATTCATGAAAGTTCAGCTTTATAATCTTTGAAACAGCATAGAAGTACTGAGAAGCAGTATATTTGAGTGTTTTGAACAATTCCAGTGTTGATCTCAGTGAAAGAAGTCAAAAATAAGACTAAGACGAAAAAAGCTTTCTCTCAGTGAAATAAGTCAAAAATGCACCACTGTGTAATTTTCTGCAAATTCATGAAAGTTCAGCTTTATAATCTTTGAAACAGCATAGAAGTACTGAGAAGCAGTATATTTGAGTGTTTTGAACAATTCCAGTGTTGATCTCAGTGAAAGAAGTCAAAAATAAGACTAAGACGAAAAAAGCCTTCTCTCAGTGAAATAAGTCAAAAATGCACCACTGTGTAATTTTCTGCAAATTCATGAAAGTTCAGCTTTATAATCTTTGAAACAGCATAGAAGTACTGAGAAGCAGTATATTTGAGTGTTTTGAACAATTCCAGTGTTGATCTCAGTGAAAGAAGTCAAAAAGTAAGACTAAGACGAAAAAAGCCTTCTCTCAGTGAAATAAGTCAAAAATGCACCACTGTGTAATTTTCTGCAAATTCATGAAAGTTCAGCTTTATAATCTTTGAAACAGCATAGAAATACTGAGAAGCAGTATATTTGAGTGTTTTGAACAATTCCAGTGTTGATCTCAGTGAAAGAAGTCAAAAATAAGACTAAGACGAAAAAAGCTTTCTCTCAGTGAAATAAGTCAAAAATGCACCACTGTGTAATTTTCTGCAAATTCATGAAAGTTCAGCTTTATAATCTTTGAAACAGCATAGAAGTACTGAGAAGCAGTATATTTGAGTGTTTTGAACAATTTCAGTGTTGATCTCAGTGAAAGAAGTCAAAAATAAGACTAAGACGAAAAAAGCTTTCTCTCAGTGAAATAAGTCAAAAATGCACCACTGTGTAATTTTCTGCAAATTCATGAAAGTTCAGCTTTATAATCTTTGAAACAGCATAGAAGTACTGAGAAGCAGTATATTTGAGTGTTTTGAACAATTCCAGTGTTGATCTCAGTGAAAGAAGTCAAAAATAAGACTAAGACGAAAAAAGCCTTCTCTCAGTGAAATAAGTCAAAAATGCACCACTGTGTAATTTTCTGCAAATTCATGAAAGTTCAGCTTTATAATCTTTGAAACAGCATAGAAGTACTGAGAAGCAGTATATTTGAGTGTTTTGAACAATTCCAGCGTTGATCTCAGTGAAAGAAGTCAAAAAGTAAGACTAAGACGAAAAAAGCCTTCTCTCAGTGAAATAAGTCAAAAATGCACCACTGTGTAATTTTCTGCAAATTCATGAAAGTTCAGCTTTATAATCTTTGAAACAGCATAGAAGTACTGAGAAGCAGTATATTTGAGTGTTTTGAACAATTCCAGTGTTGATCTCAGTGAAAGAAGTCAAAAATAAGACTAAGACGAAAAAAGCTTTCTCTCAGTGAAATAAGTCAAAAATGCACCACTGTGTAATTTTCTGCAAATTCATGAAAGTTCAGCTTTATAATCTTTGAAACAGCATAGAAGTACTGAGAAGCAGTATATTTGAGTGTTTTGAACAATTCCAGTGTTGATCTCAGTGAAAGACGTCAAAAATAAGACTAAGACGAAAAAAGCTTTCTCTCAGTGAAATAAGTCAAAAATGCACCACTGTGTAATTTTCTGCAAATTCATGAAAGTTCAGCTTTATAATCTTTGAAACATCATAGAAGTACTGAGAAGCAGTATATTTGAGTGTTTTGAACAATTCCAGTGTTGATCTCAGTGAAAGAAGTCAAAAATAAGACTAAGACGAAAAACGTTTTCTCTCAGTGAAATAAGTCAAAAATGCACCACTGTGTAATTTTCTGCATATTCATGAAAGTTCAGCGTTATAATCTCTGAAACAGCATAGAAGTACTGAGAAGCAGTATATTTGAGTGTTTTGAACAATTCCAGTGTTGATCTCAGTGAAAGAAGTCAAAAATAAGACTAAGACGAAAAAAGCTTTCTCTCAGTGAAATAAGTCAAAAATGCACCACTGTGTAATTTTCTGCAAATTCATGAAAGTTCAGCTTTATAATCTTTGAAACAGCATAGAAGTACCGAGAAGCAGTATATTTGAGTGTTTTGAACAATTCCAGTGTTGATCTCAGTGAAAGAAGTCAAAAATAAGACTAAGACGAAAAAAGCTTTCTCTCAGTGAAAATAAGTCAAAAATGCACCACTGTGTAATTTCTGCAAATTCATGAAAGTTCAGCTTTATAATCTTTGAAACAGCATAGAAGTACTGAGAAGCAGTATATTTGAGTGTTTTGAACAATTCCAGTGTTGATCTCAGTGAAAGAAGTCAAAAATAAGACTAAGACGAAAAAAGCTTTCTCTCAGTGAAATAAGTCAAAAATGCACCACTGTGTAATTTTCTGCAAATTCATGAAAGTTCAGCTTTATAATCTTTGAAACAGCTTAGAAGTACTGAGAAACAGTATATTTGAGTGTTTTGAACAATTCCAGTGTTGATCTCAGTGAAAGACGTCAAAAATAAGACTAAGACGAAAAAAGCTTTCTCTCAGTGAAATAAGTCAAAAATGCACCACTGTGTAATTTTCTGCAAATTCATGAAAGTTCAGCTTTATAATCTTTGAAACATCATAGAAGTACTGAGAAGCAGTATATTTGAGTGTTTTGAACAATTCCAGTGTTGATCTCAGTGAAAGAAGTCAAAAATAAGACTAAGACGAAAAAGTTTTCTCTCAGTGAAATAAGTCAAAAATGCACCACTGTGTAATTTTCTGCATATTCATGAAAGTTCAGCGTTATAATCTCTGAAACAGCATAGAAGTACTGAGAAGCAGTATAATTGAGTGTTTTGAACAATTCCAGTGTTGATCTCAGTGAAAGAAGTCAAAAATAAGACTAAGACGAAAAAAGCTTTCTCTCAGTGAAATAAGTCAAAAATGCACCACTGTGTAATTTTCTGCAAATTCATGAAAGTTCAGCTTTATAATCTTTGAAACAGCATAGAAGTACCGAGAAGCAGTATATTGAGTGTTTTGAACAATTCCAGTGTTGATCTCAGTGAAAGAAGTCAAAAATAAGACTAAGACGAAAAAAGCTTTCTCTCAGTGAAATAAGTCAAAAATGCACCACTGTGTAATTTTCTGCAAATTCATGAAAGTTCAGCTTTATAATCTTTGAAACATCATAGAAGTACTGAGAAGCAGTATATTTGAGTGTTTTGAACAATTCCAGTGTTGATCTCAGTGAAAGAAGTCAAAAATAAGACTAAGACGAAAAAAGCTTTCTCTCAGTGAAATAAGTCAAAAATGCACCACTGTGTAATTTTCTGCAAATTCATGAAAGTTCAGCTTTATAATCTTTGAAACAGCATAGAAGTACTGAGAAGCAGTATATTTGAGTGTTTGAACAATTCCAGTGTTGATCTCAGTGAAAGACGTCAAAAATAAGACTAAGACGAAAAAGCTTTCTCTCAGTGAAATAAGTCAAAAATGCACCACTGTGTAATTTTCTGCAAATTCATGAAAGTTCAGCTTTATAATCTTTGAAACATCATAGAAGTACTGAGAAGCAGTATATTTGAGTGTTTTGAACAATTCCAGTGTTGATCTCAGTGAAAGAAGTCAAAAATAAGACTAAGACGAAAAACGCTTTCTCTCAGTGAAATAAGTCAAAAATGCACCACTGTGTAATTTTCTGCATATTCATGAAAGTTCAGCTTTATAATCTTTGAAACAGCATAGAAGTACTGAGAAGCAGTATATTTTAGTGTTTTGAACAATTCCAGTGTTGATCTCAGTGACAGAAGTCAAAAATAAGACTAAGAAGCAGTATATTTTTGTGGTTTGACATTTGGCTTATTTTTTCTTAGTTAGTTTTATTTTCAAGAAACAGTGGAATTGTTCTTTTACATGTTGTAGATTCTCAATTACATTAAGAATTAGACATTGACTGGGCCATTTGAATATGCATATGCAGTCCAAACATATTCTATGTTTGTACTGCAGTTCTCTCCAAGACTTAACTGGATTCTTCTTGGTTCTTCATGATTGGGCCAAACTGCTGAAGCTGGTTCTCAATGTCATGAATGAGAACCATTCATGACAGTCACAATATTAGCGCTGATTTTGTTCTCAGGCTTATGTCATCCCGCCCTTCTGATTACAACTTCCCAGACAAACCTTTCTCTCTCCCCTGTATGTTAAACTATTATGCAATTGGTCTGAATTTGTTCATGTTTTTTTTTAGTTTTTTTTTTATAAAAGCTTCTCAAGAAGCTTAGTGGTTGTCACTTGTTTAGCCGGAGAGCACGATGGTTTGGAGCTGTAACTGACAACAGTTTTTCCCATCAACTGTGATCAGTTATGGGAGTGAAAGCTTTTCCACACACTATCACCATGGCTCACTGACACTGTGTGTCCACCACACACTTTTTTTTGCCCGGAGACCAAAACATTACATTTTGGTCTTATCTGATCACAATAGCTTGCTCCACATGATTCTGCTTTGTCCCTTTCACGGCTTGATGAAAGCGCCAGAATGAACAACTTGAGGAAAAAACTACTTACAACACTACCTTTCATATAATTTTTTTCTTCTCATGATCTTCATATGTTCTTTACATATGAATGTATAATTTTACAGTAACTGGAAATATGATTGACAGAATCAGAGCCAGATAATAACATGTTGAGGATGATGCAAGCAACTCTGTTTGTATTTAAATGCCGTATCTGTGGGTCTCACAGATCCAGTGTATGTGTGTGTGCGTGTGTGTGTTTGTGTAGGTGTGTGTGAGTATGTAGGTGTGTGTGCGTGTGCGTGTCTATGTGAATGTGAGCTTGTCTTCCTCTCAGCAAGCTTAGAGCTGCAGCTCATCAGGCTCATCGGGGATACTGCTCAAATGGCTTGCTGAGGGTGAGTTGCCAGTTTGTTTTCCCTCTCTGTGGTAAAGTGTCTTCCTAGTTGTTGAGAATAATTGTCCCCATCACTAGTTGCCTGTCCCCTGGCTCTGTCACTTTACTTTCAAGAACCTTTGGAGTTTATTCAAACCTGTGAGCTTCCACCCTGATCTTCAAGTTGCCCTTCCTTGTACCGGAATCTTTCACTCTCCTTGTCACCAGGAACAGGCTGCTGGAAGCTACCATCCCCCTGCCTGTCTGCCGTCTTCCTGTTTCTTCACTTGTCCTCAAAGAAAAGACACACAAAGCACACTCCACTGTTTCCCTATCCAACCTGCCAACCTCAGCGCTGTCAGGTGTTCTGCACTCTCTCTTCTGGAAATTCACCAAGTAAATCAACAACCATTCTTTATGATACATCATGTCCTGGATTGTACATCAGTCTAATCTCTTCTTATTTTCCAGTTTTCCCAATTACCTGTCCACAAACGTATTTTCCAATAAGGCATTTAAAACTCCTTATGTTGTCCATAGTTGTGTCTGCACCAGAGTCAGATTATTCAAACATGACTTTAAAGTGGTAAACAAAGAAGATGACTGGGAGTGGTAGGAAAAAGACAGCGTGTTTCTATATTCACATATTTACTGTTTTCAACAACAGAGCAGCAGTGGCATCAGGACAGTCAGCATAATCTACTCACATCATGTCGATCAGTCAGTGCAGATGGATGTTTATAGCTCTGAGATCTTCTCCTTCTTCTTCATCCATTGATATGTTTGTGCAGCAAGGATGACTTTCAACTATCCATCTGTCGTTAATATTGCAAAAGAGACAAACAGACATAGTCCCATAAAGTATCACCTGAACCCATCTACCCCAAAATGATTCATCAACAAAGTAAGGAAAATTAGAAAATGAGAAGAAAGAAACTAAAATATAAATACTTTAAAAATGCTAAAAAAATATTCAGCCCTGCCACAGTATAAAGGTATGTTACCCATGTGCTCTGAGCCTAAATGTTCATATATTGAAGGAATGGCCCCCAAGTCCCAAACATATCTGCGAACATTTTCACTGAAATGTATTTTTTCAAGATGTAAACAAAAACGATGTTATTCAGCCAGCACTGAAATGAGGGAGGTGAGGCAGAAGTCCACAACCATCCCGAAAGAGAGAGCCTGTCTCACAGACAAAGGAAGAGCAGGAGTCAGATGGCAATGAAACTGAAGTCTGTATGCAGCTCAATAAAGAGGCTGAAGTTTCAAATCTGAGACCAGCCAGAGCAAGTTTCATCTGAGTTTTATCACATTCAGATCATTTGACCTTTGTTTTTCTTCTATATGTAAATTATAGGAGAGAGTTGATGAGGAAAAAATATTTTAAAATTCCTTCTGAATATTTTTAATCTAGAACTGCAAAAATCTGTGATTTTGATTACAAAAACATGCACAAAAATGTGCTTAATGCTAGAGGGACTGAACAATGAAATAAATGACCAGTGCAGGGAACTGAAAGCTGGACAACAAGGTAACGTCCCTCACATTGATGTCTCTCAGTGTCCAGCCTGTGTCCAGAGGTGACAGAGTTTTCTGTTTGAACTGTGCTGGTTCAGTTGATGTAACGGCAATAAAGAGAACTGAATTGCACATTTGTGTGAAGCAACTTTGCTAGAAAAAAATTTAATGGAAGGTGGAAGTTGATAGTTTTCAAATATTGTAAATAATTCACAAACTGCTGTTAAAATGAAAATTGTGACAGATCAATCAAGTAGCTGTGAGCCAACTTCACATTTCAAATGCTTCCAACACGCCTTTGTTCATAACTGGAGATATTGCTTTACAATCTAACCCTGCTTTAACCTCTCCACAACTTTATCCAGACAGGTTGTCTGCTGTCGCTCTTCATCATTCTGTCCACAAATTTTCGTCTTCAAACCTCTGAGGCCTGCACTGTCTGAGATTTAACCACACACAGGTTGGCTCCTCATACTCTTACTAATTTGTGCAGGCAGTTGGTTACAGAGGATACAAATTCCCCAAAAAAACACATCAAAATTCGATGTCAATTTGTATGAAAGTTCAAACAATGCTCCAGAGCATTGTATCTGTAATTTGAGGAATATACTTATTTGTACTGCAATAAAAGCAATCCCCCGTTATGTCTGCAAAAAGTAATGAGCAAGTACATTAAACCTATAAGTGACCAAAACAATGCAGTTTTCTTTGTGTGTGATATAATAACTTTTTTATCAGTTTCTCTAATGCACTCGGGCCAATCAGATCACTTGATTCCAATAACTCTTGTTTAAACAAGAGCACATCAAAGGGCAATCTCATGTGCAGCTGTAAATATCACGGCAATAATCACTTCACCTGACTTTCCTCTTCCTCCCACTGATTCTTTGCACGTCTGCAGTGCCTGACTGAGCGTCCCCACTCAAAAACCTCTACTTTTTTTTTTGAACAAGTCTCTGTGGTTCTTTCCTTTTTTCTGCTGCATAATTTTGTGGTGTATTGCACTCCAGAGGTGTTTGTTGCACCATTGATATTAAATAATATTATGCAAAATTCACATTTTTCATGTTTTTGTACTTCGGCTTGAGTTTGTACTGCTTCTAAAAACGTCTTCTAGAAATTGTCTGTCCATCCATCTGTTCATCCTCTACCTGAGAATACAGACATCATTTATGGCTGAGAGGCCTTAATCAAACTTCAGATCCGTTTAAAGACCAAAGTGAATGGATAGCTTTGGATTTTTTTATTATGTCAGTTTATTTAAGCTGTTTTGTAGATTCTTCATACACCTGGATGTGTGTCCAGCCTCAGAGGCTTCCCCCTCCCTCTTCTTTACCAGCCCAGTCCTATAAGTGATCCAAAGTGGAGAACCTCCAGACATGTGAAAGAAGCCTGTGCCAGAACTGACAGCCTGCCCATCCCACATAACCCTCCTGGACCACAGAAACAGATGTTTATCCTGTGACCCCTTAAGTCTTTAAAGCCAAGAAAGAGGAGTGTGGGAAACTCACGTCAGGAGACCCAGCTGGTTTGGTATGACCTGGCAGAACCGCCTCCCTTTTATCCTCTCCACTGAAATTCAATGAGGTAATAGAATGAGACTGTAAACTGTTTCCTTTAGACTTCTGAAAAGATGAAAACCTGTTGATAAGTGTTACATCTTTATTTAATTTAAGTTCCTTCTTTCAAATTAGTGTGCAGTTTGTATTAATTGTCTTTGTAAAGTGATTTTGATTGCTTTCTTGCCCCGTAATGCTAATGCCAGGACTGATAAATGAACGACAGTGATGTGAATCTTTCAGTGTCTAGTGATTATTGTGTCTCGTTCTCATTTTGCAGCTTTGTTCTCTTCATATCTCAGTTTTGGGGTATGAAAGGAGTTTCACACTGAAAATACATCAACTCCTACTGGCTTTTGGTAAGTTTGACTCGATTTGACTGCCCATGATTAAAAGTCATTTTCTGATGCATACTCACAGTCTACTGTCAGGAAATGTGATTTGTTGACTGCTACAGATAAAATCCACCAAGTTCCTCAGTATGTTGATTTAGTTAAGAAAAGCAACTTCAGTTATATTTTAGTGTCTGTTGCAAACAGGAATTAGAGTTACAACCATTAGAAATAATTCAAAACAAATCTTCAGAAAAAAGTTAGTAAGGTAAATTAGATGTGCGTTTTAAGTATTTCTAAAAATAATCTAAACAATTCATCAAAATAAAGACTCGGATGACAGTGGTGTGAAATGGAAGCAAAACGGAGATGTAAATGATCAAAGAAGCCATTTATATTAGTTTAATCTGAGTGATTATGTCTTTTTCCACATGAATCTCCATAAACAGCCACTTTTCTAGAACTTATTCAGTAGAAGTGTTTCTTGCGGTGTCTTTAGCATATGAACTGTTTTTTGGAAAAGCAAAATACCACCTGGAGCAAGTTTAATTTTTTTTTCTTTTTTGCAAAATTAAAGAAGTTATTTCAAATTTTGTCTTCTCCACCAACCTTTTCTAATCTTATACTTTAAAATGGTCATAAAAATAACAAATCTTGATGGAATCACAACTATTGCCTTTTTGTCTCACAACTCTTCATAACAATACATATTTGTGAAGTACAAACACCAGTTTGCCTTTGTTACAAATTCTGTCATCAGCTGTAGATTTCCTTCAGAATTTCAATCCCTTGTCCGGCTGTTTCTTCATTAAGTCAGGCTGTATTCCATTTTCAGATGATGTGAACAGCTTGAGAGATTTTGGTTTTTGCCTGTGTAGCATTTTAAACATCTCCACAACCTGTCTGTCGTTTCTTCCTGATTCTTTGTCTGCTTCCATTCTCTAACACACATTTGAGGCCCTGAAATAACAGAATTTTGCAATTATTTAATGGGAAATTCAAAGTTTGTTCAATCAATAAGTTAATAAAAAAACAGGCTGTGCCCTGAACCAACCACTTTCTGTCGCTCTGTTCTTCATGGTCACAAAATCTGCTTCCATTGCAGTTTTGTGAAATAATCCAATTTCAAACAGCCCCCCAAAAAGAAAAAACACCAAAAGCTTTGTGTCGAAAAATATTTTCATTCAAAGCTGGTGTGTTTCCATTAAGCAAAATTATTTTTGGAAATGGGAAGTTGTGGAATTACATGCTCAGAGGAAAAGCAGCTGCTGATAAACTTCTAAAAGCGTTTAATTGCTATGCACTTTCAGGAAAATTAACATAAAGGGGGATAAATGAAAGTAGATGCCATATTATTTATATGTTCATATGTAAATCATTTTGAGAGCTCTCCTTTTCCTTCCACTTCATAGTTTATTACTACTCTGGTTATTCTTCCTTTATCTCATACAATCACCCACCACTGAAAATAAATACATTGTAGTAGTTTATCTAATGTGAATAAATCTTAAAAACAAGTTATTTTTGACATTTTCTCTCATGTCATACTTTAGATACAACAAGGCCCACCAAGTTGATTTTTCGTTTCAAGCTTTGGATTGTGTTTGCTGTCGATGTAATGGAACCTTCCAACAACAGATCACATTCAGTGGAGAGAACAGCCTGAGAAGAAAACTCCCCATGAGAAAAAAACATTTCAAAGAATATATAGGAATAAGACAGTAATTAAATCTGTGAAGGGAAAGTATCTCCTCAGCTTCTAGTTTTTGTATCAAAGTCTGCCATGTTATGGCATTAAGACCTCATTAAAGTCTGAAATAAAAAAGGTTCAATAAAAAAAGTTAGACTTCCAGCTCATTAGTTATTCTATCAGTTTTTTAAAGTGTTTTCAGATCCATTTCAAATGATGTGTTGTAGTATTAAAAATATAACAGGCACCTTATAAGCTTAATTAATGCTCTGCTGTCAGACTTCTAGGGAAAACCATCAACCGTAATTAGTTTAATTTCTGGAAAACTGTGAAAATTGTCTGTGGCTCACAGCAAAACATTTTTGAGGTTTAGATTAAACTTAAAAGGAAAATAAATAAATAAATAAATAAAATAAAATAAAATTTATCACACAGTGAGGTTCACTGAACTTTTTAGGAAGTAATTTGCTGCTAATTGCACCGGTTATTTACCACAGATGAGTGCAGGGCTTAAATTTTGTGCTTAATGAGGCTGTTTTGGAAAGAAGGGGAGATAATTTATCCAGCAATGCAGCGTTAATTTAAGATATCACAGAACAATGTTTTCCAAAAGTATAGGTTTATGGACTGAGGTAAAGGCTAAACTAAGAATCTTCATTATATTTTTTATGTGCAGTCATTCTGAGATAGCTAGAATTCAACTCCTCAGTTCTGTATTTGAGATTATCTCAGTCTGAGCTGTTTGAAGACTCTTAACAGTTTTATTCAAATAAGTGTTTGTTGACCAGGCCTCCAAACAGCAGCACAGCTGTTCAGAGCTTGACTTTGAGTCAGACCCAGAAGCAGCAGAAGTGGAGCCTCCTGCACAACCATCAAGGATGCAGGAAGTGTTTTCGAAATGGTTGCTATGTGACAGCGGTCCCTACTGACAGTGACTTAATAATGTGATGTTTTTGGAAATGACTCATTTTTTAGGCAGTAAAAAATATGAACTTATTGCTAAAAATCAACTGGATTCTTGGCTTTCTAGCTCTTTGATTGTTTCTAGATGGAATAGAAATACAAAACATGCTAAGAGACAATTTTGTACAACAGATCCCCCTTAAACCTAAACTATTCCATTTTACCTCTGCCCATACATTTGTGGTTGTTTTGCTGAAGGTGAAATTTCCCAAAGTTTGAAGTCTTTTGCAGACCTGAAGTGTTTACCCTGTATTTAGCTTTATCCATCTTCTCCTCATGTCTGTCTGATTCCATGTCCCTGGTGTAGGAAAGCATCACGATGCTGCCGCCCTGCTTTGATGCTGAGTTCAGGGTGAAGTTAAATTACTGAATTTTGATTTTGTCAGAGCCTTTTTCCACATGTTTGCCGTTTCCTCCAAATAGCTTCTGGCAAACTACAAACGGATTGTCTTTCCGTTTTCTTTTTATCAATTGATTTCTTTCTGCTACTCTATCATAAATGCCAGATTTGCAGAGTGCATGAATAATAGATGTCCTCTTGACAGACTTTTTCCACCTCCAGAGTCAACAGGGGCTTCATTCCTGTTTCTCTGATTAATTCTTTCCCTGACAGGTCTGTCAATTTATGTGGACGGCCATGGCTGTGTCATATAATCTTTATTTTATTAGGTAACTTATTGGAAAGTACTTTACACTTCTTCACAACTTTCTCTCTGACCTTTTTGTTCTGTTCCTTGGTTTTCATGCTGCTGTTTGTTTTGGAAATGTTCTTGAAAAATCTCTAATGTTCTTCACAGAACAGTTGGACTTTCATTCAATGGCATATTTTGGTCACTAGTTGTGATTTTTGAAGATCATATTTAAGAGTATCTGATTGAGTACACTTTTTGGATTTTAATTTGTAAAATATTACATGCCTAATTGTCAATCCACCCTACTGATAAGCATTTCATGTTGGTCTATTACATAAAATTCCTCTAAAAGGTTTTCAGACTTGTATCAACCAGTTGCCAAGTTATTTGGTTACATTTCCACCAACATCATCTAGAAGAACATAAACTCATTAGAAGGCTTCTAAAAGGTGAATTACACATTTTTTAACTAAACCAGCAATAGAGGAAGACTGAATTGTTAGTTTGAAAACATTTTCCTTATCCATGTTATAATCTTGTAACAGTTTCATTATTTTATACAGTTTACTGTTTATGAAAGAAAACTAGTCTTTGTCATGAGATCTGATTTATATGAGACATGCAGACAGGAGGAACAAGATATTTGTTAAAGGTCATTCAAAACCATAAAGTACTTTCCAATAAGTTACCTAATAAAATAAAGATTATATGACACAGCCATGGCCGTCCACATCCATCCATCCATAAAATAAAATATTAAAATAATAAATAGATCAATACAATAGATCTCTCACTATAAACTGTTCCTCCCACAAAAACTGATTTTTCATCGTAAGCATTTTCCCCCAGGAAAAAATAATAAAAATCAACACTGTTGAAATGTTGAATTTAACAAGAAAAAGAGAAATCTTCTGGATGATGAAGTAGCGCGGTTTATTCCACAACTATAACCAATAGTTGGAGAGTCAACAGATAGACAACAGCTTTATGTGTTGTTTGTGAGCATAAAGTTTTTAATGAAAGAAAACTGGTTCATATTGCACATATAATTAACTGTGGATTTTTTTTTTTCAAAACGTTTGCAGAGTGTCTTATTTTTTTGTTCATCAATTACATCAAGTACATATGTAACATTAAGATGAAACAAATATTAAGGGTCACCGTGGAGAAATAACTAAGTTTAGATGGACTTACTGAGTTTTTTATTCTGATGTGTTTAGTATACTTCAATAACTACATTATTGTAGTTCAACTCTGCTTTCAGAGTTGAACTACAGCTCTGGAAGGAGTAGTGGAGAGGATGTGGAGAGGTTTTGATACGTCATGCTTGGCTGCAGTATTTGTTTGAACTGTTATCTTTATTCCTATTTCAATATTGCTCCATTTTTCCTTGACCTTCTGAATGTATGTAATCCACAAAGGGATTATGTCGAGAAACATGAGACACACAAGAACTCTGCACCGATTCCTAAGATGCAGATGTCTGCTTCTACAGTTGGTTGGTGAAGAATCATGGCAGACATTTCTTGCTGGATGCTGATATAATTCTCTGTTATTGTTCAAATGAGTTCAGTGTATTTTGTCAATACATGAGACAGGTTTGTTGAACAGCTGGTGAAAGCCTGACTTACAGGCACATGCACTGATAGCAATTTGTCAACATGTCTTGCAAAAATACAAGACATGTTGCTCATAGACTGTGGATAGCAAAGAAGATACAGTCCGTCAATTTATTAGAGATTAAAAAAAAAAGAAAATATTTACAGCAGAACTTTGTAGAGATGTGTTTTGTACTTTGGTGCTTGAGTTATTGTATGGCTCAAATAAATGATAAAATCAAAAGATTAATAAAGCATTTTTGAGCAAAATGTCTTAACTAAAAAACTAGTTGAGTTCAAGGTATTCAGTCTTCCAGCAGTAATTACTGGAAGCACAGAGCATAAAAAACGTTTAAAAGAAAAAGACTGAATGTCTTAAACTGAGGAGCACAGAGTCCTGACCCGAATCCTGTTGACAGAGCTGAACTTTGAGGCTGTAAAAACAACTTTTAACAGCTTAAATGAATGCAATCAAAGAGTGGCAGAAACAACCAGCACAATATGTAGAAAAGGCTTTTATGTTTCAAAGCAACATTCAGCTACTGCAATCCCTGTGGAGGGTAAAGCAAAAATCTACTGATGGTGTCCATTAAAAATCTACTGTTGAAGGTGGGATAATACTCTGAGATCACAACCCAAGAGGGCACAAAGCACCGACTTTACATTAGTGGGATGACTTTTTGCAATGGTTTTTGGAAGATTAAGAATCCAACTTTTGGGTTTTTACAAATACAATGAAGTTTTTATAAATTTGGTCAGTGGATGTTGAGATATGAGAGTATATTCATCACGTCTTTCACCTTGAACATAATGTACACAGTTTTATTTGATCAAGTATCAAATAAAACTAGATATCAATAGATATCAGGGAAATCTAGTAATATTTTATAGGGAACAAACATGGCTTTGCAATCTGGCATGATTGTTTTGGTTGTTTTGAGGGATTTTCTTTTTTTAATCTGTTAGTGGGTTTTGGTCAGTGGGGTGAAACAGATTGCAGGAGAACCTGATGCAGGCTGCTGCAGGACTGTAGGAGGGAGGACAGGTAGCGTAACAAAAATGGTGGAGCTTTATTGTCAACAATCCAAACTCACGGAGTGGCTGGTTCTGGGCTGACTGAAAGTTCAAAGAGATTTCAGGGAGATCACACTGAGACAAAGACTGACTGGCAACCAGCTGTTTATATCCAAGGTGAAATGAGGCTTGAGAAGTTGCAGGTTTGCAGCCACACCTGCAGGGAATCAGCCCTCAGTCCTGTAAGTGGTTCATTTTGTGCCCCCTAGTGGCTACCTACTGGGAGGTTTAGAAGAGCCAGAGAGAAATTAGAAGTGTATGTGATAATCACTGTGTTGATCCTGGAAGAAAAGCTACAAGGGTAATTTTGATTACACTCTGTAATCCATCCATCCATCCATGGATGGATGGATGGATGGATGGATTGATGGAGATAAGCACCAGCACCCTTGTCCCTAGTGGGGTCAGGACAGGTGCTGGTGCTTATCTCCAGTGAACGTTTAGGGTGAGAGGTCAGGTCACCCTGGACAGGTCACTAGTCCATTGTAGGGCAACACAGAGACAGACAGAACAAACAACCATGCATGCACACACTCACACCCAAGGAGAACTTAGAGAAAACGATACTTTAGATAAAATGGGCTGTTCTGATAAAAATGTATGTTTTCAAAACTGGATCACTGAAGTGATCATTCAAAGAATCTTCAGGATTCTTTGTAAAGAATCCTGAAGATTCCCTTCAAAGATTCATCAGTCCCATCACTTGCTCCAGTCTTAGAGCAGAGACTATAGGTGACAGATGGGACCTGGTAATATGGTGTTCATACCATTTTCTTGGTAACAGCTTTCCTCGTAAGGTGTCTGTATTTCTATTGGCTGCATGACTTCACATCATAATGTAGTTTGATGCGGTCGTATCCAAATGGAGTGGATTATTGCACAGAGGTGGAAGTGGAGCAGAATAAAGACTTTGAATTGATTCTGTTGGTTACATTTATTTCAGCTCTGACTGTTTCATGTCTGTGATTTTATGGGAGTGTGGACCTTTCAGATCAATTTAAGATGTAATTTCGATCATGATTCATGTTTATTGTGTCATTTAGCATGGGACAATGGTCTTGACTTGGCTTTGTCTTGTTTTCAGGTTAGGTGATCTTGACTGCAAAACTGCATTGCACGTTATCTAAGAGGATTATAGAACATGTAGAACATGATGTTAGAAATGAATTGGTGCTTGTGGGTAGTAGGCTTCTTGTCATGTCCTGGTTGTTTAATTGATTCTAGTCTCATCATTATTCTGTGGTTCTTTGTGTATTTCTGTCTTTGATTAGCTCAGCCTTGTTCAGTTCTTCTTAATGATTCTAGTTTTCTATGTTTAATTCCTCCTTGTGTCCAATAATTCCTTTTTACTCTTAGATTCTTTTTCTTAGTTTCATTTGCTCTCCCTCGCCCCTTACTATCGCCCTCTCTCTCCCCTCACTCCTGCAACCCGTTAGCTAATTACCTCAGTTTTTTTTTGTTCCAAAGTTCATCCTCTCAATATTTAAACTCTTCTCCTGCTCTTAGTCTTCACTGTTTCATCCCATTAAATTCTATCACTTCCCTATCAGTCAGTATCCTGTCATCTTTTTTCCAGAGTTTATTCTTTTTTTCTGCTCTGGCTCTTTGTAGTTTCTTATGCATTTTTGTAATAAATATAAAATCTATTTTTTGGATGACAGCTTACCTTGAACTAATATTTGATACTAGCACTTACAGCAATGCCAGTGTGAGTTAATGAGAGCATCTGGATATTAATATGAATTATTCTTTTTTTTTTCCAGCAAAAATCTTATTTTCCTCATAATTTGTGACGTCAGAGTAGACGGCCATGCGGTCAAGTGTCTTCAAATGAACCATTCTGCTCTTCGAGGAGCACATTATTTCGTCCAGATTCGTGTGTCGTCTGCATTCTTTCTCAGGGTGGAGAGCACCGACAGCTGGCTCCCATTCTAAAAATAGAACAGGTTAATGGGAAGGCAATAGAAGGGTAAGTTCATAAAAATTGTACAGTCTTAATAAATGCACAGTTGTGTAACAAGGCCGCAATAAAAAAAGAAAACCATTAAATTCTGTTGATGAAGCCTTTGCTTAAGATCACCCTAAACTTTGCATAATGCAACTCTAGCTGCTCTGTTTTTGTCAAGGACAGTCCCTGCTCAACATGCAGACCCTCCTGAATCAATGCAGCTGGAAACGAAAGCTACGGCTCTTCATAAGCACAGCAAAAGAAAACTGTCAACAAGAGATAACAAGAAACACAAAGCTTCAACATAAAGGTAACTGAATAAAAGACAGTTGAAAAGCTGTTTTGACTTAAAAAAAATAAAATGAGTGAAAATCTCATTATACTCATATTCAACAGTTTGGGGATGTGGGAAAATATTTGCCGTTCCAGATTTCTCCATGTCTACCTTTTTTTATAGTTGTATTTTTCAGATAAACAACCAGCAGACTGCAAAAACACAAAAACTTACCAAGAAATTTTTTATGTAGTTTCTAGTGCAAATATCTTTGTGCACTTGAAATAAAGCAAAGCAAACCTACAAATTACTTTTCAGCACAAATATGAGCTTGCAAAGTCCGTGTTTCCATCAGTCCCAGCAGGTCCTCCAGGTCCTGAAGACCCAGCAGCCCTAGAAAAAAACATTTTCTATATCAGTCCATAGGATATGAACATAAGTTGTGGTGTATTATCAGGGCCAGCCCAAGCCATAACCAAACTAAGCAGCGAAATAGGCTGCTTAGTCCTCATTATGTTCTCAGTGGAGCTGATTTTTATTTTTTATTTTGTCATTATATCAAAAACACTCAATTTCACTATGAAGTGATTTGTTTTTACAATTATATATTTGCTAATGTATGTAGAAATGATCATTTTATTGATAAAAAGGAAAAATAAATTGCTCTTGGGGGCTCCTGGTGGCTGCCGTAGGTACCGCACAGTTTGCAGGTAACATGCAATGTGGAGCATCCAAACGTCCAAACTCTGGTACAAGTTAAGGAAGCAAAGCATTGTCTCCAAAAAGGACTTATCCTTCAGGGAGGGAGGAAAGAAAGAGGAGGAATAGAAAAAAGCCAAGATAAAGCTTAGTTTTAATGTGTCTTAGTAATGTAATGTAATATAAAAGATTTGTAAAGTTGTTAAAGAAAAATGATCTTGATAGCGACCTGGAACGGTTCAGTTCAAAGCCAAAGATTTATGGTAGGGTGTCTGAGTGAAACTGATTTTAAACTTTAAATGGATTGATTCTCATGTTTGGCTCTGTATATTTTTGAGATATTTTTGGCTTCAAAACGCCGTGTTTGATAATGTTTGATATGAATAATTAAAACTTCTCAATGTTTGACATTGTCTAGCAAAATGTTTTTACGTCAGTGAAATAGCTGCGACATCGATGAGCTGCTCTAATGCTGGAGTTGGGGATTTGTTGTTTGCTGCTGAGCAAAATCACTTTGTGACTAAAACAAACATTATTTTTACATCAACTTCTAAGTTATGTGAAATTTCTGTTAAAATCATTTGAAGGCTCAGAATCAGTCCAGTACTGGTACTGGTCCACATTCTCAGAGGACTCACCTTTTTTGTCTGAAATGTTGCTAAATATAGCAGGAAAGTGAGTGAGTCGGCAGCAGTGGGTGAATATTGTTAACTGTAAACGTTCAGACCTGACCTGATGGGCCGGTCTGTCAGTCAAACCTCTCACTGTAGAGCAGAAGAGGACAGAGGCTGATTTTTAGACCTTTGCTGACAAAGATAAGATTATGGGATAAGATGGGCTTCACATGTAAATATCAGTCAATCACAATCCCCCAAAATTAAGAAAGTTGGTGCCCAGAAATCAACTGGTTGATAAATCAGTTGACCAATAAATGTATCCTATTTAAACATCTATATGATGTAAACAGCACTGCCAGAGATGCAATAACTTTATAGCAGGTGTGTGAATGACCTAATGATCGGATTGCTAATTGCAGCCAGTTCACATTGTTAGCAGAATGAGAGGGCCCCAAATGTCGCTCAGTGCCCCATGGAGGCTTGGGCCGGCCCTGTTCTTTTAGATATAGGAGACAACGTTTCTGTTCCTTGCAACAATTCTTGCCATCTTGTTTTTTTTTTTTTTAACTTTATAGCCTTTAAAAGGTTTAGAAAGTACTTTTTCACATGTGTCCTATGTAAACTTGTACTTTTAATAAATACAAGTTGTTTTGTTTTGCATTTTTTGCACAATTTGTACACATTTATTTATGACAAAACAGAAAACAACTTGTTTGTTTGTTTGCTTATTTCATCTGCCAGGTGAAATAAGCTGAAATGAATAATAAGATTTTTCTTTGACATGTTTTAACCAGTGTAATACTGTAAGAAAGTCATAATGAAATATTTTTAAGGTGACACACCGAACTCTGTAAGCAAATGAATTTCCATATTCTGCCACTTAGAAGGCTCACCTGCCACATTCCTCTCTAAACCTTGACATTTGTCTGATCACCTTTATTTTCTAAAGAAATCACTTTGAATCAATGTCTACAACTTGTCATGTTACAGTACTGTCATGTTCAAAAGACAGGGGCTTTCTAATTATTTCACATAACTCTTTCACCATGAAGGGAATTCTTCTCTTCAAAATGACAAAAGTTTGATGGATTTTTCTTGAGGAAAAACCATAAAAATCAGATATTGACATATTTCTAACAGTGAAACTGAAAGATGGTGTTTGAAACTTTTTCTTTTCTGAGAATTCCCAAACCTGCTCATAGATACAGCCTAGAAACCTAAAAACATAAACTTATTTTCACTCATTGAACATTTAACCCTTCTTTGTCAAAATAACTTCAGTCAGATGCTTCTCGTAGCCAGTCGTTGTCATGGCCTCACTCCTTGCTCTTTGCTGTGAGCTGTTTGAGTTTCCTGCATGTTTCACCTCACAGCATCTCCACTCATCCAGAGAAAACCGACTGCCTCCTCTGTTTATTTGAAGCTTTTTACTTTAAAGCAGATTGCAACAAAGTGGGAAAGAAGATGCCATTTACCTAATTTAGAGTAAAATTTTCTTCATTTGGCAAAAATAATCTTTCTTTATAATCAGATGTTTTTCTATGAATGTAGAACTGCACATTCTTCTCCATGAAGACTCAGAAACAAGAGCAACCCCAGCTTGTTGTTTTTGTCTGAATTGTAGTTTGACTCACACAGTGAGCTTTTTGAGCCACATCCTGTATAGCTTTAACTCTCAATAGTATTTTTTTTTGGAGATTTTATATTTCAGACATAAAATCTGAAATATAAAATCTTCTTTCACACTCTTTTCTATATTTAAATATCAACTGACTGTCTGATAAGATTGTATTAATATTTATAGCACCCCCATTTGGTCAGCTTTGACCAAACTTGGTCAGCAATTTGATCAGAACATAGGGCAGTCTGTCCATTTCTCTGTTAGTTTCAGGCATCCTGTGGAGAGTAAAGCAGCCTGGCCTAGAGCGAGATTAAACATTATTAGTATTTGTGTAGCGACGGTATAATCCTGCAGAGTAGCGGTGTTGTGCAAATGCGACATCCCCATTGAATGTTCAGATGCTCCTATGAGCATTTCCATGGAAACATTCTCCAAAACATCAAAACTGAACACCATTCAGTTCAGTGAGTGTTTTTTGCGAATGTCCAGCGAGGACACTTGATGTTTGAGGTTAGTGATGCTCCTGTGGATGAGATTTTGGATATATTCAAGTAATATGGTAAAGCCTTCCTTCTTAGGGGATCAAACAAAGGAATCAATTCAAGATTGTTATTTTCCAATGGCGTTGTGTCGTCGTGCACCATAAAAACAAAAGCCAAACACCCAATAGTGTGAAGAGGATCAACATTTGGGTTCAGACCTGTTTTACTCTAATCACCAGACCAGAAAATGTCTAAAATAGCACGCTGCATGAATCAGCCATTAGAATATGATTCTAATTTTTATGCACAGGTTAGATGAACTTTCGTGCTGCCGCTGCAACATCTAAGAGAGCTGCAGTTGGGTTTGTCATTCCTACCTCAAGATAGGTACAACACTTGAAGCTGCTGCTACACTGTTTGTCTTGGAGGTAGCTAAAATCATAATA
Source organism: Poeciliopsis prolifica (assembly GCF_027474105.1). NCBI lineage: Eukaryota > Metazoa > Chordata > Actinopteri > Cyprinodontiformes > Poeciliidae > Poeciliopsis > Poeciliopsis prolifica. The sequence continues at coordinate 93,773 of NW_026562378.1, forward strand.
GTTGAAACATGAAGAAATGAAGTGGTTTGTCTAGAACAACAAGTCTTCAAGTACATGAAGTGTGTGTTGCTTTTGTTATTGAGCTGTTGCATGTTTGTTTATGTGAGAACAGATCACAAAACTACTTCTCTCCATTGAGAATTCATTAAGGGCTCGGGGTCTCCTCTCTCTCTTGTTCTGCTCACTGTGCTTGTTAAGCCACAGTCAGTCCCATCGTTCAGTGCATGCATGTTATATACAACGGATGACGTAAAGACTATGATGATTGGTTAAAACAGATTACGATGCATATATTTTCTGTCTCTGGCCTGTTCTAGATTACTGTGTTATTATTCTGGTAGCTTGTATGATGTTTTATTATTAACATTCCTATAAGAAATAGTGACTGTTGAAGTTTGTTCACCTTTCTAAAGCTATCTTATCTTGGGAATAAAACTCACACTTCATGATTCACACCCCTTCACCCCAGAAAGTATTTTTTTCTTTGATATCTAACTTGTCATTTTGTATAGTGTGTGCTCATTGGGATGAAAGGTGTAACATGTACAGAGCCGCAAGAGGACGGAGTCTCTTTGCAGTTATGTCAGCATCATCTTTTTTTCACCCACTCTGTTGATGACACTTAAGCCCTTCAGTCTGTGACTGCCCCCTGCTGGTCAAATAATCATCAGCTGAATTTATTACAAGTAGGTTGGGCTGATATTTACTTAAAGCGACATTAACTTTTCATGCTATTCAGTTGCAACTATACAGTAATCTGATGGGAAAATTAAGAAGAGGAACGTTTTCAAATGACAAGGTCTTTTAATCGCATACAACATATCAGCTAAATAAGCAATATTTTCAAATCATAAACCATTTTTGCTACTAAATTATTGACTATATGAAACGTATGAGCTCAACAACAAATACATTATCTGTTATTTAAGTTATTCAACCATGAAATTGATGCAATATGTTATTGTACACGTTCAGTGTTTCAGGAACTCCTGATCATTCATTTAGAACTGTGAACAGTGGATGCCGACATTAGCGTTGGGTAAGTCTCTGCTGCTGCTACAACTTTAGCATTGAGATGCTATTTTACACAACAGTCTTTTCCAAGGTCTCATCAGATTTAAAAGGATGCTGAAGAGACACATACAAGCTGAGGTGAGGCTTCATGAAAAGAAACCAAAAATTATATCCAGCAATTTTTTTCAGACTTTACAAAAATAGATGCTGGTTTTAAAATGTGATGCTGGTTATGTGTTTTTGCTCTAATCACAGCATGAAAAAATAATGATACTCTTCATGGGGTATTTTCATCTTTATTTCAGTTCCTAAAACTTTTTTTTTCTGAAAATGTCTTGTGAAATTGCGGGGAGAATGCTTCATTGTCTGAAATCAAAGCAATTACCTAAAATACTCCAACACCATGACAGACGTTTTGCAGATCTTGACCTTTTAAGAGGTTTTCCAGTTGAAATATGTGATTTAGCAGTCAGGTATAACATCATGTGTCACACAGGCTTGTTACTTTTACTTATAAAGATGCTGTAGCTGCACAGGAACAGTGAGGCCAAATAATACATCCCAATTGGCAACTTGAACATTGCTATAAAAGGCTATAATTACTTATTTGATCATTTATTAATACTGATAAATTGGATATCTATAGACATTGTGTAAACCTAACTTTACCCTAACCCCAACCCTGTTAAACAAAGAAGATCTCTGTTCAGTTAGCAAAATGGCTTGAGGCTTGTGTTCAGTGCTGGAAGAGATGCGATCTGACCTCAAGGCCGAGGATTGATCCGCGGCAAAAGGCCCATTAATGGCAAGCTCAAATTTGACTGAGTAAGGCCTGGGCATCATCAGTATCATATTTTCTAAATGACATCGCTGCACTCTACATAAATACATGTTCCGTTGCCGTTTTGTTTCATTATTTCAGCTTCCCATCGACTGATATTCAAAGCCCGCGGGTGGCTCGCCTATCGCCAAGCGCCAAGACGGATCTCAGTCACAGATTTCAGGGGCATATCAGGTTTGTCTTCAATCTTTCTCCCTCTCTATTCAACGAGAGTGTCGTCAATCTGTCTGTCTCAAGATTTCATTTGATATTTAAATCATTAAAGATGGAGAAATGCTACATTGACCGATCATGTTAATCAAAGAACTGGCCAAAGTATTTTCCATAAACCTTCACCAAGAGTATGCATTGTATTACCAAACCTGGCCTGCAGTGCAAGACACTAAGTATGTGGAAAGCTATGTGCGTCACACCCTGGAGTATTTCAGCACTTATCCAAGGGAATGCAACTCTCCAACAAATCAAATGTGTTGACGAGTAATTATTTCTTCTGCTCACTGCCTGAGATCGAGGGATTTCACTTGTGAACTTCCCCGCATTGGGCTGTAGAGAGCGGGCCCTCGTGCATTTTGAAAGACAAGTGAGCAGAAAGCTGAATGTCAGTTTAATTGGTGTGTTTGTGTTTGCCACTGCACGCTTCTCGCCAGCTGCAAATTAGGTCCATGGTGCAACTGGAGGACAAAGGGCTTGACACAGTGATGTGAGCACGCAGCCATGATCACTGGGCACCGATGTGCTAAAGGGATAATACACTTTTAATGATTCTTAGGTGCACTTGCCACATGTTTATTACAGGAATTATTTTTGCCCCGTGGCCCAGTACTAATAGCGTCTCAGTAATTCTGTTATACCAAAGGTAAAGAGAAGAAGCTAAAGCAGAGGGCGTCATGGAGTCCTTACAGTTATGATGTAACTGTAACATGCCTCTTTGATTTTTAACATGCCTCTTTGATTTTTTGTATTTTGTTGTGGTACAATCACAAACCTTTATGAATTTTATGGAGTTTAATGTGATAAGCCATCACAAAGTAATGCATAACAAATAAGTGAAAGGAAAATAATACATGGTTTAGATTTGTTTTATTTTATACATGGAATCTGGAAGTTTATCATGCATTTGTATTCATTCCCTCTAGTGAGTCAACATTTGGTAGAGCCTCTGTTTGCTGCAGTGAATCTGCAGGCCTTGCTGGTTTGCATCAGTTTTTAACATAAAGTTATAAAAAGATAAACATTTTAGCCTCTTTTTCTTCCAAAGCAGGTCAAGCTCAGTAAAATTAGGTGAATTCTCAATTGAACTTAGATTTGGACTTTGACTGGACCATTGTAATACCGTAGACTGTGGTATTTGCTGGTTAATAGTTGTTACAGTCAATCCACACTCCAACTGCAATCAATGAAATGCAAAAGAAAGTCAATTAATAGAGCAAGATATGTTGATAAACATGTATACATGTCTAGCACAATGTGTTGATCATAATAAACCATTTCCACTTTTCACAGCCTTAGAAAAAATATTAACAGAATTAACAATTAAATCTACATTAAAAAAAGAAAAAAAGGAAAGAAAAAAAAAGAAAACGTTAGTAAATCACTATCACAAAGGTCTCAGTCAAGCTAAGGACACAGTCATTCCTTAGTGCCAAGGAAAATGAATGGCCTTCTGGGATTGGCTGTTTTATACCAACCATTAGTTTGTCATGTAACATTTTGCTAGGTATTTTAGCTTCCCAAATTGCATTTCCTTTCAAATATTTTAGAAAAAACTTTTGAGTTTGAAAAATGTTCCTTGAGTAATTTGTAGCTACCTTTCACAGACAAATTGACAAATACCTGACTGTAACTCGATTGGGGTTTTGACATAAACCATGACGACTCTGTGGCTGGATACTTAGTCTATGCATCAATCTTAGAGATTCATAGAGACAGCTGAGCCAGGTTTTTCGGAGGAACAGTCAAAGTCCAACAAGTTTGGGGGTTTTTTTGCTTCAGGTGCCTTAAGCGCTGGAACCTTGCATGCATTAGAGACTCTAGTTCTCCTGTATATGTAATAGGGTTATGTGAATTTTAGGATTGATCTGATACCAATACGTAAAAAAATAATAATTTTATTATCACTGAATGATTTGGGGATTTCACTAGTTAGCTGATTATGATTGTGTTTATGTAGAAGTGTTTTTGATTAATTTCACTAGAAAACAATGTAGCAGTACTGAAATAATAATAATTCCCCTGTTACCTATTGTTTAAGATAACTGAATTGGTAACTGTAGTCTGCATATAACCTTAAAAGGAATATTATTTTTCCTTCAATACTTAATATTCAGGCATATTATTTATGTCAGTTTGCATAAGTGCATATTTTTGAGTTCTAGTAAGATTTTATTTCAGCTGCCTGAATAGATAATAATAAAACTGCACTTAGAGGGGGAGTTAATAGATTGTATTTGAAACACAGCAGACGTTGAGTGCAAACATACCAAAGATATGAAATCCTGCTCTCAAATTGAAAATGTAAGCTCTTGAACTAGCATAAGGTCTGTAGAACAGGGGTGATATGTGTCAATACAATGCAATTTTTTTCTAGATTTTTGTACTTGGAACAATAGTTTTGTTTTCATCATTCCATCAAGGCTGGATTTGTTCCTAACTTTATAAAGGGTATCAAAATAAATCTAGTTGCAAACAAGTGCAAAAAACAAAACAAAACAAAAAACAACTTGTATCGTCCTTCAATTTCCCAATCACTGCTTTCTGCTGGTTTATTACATCAATTCTGAAACATACAGATATTTTGTGGTTTTAATGTGAAGAAACTGATCAAGGTTTGGGTGAATATTTTTGGCCACTGGTTTGGTTCAACCTAGTGTTCCTCCTTCTGTGAGGTTTGTGTTGTAAGTCCTGCCCTGCACTCCCTTTGTTCCTGTGCTGGGTAGCAGTAATGTAGTTCCACATTCACACTCCAGACTTTGCCTTTGACAGGCTTAGCCAGAGAACAAGTTTCAAACCTTCACACCAGCCAGTGCCTGGAAGTCTTTCTCCATTCATGCCGTTTCCTGCTATACAGCACTGGGAGGCGCAATGGGCTTTTGGACATGGGCAGTACTAGAGCAAGAGAGTCCTTTTCAGAATGTAAGAGAATCCATTACAAAAATTCCTTCCATCATTTTAAAGTTTTTTTTTTAATCATTCTAAGACAGAATCACAGGACGCATATTTTGTGCCTTCACTATCAGCAGGAAATGGCTGTACAGCATGAGTTCAAATGTTGATTGCTCCTGGAGAATGAGAGACAGTGTATGTGAACACACAGGACATCAAACTAATAAGAGCAAGGTCAAAGACAGTACATTGGAATCAAAAGCAGGTCAGTTTGTCTGTAAATTCGGTCAGTGCTGGTCTTTTATTAAAGAGCGGCTGCAGTGTTCTCTCTGATATGCGTCTGGGGCCTCTGTTGGCTGTCCTGCTTGTGGGCTGCCTTTTGTTTTTTTTCATATTACAGATATATTAATTTCAATCGCTCAACAAGATGAACTGTAACTAGAAAGTTGAAAGAAAGAAGCCAAAAATATTTGTGTTCATTGCGAACAGCCAAATAGTTCTCACTGGTCAGGGATGGATGGATGGATATTTAACTAATAATTACATCCTGACCTCAGAAATGTGCTTCTGTTGGCTAAATAGACTCCCATTGTAACGGTCTCGCTATGGTGTCCTGAACCAAGCTAACCATCAGCCAAACTCCTTTTATGCGAGTCAAGATTAAACAGCTCTTCCTTTATTTACGTAGAATGGGGTGAAACTGCCAAAACAGGAACAACATAAATTCAATAAATAACTTGCTTTGTTACACACACATTAACATAAACGCTCATTTTTAAATATACATACAGGCATTGCGTCGAAGAACTCGATCTGAACACGACATTCACAATGTATCCATCCGAACATCCGCTCTGCCGTTAACAAACAAACTGACTACATGACGTAAACGTAAAACATTTCCCCGGAAGTCCAGCAGGTGGAAGCAATGAGCCATGCAAAATAAACACTCACAGGTTACATGACACTCCCCGCCTGACATCAGTGATGTCACACAACGTAACATGCACAACAACCTTAACTAGCGGGCTCCTCGGGCATAAGGAGCACAACCTCAGAAATAGGCCTCAAATAAGTCTTTGCACCGGCCTGAGATGTCACTTTCAGTTCCACTTTACGAACCAAACCGTCGGCACTCGGGTGCGAGTTGGGTTTATTTTGTTCCCCAACCTGCAAGAATCAACCAAAGACACAAATTACTTTTCCGCAGAAAAGGGGAGAAGAGCTCGACGCGGAGAGAACCGCTGCCAAAGGCTGTCTGAGGTCAACTCCGTCGGTTCTCAGTCCCCAACTGCCTTTTATTATCATGTGAATATACAAAGAGGTTGGCATTCTCACTCAGACATGCAGATACACTATCCTACAGGATGTCCCATCTTTGGGACACAACAATGACCACTCTCAGAATCGTTGATGTCCCATTGTTGGGACACAACAATGACCACTCTCAGAATACAGATAGAGATCATAGTGGCTCGTTAACACAGGAATGTGTGAGACATGTCCAACCCTCAAGAGAAAACTCTAAAAGACAGTTGAGAATATGCAATAAAAGAAAGGGAAAGAAAACAACACACAGAATAATATGAAAACATAACCATCCAATATAAAAGTAAACGAACTAAGATAATAATTTTCCTAACACACAGCCATTGGCCATTTGTTGCGTGGTGTCTGATTGTCCTTCAGCAGCACAATGTCTACCTTTTGAAGATTGCGATGTCGTTTGTTCCATTTGCAACGTGGCTGGAGAGAAGATAAGTACTCACTCCTCCAACGATTCCAAAAACTGCTGGCAAGTGCTTGCACTCTTTTCCACTGACAGCCAAATAAATCCGTGTTTGTAAACTCTCCACAGAGAGATGCATTAGATGTCTTCTGTGTGAGAAGTGTCGTTGGTGTAAGCAGGAATGGTGACTCAGGGTCTGTAGACACAGGAACGAGCGGTCTGGAATTTATAATGGCTGACACCTCAGCCATCAGGGTACACAACACATCATGTGTGAGATGCACATGTTCTTTTGTCAGCATGTTATCTAAGATCCTTCGGGCAACCCCGATCATCCTCTCCCACGCTCCTCCCATGTGACTGGAATGAGGAGAGTTAAATTCCCAAGTGCAGCCATGTTTGTTCAGGTATCTGTGGACGCTGTCACCCTCCACTTTTCTCAGAAATCCCAACTCTTTCCGTGCTCCGACAAAGTTGGTTCCACAATCTGACCTTAGATGTTTGGAAGGTCCCCTTATTGCAAAAAGCCTCCTCATAGCATTAATGCAACCTGATGTATCCAGAGTAGAAATAACTTCGATGTGCACTGCTCTGGTCGACATGCACGTAAACAATAGAGCCCACCGTTTACTTTCTGTTTGGCCCCCTCTTGTCCATCTGGCAGTAACTGACCACGGCCCAAAAACATCCATCCCAATGAACGTGAAAGGTGGTGCTGCTGTCACGCGGTCAGGGGGCAAGTCAGCCATTTGCTGTTCCATGACTGTGCCGCTCAGTTTCTGGCAGGTGATGCAAGAGTGAATAATAGAGCTAATGAGCCTTTTCCCTCCAATAATCCACAAACCTGCAGCTCGAACAGCCCCTTCACTAAAGTGGCGCCCCTGGTGTTCTATCAGCTTGTGATAGTGTCGGGCCAGAAGCATGTGGTGATTTTTAGGTAAGATGAGAGGATTTTTCAGTTCAATGTCCAGCTGAGCATTTTTAAGCCGACCTCCAACCCTAATCCGACCTGCTTCATCAATCTCCGGTTGAAGCTTAAAAAGAGGGCTGGTTTTTGGAACGGGCCTCCCTGCCATCAAAACTGTTATTTCTTCTGCAAAAGCCTGGTTTTGAGCTGATCGTATTATGATTTTTTCAGCTTGAATTCTCTCTTCTGGTGTTCGAGGCTTATGACATCTGTGCCATCTCTTACAGTTCTTTGACTTTTGACCTTCTTGGTGTGAACGAGCAATGTGAATGAGAAAACTCACGCCTCTTAAAAGAGAGCCCCATGTAGAGAACCTCTCAAACCGGTCAGGAGACAGAGCCTGTGTTGCTTGAGCTTGTGTAACAGCATGTAACGCTTGGTCGCACCTCAACATCTTGATCAGGATCAACAAGCTTGTGTGCTTGAAATGTGGCTTCCTCACCTTGATAGTGTTTGTGGAGGAAAGCCGGTCCAGAGAACCACATGGTGGAGGAAAGCTGAGAGGCGTGAACTGACCGGGATGCCATGTCTGCTGGATTCTGCTCAGATGGAACGTAGAACCACTGCTCAGGTTTAGAAGTCTGATGTATACGTTGTATCCTGTTATGCACATATACATAAAATCGCCTGGTCTGGTTATGCACATAACCCAAAACAACCTTACTGTCACAGTAAAACTTCACTGCATCTGGTTGAAAGTCAATCTCGCTGAGAATGAAGTCAGCTATTTCCACTGCCATCACGGCAGCGCACAGTTCTAGGAGCGGAATAGTGGGCTCTGACTGGGGTGTCAGTCTTGCTTTCCCAAAAACAAAACCCACATTACTTGTCCCGTCTCCACTTATGGCTCTGATGTCACTGCTCCTATGGCTTTTGTTGATGCATCAGAGAAGACACATTACTCCTTCCGCACAGTTTCGCACAGGGAATTACTAGTGTACATGCGAGGAATTTGCAGGCTTCTCAGTTCTTGCAGAGAATCTTACCAAGATTCCCAGCTTTGTTGCTTTGCTTCAGGTAATGGTGTATCCCAGTCAAATGTGTCACTGTTAAGCTCTCGAAGTAGAATCCTTCCATGTATTATCACTGGAGCAACAAACCCAATGGGATCAAACAGGCTGTTCACAATGGATAGGACACCCCTACGGGTAAATGGTTTGCCCTTGACAGAGATGCTGAATGTTAAGGTGTCGGATGCTACCTCCCAGCACAACCCCAGACTGCGCTGCACAGGCTCCTGTTCTCCACTGAAATCCAGGTCCTTGATTCCTTCTGCATGGTCCTCAAGAGGGAAAGCCTTCATCACAGCTGAACTGTTGGATGCAATCTTGTGCAGGCGAAGATTGGACTCCAAAAGTGATGGAGGAGGTCTATGGCTTGTGTATCAGACGGAAGAGACACAAGTCCATCATCGACATAGAAATGTCTCTCCACAAAGTGACATGTGTCCTCACCATGGCGATGTGCTCCTACTTCAGCAGCTCTTCGGAGACCATATATGGCTACAGCTGGAGACGGTTTGTTGCCGAACACGTGGACTTTCATCCTGTAGTCGATAATGTCTTTAGTCATGTCATTGTCTCTGAACCACACAAACCTCAAAAAGTTTCTGTGGTCCTCCCTCACTCGAAAACAATGAAACATCTGACGGATGTCGGCTGTGACAGCTACTCTGTCCTTCCTGAATCTAAGCAGGACACCAAGTAGGCTGTTATTAAGATCTGGCCCTTTGAGTAGCACACTGTTCAGTGAAAGTCCCTGGTGCTGAGCGCTGGAATCAAAGACGACTCTAATTTGACCTGTCTTTTGAGGACGATAAACACCAAAAAATGGTAAATAGCAGCACTCTTCATTTTCTGCAAGGGGTGGTGCTACCTCAGCGTGATTGTTTTTAAAGACCTTCTCCATGAAGGTCTCAAAATGTTCTCTCATCTCCCTTTTCCGATTGAGTTTGCGGCACAAGGAGGTGAGGCGTTTTGCTGCTTGCTCACGGTTGTTTGAGAGTCTTGACCTAGCTGCTTTGAATGGCAACGGAGCAACCCAGGTGTTGTCTTTATCTCTGTACATTTGGGTCTTCATGGTCTTTAAAAAGACCACCATCATATGATGGTGCTAGCTTGTTGTCGTTACTTGTTTCAGTAAACACAGTCTTTCCTATGCTTTGCTCTCTTAGCTCATTTGATGATGCAGTCATGTCCCAGGGGCTCTCCCTGCCATAACTTGCTCTCTCTTGAAGCTGTATGTATGCTTCACATGATGTCATAGAAGATGGTCGACCACCAGCCAAAACAGTGGTTTTATACACTTGACCTGTGGGCACCTTGAAGACACACCTCCCTGACTATTACCCAGCCAAGGTGAAGCTTTTGAGCGAAGGGAGAATTCACTGGGCCACTTATTTGCTGTGTAACTTTATGCACTTCAATAGCACCTGCCCAAGTAGGAGTAGTATCTCTGCTCTGGGATCAATTTCAGGGATTTGCGAAGCGATGGATCGAAGATGTGGGTGGGGAAGAGCTGCAGCTTGTGTAGATATTTCATACCTGTTGTTGGGTATTTGGTTACATTCAATCAATGATGGATATGCATTCTCCTCCATTTACTGGTTCAATACACAATCCTGCAGCTTTCCTCCCTGACATGTCTGTGAGCCCTGAACATGTCTTCAATGAGTAAGGAAGAACCTGACTCTGGATATTGAACGTCTCGAACAGCTCTGACCTAGTGAGTGAGCAGTTGCTTTGGTCGTCAATTACTGCATATACCCTGATGGCTTTATCTCTTTGGTCCTGAAGAAACACTCTGGTGAGGCATATTTTGGCACAAGACATGGGTGTTTGGCGTTCACCACAAACCTCTGTGCAGTGACTACTAACAGCGATCTTGTCAGAGTGATCTTCTTCGACTTCGCTGACCTCTGATGAAGTAGTCTTTAGCTCATTTGAAGGTGGACCGGGATGCATTGCGGAGATGTGACGTTCACTATTGCATTCACTGCATTTGGTAGGGACTTTGCAGTCTCTTGCAATATGGGAACTGGACGAACAGCATTTGTAACAAATCCCACAGTCTTTTAAAAATTATTTCCTTTCTTCAAATGTTTTAGCTCGGAAAACTTTGCACTTCTTCAGAGGGTGGGGTTTTTTGTGGATTGGACAATGTCTGCTTGGGTCAGTTTGCCTTGGTAATGCAGAAACAGCAGAGCCATTTCCCTCTTCTAAGTCTGTTTCTTGCACAGTTACAGGAAACTTTGCAGCTGTGTGTTGCACAAATGACTTAGCTTTTACTGTTGTCGATTGAGAACTGCTGAGAACAGTGAAACTGGGATCATTTCTGATACAGGCTTCATCACACACAAATGAAGCAAAATAGCAGAATGGTGGGAAACGACCATAATGCTCTCTCTTAAATCTTGAACCCTCTGTTACCCACTTTTCCTGCAGATTGTGAGGAAGTTTTTCGAGAACTGGACTGATTCCTCGAACTGTATCCAAGAAATCCAATCCAGGAAGATATCCATCTTCTTTTGCTGCCTGGAGTTCCAACAAAAGATCGCCCAGCTCTCTTAGTTTGATGTAGTCCCTGCTGGCAACTCTGGGAAATGCATCCAGTCATTTAAATAATGAACTTTCGATTATTTCTGGTGCAGCGTAACACTCATACAACCTGTCCCAGGCTTTCTTGAGAGCTGCTTCGGGGTTACTGATGTGCATAAGGCGCATCCTCTTCACATGTTCCGCTGACTCCCTTCCCAGCCATTTGGTGAGAAGATCCAGCTCTTCACTTGCTGACAACTCTAGCTCTTGGGTTGCGTTAACAAATGCAGACATCGATGCTCTGAAGCTTTCTGGTTGGTCATTAAACTTGCTAAGGCCTGTGCTCACCAAATCCCACCGTGCCAAGAACATGGCAATATCAAACATTGCGTGTCTGTGACTTTGAGGGTGTATGCTGGTAACCTTCGGTGATATATAAGGCCGAGCTGCTGGATTACGAAAGCTTGGATGTCTCAATGAGGTCCTGTCACAATCTTCTCCTGTGACTGGAGGGTAATGACTGGGTGCGGGTAGCTGCATGTAAGCCTTTGAAGGTGTTTCACTGTAAGCGTTCTGAAGCATATTATGGCTTCCTCTGACTGGCTCATATGTAGCGTTGATGCTCTGCATTTTCTCTCTTGGAAAATCATCCTTTGGATGTGGCATGTTGTTTAGGGCATCTTTACCTTGTATGTCGACTTGATGCTTTGCTTGTCCTTCAATGTATTCTGGTGTGTGTTCTGCTGATTCACCATGTATTGATGCATTACTCTTTTGCATGGCAGAAGAATGACCATTATTACTCTCAGCTGCCTCTAGAATGTCTGCTTCTGCATCAGCAGCTGCTGCCTCTCGCTGGAAGCCCAGGGACTCCAATTCTGCTTCCAATTTGACTTTGCTCAGTTTCAGTTGTACTTCTCGCTCAGCATAAGATGCGCGTGTCCGTGCTGCTTCTGCTCTGGCACGGGCTAATGCGGCCATGCTAATCTGTGATGCAGACGAACGTATGCTTCCTGTGCTGACTTGAGATGCGCTGTCATGATCTTCCATGATGACTCCAGACCAAGTTACAGCTGATTCGTCTGCCTTTTCACTGTAACGGTTAGCTTGGTTCAGGACACCATAGCGAGACCGTTACACCCATCAATCACCATGTAAAGCCTTTTTAGAAGAGGGAAGCTGCAACACCCAAGAAGGTGGGTCATATTATTGACCCCTATGGATAAAATGTGAAAGTAAATAAGTAATCATAATGCAGATCAAAAGTACACAATGAAAAGAAATCGCATCAGGATGCTGACTCCTTCTGACCCTCTGCCTGGTTGTTGTCTGTAGCAGTCTGTTAGCTTGTGCAGCTGGATGCAGAGATATTTTCATGGATAATAGTCAGAACCTTCAATATTCCTTTGTATTGTGTACTCTTGACTTCGGTAGCAGGGTTACAGATACGTCTACAAATCTATCGGCTTCCACCAAAAGTGTCTCCTTTCAAAATAGAATTTCATTCACTGGCAGCACAAACAATATCGATCAGAGTGGCTTTATAGATTTATTTATTTTTTTCTTCAGATCTATCCACAGCTTCAACACAGCAGCACAAAACCACTGCACTCTGTTTGACTCGTAACAGAAACCCACTCGTCTCCTCCACACACACATATATCGCACACACGATATATGTCTGCATGTTGGCAATATCTGATGCATTTCCAAGTATCTTCTCAATGTTTAGCTGCTATTTCATTTGCCTTGTTTACACTGCATTAAGGGCAATGCAGTGAAATATTTCATTGTATAATAACCCCAGCGTAACACAAGATTTACCATAGCAGTTGAGCCATAAAACACCGCCAGCCTCATGTTGGGATGTACGTTGACATCATTCACCGCGCGGCAGCGAAGTGGCAGTGGAGGCCACTTTGCAGTAACTGCCATTCTGTCTCTGTATGCCGTCCTGCTCTGATAATTGCGCCTTGCATTGCAATCAATCTGGCCCCAGATCCCATCTGCGAGTGATATGAGCTATTTTTCAGGCAGCGTCTTGGAGGCAGAAAAGGGCTGTAAATACTGTAATGTTTTCCCTCTCTGGAGAGTACCGAAGCATCGCTATGTTCACTCCTGCAATCCTAGCCCGTTGCTAACATCACTTTTCACTCAGAGAAAAAAGCCGGCACCTGGCTCCCATCACTTTACTGTTTTATTTATTTTTTTTATTTTTATTTTGCAACAGGTTATTCAGTGGTGATTTATTTTTCTCTCATGTAAAGCTGCATTCCTGTGTTTTGCTGAATTTCAGTATTTGGGATGTCAGATAAGGCATGAAGGATTTTCTTACCCTTCTCACTCAGCTGAAGGAAAAAATAGGCACCCAGGTGCTGTTTTCACTGCTCCGTCTGCTCTTTTGGATGTAGCATACTCCCATCACAGCCGTTTAGGGAGCAGAGAGATGTTAATGCTCTGTGAGGTCTGGCTGACATTGCCCCAGCTGCAGGATGTCAAAAATGGGTGCGGAGTTTCAACTCGGTTGAGGGACCTCACGGTCAGGGCAGGAGATCAGCTGCAAACCTCTTCTTTCTGCAGACATATTGATTTTTCTTGAGCATATTGTGCAACCTGTGTTTCATTGCAGCATGAATTGAAGCTGATAAAGGCACCATTATTTTTTAAATTGTTGATGTTTTGACTTGTGGTCCTTGCAAACATATTCATGTCTACCAGCTTATACAGTTCAGTCCAGATTTTACTTAAATATACTAGATTTAGCCATTGAAGCTGGTCTTCATATGCAGGTTCATTCTATAAAACTAAATTATAGCTGACCCAAAACACTGCTGTTGGTGTTTTCACCAAAACCAGGAAAACATCTAAAGACCTTCCACTGACTCCCTGCCACTCAGAGAATAGACTTTAAAATACTGTTGTTGGTTTATAAGCCGTAATGTTTTGTGGCTTAGCACTACAATACATTATTGTGGCCTGGCCCCCGATCCCATCTGCGAATGATGGGATCTGCACCACAATACATTAAAGATCTGCTGTTGTTGTATCAGCCTTTCAGAACTCTCATGTCATCTGGTTCTGGTCTGATCTGGATCTCCAGAACCAGAACCAAATATACAGAAGCAACATTCAGCTTCTATGCACCACAAATCTGGAACAAACTTCCAGAAAACTGAAAAATTGTTGAAACACTGAGAGCTAAAGAATAAACTTGATTAATTGCTAAAACTCAAATAAACACATTGAAGTTTGTGATTGTAATTGGATGAAATCTGGAAAGCATTGAAACATTCCTGTTGTTGTAAATGTAATAAATTCATCAAACATACAAAGGTTGCGTTGAATGCATTTCTAAACCTAGCAGAAATAGTTTTAAGATAATGATTCTACCAGTAGAGAAAGTTTCAACTACCAAGCCATGGGTTGCAGTCTGCAGGAGGAGGATGAATGTCAAAGCAGTGGTGCAAACAGAGTTTGGCTCTGCTAGCAGCCCGACATAGCTACAACGCACCAGCAGGCTCCACTGCCCATCCAATGTTTGGGTGGAAGCACATTACAGCAGATTGCACTGCGAAAAGCTGCCTCCGTCTACTGCAGTCCTCAGGTTGGGACTGTCAACAGGCTTTGCTAGCGTTTCCTCAGCCAACCACGGAACTTGTTCCCAACTCACAGTCTACTCCCTGTGGGCCTGCCACACACTTTACACTGGCTGCACCGATTAATCAAATAAGGCCTTTTGCTGCTCTTGTTTGCATTTTTTTTCCAGATTACAGTGCTTGATAAGTGAGTCTGACACTGTAATAATTGTGAACTCTACTAGCGTCATTAGCAAGGCTAAACTAGGGTGGTGATTGTTCTCCCATGCCGTAATTAAATATTTGCAGCAGCAGCGCTCCAGCGTTGACATGGACACATGTCAGCGTGACAAGATTGTTCTGCGATAAGCAGCTGTCAAGACTCTCCAGTCTACATCTGCACACATGCTCAAAACAGAATGAAAGTAGTAGAACAGTACAATGCATGCTGAAGACAAGATATTTTGAGAATACTATGGAACGTGAAGATGGATACAAATATCTATTTTTAGTTCCAGGAAGGACAAAGTTTGTAAGTATGTTGTCTTAATCAATGCATAAGGAAGACCTTCTTCCTTATGCATGATGGAGTATTTCTTTTTCCTAGACTCTTTCCAGGATCTTAAAAAAAAATAAAAAATACGAGCGCAGGAGCATAATTCAACATTGCATAAAATAAACACAATTCAAACTGTAATTCTAAAGCACGGGGGGATAAATCATGACATGGACTTATATGTTCAGAAGTTCTTTCCCGAAGTCCTGGTCGAATCTCAAGTGTTTGGGGGGAAAATCTGAGTCAAGTTTCAAATCGAGACCCAGATATATGTGATGTTTATTTATGAGTAAAAATCAGTCATTTATACATGCTGCCTAATCCGCCTATGATATTGTATTGATGTGAGTTTGAAATTCACATCTGCACTATTTGTCTTTTCACTGAATTTAATGGATTTCAATATCTATTAGTATCTATCAATAATCATATTTCCTTATATTCAGCATCCAAAACACAATAAAAAAAGTGCAATATTTTCCATGAATGTATTTTGTGGTAATGGAACTAGAGCTAGATTAAAAACCTGATGCATATAGAGTTTCAATGCTTCTCTTGTCAGTTTGGGATGTAAAATTTTTACTAGTAATGAAAACTATCTTCTAAATGTACATTTATAACTCAATTCAAACTCATTTAAAGGATACAGTTTGAGATATGTCTGACCATGCGGTCATATTTCAATAAATCATAATATGTGTTTAGATTTTTTTTTCACTTTGGAAAAAAAAAATAGACAGGTATTAATACTTTTTATTAAACAATTTTTTCTGTATTATAAAATGTTTTTTAATTGGTCTGGTGTAAAAGTCTAATTTTAAATGTCATATTTACATTTTATGTAATTGGAAAATTACCATATTTAACTTTCAAACATCCGTCAGTGTGTAACTGATCTATATAGTGTACATTTGCTTAATGCTAAAGTTCATGAAATCAACAGACTTTTCACTGACATTCTAAGTTTTTGAATGGGTGTGATTATTAAAGTACGTGATTAGCCACTACCTATCTGCAGTCTGTGAATGTCTCTACAAATCAAGCGCACATTTTCACAGTGCATGCATTTGCAGCTTACATACCAGCCTGCTTTCACTCCTGATAACATGAACTAAAAGCTATTTATAAGATTTGAGTCACAAATCAAGTAATGAGACTTTAGAGTATAAGTTGAGTTGAAAGTCTTCTTGTTTTGCAACTTCAGTAGAACTTGAGTCATGTTTCAAACTTGACTCATCACCTCTGGAAATGTCCGTGTGTTTATCCATTTCTGCTCCGTAATTATGAATGGTGAAGGGAAAAACATTTAGTCAGTCATGGAAGGAATCCATTCTAAGTTCAAATAGTATTTAACAAAAGAAAATGAAAAATGAAATGAGGAAGGTTTAAGCAGGGGAATAATTTCACAGAGCTACAGGTGCATCTCTGTGAATTAGAATATCTCAGAAAAGTTCCTGTCTTCTAGTAATTCAGTTTGTAAATTAAAAGTAATGTTTTGGATAGATTCATTGCACACAGTGTACTTTACCCATGCACCACCACAGCACCCCCTTCTGACTCTTTTCTGACTATTAGAACAACAGTCTATTGTCCATGGAAGAACAGTGTCAATGAAGTTGAGCCTGGTACTGCATGAACCAGAGAAACCGTATGTGTTGGGGGAACCCTAGTTTGACTCTGGTTCCTTGCGATGCCTTCCTCCAACTCTGCCACGTCGCAAAGCCCTTCTGACAGTTGAGGAAGGCACCGGTTTGGCCAGGTTAGGAAGATCATAAAAAATATTCAAAAATTTTGAAAGATATTGAAGTATTAAATAATGTACTGGTTATAGGTCTGAGAACAAACACACAAACTTTACAGCTCCACTTGTACACTCACAATTAAATTAATAAGGACATGAGGATGAATCATGAATATTTATGTTAATGTTGACAAACACATATTTGCCTATCAAGCTGCAGCATAGGCACAAAAAACTGCAGTTACTTAACAATAAACATAGTTAAGATCAAATAAATATCAAAAGTGCTCAGAGTAGAATATAATTCAGAAGCAGGTTGCATCAAGTCAGCAGAAAAGAGGTTGTGTGGTTGAGACTTCTCCACTGCTAGTAGTGACTTTTAGATGTTTTTGTGTCAACACAATATGCAAGGTCAATAATGATATTTACATACAAATAATAAGATGTACAGGAACCGACATAATTTGAAGAGAGATAAACCCCTGCCCAATAATAACATTATCCATCAGCCAAAGATCAACCTTGTTGGTCATAGGTCAATATTGAATTACCATCTTTGGCTTTGTGGCCTGAGACTGTAGAAAACACTTTTCCTTTTTGTTGTTTTATTGTCTTTATGTAAATTATATCTTTATGAAAAATGCTAATTTATTCACTGACTGTAGACCACAGTATTCTGAATTCTAATAAAAGTGTAAACTGCTTCCAAGGTTTTTCTGATTATTGTTTGAACATCTAGAAATAATAATAATAATAATAATAATAATAATAATAATAATAATAATAATAATAATAATGATAATAATAATAATGTTATTCAACACAATACAATTGAAAAACACACATGGTTTCATAGTGGTTTGCACTGAAAAGGGTCAAAATAATTTTTTCCTTTTTTATTCATGATTTTCTTCACGCACGTGTGAATTCTTCCCAGAGACTCAAGTTTTCTCCCACAGTCTAAAAGCACGTGTTTTAGCTTAATTGGCCGCTGTAAATTGTCCCAAGGTGTTAGGGTGTGCACGCACTGCTGTCTGTCCTTGTGTGTCTCAGCATCATGTTACCGTGGTAAATGTTGTGCTGAGCCTAGTAACTCACAGTTACTGGTCTGATTCATGAAGGCAAAGTGGCTTGAAAAGGCTTTTGAGAAAAAAATATAAAATACTAGTGAGGGCAAAAAAAATAAGGTTTGCTGAAAGTGCGGCGCCAACAACGACAGTGGAGTGAGAGCTGGGTGGCTCACAATATGGAGATGGTTTAAGGGTGAGTTCAGTTTGTCTGTTTGCTGCACTTTGGCAACAGGAGAAAGGAGAGCATATCTGAAGCCTGTTCATTGCTTCATTTGGACCCAGCTACATGCTGTGGAAAAAAAAGAGCAGCAGCCTTTATTTGGAAGCTTAACATGTTCGCTGATTTTGCTTCTTATTCAACAACTGGAAAAGTGGTCAACATGTTCAGGGGTGTGAATGGCAATTTCTTTATCCCTTGGAGAAGTGGGTGCCAAATTTGGAGGGGGGTCTGGAGGCAGATGGTGCTGGTGTGAGATTAGAGCAGGCATTGACACATGGCGGGAGGCTGAGCTAGATAGAGTGAAGCCACAGTGGATGAGAGGAGAGCTCAGAGATCTTCTCTATGGGGATGCATCACCAGCTCTGTAGATTCTTTCAACTTTAGGGGAAAAAATATTAAATGCAACAATTATTTTTCATCTCGTGTTTCAATTTAAAATACAATAAAATGAATAAATAATCACTGGTCAGGACTACTTTGCATATGTCTGTGTTGTGGGAATAAAGTTCTATATATTACTGTTGCAAAAAAAAAAAAAAAAAAAAAAAAAAAAAAAACAGGATGATACTGCTGCCAGACTTCATTAATAACAATTGTGGCCCATAATTTTTCAAGAAATATGATATGTGTTTTTATGTGCAGGGCCATATCAGAACAACTCTATTTTCACTGGCGCAATTAAGGACAAGATGGTTGCTCAAGGGCATAGACATGGCTCTTTAATTCATCTCCCTGGTGCTAAATCACAAGGCTGTTGACCCTGTGCAATACAGACTGCTGACCCGGCAGGAAAAAAACTAATTACAGGGCTGCAAGAAAACTGGTGATACAGGTTGGACATCTCACGGGAGGCCAGAAAATAATTTTTAATAATAATAATGGTAATATGTTACTTTTTTACTTCTCTTCCTTATAAACAGCCAGGCAAGACTAAAACATGACTTTAATCTTTATGCCTCTGATCAAACATGTTTAATATTCACATGATTTAGATTTGTAGTAACCAATATAGTCAGTAGAGGGCGAGAGAGACTAAAAATGAAAAATAATGCAGAGTTAAAAAACAAACAGTTTTGTCCAACAGAGGGAGGCAGAGGATTATGGGGGAAAACAGCAGCATTTCTTCAATAGTCTGAATGGGTCTCATTGAAGGCATGATGGATAGACAGACAGACAGACAGACAGACAGACAGATAGATTTGCATTTTTTATCCCTGAATCAAAAATATATGAGATTACAGTTGCTGCAACATCTGCATTGCTTTTTGAAATCTGCAGCCTTTTTGCATTATTATTTCTATTGCATATCTGTTGGTCTTTGCAAAATGGCTAAAGTATAACTTCATTGATTTTAGTATTTTTGTTTTGTTTTGTTTTATTGCCACAGATTTCCAGCAGAATTTTTGTTTGACCCAAATCCTCTGAGTGTACCTCCAAGTCTATATTCAGGGTTGAGTTTCTGCCTCTCTTGTCTGGCGGTTTCTTAAAGTTTTTCTTCCAGTACCTTATATTTAGTTCTGTTAGCGCTGACCTACTTAACGTAGGTCTGTTGTTCCCTTTTGTCTTCAGTTTACTTTGTTTTTTGTTTTGGATTTCCCTGGATCATTAAATTTTTTGTCATTTGAATTTTGTTATTAAAACATCCACAACATTCAACGTCTTCTGCCTGCTGCTCTTGGGTCCCAATCTGCACACATAATGACAAGTTCATAACTAATTGTTTAGTTTGAAATCACCACTTAACTCGCTAACTAAATAGTTTAGAGCTAAATATTTAATTTGTAAACTATTTAGCTAGCTGATTAAATATTTATGTAGTTTTTAAATATTATTTTTTTTCCTATGATAGGCTAAATAACCAAAGTTACTGCTGCTAATTTATTTCACTATGTAACTTTACAAGCAACACCCCACAGTTTGATCAAAGTCAGTTTCAGCATCATTTTCCCAACAGACTATTTGCATGTTTGTGTGTTTCCCATATATGGTCAGTGTTGGTCTCATCTGACAAGAATGCTTTTATTCACATGTTGTCCGTGTCCCTTGTATGACCTGTGCCAAATTGCAGTGCAGATTGTTTTTATTCTTTTTGTTTTGTTTCCTTGTCTGGTCTTTTCTTCTGGTTCCCCAAAGACAAGATTTGTGGCATACATGGCTGTCACTGCACAGAGCAGAGGAACGCTGCAGCTCATTTTATAACCCAACTCTGCTCCAAACATCTCCACAATTTTCTCCTTGACTGTCAAACAAGTTACTTCAAATAGAATTTAGAAAATCAATTGGTTGCACTGGGTTTTATTTAGGGGGATAAGAGTTGGGGTGTGAATAAAAATGCACTTGACACTTGAAAGTGTGGCAGGTCATGCTTTTACAAAGCCATGTACGATACAAAACCAGGACAGGGTTTTTTAACTCGAACATTGCCAAGCGAATTAACGATCTGCTGCTTGATGGTTTTCTAAGTCACTCATGAAATGAGTAAAAGTGCCAGGGGCAGGCAATTGATCTTAGTCAGAGTCGTTTTTTTCTCAGGGATCAACATGAGAAGCTATGTTTGAGCCCATAAATGACACAAATGACAAAAATAATGAGTAAATCATTATTGTCATCCCAGGAGAGACAGCTGCCTGGTAGCTGAAGTGCATAATTGGGAGTTTGCAGAAAGGATCAGAGGTCGGTCAAAGCCATGGGTTTTAAATAGACCATGTTGGAATGGTCTGGAAGAATAATTTTGTTGTAAGGCTGACACAGAGATTTTTAGGCTGTGTGTAAAATCTGCTAAGCTTTTAAATGAGATGGAGAGTTAAAGGACTACATCCCTTCTCATAATTTCTTAGGCTGTGTGTTTTTTCTACAAAGACCTGAAAAGCTTTAATAATAGCATTTACTATTCTTTGAAAATAATCCATTAAACATTTCTGACAATCTGCTCTATGTCCAACCACATGTCCAGGTTTACAGGTTGCAGCTAAAATGGCTTTAAGGAAATTGCTAGATATTCTGAAAGCATCTTAGTTCTCCAGAGAACTAAGATCTCTGGAGAACTGATCATTCATTCTCTGTGTTTTCATTACCTCGTTTTTTTTGGTTTTAATCAGACCGGCCTTGTTTCTGTTCTGCTTTATGTCAGTCTGTTCTTAGTTATCTTACTTAAAAATATTTATTTCTTCTGTTTAGTTATTCTTTATTTCACTTAGATCGATGTTTCCAAGCTCCTGTGTTAGTGTTAGCTTCTTCTCGCTCTGCTGTCCCCATCTCTCTCTCTGTTCCTTAGCCTGCTTTCTGCTTGCCCCTCACAGCTGCACTCATTTAATAATTCTTGTTTATTGCAGTTTTTTAAATTAAAAAGACAATTGGACTCAATTGGACTTGAGTCCAATTGTCACAGCACATTATGACAAAGAATATCAGAACTGCTTCTGCTCACTTCAGGTCAGCTTGCTGAAAGAACATTCAAACACTTTTTTCTTTAACTAGAAGAAATGCAGAGTCAGCTTTTTTGTAAAATGCCACATGAAAGAAAGACTAAAGATCCAGACACTAAAAACTCTTGAATTGTTGCTTGCAATCCTCCTGTCTTAAGCATCCAACTGGCCACCTTAGCAGGTAGCCTGACAAATTTACTAGGTGGTATCAAAATTTTGGGGACAAGGGATAATATTCTCTGCAACAAAAATTTAACCACTAAGTTTAATGGATATTTATTCAAAAAATTTAGCTTCAATGTAGTTTTAATCTATGCAACAACATTAAAATGACAAAGACTAGCATTAGATAACATAAATATTGCTGCAATCCCAAGCTGCATTTCCATTGACATTATCACGAGAATTAGAATTTCGAAAATGCATTTTGTTTAATGGAAACAAGCCAACTTTGGAAGAAATTTATGTTTTTGGATAAAATGTTTTTGCATAAGGATGTGGTTGTCATGGTGTCTCTAAGGTTTCGAACCCACATGCAAGGACACAATCAGGTAAGCGGTTAATGAACAATGATGATTTATTGAGTTTGAGGGAAAAGGAAAGAGGGATGGTTTCTGGAACGGGTCACCGGTTCGTCAGACTGTCAATGAGATGGTTCGGGTTAGTTAGCGGGTAGGAGAGACTCTCCGGGATAAACAGATTGGATCTTACTTTGGAGGGTGTGAGTATGACGGCTGGCAGAGCACTGGAGAACTGGGCTGGTGGGAGGCCGGACAGGCAGAGCGATCAGAACGAGATTCGTCAAGGCCCAGGCCAAGGCACCTCCAGGTGGATCCAAGCTCGGTCAGGGAGTCCTGCTTTCCTGGAGAGGCGTCCGAGGCGACCGAGTAAATCTGGAGGCTAAGGGTTCCGGGGCAGACGGCCCACTCAGGGAATCAACAGGGAGACGGCGGGTTCACCTAATGTGAGAAAAAAACAGAGGTTAAATCGACGTAGATCTCGGGGGGCCTATCATGTAACGATCGTTACCGAGGTAAACAAAACACTCAGGCGGAGAGGAGTCGTTCCGCCGCTCCTATAAAACACCCAGGCTGAGCCCTCCGAACAAGCTGCAGGTGTGTCGACGGGGTTGACATGGCACAACTCCAGGGGCTCTGCATCCTAGCGGCACCTGGTGGATGCCATGAGAAGCAGCAGGTGCTCCAGGGAGACACAACAAAAAAAAGGAAAAACTAAAAGAAACAAAAACACAGACCCTGACAGTACCCCCCCCTCAATGGACGCCACCCGGCGGCCGAGCAGAAGAGGAGGGCTGGGAGTCCCAAAAGTCTCTAATGAGGGAGGGATCCAAAATAAACGATCCAGGCACCCAGGAGCGTTCCTCTGGACCATAACCCTCCCAGTCAACGAGGTACTGGAAACCCCGACCCCGCCGCCGGGAGGCGACGACCCGGCGGACGGAGAAGGCCGGATGGCCATCGACGATACGGGCGGGAGGAGGGGGTTCGGCCGGAGGGCAAAGGTCACTAGAAAGGACAGGCTTAATCTGGGACACATGAAAGGTTGGGTGAATGCGCAGGGACGGAGGAAGACGAAGACGTACGGCAGATGGGCTGATAACTGACGACACCTCGAAAGGGCCTATGAACTTGGGAGACAACTTTTTGGACATCGCCTTGAGGGGGATGTCGCGTGTAGACAACCACACCTTTTGACCTATGGTGTAATTAGGAGCAGGAGTCCTCCTGCGGTCCGCCAGGCGTTTATTGCGTGCAGTGGTGTTGGTGAGCGCATCTATGGTGTCTTTCCAGATCTTTCGACTTTTACGAATGTGGTGTTGAACAGAGGTAACAGAGATTGTCGTTTCATCAGAGGGCAGGAGTGGTGGCTGGTAACCCAGCACTATTTCAAAAGGAGAAAGACCTGTGGCTGCAGAGATGTGACTGTTGTGCGCATACTCAACCCAGGGAAGGTACTGGGCCCAGTCGTCAGGATTGGTGGAGGTCAGGCACCGCAGGGTAGCTTCTAGTTCTTGATTCATGCGCTCTGTCTGTCCGTTGGTTTGAGGATGGTAACCAGAAGTGAGCATCACCTTGGCCTCCAAGGCAGAACAGAATTGGCGCCAAACCTGAGAGACAAACTGGGGACCACGATCTGAGAGGATCTCCTGAGGAATGCCATGGAGTTTAAACACATGTTTAATCAGAAGCATGGCAGTCTGGGTGGCAGTAGGCAATCTACGGAGAGGAACAAGATGACAAGCCTTGGAGAAGCGATCGACGATGGTGAGAATGGTAGTCATACCTTTAGAGGTAGGTAGTCCAGTGACAAAGTCGACCGCGATGTGGGACCAGGGTCGTCGGGGTATGGGTAGTGGCTGAAGGAGGCCTGCAGGATGATGGTTCGACGACTTATTGCGGGAGCAGACCACACAGGCCGAGACGTACTCCTTCACGTCCTTGTGTACCGATTCCCACCAGAACCTCCGATTTATTAGCCCAATGGTGCGACTGATGCCAGGGTGGCCAGAAAACTTTGAAGCGTGTATCCACTGGAGGAAACGGGATCGAACCGATAAGGGTACGTACATTTTACCTGATGGACAGTGTTCAGGGGCAGGTTCCTTTTGCTGTGCTTGGCGAATAAGGTCCTCGATCCCAGGTGACCACTCCCACTGTGCAGGTGGGGGGAAGGATAGGAGCCGGATCTTCTTCAGAGTCATCTGAGGAATAAACTCGAGAGAGCGCATCAGGCTTGACATTCTTGGAGCCTGGGCGATATGAAATAGACAGGTTAAAGCGAGAAAAAAATAAAGACCAACGCGACTGGCGTGGGTTGGACCTCCTAGCGGATTGGAGATAGGATAAGTTTTTGTGATCTGTCCAAACCAGAATGGGTTGTTCAGCTCCCTCAAGCCAATGTCGCCATTCTTCCAAGGCTAACTTGATCGCCAGGAGCTCTCTGTCCCCAACGTTGTAATTTCTTTCCGCCGGTGAGAGTCTGCGGGAGAAAAGGCACAGGGATGAAGCTTATGGTCATGGTCGGTGGTCTGGGAGAGGACAGCTCCGACCCCTGTGTCGGAGGCATCAACTTCCACCACAAACTGCTTCTTGGGATCGGGCTGGACGAGTATGGGTGCATGAGCAAACCGGGACTTGAGTTCCGCGAAGGCAGCCTCTGCTTGAGGGGTCCAGGCAAATACCCTCTTGGTGGAGGTCAGAGCCGTTAGGGGAGATGCAGTTTGGCTATAGTTGCGTATGAATCTTCGATAGAAGTTAGCGAACCCCAAGAATCGTTGTAGTTGTTTACGGGTCTCAGGCTTGGGCCAGTCCAGTACTGCTTTTATCTTGTCCTCTGACGCTCTTACCTGTCCGCCCTCCAGTACGTATCCCAGGAAAGTTACTGATCGACGGTGAAACTCACATTTTTCGGCTTTTACGTATAGTTTGTTTTCAAGCAACCGCTGGAGAACCAAGCGGACGTGTCTTCTGTGTTCAACGAGGGACTTGGAGTAGATCAGAATGTCGTCTAGGTAGACAAACACAAAAACGTTAATGAAATCTCTGAGGACATCGTTCACAAGTGCCTGAAAAAAGGCAGGGGCATTAGAGAGACCAAAAGGCATCACCAAATACTCATAGTGCCCCATAGGAGTCTTAAATGCCGTTTTCCACTCATCACCTTCTCTAATACGGAGAAGATGATAAGCGTTTCTGAGGTCTAGCTTCGTGAAAATGGTTGCGTCTTGCACAGGCTCGAAAGCTGAGGACAACAGTGGTAATGGATATTTGTTCTTTATTGTGATTTGATTTAGTCCCCTGTAATCTATGCAGGGCCGTAGGGACCCATCTTTTTTTCCCACAAAAAAAAACCCTGCACCTAATGGGGAAGAGGACGTGCGGATTATGCCGGCAGCGAGAGATTTGTTTATGTAGTCCTCCATTGTCTGTCGCTCACTTCTGGAAATGTTGTATAACCTGCTGTTGGGTAATGGAGCTCCTGGCAAAAGGTCAATGCTGCAGTCATACGGCCTGTGGGGTGGTAGAGATAACGCCTCGTCTTTGCTGAAAACCGTAGATAAATCATGGTACTCACTGGGAATGGAGGATATGTCAGGTGGATCGACCTCTGCCTGTTCAGTCAGGGAGGTCCTGCCCGGAACGGCGGAGAGAAGACAGGTGGAATGACACCTTGTGGACCAGGACTCGATCTTGGCTTCAGCCCAATTGATATGAGGGTTGTGTGCGTGTAACCAGTCGAATCCCAGAACTAAGGAGGAACTGGTAGCAGGGAAAACAAAAAATGCAATCTCTTCGGTGTGATTACCTGAGATCAATAGGCGTATGGACTTCGTACGGTGGGTGATTTGTGGTAGGTTCCCTCCGTCCAGGGCTGAAACACGGAGAGGGGTAGGCAGAGGTTCAACCTTGATGCCCAGTTGCTGGACTATTTCTGAGTTTATGAGGTTTTGTTCGCATCCCGAGTCAATGAGTGCTGACAGGGGAAAAGATTCGTTATTGCTAAGGAGGGTGACTGGAATGATGAGACGGGATTTAGTTGACTGTGATGATAACGCCGACAGTTCCCCCGTCTTTACTGCCGGACCTGCGGGTTTAAACGAATGGGACAGTTAGCGATAACATGGTTAGGCTCACCACAGTAGAGACAGAGCCGGGAACGCATCCGCTTCTGGCGTTCCTCTGGGGTTAGGCGTGTGTGTCCCAGTTGCATAGGTTCAGGTTCAGGGGCAGAGGTAGGGGAATCCTGAACTTCGGACCGGTTACTGTGTTGGGAAACACCTGGGGAAAAAACCCGGCTGGACCGCTCCCTCGCCCTGGAGCGGATTCGGTTATCCAATTTTATGGTTAGGTTGATGAATTCGTCTAGAGTCTCAGGTTCATCTAGAGTTGCCAGTTCATCTTTAATTCGCTCATTTAACGCATGGAAAAATGCACTTTTAAGTGCAGGGGCATTCCAACCAGAAGCTGCGGCTTTGATTCTGAAATCAATGGCAAAATCAGCCACACTCCTCTGGCCCTGCTTCAAACCATGCAAATCACGGGAGGCTGAAGTCTTTTCAGTCTCCTGACAAAAAACTTGTTTAAACTCCCTTAGGAACTCAGGAAACGTACATCCATAATTCAAGGCGGATGTAAACCTGGCTTCGGCCCACTCTAGTGCTCGACCCGTCAACAGGGATAACATGTACGATATCTTTGAATCATCATGGGGAAAGCTCTGCGGTGAATGATTAAAGATTATATTACACTGGAGAATGAAACCTTTTACCTTCTTAATGTCTCCTGAAAATTTATCTGGTGCAGATGGACGGACATCCGAAAACATGGAGCGGTTCGGCGGATCAGGAGCCGCAGAGGGAGTGGAAGAAACGCTAGGTACCTGCTGGACTGGGTTCTGTAGGAAATTTGAAAGTTCTGTTAGCCGACGATTTGTTTCTGCTTGGCGGCTTCCCAGCTCTCTTAAAGCGGAGTCGTGGGACTGAATCAGGGCATGTTGTTCGGATAGAGCCCTTCTGATTGTGTCCGCTGAGGTTGTGGTCTGGCCTGAGTGTTCTGTCATGGTGTCTCTAAGGTTTCGAACCCACATGCAAGGACACAATCAGGTAAGCGGTTAATGAACAATGATGATTTATTGAGTTTGAGGGAAAAGGAAAGAGGGATGGTTTCTGGAACGGGTCACCGGTTCGTCAGACTGTCAATGAGATGGTTCGGGTTAGTTAGCGGGTAGGAGAGACTCTCCGGGATAAACAGATTGGATCTTACTTTGGAGGGTGTGAGTATGACGGCTGGCAGAGCACTGGAGAACTGGGCTGGTGGGAGGCCGGACAGGCAGAGCGATCAGAACGAGATTCGTCAAGGCCCAGGCCAAGGCACCTCCAGGTGGATCCAAGCTCGGTCAGGGAGTCCTGCTTTCCTGGAGAGGCGTCCGAGGCGACCGAGTAAATCTGGAGGCTAAGGGTTCCGGGGCAGACGGCCCACTCAGGGAATCAACAGGGAGACGGCGGGTTCACCTAATGTGAGAAAAAAAACAGAGGTTAAATCGACGTAGATCTCGGGGGGCCTATCATGTAACGATCGTTACCGAGGTAAACAAAACACTCAGGCGGAGAGGAGTCGTTCCGCCGCTCCTATAAACACCCAGGCTGAGCCCTCCGAACAAGCTGCAGGTGTGTCGACGGGGTTGACATGGCACAACTCCAGGGGCTCTGCATCCTAGCGGCACCTGGTGGATGCCATGAGAAGCAGCAGGTGCTCCAGGGAGACACAACAAAAAAAAGGAAAAACTAAAAGAAACAAAAACACAGACCCTGACAGTGGTGGTTTTTCAGCTGTATCAAAATTTGTGTGTTTCAAAGAATTGCATTGGAAACACTTTTTTTTGCATTATATCAACCGACAAATGTTACCACTGGCAGAAACCATGAAGACAATGACAGGAAGTGGTTGGAAAATGGTGGCATGGCAGGTTTAGCAATGACATCTTGTAGTGAATACACTTATTTTAAATGTGTTTCTGATTCAATGGAAACACATCAATTGTCAAATTGCATTCTGTCAACATTAGTGGAATATTGACAACATTTTCCAAATGTAATGGAAACAGCTTTTGAGTACAATAGTTATTCCTCTTATGTTTTAAATAGAAACAGTTTGGTCATGTTATTCATTTTTGTTTTAAATATTTACTGTATTATCACAATACAGTGACACAAGGTTAGCATACATTGACATTGACATTGACATTGACATATGGGGATAATCTTGTAAAAGTCCCAAGTCTAATATTGACCTAAACCAACATGGTGAAAAGCAGATGACCTAGTAATTATTCAAAACTAATGATGTCTTTTCAGTCTTGTGACATATTCTCATTATGTGCACTGGAGAGAGAAATAAGAAGACACAAACTGTTGATATTCTAAGCAGGAAAGAAGAGGGGGCAGAGGTGGTGGGGAGGGTTGACTTCATCAGGGCTTGGTGTGAGCACCAAGAGGCCAGGCAGAAACTCGATTACTGGGAAATGGAAGTCTGTTGTTGTGTGACTCTGACAGTGTGTAGTGGTGGGTGGGTGGGGTGAGGGGAGGCATGACTCCAAGATGATACCATCAAAGTCCTCCTTTATTTTGCCTGATGAGGAAGCGATGTCCCATCTCCCTGAGCTGCCA
This sequence comes from Poeciliopsis prolifica, assembly GCF_027474105.1. NCBI lineage: Eukaryota > Metazoa > Chordata > Actinopteri > Cyprinodontiformes > Poeciliidae > Poeciliopsis > Poeciliopsis prolifica. Next base: position 122,735 of record NW_026562378.1, read on the forward strand.
GAGGGCATGCTGATCTCATCTGGCTGTCAGACACAATGATGGGAAGGCTTCTTGCTTCCCCCAGAGCCACAAGTAAATGAACAAATTAGTGAATGGACTCTGCATTAGGTCTCACAATGAAACTGGATGGGGTGCATTAGCATTTTTCCAGTTAAACTGACTGGATATATCCTGCGCTATGATAAGACGTGTGCTTTCTTTGATGAATCCGAGTTGTGCTACGCCGCTTGGTGCTGGAAATTCAAAGCATTGTTATGAGACACTCCCTGGTGCGTCTGGGGGTTGGTTTAGGGGTGTTCTCCCCTCTTGTGCTCCACCCTTGATCCTCAGAGACACAATAGGAATGGCAAAACAGAAAAGAAAGCAACTGCTTTGGAATATATTTAGAGGCAGATGCAAATCTGTGCATTTATAAAAATCTATACATATAAAAAGTTTGTCACATATTTGTTAAAACTCTCACCATGTTGTAACAGTTTGCTATGATATAAAAAGGTCAGTCTCCACCACCTCCTCCCTGAGCAACTATTGCTGAAGAAGTGCAACCAAAACAAACAGAGCCAGTAGGAGGGGCTTAGTGCTGTAAATCAATGTCATGTACTCGCTTCTAATTGTGCTAATTGCAGAGAAACAACTTAATGTAACATGAAAACTGTTTCACTGCCACCATAGTCCAGTTAACACCAGGAGAAAGCAGAGCAACTCAATCCTTTCACAGATGATCTGCCTCATGCCAGACTATCACAGCATAGAGACAGTTTCAACAAACATTTTAAAACTTGTTTCTTTTAATAAAAGTTAGATACTGCAGCTTTAAGTAATTCCAATCTAAAATCACTTGTCAATAGCAAAGATGTTGTAAGTTACATTGAATAAGCCATTTGGTCAAGACTTTTTCAGGATAAACTATATTCTTAAACTGATCTGAAAGTGTCATTTTCATCTGGCTGTCAGACACAATGATGGGAAGGCTTCTTGCTTCCCCCAGAGCCACAAGTAAATGAACAAATAAATGAATGGACTCTGCATCAGGTCTCACAATGAAACTGGATGGAGTGCATTAGCATTTTTCAAGAAGCTTGTTTTCTGCTTACATCATCAACAACAGTCTTATTGTTGTTGAGCATTAAATAATCATGTCATCAGAGCATCCATCCATCCATCCATTATCTTACACCCTTGTCTCAAGAGGAGTCCAGAGGGATGCTGGTCCAGCAGACAGCGGGGAAGAGGTGAGGTCACCCTGGAAAGGCGGGGTCACCCTGGACAGACGGGGTCACCCTGGACATGTTGCCAGACCATCGCAGGTCATCAGAGTATATTTTAGCTTTCAACAAGTTGCACACATGTTGAAAACTAAAACTTTCTCTTTGCTTTCTTAAATGAGCAGAAAAGGAGTTGGTCCCTGGCCCTTTACAATCCAAAATTCTCATCACTTTCAAACACTTCAGAGTTGATGAGAACTCAGCTATGTTCACTTGAAATTCTTTATTAAACAGAGTGTTTTCTTGTACAATGTGGTTTGAGAATAACAGCCACACAAGGGATGTTTAAATTGCGGGATTTCACACCAACAGCGGGTCACAGATGCCTGGGTTGTAAACAGACTGCGCCCTGTTGAAGCTCACAGTGGAGTCTAACACCCTTAAACACTCTGAGGAGCAACGCCGCCTGGTGAAATAAATACAAACCCTGACTACTCCACTGCAGCCAGACAGTGCTTTATGAGATGCAGCCGGATTACTAATTGACTTCCCTGGATTCCATGTTGCATACATTGCCATGGTAACTGAACCAGCCATAGCTTTTCATACTCAAACAAAATAAAATGCTTTTTTTTCCATATCTCCATTTTTTTCCCAGAGTCTGAATAAAACATTTCCTTTTTGTAATCGTCCCAATCTGTTAACTGCTAATCTTATTAAAGAAATAATGAGGTTTAATAAATGTAAGACATGATTAAACAGATTATATCTGCTTGAGGAATTAGTTATAATGGCTCCAACATATGAGGCATGAAAAGTGAAGCGCTGTGGACAGACGCCGTTAAAAGAGACGCTGTTAGAGCAGGGAGGAGGAGGAAGAGCCTGGATCCCCGTTGACACCAACACGGCCCGTTCGGTTCCCTGTCACAGTGACATAAAACAGTCCTGAGTCACTGCAGGCCACCTCCTGAATCCCTCTGCTTGGCTGACACCCTGACCCCCCACCCCGCTATCCCACAACCCCCACCCCCTCCACACATCAGATCATGTATCCTAATCAGATGGATAACAAGATCCAGCATGTCTCCTCCTGGGGAACAGACACTTCGGCAATATGCTGGAGAGGAACATGTTAATTTCACAGAAACACGTGGTGAAAGCAGTGCAATGTTTCTACAGGTTTCACCAAAGATGTTGAGACGTTTTTAAGACCGTTATGAATACAATTTCAGATTATATCATGGTTATCAGTCAACTAAAACTAACGAAATAACAAAAATTGAAATTGAGAAAATATTTTTAACTTGCATTAATAAAAATGTTAATAGTTAACAGAAACTATTTGGAATTATATTGTGCGTTTATAATGCTATTTGCAACATGCTAAAATATAGATACAATATCCTTTGTTTTTGTGTATATGAATCTTTTGAAATGATGTGAAATAGATTTTTTTTCCCCAACACAAGCAGCTGTCGGCACGTTACCAAACTCCATTTTCCTCCTGGCTGCTCTTAAGCCAGTCCACAAAATGGCTACAGCAAAAGTTCAGCCAACTGAGAATACATTTGTACTCACTCAAAAAGCTAGTTGTCTAACTGGCAAAGGCAAATCAGCAGCTAGTTAGCAGTAGCTGCAACTGCCTCGAGTCACAGAACATAATGCAGGTTTGTACACTTCAAAACCCCCAAAACAACATAGAACATACAAGATCAAATACATTTAATTAAAGATTAAATAGACCTGGCATGACAACATTTAAGACATGTGACATTTAAAGCCATCTTACTTTTTAAAAATTAATTTAAGACATTTTAAGGCCCTAATTCTTACATTTAAGGATGCGTGGACACCCTGTAGGGATTTGGCCCAGGCTTCACTAAGCTGGACAGTTTACAACCTGCACATTATTTCCTCTGCTGAGGAAGAATGTTGTAAACTTCAGTGTTTATGGTTCTCTAAGATTTCAAACCGCCAGTTTTGGGTTTCTGCATGTATCCATCTCCCAGGGTATGGATACATACATAAAATAGCCTGTTTTAGAGTGTTTAATATTTTAATGCAGGACAACGCAATGTGCCCATCCATTGTTTAGATACTTTAGATTAATTACAGCAGAAACTGGATTACCGGCATCATATTTTAGTGGCCTTAAGTGCTTGATGTGAGACAGACTCCATTGTCATACTGGATTTTGCTCCCATGTTGTGAAATGAATACTGGTGTAACAAATATTCACACACTTTGATCCAAAGTGTCTTAGATGTCAGGAACAAATTAGTGCCAGTGTGGTTTACAATATTTGACCACAGGACAGTTTGACATGACATGGATGATAGGAATAATACCAAACAGACTTCAAATTGTCTAATGATTAAAGTCAAACAAGTCAGGAAAACCATTAAAGCTTAAGGAACTTTGACTATAATTGTCTTACTGGATTTTCAGATTTACTAGATCTACAGTAGAAGCCAAAACCTGCAGTTTTTCTCATCTCTGTGGTATAGCCAATCAGTGCCAAGGGAAATGAATGCCATTCCTGGATTGGCTTTGCAAATGCCAGCCAATAGCAGATCGAGCCTGTAGCTGCTTCAGGTTCCAACGCTGCACTTCCTACTTACTATTTTCGATTCATTCAATGAAAAATTTTATGCGAGTAATTTACTGTTCACTGAAAAATATACAAATATGCCAGTGAATATGCCAGGGTACATAGATATTAAGTTGTTAATATTTTATTGCAGTGTAAACTATAACTTTAATATTTCTGTGAAATAATTATTCTTACCAAAATAATTCATTGCAAAACAAGAAAATGTTTTACTCTATAAAAAATTCAAATCAAGCGTTAGTTTGTGAAACAGCAAAAAAATGTCAATAGTATGAATTCCTTTCAAACTTTAGAATAAGAACTTTATTCTAGAATCTGTCATGAGATTCTTCAAGAGTTTTCAAGTTTCAGTCCAGAAAGGCTTTTCCATCAGTTATCGAGAAGGTTATGAATAATGTTGGGTATATTTATCCAAACAAACATTTGCATAAATATCAATTTTAAAAAGCTAATGTTTTAAACAGTGATGCTTATCTTTTGAGACGTGCCTGTGTCGTTTTCAAAACAACTTTCAGTAGAATCAAAGTCAATTTAAGTGTAAATTTACCAGTCATAAGTGTAAATTTACCAGAAATGACACAAGATTTCTATATTATTTCCATGGTTGTTGTGCAATGTCATATAGCTGAGGTGATACATTGAGCATAAAGTATTTGTCAAACACTATTTGTCAAAAATAGAAAATAATTGTTTCTATTTCTGCTGAACATTCAGTGGGTGTCACAAATCAAAAGAGGGGAAGAAATTCCATCTGGCTTCCAGAAGCTAAATTAATAACATTAGCTAAATGCCTTTTGTCAATCTTTAGAAGGTCATGATAAATAGAGCTCAGCTTGTCATGTTCCGCATGTGATTTAATTTGAGGATTTCGAGTGTTGGTTGCTAAATAGCTGAAGAAGAAAATGTGACCGAGATTGATATGCATTCATACCAAATTCTTTGTTTTTTTTTTCTTTTTAATTATCTAACCAAACAATAAAGGATGCAACTGTATAAACTTTTGATATACCACTCCACCTAATGCTTCAGATGTTAATGAGAACGTGAGAAGATAATGAAGCAAATGAAAGGGATTATTTCCAGTGATGGCAGGTGTGTTTCTTTTTAATTCGCCTTAGGGCTAAAGATTTGGTTAGATGGGGTTCTGGGTCTAAGCTTATTGATTTTTTGTTGGTCCCTGCTTTAAAGCCACTTTGCTGGTCATTACCTGTTCTCTCATTCCCCTGTGGGCAGCGTTTGCCCCTGCTACCAAGCATGCCGTGCTCCTCCCCACCGCACACTTCAGCCCCACACTCCCATCTCAGATGGCTCCGTGGGACATTTAATTGAAAGAGACAAAATAACACCGCTGTTATCCCGTGGGTCTGAATCTATTAGCATCTTACGTGTCTCCCCTCAGGGAAGTGCAGTTGCAAGCGAAGGGGGTAACATGGACAGAACCATCCATGTCTTTGGAACTCCTCTGGGGGATGATCGCATTGCCTGCAGGTCTGAGACATAATGTTTTCCCCATTCCACCAGAGCTGGTGAAAGACATCCTGCTTATCAGGGTCCCGATGATGTTTGTCCTAAACGTCTTTTCTCACAGAAATGAATTCACATCCAAACACGGATGGCTGTAGATGGATTTGAGCTTCCACTCGTCTTCGAAGAGACATCGACCTTTTTGCCCTGGTACAAGCGGGCAGGCAATTATTTGCATGATCACACAGTCATTGTGTTGCATCCAACCACTGAGAAATTTAATTATCTCATGGTAAATTCTTTTATAGAAGACAAGTAGCGAGCCAGGCCCGTCCTCATTTTCTGCAGTGGTTCATGTCCATCACTGTGTCTATGTGATTAGATTTTTACTCCGAAGGGTTCATGTGTGAAAATCTACGGCTGTTTGCTTGCTTTGACTAATGCAGCAAGTATTAATTATAAGTGGCCACCTTCTGCTGCGCTGATTGGTTGTCTGATTCTCAGAAATAATGGTTGATAGAATTGGAGTATGGATTCTGCTGAGCAGTGGAATCAATTGTCTCACCTGAGTAGTCACATAAACAATAGGCTTCAACAGACAGTAATGCTGCTGCACGCCTGTAAGACCCACATACGCCTCATTCAGTGACAGCACTCCACTTTATCAAATGGGCCGCACTCATATTACTGAAGGACCAAGATAGTAGAACCTTATTCCCCATTTCCTCCTTTGTTAAATGACTGATGGCCGCCTGGTACCGTTCTAACTCAAATCTCATTGCAGCAACATTTGGATTGCTATGGAAACAGCTTTTCACCCAGACATGATGGTGTCTCCCAGCTTTTATTGGGTAACAGGATGCTCCTATACAGTCGCTCTCATAAAGAGGAAATGATTCCATGAAGACATACGATGAAGCTCCACCAACAGAGCAAAGCCTGGTCCCTGGGGAACGAATACCTACGCAAAGAACAACCTGCCACGGTAAAAAAATAAAAAAATAAAAAAATGCCTTTTTCCAGCATGCTGCTGATATTAATTACCAATTGAAAGATGTGCCGCCAGCATTTCCTAAGTATGTCTGGGAGGGGAAGCTACCGATGTCCACACACACATGCAAACACGCACACACACAAACATGTCGTCTGGTAGAAAAATGGGAAATTCTCTTGCTTTATTCTCAGCTCCATGCAGCTCGTGTCTTGGTAAGAAGTGGGAGAAAGCCTTCTTGTAATAAATCACAGCTCCCTCCAGATAACACGCCATGCGCTCGCTCACTCTGTCTCTGTGTCAACTCCCATAATGCTTCTGTGCAGTGCAACCTACAGCATGCTGAAAATCACAAATAACTGAATAATTTCCTTCCTGACTTGTTTTTTTTTATGAAAACCTTTATGCAATAACAGTATTGCTTTTGACATAAATTTGAGATAAATGTAACCAAACTCATTCCTAGCCTATTGCTGGTCACAATAGGAATACTAAGGCGATGATTCAATAAGTTAGGTTTCATTTGTAGGATAGTGACAAGAAGAAAATGTCACTTTCTTCTTCAGCTATCACCAATTCACAACATGACATCTGAAAGTCCTTTACAATACAAGATACATTGGTGGACACTCTTCTGCTTATCTGCTAATAGCAAAGCTAATTTTTTGTTTAGCGCTTTAGTATTTTGGCTAACTTTAAAAATGGTTACTTCACTTAGCTTCCCCTAAACACATTTTTCTAGATACATTTTAAAGCTCAAATTTACTTGGCTGTTTTGTAAGCTTTTAAGTGAAAAATGTTTGACAACTCTGTTGAAGTTATTGACTATTGAATATTGACTATAAGCATGCTCTTATTTGAAAGTGGGTGAAGACTCTTCAGTTTCCTCTCCTATTTTTCTTTTTTCTCCCCTATAACTTTATTTTAATCAAGACATGCAGGAGCAAAATGAATACTAAAAAACAATGTAAAAACAATATCTGATAGTAGAACATGTAAAATAAAATGTCAGCATCAATTTAGTTCTCCAGGATTGTAGTCTTTCAAGAGTAGATATAATTTGAATTGAAGTTAGCACTTCAGCATTAGCTTTTAGAAAATATTTGTTTGTGAATGCAGCAGATGTGTACACAACTTGACTGCATCAAGAGCCGGTCGGCCATTGAACTCTCTCTGGTTGTCATGGTTACCCACACTTCTCTAGCTGTTTTAGCAATGTTGTCAGCAATATAACTGTTTGTCACAGCATGATTAAATAAGTTATTCTACCAAATTAACATTAGTGGATGAGATGCAAATTAATCACCCATAAACAGCTTTAATGTTAATGCAACTAACGTTTTGGCTATTGGTGCACACCACTGGAAAAGTATAAAATTAAATCAATTAAATTGTATTATGCAAATACATACATTTTGTTTCATTCAGGCTATTAGTGACATACAGCCAAAAAAGGAGTGCAGCATAACATTGTTTTTGCAATATACCATAATGCACAATATTATTTGTCCTCAATCTTAGATGGTTAAAGCCTCATTTGTTTTGGTTCTGTATTTCCTTTAATTAGATACAGAATATTTTCAGTTTTGGACTTAATCAGACTTTCAGTTTGACATATGACACTATTTAGGACACAGAGAATATACATTTTCAAAATGTTTTACACAATGGATTTTAGCAGTCTCGCCATGCTGTACGTATTTGGCAGCCCTAAGGTCTGCACTAGTTAAATTGGATGAAAAGAAACCTAGTTTCTGGCATTCATTTAGTGTCTGGATTGTACCGAATAACATCCTTGGAAAACCCAACAAAATCAGTTTTACCAGAATTTATTGTGATTTGTCAGTAATCCTATCAACAAATCTACAATCAGAAATGAGCAGACTAAAGTATTTTCATTGCAAATTGCAATAAATCTATTAAACATTAGCAATATTTAAAGTGCCTTCACCTCTGTGTGTGTTTCCATGGCTAAAAGTGCAGCATGCTCACTTACCACTGACTAAATGTAGTCTTTGATAATGTGTGCAATTAAAAATAAAATTTTTCCTCCATTTGGTTGGTCTGGGTTGAGCTGTGTGCCTCTTTTCATTTCAGCTTAACCAATTCATATTGACCTTGCAAGCAGAGCCATTTACTGAATGCTCTCCAGTTTATTTAATTTTTTTATTCTAAATTTTAATAAATCCTAAGTAATTTAATTATGCATCTTCTTTTGCAGTGGCTTCTGGGGACCCTTGCTGACTTAAGTGGCCTGTATTACAAATAATGAAACCACCAACTGAGCTACAAGAGGATGGGGGGAGGAGCAGCTGGAGGAGTTTCGAGGCCCACTGCTGCGATACAAGGTACAAAAACCGTGTTCATACCACAACTGTGAGGAAAGAAAAACACATGTTGGCTGTTCTCTTTGTGTAGGTGTGAAATGACAGTACAAATGAAACCTAACTTATTGAATCATCGCCTTAGTATTCCCTTAAAGCAAACATCCACAACAAGAGAAAACAAATGATCCAAACTGGAATGAATGAACAGGTTAAATCTTTTGTGAAGGCGTTGAGTTCCACTTTAAATAAATAAAACACTGGCCAGCATTGTTATGAGCTCCTGACAACATAATTCATCTTCATTTTTGATGAAAGCCTATGGCTGTCTCATATAGAGCAGGCGAGGCAGCACACAGGCTGCATATTTACTTCCAGCTCATTTATTCTCATTATGCAGCTCTGAGGACGTCGATGAGGGGATTTCTGCCTCACAGTGATATTCACAGTGATATTTGAAGATGCAGAAGGAGAGCGAGGGAGAGCAAGGAGAGAGATAGAAGGGGTGGGGGTGATGCGTCAGACGGAAGAAGAGCAGCGGGGGGTGCATGCCGTCATGCTCTGCCCATGAACTTTGACACCTTTGACAGAGGTACCCTCTGTTTTCAGTCCCCTTGTTGACGGCACCAGCTCATTCTTTCCCCCCTTGTTCAGTCTCCGTTGGAAATTTCACCACCCCCCTCACATAATGAGACCCTGCCCTGTCTGGTTGAGACGGATTCACAAATTTGAAACTTTGTCTTACCTCTGTGCAGTAATTAGGGTTTCCAGACTCTCAATACTGGAGAAATGCTCCTGAGTCAGCATAAGGTATTACCGTAGAAATTCTAAAAACAAAACTGTCCTCGTCTGTTTAATGGTACAAGACCTTTTCAAACTCTGACGTTTTTGCTGATTGATTTAGTAGCTGTGTTTCCACAAACCATTGAAGAGTGCAAATTAAGATTGAAAAAATTAATTTCCTTAAGGGAAACAGAATAATTAAAAGAAAAATAGTTTTTTAATAAAATGTTTATATGCTAGGATAAAGTGGTTTCTTAGCCATATTGAAATTGGTTTATTTTACAAAACTGCAATGGAAACTTTTTGACAGAATTACTGGATTACGGGGGGGTGCAGTTCGTCAGCCCTTTGGTGGCAGTACAGGAAGTGTGGCCTAAAATCTCTGTTGTTCCAAGCCAAGAATCTGCTGACGGTAATGACCAGAGCGTTGTGGAGAGCCTGTGTCTTGTCAGTGTGTGGCGTACCGTTGGCACTCTCCAACTCTGTTGACATTTTTCAGGGTCACTGAGTGACAGAGAGCACTTGGATTGGCTGTGCACAATAACAAATTAGTGCAATAGAAGTGATGTGACTGATACGTACACAAATTTCCTCTTGTACATTGCCATTTTCTTCTCCCTCAAACAGGAACACTGCAATGGTAATGAGGAATTTAAATTGCAGCTAATAACTGATTCATTGTCAAAATATTTTATTTTATCAACATTAGAAAGGGGAAGAAAAGGTTTTTTTCCCTTAAGCTTTTAATGATTTAGGGAAGAAAATGATCCAAAACAACTAAGACCTTTGTGAAGAATAATTCATGATCTTGTTCAATCATAAATTAACTGTGATTTCACAGTCTCTAAATACTCCCAGGTCCGGCATGTAGGATTAATACATCACTTAAATGAACCTTAAGTAAACCTGTCTGACAACATGGAGCTGACTAATTGATCTTCAGAAAGAACACACCTAATTTAAAGACATTCAAGAACAGGTGACAGAGGAAGTCACTGACACCTGTCAATCTGGAAAGGGTTACGAACCCATTTCTAGAACTTTGGAATTCCTGTGAAACACATTAAAACCATTATCCACAACTGTAGAACACATAGATTGGTGGAAAACGTTTTTAGAAATGACTGACCAACTCAAAGGGTCCATATTTCCTCTAATTGTTGTTGAATGCCTAAATAATAGGATTGGGTTGTTGGTTATTTTATCCTGACTGATTCTGTTTCTTGATTTGTGATCTTGTCATTAATTGCTTGCTTATGATAAGATGACTCCTTAAACTAATTCATTAGTTGCTTTTGCAATTGTAAGAGACTGATCAATTTGAACGAGAATGATTACTTTCTGATAAATTAAATTAGCTGAGCCTAAAACTGATGGTTATTCTCCACAGATTGAAAATTATTTGAAAATTATTTCCACAAACAAATCTATGAAAGCATCCATCTTTTTTAGATGATGCCACACTGTTGTGAGAAATTAACTGAGAACCAAGTCATTCAGACTAAGGGCTTTAATAATGAAACAGGAGCAATGGAAAGGGTACACTTGTAAATACACAAGTAATTACAGAACTTAAACAAACTCAATAGAAATTGTCAGAAATACTCCATAAACAGTCTGAATTGCTTGCCTTGAGGTATTGTTAGGTTTGCCTTTCAACTGCTACATTTTCATTTAAATTTTGTTCAATGTTTTCAAATCATACCCTGTGACATGTACTTTTAAATGCCGCTTTAAGCATTTATGTGCAAACAAAGACAGAATATCATAGTGGCAGCAGGAAAATAGGAACCAGCCTAATCAGTTTACATATAAGCACACCTCTTTTAACCGGCCCTCCAACAGGTTAGCTGAAAACAAGACCTTAAGCCACTGTATCTCATTTAACACTTATAGCCGAGCCAGATTCACAGGGGGTCGAAAAGAAGCAGATGTTCTACCAAATCTAATTAGATTTGATAAGAGCACTCGTTGCAACAAGGTGCACCTCACAGAGGTATCGTATTCCATTCATTGCTCTGTCTAACCATTATGTAATCCACTCAGCACAATTATGACGACCTAAATCAAGTTATTCGGATTCAGTTCAATCTGTTCATTTCCTTTCTTTGGGAACAGAGAGCTCTCAAGGCTCTTTTTGGTAACATCCAGATGAAGACGATTCCAGGGGAGGAAAAAAGAACGAGACATTTCCAGTTAGCGTTTAACCTTAGCCCTGTTGCAGATTTACACCTTCTGAGTACATATTAAATATGGTTTCCTGCCAAGGAAGCATGACCCGTTCATTTCAGACATTGGATCCATTACCACTGATCACATAATTGAGCAATTTAACATTTGAAAAACAAATTCACTTAAAGGAAATATGCTGATTTTGAAAAACTCATTTTTCATTAAAGTTTTGGCGCTAGGATGAAATGATTTTTTTGACTGTATCAAAATTGGTTTATTTCGCAAAGCTGCAAAGGTAACACTTTTATCACATCACACAAGTCACATAATCAACAACTAAATTTTACCACTGGCACAAAATATGAAGAAGAAGAAAAAAGGAAGTTGTTGGAATTTGATGGCGCAGCATGTTTTTAATGACTTAATGTATGAACAAATCTATTCACTTGCGATTTCAGTTGTATTTCTTATTTAATGAAATTGCAAAATTTTGTGTTGTAACATTAGTAAAAGAAAGACAAAGTTTTGCACACATTTGAAATGGAAACATAGCTAATGTTAGCATGTGTCATGCATTACCACTTTTGATGTGTGTTTGGGGTCTTTGACCTGTTTGCAATGCACATTGTTTGCCCGTTTTTTTTAAGTGACACTGACTTTGGACACAGTCTGTGTTCATCATTACTAGGTTTGCCACAGTTACCCTGACAAAACAATCTGACTGCTTAGTTCTGTGTTTCTCAATTCCAATCCTGCATGTTTCTGCCATACACCTGGGTTGAATCTGTGGGTGATTCGCAGTACTTCTGCAGTACTTGATGACTGCAGAAGAGGTCATGCAAACATGCAGACCAGGGGGTAGTTAGATTACAAGTTCAATATACAGTGTCTTTATTGGAAGTGTAATCTTAATAGTTTTGTCAATAATGTGTCTGCTGACATTTCAAGTTTCACTTAAAACTGTTTTAATAAAAAATTAAACAAAGCTGTCTTTCTTAACTTAAAATAACAAATACTTGGTTTGAAAAAATCAAATGGACTTACTAGTTTTGCATTGAAGTCAAGCTTTTGTTGTTTGGGTCATAGGGAACTCCTGCATTTGTTCTTTCTACATTAGTCTGGCTGTGCTAATACCTCCATCACTGGTCATTACATCATACACTTGAGGTTATGCACCAGCATTGACTTATCTTGATTTTTCCAAACACACTTCTTCTCAATATGGCCAAATATCCAAGTTCACGTCTTGTCTGACCATCACCTTTACTTTTTCTGAAGGCTTCTGGTTTGTCCAGGTTGACAGATGGATAATTATGCTAAACTGTAAGGTGCCAACTTTGGAACAGTGGCTTCTTTCTTGAACATTTCTCTAAATGTAAAACTGGGCTCCATGTGATGAGCATTGTAATCCTGGTTTCTGGACTGTTATTGAACACCTTAACCATCTTCCTTATGCATTAGATTCTTGAATCTTGTACAGCAATGAGTTTTCCAACACAACAATGAAATATCTTAAGGTAACGTTTCAATTTTATAATCTATCTCAAAGCCCTGATGGAAGCCATATTGTAAATTCTGCCATAAAAATTAATGCAATATGCATAGACCAATACAAGAAACTTGAAGAAGAGAGGTTTCATTTTCAATTTTTGATGGAGTATGCATCCACATGCCTCTTCTGACCCTATGTGAATTAGCACAAAATTAGCCTTAGCACTTAACCACAGGATGATGGATAAAGCCTCCCCCCTGAGATTGGTGAAAACTGTGCATTCATTGACAATCAATTCTTTTATCAGTTGAAAGCTTTTTCCATTTCCAAACTCAAATCAGGAGACTTCCTGTCTTATTTATATATCTCAACGACCCGATGACTCAAATATGACTGATAGCAAGCTCTTCAACATTCCTGGCACCAGCCAGGAAGCTCTTCCCACCTTGGCATTTCCCAGACTGGAGATCAGCCCCATCTCTGCATCTGAGTCTGAGGTTATTGGATAAATTGATTTCTTGCTGACCTTTCCTGCTCGCTCCGCTGATGCAAAGAGTTCCTAATGATCCCGAACTGTCAGAGGTGCTGAAATCACAGATCCCAACAGACACCATTAGCGCGCAATACTGGGACTGGTTGTGTGATCAAAGCAGTGGAGTCCCCTTGATATACACCAGGTTGACAGCACTAGAGCACCTGTTAATGTGCCGCAATCCGTCATTTGCAAAAAAGTGATACTTCAGAGGTGAGGTAGATGATACAAATTTGTGCTAAGGTATTAGCTATTTGATGAGTTTTTCTTGCCCATTACATAGTAAAACAAAAGGACATTTATGGTTAACAGAATGAAATCACTTTCAGACAGCAAGCTGACATTGTCAGGAGCACTCACTGGTTTTCTATCATTCTGTTAGAGATTTAATTTCATAACAAAGGTGCTTTTCATACAATTAAAAGAACAAAACATGCACATACTTTTCAGTTCTTATTTTAGAGTAATAGAACTGACATCTGAACAGGGATCAGTTCGAGTTCTGATTTTCAGTTTCTTCAGATTTTGAGATGTGAAACATTTTGAAAGGATGAAAAATGTCAGATTTTTTGTGTGTTTGTTTTTCTATAGCTACCAATTTCCAAACAGATTTTATCCTCACATTTTAAAAAATTAATGGAGAAAAAAAAATTATTAAAATGTTTTTTCAGGGAATATCTTAAGAGAGACTTAAGATAAAACAATGGCTTTTAACCAAAAACATAAAAATGTACTTAAACAATGTAACAAACAGTACATGTCAGTGTCACGTATTACCTGGAAGGATAGTGTATATTTATTATTTTTATCTTGTCTTGGTCAAACATATGAAAAGTTTGCAAAATACATTCAAAGACACAATGCAGAAACATTTGAGGGGTATAAATACTTTTATAAAGCACTATAATCAAAAGCCATCATGAGGACAGATTGGTGTTACAGGAGCTGCTGTTTCTCCAGGTTGAAGCTCGGAAATTCGTTCAGTTCTGTGCAGGGAAACACATTAAAGTGCTTGTGATGAAGTCAATTGAAACGCTTTGACTGTTCTCCATGTTTAAACAACATCCTCACCAGCAGAGTTTAGTCCCCCTCCCTCCTCTCCGCCTCCACCCTTTTCAACCTGCTCTCTGTGAAGCCTGGGAATAATGTCAGACAGTTTTTGGGGGGTCTGGACAGAAAGAGGTGGGGGAGCTTTAACCCGGTCACAACGCGGGGAAGTTGTGTTACTGCGTTGCCATGGGGTTTTGTGAAACCTATAGACTGCGATAGGGTCCCTGCTTTTCTTCTGAGTCTGTCTTTGATGAAGGAGGAGGAAGAGATCCCTATTACTTTTTTTTCTTCTCCCACCAAGACTCGCGGCGGCGCGTTACGAGGAGGAGAAACGAAAGGAGTCGCCGCATCCAGGAAAGGTGGAGAGGGAGGAAGAGAAGCAGGAGGAGGAGAAAAAGGAGGAGGAGGAGCGGGAGGAGGAAGAGGAGGAGGAGGAGACACGGAGCTGCTCCGGTTGAGACCAACAGCGAAACGAAGAGGCTCAACGTTTTCACCGGTTCCACCTCCAAGCTCTTTCTTCCGGCGCTGGATGCAAATCAACTTTGGAGAGAAGAGCTGCGGCATGAGTTGCACCTGAGGGTGAGTTTCTAGCACTGCCTGAAATTCTCCTTGTTGGGAGAGTTGTTGGTTTAATAGTTGCTGGTTTTGTAGTTGCTGGTTTAATAGCATGGAAATGTCGCTGGTTTGAACTGGGAGGTGTTTGGTGGAGAAGCACCTGGTTTGCTGCCAGGTGTCTTTATTAAACAGAGGAACTGAAGGAGTGAGTCGTGTTCTGGGAAACGGTTTTTCTGGAGTCCTTTTTAATATTTTCATAACCTGATGGAGAAAGTGAGTAAAAAGTAGCGGGAAGCCAGGTTAAGGTACCTTTCATCATTTTCCCCGGTAAGTAAAATAACAGGAACGACACAGCTCTAAAGCTGATTTAGAATTTTTTACATTTTAGAAAACATGTATGATTGATATTTTTCTGACGCAAATGTATTTTATTTTATTTTTATTCCAAGTGATGATAAACATGCTGTGTTCTATTCCTGTAGAGTGATGGGAAATGATGGGAATTTCGTCTCTTTTCTGAGATTCAGATCATTCGGCCAAGCAGCAGAAGAGTCTCTTCTCTTCCAGTAGAAGAGAGAACTGCTCTTGACACAGTGGTTCATATCTGCATATTTAGTTCTTGGGTGTATTTTTTCGCAGTATAAATGAACATTATGAGGTTGCAATCAAGAAACAAGTTCTTCATTTGTTATTCTGAAATCAAGCAAAATATCCGAATATATCGATGACAAAGTTGGAAAAAGGTAATAAATAAATAAATAAATAAATAAATAAAATTTCACTTTATGTTTTCATTATACCCCTGGTTAATCTACACGTGTAGTTTGGCAGATAAAGCAATACGTGCTTGCAGGACGTATTCACCCCCTTGATTGTTTTACCCTTCTTACTGTTTTTACGAATCAATAATGATAACAAAAAAATTGGTTTCTTTGACAAATTTTTACTTTTTTTTTTTACCCCCTTCATGTCAGTATTTAGAAGATATACTCTTGGTCTTTTCATTTTTCCTCCATTGATCTTTGCAAAGCTGTCCAGGTTCCGTCTGGTTGCATGGAAATGTTCTTTGAACAGTCTTGTTAAAGTTCTGCCACAAATTCTATATTGAATTGAGTTTGACTAGGCTTTGACTAGGCCACTCCAAAACATTCACCTTATTGCCGTGAAACAATTTCTGTGTAGCTTCAGCTGGATGCTGCGGGTTGTTGTCTTGCTGGATAATAAATGTTCTTATGGGTGAATGAACCTTCCAGACACAAACACTCACTACACTCAAGTGATCTCCAGCCGACCTGTGTTAATTATGGTAAGTCACTTTAAAAAGGAATGATATTTATTCAGGCACTTATTTTTGGTTAAATATTTATGTAATTGTCCTCATTTAGTAGAAATGGAAGGATTTTTTTTGTCTTTTATTTTGCAAAAAAAGCCCAAATTGTTGATTATGATTAATTTCTAAAAGCAATAAAAGGAATAAAACATCCAAGGGGGTGAATACTTTCTATTGGGTCAACATCTTTATCCCTTGATTCCATCCCTTTAGATTTATACACCGATGTCAAGTCCCACACCTCTGTTTGATGAAATTAGTCAAATCAGTGTCATGCCTGTGCTTGAAAATATGGTAGTAGTAAAATAACACAATATTTCATCATTAGAGGGTTTCAGGAAATTACCAATTCTGTTCATGTTTCTGCAGTATCTCCTCTGTTCTTTGGTGTGAGTGATGTATTATCCCAAAATTAGTCTTAATATTCTGCTCTAACATGGTGAACTCATGCCAATGTTGGCATGTTTTCCACAACTTTTGTTTTGACATAAGTTGTTGAGAGTTTGGCTCATTGGTGTTCCTAGTTAAACACGTGGGAGCAAATCTTCTAGAAAAAAAATCACTGTTACTCTACAAACTTAGTGCTTCGCTTTGAAGGCTGATTAAAGCTGGCTGGAGAAAATTAAACTGCAAAGTCTGTATGCAAAATACCCAAACTTAAGGACAGTACAGCAACAGCAGGTAGCAGAGGTCAGGATTTGTTAGAGACTTCACTACAGAGCATTAAAAAATCCAGCATTGGGAGTCTGGCATGATACTGTGGATCATTAACAGAGCATTAGTATGCACTGAATTATAGTAAGGCTGTGTGGATACAGCATACAATTTGCAGGCTCTTTGTAAACATTAATGGTATGCAAAAACCCAGCTAGGTTATTAGTACAGATTAGTCAATATGACTCAATTTATATAAATATAGAACAATGTGGAGAAAATCTGGTTACTTAATATACATTAACACGAATAAAGAATAAAAATACCAAAATAACTACAAAAATGATATACTTCTTGCACAAAAATGAATGTAACTATTTACAACCTATTTACATAAGAATCAATGGCCACACTGCCCCTTTCTGTTCTTTTATGTCCTTGTACGGAGTATACCACTGTGCTCTCCCTCTATACTGTGATTGTTTAGGTTTCTCTTGTCCTGCCACAGTGTTTTTAACCTCATGAAATGATTCTGACTTGATGCTGGAGAAGTATTGGCTTTGGTTCAGCAGTGGGTAAATATCAAGTCAGATTTACTTTACACAAATACAATATTTGAAGCATTTTATTTATTTATTTTTAATCATGCATCTTTTTTTATTTAAAAATATTTTATCTATATATTATTATTATTATTTTTGTTAATTTTTAATTACATTTTTTGTTAATGGAAGAGAGAAGTTTGCTTTTAATTTACTTAAGCAAGTCGAAACATAGAAACAGTTTGGTGTATGTTTCGACCATAACACAGGCATGTTGACTATAGGCTCACATGATGAGAACTCACCAACACTGCGGGACGGATGAGGCTAGAGCTGTTGTAATCAAGTAATCTATCAATTATTCTTAAGATTAATCGAGTACCGTAATAGGATAAAAAAAGATCAAATAAAACATTGGTAAATCTAACATAACAGCAGTATCACTATCACATATCAACGTCAGTCCAATTTTTGTCATTTCAGCTGATAATGACTTTTCTGTAGTTTAGAAAATTAACCTGTATCAATAATATCTGACTTTCTAAGTTAACCTGAAGAAAAGTTATACAAAAATCTGAAATTATATTCAATTTAATAATAAAGAGGCAGGCTCACAAATATGCTTGTAAAAAATGTCTATAGTCCATCTTTTGGTTTATGTATTCATCTTCAGTGAGTTTAACAGATTAATGCTCACGTTGTCCAAACACTCGTAGCTTTTGTGTCCACCTTAGCGGGGGGATTTGACACCTTTGTTCGTCACACTCAGAAACATCTACAAGCCACATGCCGCCATGATGAGCTCCGCCACCCATTTGTTGAGACTGGGATGATATAAAATAAATTTTCCGGTTCATCCGTAAAGCTACACTTATATTAATTATCTAATGTGCAGCCGCCTGCAGTGTTCAGTCTTTCCAATCACCTGTATAAATACGTCCGCTGCGCTCTCCCTCCGTTCGCTCTGAACCAGCAGGTCCAGGAGGAGAAAAGCTTCTCTACTCACGTCAGTCATTTTAAGACCCTGACATTATCATGAATCAGTGAAATCTTCCCAGCCGAACTTGAAAACTGGACGTTATGCTGCTAACCCTTAGCTTTCGTCAACAACTCAAATGGTAGTGAGAGCGCTGTGCAACACTAGTAATAATTTGGCTGGAACACGGTGCATTAAATAATAAAACATAACCAAGCTTTGAGGCAGATAAATTTTCCTCAAGGAATTTTAATAATCTCCATCCTCAAATCACTTGAGGAATCGTTTCAGCCCCAGATGAGACTTCTCTCTATCAGCAATAAGAGCATGCTTTTAGAACGGCCTGAGATAAGACACAATGTTGAGATTCACAGCTTTATGGCTTATCTGCACTGCATAGTGGTGTCCAGGTTTACACACATGTAGTCCAATTCCAGTAGATTTTCTGCTGTGCTGTCTATTTACCACAAATTTCATAGTGTGATACAAAATATCCTCAAAAAATCAAAATATGTTTACAGGCAAATTCCACCCTCCCATCTCCCGAGATGTTTCCAGGATTAAATTACCTGAGCTCTCCTGAATCCCACTGCACACTTGAGAAAACAGTTTGTCATTACAGGCGTTAACAACGGAGCGTAAACAAGCCTGCCAGCAGATTACGATGAGTGATGACAGTTAAATCTCCGTGATTAAAATCGCAATAGAGTGACATTTAAATCAGAGACCTGGTAGCGCTTATCAGTGGATTCTGTAATCGATGGGATGAGGATGGAAAACTTGTTAGCTGTTACTGATGGGCTTTAACAAACACACCCCCTCTTTCTCATATGGTCGATGGAGAGTTTCCCCTCATTATAAATAATAATAAGGTATGAAAATGCATGTATTTTTCTGTGTCTCTGTGTAGACATCTGCCTTTGAGGGAATCCCAGAAAACAGCAATGCTCTGTAGTTTACTCCTAATTCGGTATTTGTATTCTCTTTGATGCTTTTTTCGGTTTGCTTCAAAAGCAACTTTCAACTTGGCCTATATTGTCACAGAAGAAAGCAAACATTCTCCTAGTAAACATGTCACCAACAGAAAACTTCTCCAGCTGGTGCTTTGGGTGCCTGGTGATGTTAAACACTAAGACCATGTGAAGTGGAGGACACTGTGAGTTCTTTTAATTGTCTTCCTTTTATGAGGTGTCCGATTCAAACCAGCAGATGGGTGGTACCCAAAAGGACATAGGTTCTTCAAAGTTCATTATCGCCCATCAGGTGAGCAGAGGAAGCCTAAATTTAATTTCTAGGCCAAAGACAACAACCTCTAATAGCACTTGTTATCACACGTGGACTCCTGCCTCCCCCCTCTGAGTTCAGGCCAGTAGCGCTTTGTGTCCAGAAGTAGGTCGAATGCTTCTCACCGAAGCACATTTGAACCAGTGCCAGTAATTGGACAAGCAATGTGTCGAGCATGTCTCAGCCCGTTCCATGTCAGGAAGTGCCACTTAATATGCAGATCCAACCTGCTGCATTTCATGGACCCTTTTCATCCCTTTTAATCATCCATTTAATCATTTGGATTTCAGCACAGCAGCAAACAGAACATCCGTTGTGGCCATGTCATACAGATTCTCAATCAGGATTCAGCTGATTGGGAGTTTCAACTTTAAGGGTTTCCTCTCTCTTCACCATTTGGTGTGGTGAGAAAGGGACACCTGGACTTTCTCCTGACCCTCACGTAGATGTTTTAAGGAGGAAAATATACAAAATCAGTTGTCTTTTTGAAACTGTAAGAGTGCCATGTCGTAACACTCAAAGGGAACAAAGAATGTGGTCCTCAAAGGCTACTTACCTGTACCTTCTGGGTTCAGCCCTTGTCCAACACACCAATCAGGCCTCTGCTGCACCTGACAACATCTGCATGAGGTAATTCAGCAATTAAATTCAGCTGTAAATTCAGCTGTATTATGTGCTTTTTGTGTATTTCATTCTGATAAAATACATTCAAGTTTGTAACTACAATGTGGCCAAATGTGAGCAAATGGTTCTTGCAGACTGAAGTTGTAGTTTAAGTTGACTATCTTAAGGGTTGTTGCCCACTGGGAGTGGAGCCTCTATCCCACTGTCTCAAGTGTTTTGTAACCTGTAACAGGTTTGCTTCCAGGTTGCCCTAGAAGTAGACTCATCAGCACTGCTGCTTCTTTGTAGAAAGAACTCCCACAATGTAGAAGTGTATTTTTACAGGGCCCTATTGTATGTCTGCTTGCCCAGGTATATGCTTGCCTTGCAGTGTCAGTGTTTGGGGCGCATTCTCTTTTACTGTCCCAGTTGCAGCGTGTGGGGCTCGAGAGTTGGAAGGAGGAAAGAAACAAAGTGCTCTTTGTTGGTAGCCACATGTAGCACAGGCAGACCCATAGATGCACTCTGCCCCACTGGAATAGAGAAATAAACACGTTCTCTTGTTGAATATTTGAAAGGTTTTCTCCTTTCCTGTCTACTGCAACAGATACATCTCTTATCAGCTGCAGGAATGTAATTTCAGGTTGTAATCCAGTTTGTCGGATAAAATCTGGAGTATGAGATGGGTTTTAAAGATTAGAGAATTCTCTCTGCCAACAGTGAGCGTCAATTTACCTGCACTATTAGACTGATTGTCCATCTCAGCAGCCACTCTATCAGGAGTGCTGGTGCTGTCTGTGAGGGAAGTCAACCTCGAAGGTGAGGCATGTATGTCTTGAAGGCACAGTGCCTAGCAATTGCCCAGGCCCTAATTCATGTTCAGCTCAGGCTCCAGCGCTAGAAGCAATTACAAGGAGGACTGGTGCTCATGGTGCTGCGGGCGGAGTAAGGGGTGCCACACCTCAACCGCACCGGAGCCCTCCTCTTTCATGTCTGTCATCGAAGACAGCTGGAAGGGGCACGATTTTACACAGTGTGTTTGGTTACATGAAATATTCATTCCGTTGCCTAATCTCTGGCGATATACATATATTAATTCACCAAATTTATTTTCAGTGTACCTGTGAGTGGTTCAGAGAGGAGCCTGATTCCTTCCACTGAAGAAAAGATAAGAAGGGCTGATTACTAGAATCAAGGTTTATTTCTTATTTAACAGGTCAGTGCATCATCAAGGGAAAATGTAGCTGGCGTGATCTACGGCTCGGCGCTGTGCACGGATAATTAATCTGGAGAGTCAGGACAGAAGGACAAACCTGTGGTGTGGTCAATGTTATCTGGTACGCTCAGCGATTCTCCTAGCAGCTCAAGGGAGGAAGGAGCCAGGAGCCTGAGCTGATGCAGTGTTATGCATGCATCCCTGCATCTCTTTGGGTGTAGCTCTGGTTGACATTGTTCTCTTTCTTTGCTATCAGAGGTTGTGTTTTCTTGGAACATTTTTTGCTAGTAATTTCTGCCAACTATTGAAGACATATGGAACAATCAGCAGCTCAAATATGACAAGAGGGTTTTGTTCTACAAATTTAAAATCTACAGCAATGATCCCCTATCTTTTTTTAGTCTACATAAACATCAATCAACAGTATACTTCTGTGCTCTGTTTTTTAATTGAGTACAACTCAGATGGTTTACAAGAAATATAAAAAAAATTAAATTGGGATAATTTGGTAATTTCTTAATTTTCTCTTCTATTCTAAACCAACTGTGTTAAAGGGCCTGCAACACATTTTTCTGTTTTATTTGGAAATTTAAATTTCTATAAGTAATGGTGATTAATTGCACCATATATAGTTCAACTATATATTGGCAAATTAGACTACATTTTCAATAAAAAAACAAACACCTCAAAAACATTTTTGCTGCTAAATTATTGAATCAATAGAAATATGAGCTAAACAGTAGATGTATTTATTGCTTTTAATCTGTTATTTGACAGTTGATGGCTATAGTATACCCATTTCCTTAAGTAGAACTTGAACATAGCATTAGTCTTTTGCATCATGTTATCAGATTGTTTTGTGAAGCAAAATTTAACCCCCAGCAGGCCAAGGGAAGTGACTTTGTTGCATATTGCTGTTGCTTGTGGATGATAATAAATAATAATGATAATAAATAAAAATCCGGTGTAAGAAAAAAAAATCCGGTGAATACAAAGATTCCTGGCGTGACCTCATGTAAACAAAAAAGCAATTACGTGCATTTTTTTTATGCATTAAAAGCTGTGTGATTAGCTTTTAATGCATTCATATATTAAAATTAACAAGTAAAAGTACTGGCCCTACTTCTAATTCTTGAAAACACTCAAAGTATAAGCCAAGAAGATAAGAAACTCAGGACCACCAATGTAACAATTCAATCAGTAGATCTCTACTTCCAGTCCTCCCATGTTGTTTGCCATTTCTTTGTGCTTAAATATCTCAAAACCAAAAAGAAGACAAAAAGGCAACAAAGAGAGTGCCTTGTTCTGATTATGTCCTAGTGACTGTGTTCCACTTGTTGTGTTGTAATCCCAGCCTCCAGGCTGCTTTTTCCTTTGTGGCATTCACTGTGAAGGCTGTGATATGTGGTGCTATTTCGCTTCATCTGGCTTTGAAATTGTAGTCTTTATGTTTAATTAATCATCTGAGATTAGCCTTACATGAAAACCATAAGCAATAATGAGGAAGAATGACTGGAGCTTTTATGAGTGGGTAACCGCAATCCCATGATGGACTGCTGTCAGCTTCAAGCTCATGTTCCAAACTGGCTGTTCTGGTTTTTACTAGTCAGCACAGAATCATAATACCTCTATTGGGCCGGTGTACATATCCTCTGCCTTCCCTGTTCATATATTACAATATCGACACAAGTATGAGATTCTCAAAGGAACAACAAGCTTGACAGTTATACCTTAAAGAGGGAAGAGTTATTGCCCTTTAGTCGGTAGTTAACATGGGTGATTTCCATTTCTATTGGAAGCTTGGTTTGGAATAATTCATGCATCCAGAGGTGAAATGAACAAAGATCACAAGCGCAAAAGTGACAAATGCAGAGAATGGAACAGAGGCGCATGCTATCTCCGGCTTTGTGTTCAGTGAAGGGTATTGTGAAGGGTATTGTGCGTGGCTGCATGGATAAGGTTACTGGAGGACCCTTGGGAGATCAAAGTGAAGGGCTCCAAGAGGAGCATTTTGACAGGCAGGGGACACAGAGGACAGCACTGCAAAGAAATGAAACATACCCGGCTCTGCAGAGCTGGGACATTTGCTAAATGTGTCAAAATTGCTTCTTTCAACAACATCCACACATAACGTGATTTCCAGACAATAGAGCACACCCAATTATAAGCCTCACCAAGTACATTTTTAAAGAAAAAAACATTTTGTACATACATAAGCCGCACCTGTCCATAAGCCGCATGTGCCTACATTGAAACATGACATTTACAAAGAAAGATGGTACACAGAAAGAGTTTTCAAAGTTTTAATAATATACCTTAGCTTTTCTTTCCAAACAGTGCCTGTGACGCGGCAGTAACACAGCATCAATATGGCAGTAACACAGCGCTAACAGGGCTGGTTAAAAAAACATGTCACTGAGTCACTGAGAGCCGTCTTCATCTTCCTCCTGTGCACTGACACCATGGAAGTCTTCCTCCTCAGTGTCAGATTGAAATAGCATCAGATATTGTTCACCACACACTCTCTGTCTCTCTTTTGTTGTTCTTTATCGGCCAGCTCGACTGCTTTTAACTTGAAAGCTGCATTTCTTCTTGCATTTACCATGATGAGGGTCTGTTCATGCTAATTTTATTCATGCACAAAGCGCAAAGTTACATTAAACTTGCATCCTCCTCGACACATATATTCCACCTGTCTCACTCTTACCTTTTCTACTCGAGCGCCCCTGACAGCCGTTAGAAAAAGTGCATAAATTAGCCGCATCATTGCATAAGTTGCAGGGTTGAAAGCGTGTGACAAAAGTCGTGGCCTATAGTCCGGAAATTACGGTAGTTATTTCAATAAATGGCTCAGAAAAGTACAGCGGCAGATGACTGAAACCGACAAAAACTTCAGTCAGTTTGTCTGAAGCACGCACTTCATTCTGATGAATAGCTTTTTCTAACCATGTGCCTGCAACCGGAAGTTAATTAATCAGTCCTGAGGAGAGGAGAGTCCAAAATCAAGTTGATTTTTATTTTATTATTATTTTTTTTTTTCCAATTCTCAATCAACTCTCATTTTAAAAATGTCATACCTTCTTTATAGAAACCTGAAGGAAATTAAGACGAGACATTTTTCACATTCGCCTATGTTTTCACATTTGCCTATGTCTGCCAGAGATTTTTTTTAACCAGAAACACATCTCAAGACTGGCTGATTGATTTTATTAAGTAATAAAGTCAGCATTTTGCATTCTCTGATCATGTCTAGTTATAGCTTTAAATATCTGGACATCAAAGGTATATTATCTTTGCAATACTTAGATTTTTTTTTGTGCTTCCAGAACAAAATCACGTAAGTGTTACCATACTGATCTGTAATTGGTGTGCATGAGATCATCTCTGTCTGGACATAGGCGATGACAATGAGTTGTAGACCTGGGAATGTCATAATAGCAGCAATTCTCAGTGTTCCCCAGGGATCTCATTATGTTGTGTCGGGGGCCTGTTGGGTCCTGGAAGCGGACTGTTCACCTCTGTGTATGTTGATGTGGTGTGAACCTCTGAGGCCAGTGTCTGAAGTGCATACAAAGAGGCTGTTTACAGGCCCATCTTGCCTCAGAGTCAAGCACAGAGAGAGCAGATCAAGCATGATTAAAGCCCTGAAACAAAGAGGTAGTGTTGAGTGGTCAATTTGTTAAGTGGACAAACACATGAACAGAGTAATCTATGAGCAGAATCAATGTGTCCTCACATCCTCAAAGGCTCTTAAGTTTATGCACCTAAAATCAAGGCCATTGCTCCAGAAATGAAAGCTGGATAAGATTGATAAAGTCTTCAATTTTTGTTGTGGCAGGACTACTTAATCAATTTAATGCAGTTTTTTTTTTCTCCCAAGTAATTTTGTCAGACGTTTTTGCGTATATCACAGGGAAGTGCTAATTTGTTGCCCGTTGGCTGGACGTCTTGACACTGGCTCACGTCTAACCCACATGATGCTAACCCATACAGTGCTAACCCATATGACGCTACATTCACTGAAAGTTTGGCACCTAATGCTGGTGCCTAATGCTGTCAAATAGACACAAAACAGACCCGTCTACTACTAACCTAGTCGAAGGGTTAGTAGTAGAAGTGTTTGTGGCAAAACACTGAGTTTTGCCACAAAGTGTGAGTTTGTGGCAAAACTCACACTTAATACTTTTAAAAAAATATATACAATACATACATTTTTGCACATTTCAGTCATAATCTAGGTCTCATATTATATAATGTCATAATGTCTCAAAAAGTTTAAAATTTGACTTGGTGAGAACAGCAGAAACCCCAACAATGTTAAATTTTTATTTAAACCAGAAGATAAGAGAAAATACATAAACTTAACTTTTCATGCAAACATACATTGAATACTCCACATTTGTACTGATTCTGGGCCTGTGTGCCATTTCGCAACAAGAAAATTTTCAATATTCTTCTCCATACGTCTATTTTGAGAAATTCTCTCAGAACAAACTTCCCAGCAGCTTGGGAAGGTTATTTATCTCTGAAAGTCTTTGCAGTTGCCCTCTGGGGTCCTGCACATTGAGCCAGATCTCAGCATGAATATTTCTTAATGTTCTCACCCCCAGACATAGCAAATGTTAGTGTAAAAGAATCTTGCCAAGCTGGTGTAGATCCAAATCAATTCATCGGCTTGAGGAAAGCTGCCATCTTCATTCTGTTATTTATTTTTTTTCAACAAGCGTGACCCACAGAACACCGGCCATGAACCACAGAGCTCCTTGACCTCCTTATCATCACAGCTCCAGAAATCAAGTCTTCTTGTTTTTATGGCTCTATGTTAAATTGGAATTTTTAAATGGTTTACAGTGGAATTTTAGCAAAATTTGGAGGGTCACCTGTTAATAAAGATACAAGGCTCGGTGCCTGTTCGTGGGACTGCTGGTGTGTTTGGGGGGTTGAAAAAAATAGCCTGCTGCTAAAACACTTCACAGTTTAGTCACTAATGGACTCATTTAGAGACACAGCAGGTCAGTGGTAGGAATGTGAGTTTAATTGCTGGAGCCAATCAGTCTCATGTAGGCTTTGCTAAGTGCAGCTCCAGAACCAGAGTGAAGTGCTCACTATAAAATCCAAACCATATCAGTATTAATTGTAAAAAATATTAATCATCTCACAGTAGAGCTTAATATACATTTAGATCTTTTCAAAATATGACACAGATGTTGAATTTTTCCACATGTTGTCACAACTACAAACTGAATTGTCTGTTACTGGGATTTTTTGTACATGTAAAGTAGAAGAAAGAAGATGTATGGTTTTAAAATGTTATTTATGTATTTCTTGAATGAAGAAGAATCTGAAAAGTTTAGATTTGACATCCGTCTATTCTTGGAATTACTGCTGCATGCGTTCTTTGCAAAATAATTCAAGATTAGTCATATTAGAAAGAGCATCTGTGAACATCAGTTTAGTGAATATCCATGTATGCTTGGACTTTGATTAAGCCTCATCAACATGGATCTCATGCTGTCTGTTTAGAAACCTCTCACCTATTGACATATTTATTATGCTTTTTCCCAGGATTGCCCTGTAATTAACTGCATTCATCTTCCTATGAGTTCTGATAAGCTTCCTTATACATGGTTAGAAAAAGAAGAAACATACATTTTTTTTTTGTTTTGTTGGCTTTAGTTGCTTTTGAGAAAGCTGGGTAGTGAGAGAGGTAGCTTTAAATTTCTTCTATCAAGGCTTTTAAGATTCCTCTTTATGAAGCAGTCACGCTTTGTTCAGCTACAAAAATACAGCTGCGAGCTGTTTCCATCACCCATGAACCCATAAGAGAGATAACATTGTGTTGTGAGCTCTGAGTGGAGGGCGAACTGTGAATATTTCCAGCAGAAAGCAAAACACTGAATATCTATAATAACCTGCTGCAGTAAACTGAACAAAAGGCTCAGAATGAAAATATTGGCGACAGTTTTGTGTCATAGAAGCAGAACCTGATTAAGTGGCGCTTGCTAATTAGCTGTGAGGGAAACCTGTGAACCTCTGGAGGCCGGGTGGTTTGTTTCAAATAAATCATGTTGTTCTTGAAGGAAACGTACGCTTATAGATAGAATAACACCCTGCAGCTATGGAATTAGTGCTTTTGTTTGTCTGCATTCATCAGTGAAGATCTGTATTAGTCTGCTGTGGCTAAGACAAAAAAAAAAAAAAAAAAAAAAACAGAAAAAGAAAAGAGCAAATGGTAGAGCATTTCACTGAGTGCCCCACCCGTTTGAAGAGGCTTAAAGGCTTAAACCAGAGGCTTTGGGAAACAAAAGCAGATCAATAGTTGTGATCCGATCAAAATCCAGCTTTGATATCTTAGAATCACACTCTACAGTCTTCACATGTAGTGCATCTCTGACTCGTTTCTCCACTGCCTGCTACACTCCGAGTGTGTGTCATCTGTCACCGGTAAAACTTTGAGGCGCTGGTCTAGTTTTAGCATGCACCTTCTTCACCAGTGCTTTTCCAGACAGTGTTGTCTTAAGTGCTGGAATTTGCATTTAAATTGACTTTCACACATAGCCACTTATTTTCTCCAGACTGAGAGTTTTATCATTGACTTGGCTCCTAATTCTCTTGAATCTGCTACGAGTATGATAACCAAAGCAGGATTAATATTCGGGGAAATTGCAGTCCCAGGTTTGTTTCATGGTCTGCTGTAGATATTCTCCAACCGCCCCACTACCAGTTTGTGACAAACTCCATGAAAACTAGAGATTATGTTGACGTCATTCACACACAAGGAATTTCTTCAGGATTTATTCCAGTTTTGAAATTTTTGTGGACCTTGTAAAATTTTACATTTTTTCCCAGTTTTTCAAAAAGTCATTTTTCATTCTTAACTTATACCAAAGTTTCTCTTAAGACAGCTTAAGATTGCCCAGTCTCCACACTTTTTAAATGCTTACATTTGGATTTGGGCTGTTCTAAAATACAGATTCCGGTTCTTCCTAGTTAATTCTCTGCATCTTGGTGATTCCTTGATGCTTTGACATACTGTACCCATAAAGAACCCATGCATGCACAGAGAGAACATGCAAACTCCATGCAGAAAGGAAATAAATTTGAGCCCAGGACCTTCTTGTTGCAAAATAACTGTTCCACCATGCAACCCTAAAATAATCTTTCAGTTATAATGTTGTGAAGAGATTATTTTCAAGATTTCTTGCATTTTAAATGTCTTCACAACATTTTAGTCAACCTTGTTGATCATAATAGAGCCGTTATACCCCATCAATTATTTATGATAATTAAATATTTATGATTATTAATGAGCACATCAGCTTCTTTGCAGTAATAATGCCTTTATACTTTTACATTTCTTATAGTTTTTCAATATTTTCTCTGCATACTCTGCTGGCCAAGCAACAATTTGTTTCCAAATTCACTATTGTCTTTGTGCAATGACAATAAAGTAAGTCTAAGCACATTTAAAACTGTAGTCTAATTTTCATGGTATTTTAATGGTTGGGTTGAACCGACTGTTAAAGTGGTCGGTTCAATGGTCAGAGAGGAGACTCATCAGTACAGTGAAAAAGTCTCAACCACACTGGTACTGGGAATTCCTCAGTGTTTGTCTTTTAATGAACGCACTCTTCACCAACCTTACAAAGCTCGGTTGAACAGCTCATCAGTGAAGATCTGTATTAATCTGCTGTGGCTAAGACAAACATCAAACATGAAAAATAAGCAAAGTCCAAACTACCTGTAACGTTACTCAAGTTAGATGATTTCCTGCAGGCAGGGTTCTTTACAGAGCGGGAGTTTTGAAAGAGACTGAGGCCCAATTTCAAGGCATTAAATTACAATGTAAAAATACATTATTCTGTGTGGCGTTTCCTCCATCTTTTCCCCAGTGTTAGTATTTATTTAAATGTTTTCACATAATATATTGAGAATTTTTCACACAATATATTTATAATTTCACTTTTTTGTGCTGATTATTGCATTACGCTGATTACTATTATGGGTGCACACATTTAGTAAACACTTCATGTTCATTTGGATCATTACCTGTTTTGCTTTGCTGAGTTTGAAGGACTGGCTTTGGGACATGACTGCTGTAAGGCAAACCAGGAAGTGGAACAATCCATCAGGCTCCTGGACTTGATGATGAACAGTCTGCCTCTCACTCATAATAGCATAACCACTAAAATATTTTTGGTGTTATGTTGTTTTGTTTTTATAGTTGTGTTCTAGTCAAAATGTCTTGTTGGAATTAGTTATTTATGTTTGTGCATTGTTTGTCTTTCGCTCTTCTCCCAGCCCTCCTTGTTTGCGTAGGCTAACCTTTGTGTATAAATTTCTCAGTGTGTTCATGGTGAGAGGTCAGTTTTTGGTTTGCTTTCTTGAGTTAGGTATGCCTTAGATGATTTATTTTGGGCCCATTTTGCTATAACTTTTAGTTTTGTTGTTGAAATCCTTTTGTTAAGAATTTTTTGAAAAATAAATGGAATTTTTTTTTTACATATATATTGTCCTTTATTGTTTGGACCGCAACATTCTGCCCCGTAAAAAAGATGGCAAATTTGACCTCAACGTTTTGAAAAAATTGTCATTTCAGACTGCATTTATCACAAAAAATATAGCAACATCCTGGAGGAACTGATTTATTTCTGTCCACTGCACAGCTATGCACCGCATTGTGTTGATCTAACATGGAAATTTTCCAAGTAAAATACACTGAAGTCATGCAGTAGTAATCTACATCTGAAATAGCTCATCCACAATGCCAAAAATGTGAAAAAGTTCTGGTTGTATGAATACTTTTGTTAGATGCTGTATAATAGAACAGTCCAAGCCAAGAAACAAATCTGCAGCTCTTTTAAGTCAAGTCAGTGTGACCTCTGTGATTAATCCACCTTGCAGAAATAGAGGAGCAAGAGTCAGTTGTCTCTGTGGGGGTCATGACAATTTAGGGGGCTATGGTGCTTCTGGGCTGACAGTTTGACATGGAAATTACCCCAGATATCCTGTTTAATTGACACCATTACCCCTGAGGTGTGTCGGCTTTCTGACACGTGTGTGAGCTCACACATGTTTTTCTCTTGCCGTAAATAGTAAATCCATGCTTCATGTTTTTGAAAGCATTGTACACCTCAGTAAATCCTCTCTATAACAGCTGGTAGTCCCAGCTGAGCCACAGTAGGAGTCGTGTGTCAGCTGAGGATGGGGGGGAGGTTTGCAATGAACCTTTTTATGATTGACTAGGAGACCAATATACTTTCACTAGACAGTTCGCAGGTCGTTTCCTCCCCCCGGGTTTATTCTCCTAGTCCTAACGTTGAACCTGTGCATTAAAGTTCCCTTGCACTGTAACTCACCCGCTGTTTAACCATTTGGACCACATACCCCAAGGCCCAAGCCATCCCCTGTCGGTAGTCACGGGCATTGCCTGGCCACAAATGGCTCTCCTTCTTCCTCAGATGTGCTGGCAGAGGAGGTGTGAAGAGTTTGAAGGTTACCAGGTCTTCCTCCCTCGTTAACTCCCGGAGACCTTTTGATACTTG
The DNA here is from genome assembly GCF_027474105.1 of Poeciliopsis prolifica. NCBI lineage: Eukaryota > Metazoa > Chordata > Actinopteri > Cyprinodontiformes > Poeciliidae > Poeciliopsis > Poeciliopsis prolifica. Next base: position 154,064 of record NW_026562378.1, read on the forward strand.
AGCCACTCATATCCTCATCACTTCCAGTGTGAGGAGATTTTATCTTGGGCCAAAAGTTTGCCAGGAGGACTACTGTTAACCCCCCAGTTCTGTGTCTTCCAGTGAAGGGCAGTCTGTTTGTCAATTCATCAAAGAACAGAATTGACAAGAGAGCATTTAGAGTTCACTATTTTGCTACAGAGGATGCTCTTTTCCTCCTCTTTCCACAAACTTGAGGTAAACAATCAGAGGGTAAAACAATGTGTGTAGGAGTTTGTCCAAAAGAGCAATGCTTGTAAATTGACAGAGGAGGTTTTTCTAGCGTTGATGACAATCAAGGCTTGATGTGCCAGGTCAGGAGGATGAGGATGCTGCTCTTATAGCAAAGAAAGAAAAATCTACATCTGAAATAGCTCATCTACAATGCACCATGTGTCTGCTTACAATGGTCAGTATACAAGTAAAAGTATTCCCCTGCAGTCTTTTCACATTTGCTATCCAAAACTTTTGGATTTATTGGATAAACCATCAAATATTAATGTGTGGTAGTAAAGTGGAAGAGAACTTCCATTCTGTTCAAAAACACTTCAGCAATCCCATAGAAAAATGAAAATTCATTACTAATCTCATCCAAGTCCAAAGAATTGCTATGGATGGTGAAGCTGTGGACAGCAATAGGCCTGCTGTCACAATAATACATTTTGCTGGAAAATAATTTGTCCAAGCAATTATTACAATGACAATGTTGTTTCATGATGATTGGCATACATTCACCCTCACAAAGATAAAGTAACTTTAATTTTATACAGGATACTCCACACTGGAACTGGAACACATTTTGAATTTCCAAAATAAAACAAGACAGCCAAAAACAGAAACCCGACCATGCATAAAATGGATTATGTAAACAAAATTGCCTTTTCAAAACATATCAGAATGGAAATTATTGATCTCATTTTCATTTATTATGGCATTCATTGATTAATTAACATCCACTCTATAAGAACGACACGTTTAGCCACAAATATTTATTCCATTATTTATCCCAAATAAATAATGGCAGTACCAGAACTGGTGGCCAAGGATGTCCACAAATGCTGCAAACACTTGAAAGATTTGGGAATATTTTACTTACCCGTGCTTTAGAATAGTGCAGGCGATGTACCACTGGATTAACTGCAGCCTAGTGTTAATAGAGTAGTCCTTTATTCCTATCAGAGCGCGATCCCAAAGTGTAGCAGAAATTGTAACTCCTAGATCTTTGAACCATACACCTGTGAGAACGACTTTTCAGATCACTTAGTTTCACCTTCAGAATGCCCTACCAGTCCACTTCCTGCTTTCAGAGTGGCCTCTGGTCCACTTGCATCTACATACATCTTTGAACTGAACTGAGACCTGGGTTTTCAGGTGGAGTAGACTTCAATTGCACATTCTCACCAAACAAAGCAGACTTTCTGGACAAACAAACTGGAGTTTGATTAAAAGCTCCTTGCTTGTCATTTTTCTTCCATTTCACTATTTTGTTTAGGTGTCTCATAAAATCTCAACACATTAGAATAAGGTTTGCAGTTTTAATTTGATAAAATGTAAAACAAAAGAAAAAAGTTCAGAGTAAGACTACTTTTTAAGGCACTGTTTTTTTGTAACTCAAGCTCAGTTAATTACTCATTAATGATATTTGCCTGTACACTGCACACACTGTAGCTGAGACGAAATAAGTCTCTAACTGTGGCGCTGTACTACAGATGGCAGAACAGCTGCTATTGAATTAGTAAATTAGGAGAAAAAAGGATCAAATAGTCTAGCAGGCTCATCCGCATGATTTTCTGATGACCCTTGAGAAACGCAGCAGATATTCATCTAATGTGGAGGCTGTATGAGCGCCAGAGAAACATATTGCTACTAAGACTGTGTTGGTATTGCCAGTGGAGACACGTCTGTCTTCCTCTTTTTTTTTGTTTTCTTAGGGCTGTGAAATGGGGACCAGTACTGATCAAGCCAACCATAAGCTAGCTCCATGCGGGGGACTCCATTACGGTGCTCAGAGCCCATACTGGCTCCTGAAGGAGCCAGAGGGGGGGATTTGATTTGTTTTGGTCAATAAGTGGTGAAAATGGTTCGAAATGCCCTCCTTCTCCTCCCCTCCTTTTTCTACACAGTGGCTGATTTATAATCCTGCCTGTCTCCAGTTTCCTGCCGCTGTGTTAAAGTGGGAGGTGGGGCTATTAAACGGATGGTGTAGCATTGCTTCTCTGTCACTGTCAGTGCGGAGCCCCCAGGTTGAGGGCTGACTCTAGCCACTATTTGCATAGAGCTTTCTTCTTCTCCAGTGGAAACTGTTTTAAGACGAACATTAGAGCCTTTAGATACAAGAACAAAACACAGAAGCACAGGATTGATCAAAGCAGTGAGAGCTTCAGTGGATCAAAGGAACATTGTTCCCCAGACTCCCTTACTTTACCACTATTATTTATGTAAACCATTTTACTAGGGGTGCAAAGATTCCAGTTTCCTGGCCTATCTCTGATTATGAATCTTTACAAAGCCTGACTGCCGATTCTGATTTTGGCCAATTTTTTTATCATCTGAAATTGACTGATCGATAAATTGGTGCACTCCTAGTTTTTACTGTTGCTATACGTCTCAGTCAGACTTGACTATGACCTATTTTCTGATGTGCTAAATAACCCTAACCCTAGTTCAGCCAAACTAGGTATTATATTTGCTAACTAAACAAGTAATTTCAAACTAAATATTTTGTTTGCAAGCTAAATGGTTAGTTTCAAGCTAAATATTCACCTTGCCTTGGGAACTATATATTTAGCTTTCTACATACATATTTAGTAAATATTTTATTTGATATTTGGCTTGCTAACTAAACATTTGATATAAGCTAAATATTTGGCTTTATAACAAGACTTGCTAACTAGATTTTAGCGCGGAAGCCAGGAAAATAAAAAAAATAAAGAAATTTATGAATAACATGGAGACAATATGATTTTGGCTAAATAACCCAAATTGGTATTGGTTTTTGATTGTGTAAGTTTACAAACGGCGCTCCACAGGGGAGCATCTTCAGATCCAAACTATAAAAAATCCCAAATTCAAATGACATCATATTTTGTCATTTGTCTCTGGCATAGGCTTGGTGATATTTGCTGTTATTTTTCTGGTTTAATTTTGTTCATCACGTTATGACCTCAAGGAAAAGCCCAGTTTTAAGCGGTGTGGTTGTAACTCTCCATAGGCAGATCTTCCATGTTAGGCAAACCTCTTCTGTCTGGTCTGAGCCAAAATGCAGAGCACAGCAACTTCACAGCCATCATCATTAGAGCTGTGGGGCTGTGGACCCTGATGGCCGTCCCTGCACTGCTGCTGCAGCACATTCAGGAAACCCATGCAAGACTCCAGGGTGTGAACACATGAACTGATTCAGATGGATGAATTCATAACTTCCGTTTCTTGCTTTAAAGCAGAGTATAAAACAAGAACCTCTGCAGCAAAGAGCTACAGTGCACACATTAGTTGCTGTCCTCTGTGTACCCTGCTGAAACCATTAAAGGAGGCTAATTGGAAAGTTTGCCCCCATTTGTCTTCACTCTGAAGGCAGGAAGAGACGGTGCTGTTTACAAGTTGCAATATTGAAAGTGGGGACAGTCCCAGTGGTGACTGCCAGTGGTGGCAGTTTTGGGTGGGGGTGGGCTTTGTAGAATCAATGCTGTTGGAATGAGCCGTCCCCAGACTCCTAATTTTCTTCGAAGATTTCAGAGAACCCAGAAAAGACTTTGCTCAGTGGATGCTAGCAGGTCAAGTGGCAAATCTGTATACAGATAATGAAAGAGAGATTCATTACGCACACTTATCAAGAAAGAGGCAAACCCTGTATTTGAAAATCAATACAAGGTTATAACAAGGCTCATTAATCAAGTTTATTTATTTTCTCAGTCCTGGTAAAAAGCTCTCAGTGGTCATCTTTTATGAATTACATGTTGTTTTTAGTGGGCCAGTATGGATTTCTAGCCACCCAAATGAACTCTTAGAGCCTGCAGTCATTGTTCTCTGCTTTGCCTCTGGTTCGGGCACCATTTCCCCTCCTCCTCTACATGTACTCTTTCCCAATCAATACATTTTCACAGTACTATAACTTCATGTGCCCCTGAGAGCTTGTGGTAAATTCACCAGCACACTGGTTGAAATTAAATCAGTGCATTTCCTTGTCGTCCTGTCTTTTGTTAGCCTTGTTGATTGATGTCAGGGCTGTACACTGTACACTTTGTTGCAGTTACACGCATTTGTTTTTGCAACATTTACCCCGTGTTTCTCTACAGATGTACAATTTATGTTTTCAGCTCAGCGGCTGATTGGGGGGATGGTGGAGTTGCAAAGTTTAACATTACTTATTCTCATTAACTCAGTGACTGTGTTCAGCTCTTACCTGATGACAATCAATACTCATACTACATCAAATCAATTCCGCTTATGGAGTGGAGGCTGGGGACCACAGTACTAATTTGTGTGTTGGAATCAACCCAGAATCTTAATTTCTGATCATGCGTTTCAGTCCAAAAAAATGACAATCGCTTTTCCAAGTCATTAGATGATATTGTTGTGAATTATTCTTAGTGTTCATGTTGCAGTCTTTTAAATGTGCAAAGATGTGATATGCTGCTTTTCTGTCTTACGTGTACGCCGACACCAATCTGTCTGCTCAGACAAATGGCTTCACCAATAATGGGAATCTAATTTAGTTTCCTTCTGATCTATAGAGGCTTGGAAATGTCAACTCAAAACAGGGGTTATATGGGAGTGTAATAGTACAAAACCTTAAAAGATCAAAATAATACAAAACTAGGAAAATATTAAATATAAATAAATCACCAGGAGCATTGTTTTTTTCAATAAATCACCAGGAGCATTGTTTTTTGGATTTGAATTTATTATTCAAATCCAACTTATAGACACAAAAAGCCCCTACTTTCAAAACCAATCATAAATACATAGGATTAGACGCTGCCTGTAATGTCTGATTAATACAGCTATATAATACAGAAAAGCATTTAATGCTTTATCTTCTGCCCTCTTGTGACCTCTACAGATGGTATTATTATATTAAATCAATAAACAGTCTTCTTCTTTTCATTTCTTTTCATGGTAATCTTCTGCAGCAGCTATTGTTTTTTTCTAAGTGTCTGAGAAAAGAAAAGCACAATTTGGCCAGGCCATGTTTTTTCATAAAAAACATATTTTTAAACACTGTGATGGACTGTCAAGGTGTCCAGGGTGATCCTGCCTCATGCCCAAATAGATAGGCACCAGCACTCCTTCACAGCATTCATCTAAGCAAAAAAATGTCAGATCAGCAAAATGAATACATTGACCAGGAATGTTGGCAACTTTAAACGACTAATTTTTACCATCATTTTGGCTCGTGAATTTCAAAAAGACAAATATTTCCTGTAGTTAGTTTGTATTGAGGGTGATCTGTATTCACACCAAAATCAAACTGCACCAAATTTGTTTGGAAGCGGACCTTGGCCAATTCCAAAAGTAGTCTGGGTGTGATTGTTCACTTGTGTGTGTTCACACTGGCACAAAAGGTCCGGACTAAATTGGAAATAAACTGGCAGGAGTAAATAGAGCCTAATAAAATAAATTCTAAAGGTGCATAGGCTAAAATAATATTTTAGCTTCCCTTCCAGCTAGAATGTGCACCGTTTGATTATTTATAAAAACAAATAAATTATTTTGTGGACTTTAACAGTAAGTTTATAGGGCTAAAGTGGCAGACGGTGTCCTCAGAACACCATGTGATGTAATTTCATTCAATATAAAACCAAGATAAAGTAATTTAATTTTTATAGCACATTTTCAGCAACAAAGCAATAGAAAGTGCTTCGCAAGTGAAACTGAGACTGAATGTGAGTAGAAAAGTAAGCCTTTCAGCTCCTTCTGTTCACTATTGCTGTTTTACAAACCCAGCTCAGCTAGCTGATTTGAAAATGATGTAATTTTTTCATAATAATTTGTTTTTGTGTCTAGTGCTCATAGTGCTACAGAGAGATATTCATTTCTAGGTTGGGTGCTGGTTTGATAGGCCTCCTATACTCCTTCCTTCTTCACCTGAAAACAATTGAAAAATAAATGTTATTAAAAACAGACTGAAGCATGCTGCCCAAGAAGACAGTCTTTATTCTTTGATATTAGCACATTCATTGACGCCATACTGATCCAGTTCTTATCCTTATCATGAGTTATTTTCAAAATGTAAAGCAAAAAACACATCACTATAACCTCCCAATATAACACCACCACTTCCAGCCTGATTTTCCACAATCACAATGTATCTCTGTCCTCTGAATTTCAATTAGTCCTCTCAATAAGCTCGTTTGGGATTAGCAGCTGCTCACTTGATGGCCATCTACAAGTGCTGATTGACTATCAGAGCTGCGCACTGAGGTGTACCCATGCTAAGGTAGAGGTCACCAGCCATTGTTCTATCATGGGCCACAGCTGAGCAACATGCATTATGGATGAAACTCGTCCTCTGCGTGCAACACATGAATCGTCGAAAAGCTCAAAGATAAAAGCGAGAGCTGTCAGATGGCAGAGACTCTGCCTCGTGCTAACCGCAGTTCCTGCTGCGACCGCAGAGTGAGGTGGAATCATAGATCAATTACAAGGCTTCGTTAATGGACCAAACAGCATTGACGGATTCTGCTCGGCCCTTTACAAGCTTCACAAAAGAACGTCATTGCTCAATGTTTCTTCTATCTCTGCAAGAGCTTCAATCTGTTTTTCGCTGAAAGAAGACGAACAGCTAAATGATGTGTAAATATGAAGGCGCTGCACCCTGTTAGAGTTGGCTTTTATCAGATGAAGGATATAGAGGGGAATGTAGGGTTAAAAGGAGTGAAAATTGGAAAGAAACTAGTCAAAATTGAAATAATTTTAGCACTTCCTGTTTTAGAGGTGACAGAGTATCTGTTTACGAAACATTTTATTGCGTAATTGTTGAAGACTATTTTGTTTTCTTGGAAAATCTACTGTTAAATGTTCTCTCCATGCTCTCCCGAGTCCAAAACAGAGCAATTCCTAAACCTCCCTTTAATAGAGTCTTTCAGGGAGGCACAGGAAGAGGAACAAATGGCTCTATTCAGCGGTGTCCAAAATGCTAATGCCTCCAGCTCTTTATAACGTTTACACGTTTATAAGGGTTCCCATGTAACGACATGGCATGGTCCACCCCTAATGGCGGCTGTGGCCGGGGACAGCACGAAAAGGGCCAGGCGCGACAGAGTATGAGAAATATGATGAGATGGGAGGTTTCCCCTGGAGACAGAGCATCTGAGTCTGTTTTTCCTCATCAAATGTTCTGACTGTAAAAGTACAAAACTTTACCAAGTACTTTTGGTCTAGTTTCCAGTGAATACATTTTTTTCTTATTATGAAATAAGAAAAAAAAAACAAAAACTTACAAGTATCTTTTGAGCAAGGGGCTTGTTTTTGGTATCAGAAGTCAAAAAAGGGGAGTGATGCATCACGTACAATGTCACGTATTACCACATTTAGCAAGTTTTCAGACTTCAAAGGTTATCAACATGTCTGACTTTTGTAAAGATTGGCCGAGAAACTGCAATCGGTGCACTGACGATTACAATTGCACACCTTACTTTATTGGGATTTTATGTGCTAGACAAACACAAAGTAGTACATAGTGGAAATAAAAATGTGTGACAGTTTTAAAAGTCTTCGACAAATTCAAATATGCCAGTTTCATTCATCTTCTCATCAGTTCTTATTTGCTTCCCTGCTGAAGAAAATCATCCCTCCAGGATGGCAATAGTGATTAGGTTGTTTTCTTTTAACATAGGACTTTGAATGGAAATAATAATAAAAAGTTTAATTTTGATCTCATCTGACCTATGATACTATCTTTTCTGGTTGCAGTGTATTCATCTGGCAAAAGAAAGTCAAGTTTTTCTTTTCATTTCTCTATAAACGTCAAACTTTGGAATCACATGATTAAACCATCCCGACTGAGATTGGGATCTTTGCCACTTCTCTAGAGTTTCCGTGGTCCTCTAGATTGCTTTGTTGAAAGATATTCATCATTCTTAGACAATGGATGGTGGATATTCAAGCTTTTAACCAAACTCTCATTTCAACATCTTCCCAATGTTCTTTTTGACCTTCTTGTTGTGTTTTTTATCTTCATAATGCTGTGTTTTCCCTAATGTTTGCAAGTGTGGTGGGCATTTGATCCTTTGGGAATTGAATGCCCACCACACTTTTAAGATTTTTCTCTGTAAAACTATTTAGAAAATGATGCATTTCCTTCTACTCCACATTTTTTCATTATTTTGTTAGTTTTGCAGCTTAAAAGCATTGAAGTCCAAAGTTGCAACATGACACAAGAATACCTTGGTAAGATATCATTTTGAAATGATTTTTTTGAATGTTTTTGGCATAGAGCTTCACACCAATACCAAATGAGTGTTAAATTATTCCTCTTTATCACAGTTTTATAAAGCTGTGATGATGAGTTTGACGGTGTGGATCAGATTTCTTCCTACCACGTTGAAAGGCTTCTATTCAGGATGAATTATTTGTGCACTCTGGAGTGAATGAAAGCTCAACAATTGTGCCAAAGAAAATCACTTTACCCATCATGCGGCTCTGCAAAGTGAGTCATCTCTTTTCTTTTTTCTGTCTCGCCCCTTTTGTTGGAGTTCTGTTCTTTTGTCCCTTCAGTTGCTGTCATGTTTTGTCTCCAAACCAAAAAGCAGAGACACTGCTTCTAATACCATCAAAATGACACATTGAGACTGAGGTTGCTGCTGTTTGCCCAGATCTTTGCTTTGGTTTCAGTCGCCTTATGTGAGAAAAAAAATAGCTTGATGAGTCACTGGTTGACTGTTGTATCCAACCAATGCCTGGAGGTTGTAGATCAGCATAGCTGCGTTGTGTTCTGGACACTGCCAAACCAACCGATATTGTGGGTCTTTCAGCAGCAGTAATCGATGGCAGAGTCCACAGCTACAGATGGCACAACAGCATTAATGATTTTTATCTTTATTTTCTCCCCTTGCTCTGTCCTGTTGGAGGTTCGATTTTATGATTAAGCAAATTGGATTTGATTCCACTCAGTGCCGAACGCAGCAACAGCAGCTAAATGATGCTGCTTCATCAGCACTTTAATAACCCTCTCTCCACCTGAGGAGGCCCAGATCTTTTTTGCTCCAGCCACTCAGGGCCTCTTGAGACCTGAATGAAGTCCCCCCCCCCCATCTTAACCTCTCTTGCTCATTTGGAAACATCCAGCTTTTGACTGTTGTTATTTCTTCGAGTTCTACAGCCTAAAATGTTGAGCAACATGCTGCAGTGAATGCTAAGCGAATGCTTTGCAAGCTTAACACTATGTAGGGTCGAAATTGTGAAAACCAGGAGCCAGAATGAACATTCAGGAAACGGAACTGGGACATTCATGTTTCCAGGATATGTGACACAAATGTTATTGATTGCCCTGCACAGATTAATGTAACAGCCTCCAACAAAATGTGACTATCAGATTATGAAGCTGCGACATGTGACTAAAGTGTAATTCCTGCATTCTGGGACAATTTTAATAGCATAATTCCTATTATACTAAACACAAGATGAAACAAAACGTGTTCACAAGAAGGAAGTCAGACATATTTAGCAATATTTCCTCGATGACTAAAAATTCCTTGTTTGTTGTTGCCACAAATAAAGTAAAAGTTTATCAAAGGTCAAATTTTATCAAAGGTGTTTTTAAAATCTGTGATTAATGTAAGGTATTTAAGTCATATTAGTTTCTCAATCTAAGACAGTATTGTCAAAAAACTAAGCCTAAATCTCAAGCTTTGTTTCAAAAAATAGTGCAAACTGAAGAAAAAAATAACATCAATAGCCCTTTACTTCAGTGCTGATAAGAAGTAGACACATTCTTTAGCATCATTAGCACCTAACTGTTAGCCAATTGTAACCAATTGTTGTCAGTCAAAACAACAAACAGATGTTAGTCTACTGGGTGCACCCAGTGGGACAGTGCAAGTTCAACTTCCTGTTTTTTGCTTCACAATAAAAGCCTCAAGCAGAAATATTTATCCACACGACAGGATGCAGCACCACTGAAAACCCAGGAGCAGATATTCCAAACCAATCGGCAGTGCTGTCATACCAGCACTACACCCTACGACACCATGTTTGTTATTGGCCAGAGTGAGGCACATGGCAGGTGGAGAGGAAAATGAAGCTGCCATATTATTGTTTCAAAAATGTTTTGGCTCCCATGATCACACATAAAGATGTACCCACTCTGGGACCCGGTTTCAAGCATAATCATCTTTATGTTTTCCAAAATACAGAATCTGCGGACATACAGTCTAAATGACAAAAAAAGAATGTTATCTGACATAATTTCAGTGTGGATAGGGACTTATGGTTTAGACTTTGTTTGGTTTGGAGACCAAATTGAAACATTTGTTACATTTTCTGCTCCTTCAGTTTGCTTTTACTGTGTCCAATGATCCAGATCCTCCCCTCCTCACCTGTGGGGTCACTGCATCAAGATATACTGAAGGAAATGACATAAATACTGCTGAAGAAGATGAAAGTGAATTGTAGCGATTGTAGCATTTTTCTTTTGTCATTGTCAAAAAAATACGATCCATTTCACCTCTGGTAATTTTTTGGTTGTATTTACCCATAATGCCTTGCGCTATAGTCGGCTTCCTGGTTCTGTAGCGGTCTCCAGTCCACTTGGCATTCACAAGTGAATTCAAACCATACCAGAGTTGACTTCAAAGCTTTGGCTTTTAGGTGGCCAGAGTTCATTTTTCTCATCCGCATCAGAGTTCCATTCCACATTCACATCTCTAGAAACAGACGTTCTAAACAAATGAATTGATATTTTATTAAAGCGACTTAGCATCTGTTAGCATATGGTCAGAGCATCACAAAGCAGATTGTCTCATCTCCCAGACTTTTCTTCACAATTTCTGTGAAGAAAATTGTGAAGAAATTAAGCCCCATCAGGTGTGGGGCTTAAGGACAACCACATAGATTCATTTTTGCTTTGCAGAGCATGACTGAATGACTCTTGATGGCTCCAAGTCTTATATCAAAACAGTGTTTAGTAATTTTACAGACTGACATGTCAATGATAATTGTGATGTGATTAATCGTGCTGCTTTTCATTACACTCCTTCTAATTAGTGGGTAGAGGACTTTCATCACTGTGGCTATCTAGTGAATTATTGTGATGGTAAATGCCAATAAGTGGAAGATTAATTTGCTTCAGTGTGACTTGAGTTCAGCAAACAAACTCAGCAAACTCAGAGAAAAGTCAAGTGGTCATCTGTCTGCAGGTGAAGCATTTGATGTTACCCTGTCAAAGGCACACACTCCATAAGTCCTTTCACTGGATTTTATACCCCCCTGTTGGGGGATGTACTTCCTATTCCCTTTTTAAGTGATGAAAAAATAACTGTCAGGGTGTGCCTTATTTTGCAGTTTGAAACAGACATTTGTTTCATTTGTTCAAGCTCCCTTTCATATGGCAGCAACTCTTGAGAGCCTTGAGTTCTTGATCTGGCATCCAGCTTTATTTTACTGGAGGCACCCATGATGAAATCAGAGGATCTCTGATTTCATCTCCTGTGTGTTGGTCGGATTCATTCTCCTGTACATTTACAGTCAGAAACTTAACAATCACTAGAATATTCTGGGTAATTTGTTGCTTTCTTATATTGATAAGTTATCATCGGTGTTATGTGTCATCTTGTCTTGTTAGTCGACTGTGTTGAATCAAAATAAAACGTTCCCACTTTTTTCAGTCTGAAAACACATTGCTCCAGGATTTTGAGATTGTCTTTGTAATATTTTTAAAATCAAAATGATAGATTTTTTAAACTACTTTAGAAATATTTGCAATATTTTTCCTCCAGTAAACCCCTTTCAAAATCTACATAGTCCACAAACAAAAAAAAAATGTAAGGAATTTCAGAGAAATTTGACAATTACGGAATCACGACAAAGGAAATTACTTTGTTAGTAATAGTCATTTGATGCATTGATTTTTTGCTGTTATTTTAAATTCACTTCAAGGAACAAGCACTTTTTTTTATTCAGAAAGTCTAGAACGTGAACTTGAATGACATCAAATTAAAGGGAAATTCCAAATTGGTATTGGCCTCATCAGTGCAAATCTGCCACTGTAACAAGGAGACAGTTTTTCCCTCCAAGTCACCAGATGCTGCTTTATGCATGGCTCTAAATTTTCCAGGCGTCAATGTTATTTATAAAGCTGCCTGTGACATTCACTGGCCTGTAGGAAAATATCACTTCCTCAACAAGCCCTCCAAGGCGCAGTGAATAATTTAAAATGATTTTAACTTTAATAAGTCATTACTGCCACAGGATCTCAAACATATTTCATTTTCTAGAACACATGGAGTATAAATGATCCAATCAAACCCTGAGAACTAATAACTCTGCTGTTGCTGTAGTCCTTGGCCCACACACGCAGTGAAGAGCTCTTTTTATGCACTCGTTGAATGTGCATGACGATGAGGTCTGAAAAGTTATGCAGCCAGCCTTTTGACGAGTTTGTCTGGACGAAAACACACACACCGATGCACATACATATTCATCCATCTTTTAATTTGTCTCAAATATTGTGCCTGCCTCTCCGTTTCTATTCCAGGTTGTCCAAGTGAGACGAAGCCCTCCATTGTTTTTCCACAGCAGGATTAGTGGTGTGCTGCAGGAGGCTGAAACGCCTCAGTGGGCCTGAAGTGCTGACCCCTGAAGGGCTGACCCTGAGGTGAGGCGCCCAGCAGGACGCTCCTTAAATGGTTGTTAGATCTATGTGGCTTATTATGACGTCTCCCGCTCAGCCTTTTCAGTTAACTATAGACTGGAAAAAAGATAGTTTTCTGGAAGTAATTAATCCCAATTGTTGCCGTTGTGTTGTTCAGGTGAAAACATGTCTGGTGCTTTGGATTCCTTTATGAACCTTTAAATAACGGTCATGGAGCAGTATTATGTGTTTTCCAGACACATAATGGAGTTTTATAGGACAGTCAAGTAACTATAATACCTCCAGTTGTTATATAAATCAAATATGATTTAAATGAGAAGTAAATCAACTTATTTGAGTTTCACATCATGGTCCTTCATCAAAACATACCTGGAACATGCCTTGATTCTTTCATGCACATTTCAGAACAATCAGCTCCCCCACTCAGCTCCTTTAGACTAGCCAGCAGCCATTAGCAAACATCTGGTGGAACTGCTGAGTTCATTATAGGAGCTACTTCTCAGAGCACTGCTGGTAAAAATGTTGTCAAAGGGTTAATAGAGGAGCCATGTTGGGATGACTTTCTGAAGGCAGAGTTTCAGAAAGAACAGGAGGAAGACACATTGCAGAGCTGAATGTATATGCAAAAACATACCTCCAGGTATATTAAATAACATCAGAACAAGAAGTAAAACTAAAATAAATTGCAGCTAAAGTTACTCCATTTTTGGAAAAATCAAGCTTCACTTGTGTGTTCATCAGCGGACATTTAAGCACACTGTGTGTGCGTTTTTATCCCTCCAGCCATTTGGAAGGTGTGTATCCACGGTGTATCTTAGAGCAGAGCCAAGCACCAAGCCCAGTTACCATTCTGACACGTCTCACCGAGACTGAAACGTCTCACGTTTATCTTCATGAATACATTTTCAAGCTCATTTTTGCCTCTGTGTTGTCTGTCAACTGTGTACACACACTTAATGGTGGTGGACTGTTGTTAGTGACCTGGGGGAAATACCTTATTGATTCAAGGTGGGTGGAGTACGGGGCAGATTATTGCGTTTTCTTCTTAGCTGACGCTTCTTATAAACTTATCCACAGAGGAGGGAGAAAAGATGAATTGCTAATCAACTTGAATACTTGATAATACTTGTACACACAACATAGAAACCCATGGAGATGGAGCAGACGGTGTTGTGCTCCTTGTGTTCAGTTGGTCTGCTAATCGGGACCAGGGATCCCCCGATCGCTGCCACAATAGCTGAGTTCACCATCTGTGGTTCTCTGACGTGCAGCAGCCTCGCTGAGGGAGCAGCAGAACCGTCTGGCCCAACTTTACCTCAGTCCTCACATGTCCTTACAACCCTAGATGCTTGTTAGGAAGCATCTGCAGATGCTTCCTAACAATACTCATTCTGATTTTGTCACTCTGCAAACACAAATGTTATTGTATTTTATTAGGGTCTTGTGTAATAGACTAACAGAAAGAATCCTACATTTTTAAATAGAAGGAAAATGATACAATAATACTCATAACAGAACAAATATGTTAGAAGCTTTTGTAGCTTAGGGTTTTCTTCCATAATTGCTTTGTTGGTCCATCCATCTTCCTGTCATCTCTGCTGAGGAAAGCAACCTCACAGCACCATGTTGAGGATGGTATGTCCATGCCAGATTGATTTTCAGTGTAGATATGTGCCAGATATATAATTTGTGTGTAGTTTAATTTGGTTTCCTCTGACCGGGATGCCTTCATCTACATATATATAAGCATGTGTCTAAATATTATGTCTTTGTTTTAAAAATGGCTTATATCAGTGCATCAGAGATGCACTGATATAAAATTTGGGCTAATATCCAATATATTTATTGGATATCCTATATATTTATTTTTTGATAACTGATATTGCTTATGTTGTGTTTCTATTATTCTACCCTTTCAACAGCATTAAAAAAACACTCTGCTGACATTGCATGATCACTATCACATGACCAAACAAATACGACATGACCAACCTCTTCCGACTCCAAACAAAAAACAAACGCGAACGACAACGGGATGAAAATAAACAACAGCTATTAGTATCGGGCCGATAACAATAAATAAAAAAAATGAGCAGCAAGAGGACATTGGTTGATTTTTAGGCTTTTGCTGAAATAGATAAACACAGGGGATAAGATCATCTTCACGTTAGCATCGGCTGATCACAGATCTGACAAAATAAAGGAAATCAAAGCTGATAAATGGACTGGATGATGAATCTGTGTGATGCTGTGAGCCAGCTGCACAATGTCTAAGGAGGCCCACAAATAAGGATGACGCAAACTGGTGTGACTTGTGCGTCACAAAAAAAAAAAAAAAAAAAAAAAAAATTGTTGCAGTTTTGCAAAATACAGTAATTTTGATATGGTTCATTTTTTTTAATCAAAAGATTTTTTCAATTTGAAGTGTTTCCATTACACCAATTTATATTCGTAATTTCTATTTTATGGTCAATAGAAATGCAGCTAATGATGTAAAAGTAGAATAATGTGACATGACAATTCAGAAAACTATCAGACATGCATTTGATGTGTAAAAGTGACATAATTCAGATTTTTGAGGAGTGTAAAGATTGGAAGCCGGACGGGATGGGTAGGTCCCGTAAAAGCAGGTTGACAAAGGTTGACCTGCCTGCCTAGCAGCGTAATTGTTGTCTGGTCTACAGATACTCCTACCTGAGCTGGAGAAGTTCTCTTTTTGCCCAGCTGATTAGTTTAGGTTTTTGTAGTAGCATAAGGATTATGGGTTGATGTGAAGCTTTGCACGTTGCTTGTAACCTAATCCTGCATGTGACATAACATAATGTTTTGGAGTGATGTGGGACTTCCTGTTCAGATTAAACAGCTTCAGATAGTCACTGCTGCAGAATGCTGCAACCTTGTGAAACTTTTAAAACCTCCGTGATAAGAATAAAGATAGGGGCACTTGTTGCCATGGTAACTACAAGTAAATCCACATAGAAAACCACAGTGGTTTTCATATTGATTCAGAATACAGAATGAAGACCTTGGTATCAGTCAAAAGCAGGTTGCCCAGCTTCTATCTTCCCAGTGCCAGGTTAGAGGCTTATTGGCCGTTTTTTTTTGACAGACTGACTAACAGACGAGTTTTTCAGTGAAATGGGCTGCGAGCCTGAAGTTCAATTAAAAGCCCCGCTCTGCATGAGAGCAGCATATTTGCCAAACGGGGAGAAAAGTGTAAATCAGTCTTCATGCTTCCTCAGCAACCTGCTTGTCCTTGGGGAGTATTGATGGCTCTGCCTTGACTCATTTTTTTTTTTAAATCACCCATCAAAGCTGCTACATTTATCTTATCCTGACTGGTTGAGGGGGATTTTTATGCGGCATATGAGTGTTTTGGAAACACATGGCTTCATTTTAACATGCTAGCAAGGCTGAAAGCTGCACATGAAAACCACCTGCCTTTTTTCTTCTTTGTGTTCCAAACACCAGGAAAGCAACGTGGCTTTAGCATAGAGTATGCTTTTGTTTTCTCATTCAGCTTTTTCTTGCTTAACAGACTCAGCAGGTCAACAGAGCATTAGTCTAATTCCATTCTCACAATACCACTGCAGACTTTCATTTTGTAGTGGTCAGATAAGGTTGTGTGAATCCTGCTGAAGGAATATAAGAGACATGTTATGAATTAAGACTCTTGTGGGGAACCGTGAACTTCCTGATATTATATTGTTACCAAAAGGGATTTTGTCCAAAAAAGAAAAAAAAAAAACTCTCTTTTTTAACAAGAGGATTTAGACAAAAACAAACACTATTGGCAAAAAATAACCATTACTTAAGGAATGTGACAATATTGATTAGTGAAATAGATCTGAAAGTTGCTGAGTGTCAAAAAGAATCTTTGTTGCCATTCTGCTAATGTTGAAAAGTGTGCCAGTTTAACGATATGAAGCTCACTTGAAATTTGGCTGCGCTGTAAACAACTGTCCTCCACTGAGAAGAGAGAAGTGCCAAATGTGATAGCTGTTGATGTTATCCATACATTTGGAAGTGTATAGATAACATCCGATATGGATGGAGCAGCTTTCTTGATTTCCTTTCTTACTTTGCTAAAACTACAGGTATACTCCAATTCTAAAAAGAGCATAAAATTGGTGTCATTGTTCACGACTTCTTCTGTTCACTGATTGACCCAGTAGAAATTGACTATAATAAGGGGAGTGTTGCTGGAAGTAGGAACTTTTTTCAAGCATAATTGCACAGGAAGGCAATGGAAAGGCGAGTGTTTCCAACAAGCAAATTTATTTTTGGATTTCAAATTTGCACAATTTTAAGGTCAATGGAAATACTTTTAGTACGAGGTATGATAAATATTCCCAAATGCAGTGAAAACAGAAACTCGTCCTTCACAGGATGTTGCTGGTTGGTTCTTGGTGTTAATAAATGTTTGCCTTCTCACCTGTGTTTGTCATGTCCGGATGGTTTAATCAGCTGGGCTTAGAGTGTGAATGAGCCACGGCGGCCGACAGAAAGGGGAAGAGGCTTTTCCCGGGGCAGTACCCGGGACAATGTCAGGTTTGTCTGGCCCGAGTGCACCAACACTAAGCGTCTCGGAACTGGCAGCCTGCCTCGGGACCTACCCATCCCGTCCGGCTTCCAGGGCCGTTCAACCCCCTAAGCAAAGTTCATAAGGCTTCCTTCTGTTTGTGCAGCTATAAAGGAGTCTCCATCCTGTTGTAGCTCAAAGACGAGCTTATGGGCTCGCAGATTCTGGCTCTGGCTGTGCAGAGGAGTGAGAGTGTTCTCAGTTACTGACTCTGGCTGACTGCTTTCATTATAAGAAGATATCCCCCCTCCTCAACACCCTAGCCATTTTCATACCACCTCATTAGATCCAGCTCTGGGCCTTCACTAACAACACTTGATGTCTTCTCAATTTATTCACCTCAATCTCCAGGTTAATCAGCATCCATCCATCCATCGTTCATCCATCATTCATCCAACATCCATCCAATATATTTGTTCGCCAATCCATCCAGCCGTCTATCCATCATGCTTCCAACATTCATACGGAGATCCAACCATCTCTATATCCAATATGTCTGTCCATCTATTCATCTCCAATCCTATCTCTCTCCTTTTCTAAGAGTAACCTCAATATTTAAAGTCTAACCACTGGAGAAATATCTTCATTCATTCATAAATGTGTTAGAAAAGTACAAAGAACATGTAAATCTTGATGTCTGGAAATATATTGACTCTTGGCATAGGAAATGTGTAAAGACTCTGAGTAGTGGTGTTCTGTCTCATTAGGACTGTCAGCTTTTTCCGATTCTCCCCCTCTGCCCTCCGTAACCCCCTACCGAGGTAACAACCTTGTCATCTCAGGCTGTAAGTCTACTCCAAGCAGCCATGCTTTGGTTGCTGTTTTTCCACCGTGGTTACGACCCACATCAGCATAATGAAGCATGACCTTCCTCCCTTCCTTTCATTTTCTGCCTTTTCTCTCTCATTTAAACCCAACCCTCTGTCCTGAGTCCACATCGTACATCATCCAGCACTGAGGTTTGCCCTCTCTCTCCACCTCACCCTGCGTGTCGTGGGAGAAATTTCTCCCCCCGGTCCTTTTTTTTTACGTTTGAAAACTGGTATCGACAGCACAAGCCCTCACTCCATAGTGTCAGATGTTCGACGTAACAGACGTAGTTCCCTTTCTGACGTAGACCAAACTTCTTAAGACTTTTGAACATTTTCTTGCATTGAGGAAGGGGAGACTAAAACAAAAGGTCATCCAACAAAGTGCAGCTCTAATGCTGGCTGACAGTCTTAAGCAATTTGATGTGAGTCTCCAGCAGCATTAGCAGAGAATTAAGCAGATTGTCAGTGGCTGACAGAACGAGCTTGCAGCAGGAGCAAAACTCAACAGATTCCCAGTCAGCAGGGAATCTGGCTTCCCATCCCGGATTCTGCTTTCTATCAGTTCTCTCAGCCGATAATTGCAAATAAACACTTTGCTGAGCCTACAGGTGCATCAAACATCTTTCATTATGCTAATATCGGAAGTAGGAGATGGGGCTGGGTGTGCAAGATGAAACTCACATTCCTCAACGCTGGTTTGTGCACACCCACTGAATAGCCCTTAGATCGGCCTTTGTGGGAGTGATTGTCAGCAGCTTAATGAGCTTCTTTGCCAAGGCCACAAAGCCTTTGCTTTGGCAACATATGTGACTACAGTGCCTCTTCGCCTCCGTCTCCAACCTGCATGATACAACATAGAGCAAGCTCAGCGTTCTTCCTCCCTGTAGACATCAGAATTCCCATAACTCATCATTTTTCTGTTTACTCCGGATTTGCGCGACCCGGAAAAAAGGAATTGCTACTCCTCTCATGGGGACCAGGACTGAGAATGCGAAAGTCCGATTTTGTAAGTAACCATTTGCTACATCTGACGATACCTTCTAGGGAATGTTCTGGTTCCTCCAGGTTCACTTCAGCTAACTCTAACAATACTACGTTGTCTCAATAGGATTTTATTTAATATGGAATACAAGGATACATTAGTTATACTTCCAGCAATATTTTCATTATATCATTGATTGTAGTTCTTTCCTCTTAGTGGTTGTCTTTTAAGCCTTTGATTAATTTTAGTTGACTTTAATACAGCTGAAAAAAAAACTGTCATAGAGATGTAAATGTTACTTGATGTTTTGGAAAAAGACATCGATAGCAGATATTTTTTGGTAAAATCATTTTTGAAATAATTTTTATTTTATTTCAATTTATTTTTATTTTATTTCACTTTCTTGCTTTCAAAATAAGAAAACCATGAAACTATTTCAAAAGCAAAATGTATATGTTTTCTATTATTGTAAAAAATGATGTTTAAAAAAAGGCAGTTTCCAACCTGTTGGAAAAAAAAAAGGAAAAACCTTTTGAAATTTGCTGCAATTACTCCATTAAAAATGGCAAAATCTGATTAAAATCTTGCTTTTGTTATTATGTCTATTTATAAAAATAGTTGATCGTTATTCTTTTTGGCCTGTTATTAAGAGTCATTGAGGAAGGTTCAAACATTTGTTTTAGATGAAGCAGCAACACAAATCATCCCCACCTCATCCAGCTTCTCTTGCACCTTCTTATGTTTGGATTTACAGCACAGCTACTTTATATTAATGGCAAATTTCATGCAGATTAAAACTGTCAGCACTAGAAATGCACTGATCACGGTTCTGGTTTTTTTATTAAGTCTTTGTTCTGCCATCTCTAATTTTACCTGGTTTGACAGCGACAGTCAACAGTGATCAAATAATTATTCCCAGCCTGGCCCCATTTAATGAGTGGTCATTAAACAATTATATGAGGAGCAGAGGTGATGTCACACTTCGTGTTATGAGAGCAGAGTTTTGCTAGTTAAAATACACAGATGACTGTTAAGTTGCCATTTTAAGCTGTCTGTGAAGTTCCCCTCAGGCTGCAGGGTTTGTTACACACATACAACAAAAACAATGGTGAATAGCATTGTGCTGTGTGTGCTGCTTAACCGGCTCAATTTAACACAACTTACGATATGATCATGTGGCTTATGGCAGATTATTGTTCTCTAAATAAAGTGAAAGCCAATGAAGTGGTAGCTGAGTATCAAAGTCACAACCTCATCCAGGGCCCTGGCATCACACTAGAGCTGATTCAAGGTGTTTTGGTGGTGTCATGTAAATGTGATGTTTTAGCTCAGTCAATATCAGAAGATACTAAGGTCCATTTAGCCTTAGTGATTAGCAGAGTTAGCATAGTAGCTGTAAATATGTATTTTCATATTAGTATGCTTCCACAGACTGATTAGTTGTTATTGAATAGGTTCAGATTGCGTGCCTCTGAAAATTAATGTTTTGTCTAGAGTTGGTACCCATGTCCATCCTTTCTAGGAACTAATTATGTATTATCCACAGGGGGCAAGATGGTGAATGCTCTGTGTCACTGCCATGCTTTTTGTTCATTTGTCTTCGGTCTGACCAAGGGTGACGTCACAATTTGTACTGAAAAACAACATTCCACAGTGTCTCGCTGAAACCAGATTTGGCATCCTGGAGCTTTGCTTGGTCTCCCTGTGGAAATGTGACACTGATTCAAAATCATTGAATGAACTATGAATCATGTTGGTAGCAAAGCCTTATGTCGGTTGCCTTGGTTCCCACTATATTTCAAGGTTCATTTGCAGAATTCTGAAATATAAAATTTCTTTGTTGAAATACTTTTGATTTTCTTTAAACACAGATTTGCTTTGAGTCTTCGTTGATTAAAAATGAAAGTGTTTTAAAGGATCATTCAACAGAGTCATAAAAGTGAAATGAAAGACTGTTCGGAGCATGTTAGGATGATGAATCGTCTCCTCCAGAGGGATCAGGGTCACCTTTAAGTCACATTTTCAGCTTTCACAGTCTGCCGCTTTGACCTCAGAAAACCTGAATGTTCACTTGTTTAAACCTACAGCAGTCTAGAGACACAATAGAGAGAGCGGATGAGTTCCAGAGCACTCACTGAACAAATACAGACTGTATCCACACGCAGCTAAAGGTCTGTCTGTGCTGAGCTTCCTGCCAAGGCACATTTACATCAGGGAGGAAAGGGAACTGTGTCATTAATGACTTTAAATAGACTTCCATGACCATTGCTTTGGTTTTCTTAATTAGGATTATTTACCAGGATGGTCATCCTTAAGTGACTATAACATGGATACATTTTATTTGGACCTACATCCTGATGTCTTTGCCTTACATCAAACTGAAATATTCATTTGAATGTAAAATTCTCCAATGCTTTACTTAAAAACTAAACCGTTTAGCCTTAAATCTTTCTATTTGATGTGTTTAATGCAGGCTGTTAGACAGCAGAGAGCCACAGGAACTGGGCCACATATCCGGCAGCTGTGTCAAACAGCTTACCCCGAGTAACACTGTCCAGATGTTCTGCTGCTGCACAGAACAGGATTTTCAAATCATAAATTTGGGGGCGAGGGAACATTTCATTTTATTTCACAGGCTGAAATCCCCGCTTTAATTGCGTGTTTGAGACACCAGGAGGTCAATGGGAACCGAGCAACAAACATTTCCGTCGTTTCTTTGCCACTACAGGGATGCTTGGTATAAATAAATTGCTTGGAGGGCCGACAGAGGTAAGGATTGGGGATATAAGAGCCATCAATCATGTCTTTCTGCGACATGGTTTCATCAGGGTTGGTTTCATCAAACTCAATGAGTTTGATGAAACTCATTGAGTGAGTTTTTCTGTGGACTCTGACTGACTGCCAGCATCAGTCAGTCAGACGAAGAGCGAGAGGAAATATGCTCACTCAAAATATTATTCCTGTCCTCAAAGTCCAGCTCATGAATTAATCTCTATGCCTGCTCCTCTGAGGGGATCACACGCTAATGTGATTATTGTCCAGAGCAAGAGGCACTCCTGGGAGACTTCAAAGAGAGCAGATGAGAGGGAGAGGCAATGGAAACCTGGGATAGGTGCAGTCCACTTTCTGAAACACCTTTCACCTCTGACTTCAGGACGATCAGAACATCTGTGTGTTGCTTATCAGACACGGTTTGTAGAACCTGTCTTGCTCTGTTCAGCTCTTCAGGTTTGTTAATTGAGCACGACTTTGATTGGAAATAATTCAGAAAGTTTTGTCAAATTATTATTGTTTTTTATTCTGCATATTACAGCAGGGCAGTGAAGCAAACTCTTCCATACAAGACATTAGTCATGCTCTTTGCCTCTAGAAAAATGACTGATTCGCTTATGGTTTAAATTCGTTAAAGCTGTTTGTTTTTGTCAAATCAGTTCATACCAGTTTTACTGGAACCAGTTGGTGACATGATCGTCCAGTTGCTGCGTTGCTCCTAGTTAGACCAGGGGCTGCAGGATGGATGCCCCCTTTCACAGGGGACACAGTTCACTCAGGGTCAGAAAGGCTCTGGATCATTAGTTCATGCAGATCATAGGGGACAGAAATGGAGCAGTCCATCAGTGGATCCCTGTGTGTGTGTGTGTCCAACTAGCACTTGCTACCTTGTACCTGAGACACTTTCTCTCTTCTGATTATTTTAGTTTGGATTTGCAACCTCTATACTGGTCCTGTTTGTCTTTATGTGCAGCTCTGCTGTCAGTCCCCTGACACTTCCCAAAATATGAATAGCATTATAAAAGAATTACATTGACTGACTTTTTCTGTAGAATTTGAAGTGGTTGATTTCTAGGTATGCACAATTAAGATAAAGTATTGAAAAACAGTTTTATTTCCAGACTTTATGCTCTGTCTAAATGTCCGTTCTCTTCCTCCATCCATCCATTTTTCCATACTTTCATCTAATAGAGATGCAATTTGAAAGAAAACAAAAGCTGAAAGAAGAGAATCAGGCTGACTCTTTGGTTTCACACTCTACAGCCATTGTTTTTCTCTTTACAGACTGCTTTCAAAATATTTAAGTCAACTGAGAAAACGGCCTTTTGAAAACTTTTGTGGTCTTTCTAAATGCACAAGAAGCAACCCGAGTCCTCTCAGAGTTAATCAGCTCAGCTGTTGTTCTAATTGTGCTCCAATGATCACACGGGAATGAATGCGGTGGCATTCTGGACCATGAGAGGGAAGCGTGGAGTTGCTGTCTACCCATTGCAGGTCTTTAGTAAAGTGAATATATTAATCCAGCCTGACAAGACGAGGATCTGCTTAATCCTATTAAGGGTCTGCACATTTTACAGTAGGCCCGCACTTCTCCTCCTGTTGTCTTTGTGTGAGAAAGGAGCAGATGGGGCCAAATTAGCAACCCAGCCGACTGTAGTGAACTTTGAATGGCTGAGCTTGGACTGCCACCCTGTTACTAAACAACACGATCACAAGTGGAGGGAATTCTTCCAACTTCTTCTCTTGGTGGGAGTACATTGTCTTTCACTTTATATCAGTTTATGTTAGGTGGGCAGTCTTTTCAATTTTGAATAGTATATTTGGATGTTTTCAGAAAAATTAAACACTCATTAATTTACTTTAACATTAGTTTTGAAGTATATTCTTTTTCATTAGTAAATCCAACAAAGACATTTTGTTTTACTAGCAAGGTGTTCTAAATACATAATATTGTCCTTTTATTCTGCATCAGCTGTAAATATTGCTAAAGGTGACACAGTTTATCAGGCATAACAAATCTTTAAAAAGGTGATTTCTATAAAGCCTCTGGGCAACATCCTTAAGCCTGTGTGTGTTTGTTGTGTGTCTGAAAAACTGGACTAAAGTAGTCAAGTTGAGGTGAAAAGAATTGTGTCAAAACCTATTGCACATATAAAAGATATTAAATAGATGTTGTGTTTATTAAATATGGATAAAGCATACTGCCTGTCTCGTTCTCAACCAATGGCTCCTTAAGAACCATTTTGCTGAAGCTAAAACTGCCACTTCCGAAGTTTTGAGTAGAATAGATTTACAGACAAAGGGTGTTTTAATCCTAAATCCAAATTGTGTATTTACTTAATATACAATTTAAAGCTTAATTATGGTGCTGAGTATGCTGATCTTTTAGCAAATTACATTTTCTTTGGTCTAACGATTAATTGAATTCTAAAGTAGCTGACTATTATTTCATCAGGATTAATCCGATTAATCGTGCAGTCCTACAAAAAACTTCCATTTCTCACTGAAGGTAAGGGAATGTAAGGTTGCATACACCAACAATTTAACTGTTGCTTTTGAACCATTGCTTGTCAATGTAAGAAGTAATGGAAACATTGTTTTGATAAACCTGAAAATGGTTGTACCTTTAGTCAGGTAGGTAATAATCAACGGTGCTCTTCAATTGTCAGGGAGAACAAAGACAGTCTTTTCTTGGCCCAGATTGCTTTATTACAGCTCTAGCACTGAGCTGGTTGGGCATTCATGCTGGCCTTCCCACAGCGAGCAGCATTTAACCCCCCACCACCTCTCTCCATCTCAGGGTGATGTGATGGCTCCAGAGAGAGGCAGGGATTAGGAACAGCCTCTGGTCAGTAAATCAGACATTAGTTGAGGGCTGGGCCTCAATGATATAGGCACTATACCCTCAGAGTTCAACGTACACATTATTGCTCACAGCAGTTTGGTTTTGACCGGGCCTCTCTCTCTCAGCCAGATGGCCGGGTTGAGCCTCGACAAATCATTGGGCAGGAGGAGAACAAATTAAATCACCAGGCCCAGTTTGAACTAACTGTAATCCATCTAAGCTGGTGTTAGGAAGGTAGAAGATTTTTGCCAGGACCATAAGTTAATGAGAAACACTCTCTTGTGAGGATTGAATGGCACCACTTTGCTTAACCCGACCAATCTCACCGATAAAGCACAAACTAATTAGAGTGAAGGGCTCACAGTTTCCATTTTAATTTGTTTTCAGCTGCATAAATCACACACTGTCTGAGAAAGATTAAACAAAGGAATGAATGCCCTGGGCTGCTCTTTGAGATCACTTAAATCTTAAACATGAAACTGAAATCAATGGGTAAGAACTGTGATTAGATCGGGTTCATTTGGATTGCGTGCAGTACCTATCCAGAGCATTCATTCCTCTTGAGATTTTTCACACAAATTTTTATCTAGTTTTCACTGATTTTATGTGATTGACCAACACTATGTTGTGCATAATTTTGAGATTAAAACAAAAATGTTCTTGAATTTTATTTTGGAATGCATTCAACTGTATTCAGCTCCCTTCACACAGATACACGAAATTATACTTTGGGCCACAATATCTATGTAATTTGGTGGAAAATCCACAGTTTTTAGCATGACTTGAAAATTGATGTTCACAGAAGCTTTGAATTCAAACTGTCTAAGTTTGATCTGTGTTAATGGTGAATTAATTACAATTTCAGGCTCCAGGGCGTTTTTTTTTTTTTTTTTTTTTTTTTTTGGGTTTAGGCTCTGCATCCATACAGGTCTGACATTTTGGGAGACCTGATACAGTATTTGTTAGAAAACGGGTCTCAGTATGGAATAATTTCAAATGCTAGTTTCATGTTTCAGCATATAATTGCAGGCTATGTTTTTCTAATAACAAACATGTTGCCGTTTGGTGTTTTTTGTGTCATTCTGCAGCATTCTCACAGTGTCACCAATTGCATACCTGCTACCATATTTTCTATGGTGGATGAACATTTTGTCTTAATTGTTTGCAAAGATTGTCTTCTCCATGTGGACAGACTCCAGGTCTGCAAACTTTTTAAACTTCACACGTTACAACTTTGCATTACTTTTTTCAGTATAACACTTACAATCTCTATTAAATAAATAGAAAAAAGGTCAAAGGGCAAGGAATCAGCAATGAGTATTTATTATATTATTTATTGATACCATAAATCATTAGAAATTGGGGACATTTTTTTGTAAAACGATAAATTCCATTGATGTTTGAAAACTCCAAGGGCTGCATTGACATAATTGTTACTTTTATTATTTTTTTCCTCGGGTTTTTGCATTTACTGTTGGGGTTAGTGATAAAAATCACTTTTTCATGTAACTGTTGTTGTCATATGTTACATGAAAAACACACTCAGGAGGGAGACGTAAATGCAGTGAGATTTATTGCAACAACAAAATGTGACAATGAAGGTAGCAGGGAGGAACAGGTGGCGGCGTCGCAGGAAGGCGGATTGGAGAAGCGGTTTTCAGGAGCCACAGGGAGGATCAGAGCACACAATCTCGATGAATCTCCTGGCCAACGAGAATCCAGGTGGAACAGACTGCCAGGAGAACACGGGAAACAGGACCTGAAGGCGGATGACAGGAAAGCATTAGGAACCAGATCTGGTTGGTCTGAGGTTAACTTAGCACAGGTTCTACCATAGGCGAGCAACACTCTGACACTGGAGTGTTGGCGTGATCCTCCAGAAGTACTCCTCCTGATGAAGTAGGTGGCCACAGGTGTGCAGGAGAAACCACCAGTCATGCCTCCTTGCAGTGTCACGACGCCCCCTGGAGGAGAAGCTGAAGGCGTACCTCCAGATTCACAACAGTACCTCCCCCTCAACAACCGCGACTAGGCGGTCCACCAGAAACTGAAGGAAGAGAGGCACGGTAGTCAGCAATGAGGGAAGGGTCCAGAATAAAGGAGCCGGGAACCCACTGGCGAGCCTCCGGACCGTAGCCCTCCCAATCCACCAGGTACTGCCATCCCCGGCCCCTCCGACGGGAGTCCACAATCCAGCGGACCGTGTAGACAGGGCCCCCCTCAAACTCACGAGCAGGAGGAGGGGTTTCAGGAGGCGGGCACAGCGGACTGGTCACCACAGGCTTAATCCGGGATACGTGAAACGTGGGATGAACAGCCAGCGTCGGAGGCAGACGGAGACGGACTGCAGATGGGCTGATCACGGACTCAACTTCAAAGGGCCCGATGAACCGAGGAGCCAGTTTACGAGAGACTGACTTCAACGGAATGTCCTTGGTCGATAGCCACACCTGTTGCCCCGGAACATAGACAGGCGCTGGTCTCCATTTACGATCCGCGAACCGACGGTTCTGTCCTTTAGTGCGGTTGAGTGCCGCCACGGTCTCCCTCCAGATGGACCTGCATCGCTGAATGTGACGCCGCACCGATGGCACCGCAATGTCCCTCTCCTCTGACAGGAACAAAGGTGGCCTATAACCGAAGGAGACTTCAAACGGAGACAGTCCAGTAGCAGATGAAATATGAAAAGTATGAGCATACTCAGCCCAGGGAATGAACTGACTCCAGTCAGTGGGGTTGGTGGCAGTGAGACACCTCAGGGTGGACTCCAATTCCTGGTTCATCCGCTCCGTCTGACCGTACAACTGTGGATGGTAGCCAGAGGACAAACACACCTGGGCTCCGAGAGCCGCACAAAACTGTCTCCAAACCTGAGCCATAAACTGAGGTCCCCGGTCCGACACAATCTCAGCGGGGATGCCATGGAGCCGGAACACATGCTTAACCAAAA
This sequence comes from Poeciliopsis prolifica, assembly GCF_027474105.1. NCBI lineage: Eukaryota > Metazoa > Chordata > Actinopteri > Cyprinodontiformes > Poeciliidae > Poeciliopsis > Poeciliopsis prolifica. Next base: position 181,833 of record NW_026562378.1, read on the forward strand.
GCTGTGCAGTCTGGAGAGCAGAAGGCAGTTTCTTCAATGGAATTAAATAGCAGGACTTCGAAAATCGGTCGACCACAGTAAGGATGGTCGTCATGCCCCTCGAAACAGGAAGTCCCGTCACAAAATCCAGAGCTATGTGTGACCATGGTTGGCTGGGTACAGAGAGGTGGTTGAAGTTGGCCAGAAGGGAGTTTATGAGAGGGCTTGTTCTGTGCACACACCGGGCAAGCTAGCACAAACTCCTTGATGTCCTTGTAACAGGACGGCCACCAGAATCGTCGAGTAATGAGTGCAATTGTTCTGCTCACTCCTGGATGGGCGGAAAACTTGGCGGTGTGTAGCCACTTGATCAACCGGGGGCGCACAGGTGTGGGTACATATACCTTGTTCGGGGGTCCACTACGCGGATCGGGTTCAGTCAATTGAGCCTGCTTGACCAGGTCCTCGACCTCCCAAGTGACTGACGCCACCGAACAACTGGCCGGGAGAATGGAGGCTGGACACTCCTCGGCATCATCGGTAGCATACACCCGGGACAGGGCGTCAGGCTTGCCGTTTCTGGAATCAGGGCGGAAAGAAATGATGAGGTTAAAATGGAGAAGAATAAAGACCAACGTTTCTGCTGGGGATTGAGTCTCTTAGCAGATCTTAGGTGTGAAAGGTTCCTATGATCTGTCCAAACTAAATCCGAATGAGCTGCCCCCTCCAGCCAGTGCCTCCACTCCTCGAGGATCAGCTTGACGGTGAGGAGTTCCCGATCCCCCACATCGTAGTTCCTCTCGGCCGGAGTCAGTCTGCGAGAGAAGAATGCGCAGGGATGGGTCTTGTGATCAGTCTCAGCAAACTGAGACAGGACGGCTCCCACCCCCGAGTCAGAAGCGTCCACTTCAACCACAAACTGCTTAGTGGGATCTGGCTGGATTAGGATGGGTGCATCAGAAAACAGAGATTTTAATTTGATAAAGGCGGCATTAGCCTCCGGGGTCCAGGAAAAGTTCGTCCTTACAGAAGTAAGAGCGGTTAAGGGCAGAGCAATAATACTGTAATTACGTATGAAACGTCGATAGAAGTTTGCAAAGCCCAAAAACCTCTGCAGTTGTTTCCTAGATTCAGGGACCGGCCAGTCTAAAACTGCCTTAACCTTGTCCGTCGATGACCTCACCTGTCCCCCTTTCAGAACAAACCCCAGAAAGAACACCGACGCCTGGTGAAATTCACATTTCTCCGCCTTCACGAACAGTTGGTTCTCCAGGAGTCGTTGCAGAACGAGTCTGACATGCTGACGATGCTCAGGGAGCGTCTTGGAATAAATCAGAATATCATCCAGGTAAACAAAAACGAAAACATTCAAAAAGTCTCTAAGGACATCGTTAATAAGGGCTTGGAAACAGGCGGGTGCATTGGTCAACCCAAACGGCATGACCAGATATTCAAAATGCCCCAGAGGCATCTTAAACGCAGTTTTCCACTCGTCTCCCTCCCGAATACGGAGCAGATGGTACGCATTGCATAGGTCGAGTTTAAAGAAAACAGTTGCTCCCTGGACCGGCTCGAAGGCGGAAGAGAGAAGGGGCAGAGGATACTTGTTCTTGACTGTTATTTGGTTTAGGCCGCGATAATCAATACATGGCCTGAGGGTGCCATCCTTCTTAGCCACAAAGAAAAACCCCGCACCTACCAGAGAGGAGGATAAGCGGATGATTCCGGCGGCGAGGGACTCCTTAATATACGTCTCCATGGTTTCCCTCTCCACTTTGGAGATGTTGTACAGTCGACTTTGGGGCAGATGGGCTCCAGGGAGTAAATTGATGGCACAGTCATATGGTCGATGCGGAGGAAGAGAAAGTGCTTTTGATTTACTAAAGATAGCAGCGAGGTCCTGATATTCCACCGGAACTGAAGCGATATCCGAAGGCTCCGCTTCATGACAAACTGCCGGTGGCGAACCTGCGGATGCGGAACGGAGACAAAGTGAGTGACAACTTACAGACCATGAAATAATTTGGCGTTCAACCCAGTCGACATGGGGATTGTGTTGAGACAACCACTCAAACCCCAAAATTACCGGAGAACTGGTGGTGGGAAAAACAAAAAAGGTCGTCATCTTATGATGATTTCCAGAAACATGCAGACTTACTGGGACTGTTTGGTGAGTTATCTGGTGCAAAGCTTGTCCATCCAAGGCAGAGACTCTTGATGGTGTTTGCAAAGGTAGAGTCTCTATGTTCATCTGCTGGATGAGACTAGAATCTAACAGATTTCTCTCACAGCCCGAATCAATTAGGGCAGACAGAGGAACTGACCGGTCCTGAAATGAAATGGTGACAGGGAGAATAAGTCGAGGAGTTTTTTCGCTATTTTGATAGTCCGCCAGCCTCCTCGGATCTACTGGCGGACTCTGACTTTTGCTTTAAGCGGGCATGTAGCAATAAAGTGGCCGGCCGCGCCGCAATACAGACAGAGCTTAGATCTGATCTGCCTCTGTCTTTCCTCAGGGGATAGACGAGCCTCCCCTAGCTGAGGGCGCTGGGTGAGGCGCGGAAGGCTCATGGTTAACAAAGCCCTCCGCGGGCGAAACTAGCGGCCCCCTCCGCTTGTCTCTAGTCCGGGTGCGGGCTCGGTTATCCCGACGGATGGCCGGGCTTATCAACTCCTCCAACGTCTTAGGTTCGTCGATTGTGGCCAACAAATCCTTCATTTTTCTCTATAAAACGCGCTCTTAAGCGCAGCTGGGTTCCACCCTGAAGCTGCCGCTTTAACGCGGAAATCAATGGCAAACTCCGACACAGATTGAGGTCCCTGTTTCAATGTCAACAGATCTCGAGAGTCGGATGCCGGATCTGACGACTGATTAAAGACCTGTTTAAATTCCTTCAGGAACTCCTCGAACGAACACCCATAATTGGAGGAGGAGAAAAACCTGGCTTCAGCCCAGTCTAAAGCCTTGCCAGACAGGTGGGAAAGGATGAATGAAATTTTTGCGCCGTCATGGGAAAAACTGGAAGGTGAGTGGTTGAACAGAATCTGACACTGGAACAGGAAACCCCTGCACTTATCCATCTCACCTGAGAATTGCTCAGGAGCTGGAGGCCGACATTCATAAGACCCGGACCGACCTGTGACGTCAGTGCTTGGAGCGGGTGTGGGCGCTGGATCGGACTGCTGCGAAGACTGGAGGAAACGAGCGATTTCCTCGAGGCGGGAGTTTGTCTCGAGCTGTCGCTTGTTCATCTCACGTAACGCAGTGTCGTGACTTTGAATCAGTGAATAAAGTGAGTAAAGTCCGGCGGAGTGCGTCTGCTGTGGTTTGAGATTGGTCAGAGTGTTCTGTCATGTTTTGTCTAGCTCGGCGAACCCACATGCGCAGAACACACTCAGGAGGGAGACGTAAATGCAGTGAGATTTATTGCAACAACAAAATGTGACAGTGAAGGTAGCAGGGAGGAACAGAGCACACGATCTCGATGAATCTCCTGGCCAACGAGAATCCAGGTGGAACAGACTGTCAGGAGAACACGGGAAACAGGACCTGAAGGCGGATGACAGGAAAGCGTTAGGAACCAGATCCACTGGAGTGTTGGTGTGATCCTCCAGAAGTACTCCTCCCGATGAAGTAAGTGGCCACAGGTGTGCAGGAGAAACCACCAGTCATGCCCCCCTGCAGTGTCACGACGCCCCCTGGAGGAGAAGCTGAAGGCGCACCTCCAGACTCACAACAGTTGTACTGAAGATGCCAAATGGAAAAGTTTTTCAAGCGCGTCATTTGTTTTGCGCCATGCAGTCACAGCCATAGTATTATCTAAAAAAGATGACAAAGAAGCAATAAAGATGTCCATACCTTAACTTTTGTCATAATTTTATAATAATGTGAAAAATCTTATGTTCTTACCCACCACCCCTACTAACAACACATTTACAAGACTACCCTAGTGTGTACAATGAACACTTTGGTCAAAGGCCTATTCAGAATTGTTGTAGTACAGTCAGACATCAGCACCTTCAACAACTCTTTGGAAATTATGGAATATGAGTTACAACAGTTAGCATTACCCTGGGCGGAAAGACGTATTGAATTGAAACCTGAGGACTGTTGTAGGCTGATAGCTAGAGGTCCTTGTTAGTTTAGGAAGGCTCTTGTTGGGTCACGGTTAATATTATTAAGCATGAATGAGAAGTTCAGAGTTCATGTTCATATAAAAAGAGGCTCAATGGAGCCAAATCAGCGGTCGGTTATTCAATTCCAGCTCCTGACCAGGAGGTTGACCTCAACGCTGCCTATTGATTCTACTGAGGCAGAGGAAAGATTAGACCAGAGCACCAAGAACATTCCAGCCTCCCAATGTCTCTTAGTTGAATATCGTCATATAAAGAAGGTGTGCACCCTTTCACATCTTCTTTGATATTATATAGACATAGATTTTAATTTGGGCCTAAAAAGTTCAACCCAAACCGAACTTAGCCTGATCCGACCCGACTAATTAACTTTAATCATAGTCCTGAGGCCGAAGAAAAACCTAATATTATTTTAATTATGATTTTACTGCTTTGGTTTTTAGACCATAGTTTAAGTAAACATTAAGTAAAATATTTTTATCTTTTGGTTAACCTCTTCCAGCTCCTTTTTGTCACTTGTTCTAACCCCCAGGGTGAGTCATGTACAAATTTTATGGGATGTGTCATACAATGCACTTGTTACAGTCTGATTAACTTCTACTTTGTTACTTTATTCCCTCAACAAGTTTTTTTTTATTATTATTATTATTTTTTAATAATTATATTTCTTGGTTCTCAATATTTTTGACAAATAAACAAATACAATACAAAAACAAAAGAAAAATCCAGTTCTTATAGTTACATACAAAAACAATAGTTATAATAATAATAATAATGGAAGAGAAATGGTCTACACCAGAGCATTTCAGATGTTTGCAATTCAGTCCCCCTCAAATTACAAATCCTCTCCCAAAAAGTGCATAGATTTCAAATCCTACATAAGACATAAAAGATTCCCAAACTTTATGAAAGTTATCTTCTTTATCGTACAATTTACTTGTTTAATAGTCCAGAAATATATAGTCCAGTACTGTATTTAGCCATTGTGATTTACTTGGTGCTTTGTCAGAAATCCAATTCAGTATCACACATTTTCTTGCACAACAAGTAAAAATTCTGTAAAGTTGACGCTGATATTTACCAATAATATCAGTTAAACCAAGTAGAAAATACAATGGATTGAATTGTGTGCCAACACAATTCAATCCATTGAATTCACATTTTATTATACACCAAAAATGTTGAATTTTCCTACAGGACAAGTAACAATGTGTAAGACTACCAGTATCTGTCTTACATTTTAGATATAATGGCGAGAGCCTAGCACTGAACTTACTTCGTTGGAAGGAGAAATGTGCGCACAGTGTAAAATTTTTAATTGTATGGCCTTAACCCGATTACAAATACTTAAAGACTTTGCATTCTTCCAAGCCTTGTCCCATCCCTCCAGATTTATTTCCCACTGCAACTCCCTTTCCCAGACTTCTTTTAAATGTGTTGTATTTGACAAGGGGTACTCTTTCAGTAAGTTATAAAAGGTTTTAATTGAAATTTTTATCCTAGGGGAAAATAGCTGTTTTTCACACACTGAAATTATTTGGTCTACATTGAGTGTGTTTGTTTTCTGTATGAAGTCTCCAATTTGTAAATAGCGAAATAAATCCTTCCTCCCAATGTCATATCTATCCATTAATTGAGAGAATGATAATAACGTGTCACCTTCCATCATGTCAGAAAGTGTCCGAATTTCCTTTATTGACCATATTTTAAAACCAGAGTCTATAGTGCCTGGTAGGAACGTAGGGTTATCACAGATAGGTGTAATCCCTCAACAAGTTAAATGATCTACTCCTCTAGTTACATAATATTAAGTAGATTAACACAACTGTATTGTACATTCTTATTTAGTTTTCTCTATGCTGTATCAATAACAGTATTGTGATATATTTAAAATTAAATAATTTAACTGAACTCTGATTCAGAACCGCACAGCGTTCTGGGGGGCGTATGCAGAGAAAAGGTTTCAATTGCTCAACCTCTCACAGCTAAGAAAAAGGAGTGGCATCAACTAGCTCTTTGGTTACCTAGCAACAACTTGTTGAGTTATTTATGGTTACCTATCAACAACCTGTTGTGTAACTTATTGTTGCCTAGCAACAACCTGTTGAGTAACGTATGGTCACCTCGCAATAACTTGAGTAACTTGCACAGCAGCAGATTCAATCAATAATTATCAACATCGAGTGATAGAAAATGTCTAGCTGTACCATCCAGCTTAAACTGTATGTACTTCAGGCTTATTAAACATGTCACAGAAGGTCGACCTGACCCTGTCTTCAAAGAACTCTCACCTGAATTTCAGGTCAGGCTCAGGCCATAAATCTAAACTCTAATTGGACTCCCTATCTCAGCTGCAACAAGTGTAATTTCCTCTTTGCCATTTTATTTGCAGCCTGAAGCCCTTCTAATGGAATCCCAACATCTTCATGACATCATGTTTCTCTGTTCCCCTATAATCATTAGGGTGAGCTAGCTATTGTGCTAATTACTCCACCGTGACCTGCTAAGCCAGGTCAGAGCTAATATAAGGAAAAGTAATGAAGGGACACTCTAGAGAGAGAATCATTCCTGGCATTGGCGTTCCCATAGCTTCCTTCCTGTCTTCCTCTGGTTAGCAGCCTAGACCTCTCACACTTCTGCTCTGTAGCTGCTGAATGAAGTGCTGCTGTGTTCTCCCTCTGACTCCAAACTTCGCTTTGCTTTTTATGTCTCCCCTAAGGCGAGCCTACAGTATCTGCAGTAATAGATAAAATTGCAGCCACATTCTTGAAGTCATTCAGTCATTGTTGTCCAAAAACTGCATCTCAAGATGAAAACAACATGATTAAATCAGCCGAGCTTTGATGTTAATGTGGCTTCAGTTTTTCCTCTCTTCGCTGCAAAGCTGAACATCTGCCATGCATTATTGAACCCACAAGCTCCTGTTTTTTTTATTTATTTATATATTTTTATTATTGCATTAGAAAGCTGTGAAGCTCACCTCAGCAGACAACAACATATCCAAAGAGGGGGAAAAGGCATATTGATAGAAAAGCAATATCTGTCTGGGTGGAAAACGAGAACGTGTGCCACTCAGCAAAGAGCAGTTGTGTTCCCGGTCAAAGAGGCGGGGGATTTATTATGTGTGGGATTTCCCAGAGTGTGGGTCTGATTCATGGGGGCTTCTTCATCTGTGCTGCCTTCACAGGTACGGCATCTTCAGCCCGTCCCGGAAATGAACTAAGCTCACAGAGGAGAGCGCTGGTTGGTCGGTGAAGTCCTGAATCCTGCAGTGAAACCATGAGGTCACAACGAAGCTCCGGATTGGCTGGTAGGCTGAGGCTGCTGGTGGTCTGCTGCCTCTTTGCCTTTCACACAACCACAGCTATCGATATTCCTCTTGAGGGTGAGTTCAGATCAGACAGGAAATTATGGTTTTGTTTGTGAAGGATAACATCATAAAAGGTATCCCTGTCATTTTAGGTTATATATTAATATTTAGAGCGTCTGGTTCAAAAGCGCGTTGCAAACCTTTGGTAGAAATGGTGCGTTTAATTCTAGTCTCCAGTTCATACAGAACAGAGAAAACCAAATAGAATGCAATGTTGTGTTAATTCATTTTTAGTCTAAACAGAGGAGCCGGCAGTTTATCTTGATAATAAATAAATCAATCAATAAATCAATCAATAAAGGTGCAGAAGTTAATTAGCATGCTCAGTGCACTACACAACTAATGCAGACTAAACTTAACTCACCTTTTATAATGGTGGTTTATTAAAAATATAATTTCTGCTATATACTAAATAAGTTTATAGCAGAGTTGTTATAACATAATTAAGTTTATCCAAGTAAATACATTAAGTGTATTATCATGTTAAACAAAGTTTTAAAAAAATAAGTTCAACAAACGTAATTGGATTATATGTGACAAATTAATACAATTGTGTTTATAATAATGATAGTAGGAAATGAAGAAAAAAGTATTTTTTAACTTGTCAGAATCACAGATGAAGAAGATAAAAAAATACTTTGTCATTGAATTTGCTTTGCATATAGAATTTAACCTTGGATGTGTTAAAGAAGTATCCAGTAATAAATCACCCCACAGAGCTCTGTTATGACTGCCATGCATCATGTAGACCAAGCACATTCACAGACATTATCAGGCTTGTGCTTCATTCTGTCAGATCTGCATGCCTCTCCCTGTTCCCTTGGAAACGCATCTCAAACACATCCTTGTAAATTATTCAAATATTTCCTAAGCCTTGAGGAAAAGGAACAGTTCTAACAGGTTATCTAAAAAGGCTAATGCATTTTGGGATCACTGTCAGACAATCTCTCCTGATTGTTGTTCTTGTGTGTGTGCTTCAAGCCATTCGTGTCGAGAGATCACTTATGACAGGTGGGGATTATTCCCAAACCGCTGACTGTTTTTGTTTTGTTTATTTCCCCCCATGCTACCATGGATTATATAGTTTTGGGTCACGTAAACAGTAAGTTCACTCTGCATTACTGTTGTTGGTATTAAAGGGTCCTCGTTTTCCCTCTGCGATATCTTTACTGACAGTCATGTTCTGAAAGTCATTAATCCATACAACATTTTTTTGTCTCTTTGACAAAATAATCTCAGTTTATGGGTAAATGTTTCATCAGTTTGAGTTGAGCATGTTTCACTTCAGCGAACGTCATCATCATATTTGTGACAATTCTTTCAGTAAAAGGTGGATTTTATTTTTATTTATGTTTTTGATACAGACATAAATCTGATGCACAAGCAACATCCTCAAGCAGCAGCAACAGATGTTTTAAATGTGTTACAGGGAATTCACACAGGCCATTGAAGTGAACACTAGTGCATCACTAGTCCAGTACTGGCCATCGGCTACAAGTACAAGAAATGTTTTTCTTAAATCCGAAACAGGCAAAAAAGCAAGCAGACGTACTCAGGAATATCCAGTCGCTCCATCGACAGTACAGGATTCTTGCAGATTAAAAAATATGTATATATAAAAATATTGTGAACTCAAGTAAGTAGATGTATTTTCCAAATGACATTTTATGTAGAGAAAATTACAACTGATCACCTAGAAAAAAATCCTGTACATCTTTTTTTTTTTTTACCAAAATGTTTTAAAAAATTTTTATGACTTAAAAAAATAAAAACGCTTTTGAAAATAATCCTGACACAAAAGATCATAGTTCATGCATCAAGAGTAAATAAGTTTTAAGTACAAACAACACCTTCCACATTTACGTTTTGTCCTTGTAAATATGTAAAAATAGCCTGTAAATGAATATATTTTTTATAATATGTATATAGACCATAATCCATCTTTGAAAAAGTAGAAAAATCCAATCGATAATTTATTCACTGCAGATCTCATAAAATAATTTAAAAAAAAAACTCATGTTAAAGGAATGAATTATTTTTCAACGTCCTTGGTGATGAATCAGTGACTTCATCGAACAATTCCTGTGAGATAAAAAGGAACTGTTGATAAAAGTTTACTTTTTCCATCTTAGCAAAGTCTTGGGGAACTTTAATATGGTTACCCATGTTTCCATGTTCCCCTGGGGCAACAATATGATGAGACACAGTGGTTCATTTCTCTTGTCACAACAAACAAAATTAAGTAACTTTCCAATTAAGTTAATAATTAATTTCAACATCAAAAGAAGTTAATCTCAACAAGTTACAGAACCGCAATACTGACTGACACCTCAGGTTCAACAAATCTTCATAGTAACAGCATTTTAAGGCTTTTGTTCATCTTTGACACGACTGAAAATACTTGTGGAGGATGCCATATCTTTATAGGTGCATAACCATTATGCTAGATAAAAATGTGCAGCTTTCAGATGCACATCACTCAATAACCTCCCATTGTGACCATCATCTGTAGCGTTAAATATTAGATCCACTATGCATTATGCTTAATTAGCTTTTTTTTTTCTTTTTTAATGTGGAAACCCCAAGCAGACAACCATTAAGCAAAATAAATAAATAAAAACATTTCCAATATGCTGGAGAAGACGAGGATCTTCCCTGACCCCTGCACCGTGTAACTGCAGTGAAAAGAATCCATTAAGGGATTAAAGTGAACACTAGCACAGAACAGAACTCGTGTAATTAACTCACACAGTGAGTGTAAACAGGAACCATCAGCATTCTCAGAAATAAGACAAACTTTTAACAATCAAAGCTTTCAGGATGTCTATTCGGCTTCTGCTTCAGTCACAAGACACTGACAGGATGACAATAAAATAGAATTATTCTTCCGCAGCATCAGGTATAAATTTTAGGTTTTTACAAAACAAGTTTTTATAGGGACAATATTATGCAAAATCAACTTTTTTGAGCTTTACATCTTGTTATAATGTTATTTTTTCATCAAAACATACCCGGAGTGTTGCTGTAGTTTCTTTAATGCATGTTTTCGAAATCCTTTAATCTTGCTTACAACCATTTAGTTGTGATAAACATACTGCCTTCAACCTGGAGTTTCCAAGCTTCAACACTCGGTTCCTTCAGACTAGCCAGCAGCAATCAGCAAACACCTGGTGGAACTGACCATCTGTTCCACCATTCAGTAATATATAAAAAACAACATTAACAATAGTAATGATAATAGCTATTATAACAATATGCTAATGGAAAATACTGTGCGGCTTTTGCAAATAAAAATATAGGATTTGCCAGTTAGGTCATGTTTCCAAAAATGTACATAATGTGCATCTGTACTGAACATCAAAAATGTTTACAACATGCTGTGGCATCACCAAACCAGCCACCTGTCAGTCTGTGTCATATGTGTGCATTCATCATCTGCATTTAATCCTTTTGTATTATACTAATACAAAGACAGACATGGTAGTGCACTGCTTCCCAACCTGTGTGTTCAAATGCCTCAGATTAAACAAGTTAAGGGACCTGGCCTTTTTACTTCTTTGGTAAGCAAATGAAACACAAAGCCCCTGTTGCAGAGAATTTCCTCTGAACAGCAGAATAGGTGATGAGTTTTATTTGATGAACCAGGTTTGGAAGCAGCACTGTAGCAGATAAAACGTTCTTTGACGGGATGAAGGGCCTGCGCCGGGTCTTTGATTCCCATGTGTGCTCTACTGTTCACTTCCCAGTTGAGCAGCTGCCCACCATCACAGATCAGGCTCCCAGCTCCCTCATTGCCTTTCCTTTTGACGAGAGCTTCCCGATGACGTGCGAGGCCAAAGGGAATCCTGAACCAAAGTGAGTTAGTGACTCTTCCAAAGCTTTTCACACAAGAGCAGGGAAGAACACACTATCACATTCCAAACAACAACAGCTCACCATCTGCCTGTTGCTTACCAGGGTTCCCGGTTTGGGCTTTGACACTTTCACGCTTCCTTTGTTCAGATTCCAGTGGAAAAAAAACGGAGAAGATTTTGACCCTTATCTAGATCCTCGGCTGATGAAAGAGGAAAATTCTGGGACTTTTGTGATCCCTAACAACGGGAACCTCACAGAGTACCAGGGAACCTACCGCTGTTACGCTTCAAACAAACTGGGGACGGCCATATCCAAGGAGATTGAGTTCATCGTACCCAGTGAGCAACATTTGTGTTTGTGCTGTGTATGTGTGTGAGTGTGAGCTGCATGAATGTGTGTGTTTATATGTTGTGCCATGTTACAATGTTCTGGAAATTATTCCAAACCTCCTTATTATGAGGAGTGACTGAATATTAATGTAGAACAATGTTACATAGAGTTCAGAAAATGTATGAGAAAGCAGCGGTGCACTGATATCTGTTTTCTTGCCAATCACTGATCTTTAAAAAAGCTGATCTGCTGATATCAATTTATTCTGTTTTGGTTTTAGGATCTCCTACCAGCCCAGCAGTGTATTGGGATATGTCTCTACTAGCTTTGGGCATAAGGATAATGATATTTTTGACCATCTTTGTTTTCCAAGCTCTAAGCCATGAATGAAAGTACCTTTTTAGTATATCTGCAGTTATTTTTGTGCACGTTCTCATAATGAGAGATGAACCTCCATCCCGGTTTTACATCTTCTGCTCCCTCTAGCAGGTTTTAATTCCTGTTCTTAGGAAGTATCCTGGTGAAACAGGATACTTCCTGTTCTTAGGATGAAAACATCCTCACCACCATTGTGGCTATGTTGTCCCTGACCTGTCTCCTGTGTTTCTTTGTTTTCATGCTGATGTTGGTTCACTGAAGAACCTCGGAGGCCAGAAATAGCTGCTGGATTTTTACTGAGGTTCAGTTACATACTGGTGGACTGTGTTTACTCATTAGACCTGTTACCAAGGCAAATGGGTGAAATAGATTTTAGTTAGGGTATATCAGAGGAAAGTGGTGATTGATTACAAATGGACACCACAATGTTACATCTGTGGTTATAAAAAAATAACACAGTGCATAATTGTTTCAACTTCACAGTTCTTTTTTTTGGCTAGTCACATAAAATGTTAATAAAATACATCAAAAGTTTGATTTTTAGAATTATCTTGCTGCCCTCTTCTGGAACAGAAACATAACTGCAGTGTGATTTCAATTAATTTCCTCCACCAACTCATCAGTTTGCTCTGCTGTTTTTTCTGCCAGATGTTCCAAAATTCCCTAACGAGAAGCTGGACCCCGTGGAGGTGGAAGAGGGCCAGCCTTTCATTCTGAAATGTGACCCCCCCACAGGCATCCCGCCCCTGCAGATCTACTGGATGACTATCAGTAAATGATGCCTCATTTCTTTCTCCATCTTCTTTATTAATAGATGCAGTGAATATCTTACCTTCTGAATCACGTTATGAGAGGTATATATAGGCTTTAAAACAGCCCTAAGCTGCAGTAATCCATTTAAACATCCCTGATCTGAATATGTGTCAGTACTCACAATCTCAAACATTTAACTTTAAACCCAATTTTGGAGCTTCACATTGCCAAAGGCAGTCAGTGTGTCAGGAGAAATTCTGCCAAAAAAGGAGAAAAAAACAATATGTTTTAATGCACCACATGTGACTATAGCATAAAGTCATTTTTCCCTTCCTTCTTTAAATACATGTTAACGCGGCAGGATTATGTTAAATAACATTATGATGTTATTCCCTCATCAAAACATACCTGAAGTGTTGCCTTGATTCTTTCTTGTTTGAGAAATCCTTTAATCTCCATGGCAACCATTGAGCCATGCAAAACGCCTGGGTGGACCTAGCACAATCTTCAAGGTAGAAGCTCCTCCTCCTGCGGTTTCCAAAGTCCCACCTCACAGAGCAGTCTTCACCCACTCAGTTCCTTCAGAGTAGCCACAGGCAATTAGCAGACACCTATTGCTTGCAGAGCAATGTTGGTTAATTTCTTGAAGAGACAGAGACAGAGGCCCAGTTTCAAGATGTCAATTGAAATAATTTTTTTTTAAAGTTGTATGTGGTATGTGTAGCGTTTTCATAAAAACTGAAGGTATCAGTAACTTGATTGTGCTATAAAATGGCACTATGTGCCTAAAATAATTTAGTGCTGCCCCTTTAAATGTATAAGAAATTACTTTCTATCAGTTTTATTTCTGCTGCCTTGTTACTCTCAGACCTCCAGCACATTGAGCAGGACGAGCGGGTGTCCACCGGCCTCAACGGAGACCTCTACTTCTCACACGCGGTGGAGAAGGACAGCCGGAGGGACTACTGCTGCTTCGCCGCTTTCCATAGGATACGCACCATCGTTCAGAAGACCGCCATGTCTGTCAACGTCAAGACAAGTAGGTTGCTGAGCCACATGCCATGACAAAAACTTTGACTTTCCATCTCCAACAATCACAAAAATCCATTTTGATGTCATGTTGTCTCATTTATTTGAATGTTTTCAGTCGTTTGGGTTATTTTTTTATCTTTTTATGATTCACCCACATTGTCCTCGATGTGTGTGTCATCCAACTTCCATGTCAGGAGGAGGTGACAGGTCTGAGAGCGGTAAGTTAGAAGAGGGAATTTCAGACTTTTTATCTTTACAGTTCTATGATATTGTCATATTCTTTCTTGTTCACCAGCTAATGCAATCCTGGAGAGGAAACCCTCACTTCTGACGCCCCCTGGTGGCAGTTCAGAGAAACAGCTGGTCAAAGGAGAGGACTTGGAATTGGAGTGTATTCCAGAAGGAATGTGAGTACCACCACATAAAGTGATGACGTTTGGAAAGCGGTTTCATGCTTTAACTTGACTTCTGTCTTTCTGCAGTCCAACTCCACAGGTGGAGTGGATAAAAATTGGTGATCAGCTTCCCGTTAAAGCAAAGCTGGAGAATCACAGGAAGCTGCTGATCGTTCCGAGAGCCCAACAGGAGGACAGTGGGAGGTACATGTGCAGAGCAAAGAACCCACTGGGAGAAGTTGTCCATTACTTCACAGTGACAGTTGAAGGTAAAAGAAAAGTCAATAATTAGGTTAAAACACTTTAACTTTCCTCATCAAATCCACAATATGTAGGTCTCCTTTGACCCTCTGTTGCTGCAGGTTAGGATTACAAACCTATCCTGTCTCTATTGAATTAACATTTGGGCATGCTGTGTGCGTGCTGTGGTGGTGCAGGGAGTTAGCACGCCTCACGCTTGGAGGCCTCAGTCCTCAATGTGGACGTCGTGGGTCCGGCGACCTTTGCCGTGTGTCTTCCCCTCTGTCCTCTCCCTCTTTCCTGTCAGTCTACTGTCAAAAACTGTGAGCCACTGGTGCTGCTAAAAACTCTTTGAAGAAGAAAAAAAAAGAATTAACATTCAGCAATTACCTTTCAAACTTTAATGGTTACTAACAGTTATTTTTTAATCATTTAAACCTTCAGTTTGCAACCAAAAATGTACTAAACAATGCTTTATTGAAATATGAATAAGCATTTATTCTTAAAAAATAACAGAAAAAGATGAATCAAAGTATTTGTTGGAGTAGTAATGACTGAAAACTATTGTCTTCTCATTTTTCAAATTTTGCACAAAATATGTCTTGGAGGTGTGGTTTTTATTTTCTTGTTTAGCTGCCAGTGATCCAATTAGTAGTGGGGTTGATCTTATTTACTGATCTTATCTACTTCAGCAAAGGTCTAAAAGTCACCCTCTGTCCTCTTCTCTCTGCAGTAAGAGAGGTTTGATTGTTAGCCCTGCCTTCCAGGTCACTTCTGCATGTCTGCAGTTAATATTCACCCCACTGTTACCAACTCTGCAACTTTCTTGCTATATTTAGCAACAATTCAGACAAAAGAAATCGGTGTCGGCCAAAATTAGAATCTGCAGCTCAGGCTTTTGAAAGATCAATAATCAGCCAGAAATGTGCAATCAGTGCACCCCTAGTTGTGTCTTTACATTTCAGTCTGTATGTATAATACTGACCCTACATTAAGTAGAAAAATCTTCCCTAAGATGTCAAATTGACTTGAACTGCTGTTGACATGCTTTCATGGTCACCTCATTTGTTTATGTTCAAAGTTCTCTGCCCTTTGATTACATTTTATTTTATTCTTTTATTCATTTATTATATATATATATATATATATATATATATATATATATATATATATATATATATATATATATATATATATATATTATTATTATTTTTTTTTAATGCATTTTTTCACAGATTATATGCTTCATAATATACGGTGACAGCATTGTAATATAATTTAATATAGTTTAAATTATTTTTAAAAGTTATATATCGCAGCTTTAACTAAGTTTACACTCTCTTAGCACACTTAAATGTCACAATTTGCACAGGAACACAAAGTTAGCACCATTGTACTGCAGAGACATAAAATCTTACAAAGAATCTTCAGTTTAGTTTCTAGTGCAAATATCTTAATAGGCTTGAAATAAGACAAAAAACTAAGTTACTAATAACTTTTCAGCAAGATACAGGAGCTTGACTTAAGTCAATAATTCCTTAATATTGATTTAAAAAGTAGTAGTTCCTCTGGCAGATTGTTCAACTTACAACAAAACAATTTTCCCATAAGTGAAAAAATATTCAAGGATTTTTTTTTATTGCCATGTCACCTTTGCTTGTTTATGTTTTTGTTTATGCCAATGTAATAAGTATTTTCTCATCAATATTAAGGAATAATTTTCTTAAAACAAGCTTTCTAATACCCTCAAGTCAAGTCAAGTTCATTTCTATAGCACATTTACAACAGCGTCAGGTGACCAAAGTGCTTCACAACAAACATCACAGGGAGATAAAGATATTTGCTCTACTTTCTCTTCTGACAACTTCTAATTTAGATTTGTCTTATTCTAAGACATTTGCACTAAAAATTCGACCAAAAATACATGTTAGGATTTTATGCTCTTTGAGTGTGAAGACCAATTTATACAGTTTATCTGCAAAAAAAGTTGATTTGATGTTAAGTTACTCTTTAATTCATCCACTCAATCTACAAAGGCTACATAACATTGCTGTGCCTTTAACTGCAGGTTATGGAAAACAATTAGTATAAAAATGATGGTAATTAATTAAAATGCTTGATCACTTTGCACCACTTATGACACAAAAGACAGAAAATCCACAATTACCATTGCTTCACAATAGCTGCTCTGCTGTTCAGAGTTTGTTTAAAAGAGGACATCTACAGCGACGTCCTTGTGAGTGAACCTGAGCAGGTGTTATTGTTTAAGTGTTGGGTGAGAATTACACTTGATTCTAGCATGAGCAGAAGAAATGTTCCTTTGTTGGTCCATGTCTGCAGGCCTTGGATAAAAAAATCCCACAGCATTACTTTATACTGCATAGCACGCAGTGGAGAGGTGACTTTCTCTATGCCAGTGTTTCCCAACCCGGGTCCTCGAGGCTCACTGCCCTGCATATTTTAAATATTTCCTTGCTTCAGTCCAGCTGATCTCAATTGATGTCTGATTAACAGGTGTTTGTTGAACTGCAATCAGTTGAATCAGGCACATTAAAGCAGGTAAACCGCTAAAACATGTAGGTCAGTGAGCCTCGAGGACCGGGGTTGGGAAACACTGCTCTATGACAGTGATAACATGGAGATGACTGTGTGTTCCCAGGTCCTCCTGAGTGGGAGTCAGAGCCACAGAGCCAGCTCAGTATGATCGGCTCCCACGTCCACATCAAGTGCTCGGCCCGTGGCATCCCGGAGCCCACCATCACATGGAGGGTGAACGGCCAGCTGCTGCAGGGTCAGTCCCACCACACTGATCATGCAACACTGCAAAAACACTGGAACTTACCAAGTATCTTTGCTCTGGTTCCAATCAATTAGGAGTTTGGAGTGTCAGTTTGTAATCATTTTGTTTTAGGTAATATTGTTTATTTGTAGGTTCCTTAGCACAGTAAATTGCATGTTTTTAATTATGCATTTCTGGTCATTATTGAGTTGGTAAGTGATGATTTTATTAACTTCTGGTAGATTATCTCACCTTTAAGATAGGGAAATATTATGATGGTGGAAGTAGTACTTTTTCATCAATATAAAGAAATTATTAACTTAAAATAAGCTCTTATGTTTTGCTGAAAAGTTACTTTTAAGTTAGTTTGTCTTATTTCAAGTGCACTGAGATATTTCTACTAGAACTAGACCAAAATTACTTGGTAAGATGTTGTGGTTTTGGAGTGTAAAAGAAAACTTTTCTGGTTTTGGCTTTAAAACAATAGAAAAAAAAATGTCGGAAAGTTGAGAAAATTAAAATGGAATCAACTGTGTTTTCTGGTTTACCTTAATGGAGAAGGATTGTGGTATCTGAGACCTGGCTGACCGGTTTCATTTATTTCACTTCTCATTTCCTTAGTAGGCTCAAATGTCTCGGTTTTTAATTTTCTTGTCCTTCAGAGCTGTGCTGCTGCTTCAAATGGAGCAGCATTTTGGAAGGTTTATTTGCCAGACCTGACTTGTTTAACAGTTTAGCTGCAGCTAAACTGTTAAACAAAGCTTATATTCAGATCATTGTGGCAAATGAGCACTAAGAGTGCTCATCTCTAATCTTGCATTTAAATGCAGTTGGAAGAGGATTGCTAGTATAAAATTAATAAATATTTTTCAATTTGTTTTATAGTTTTATTCAGCCAACATCTGTAAGCATCCTTACAAATTCCAACAATGTGAAATAAACACGTGAAAGCAACTGATAGCCTCAAAAATCATCGTCCATGAATTAATTTGACTTTAGATGAGACAAATGATTCAGTATGAGATTCTCACATTGAAATATCACTGTATTCATTTTATACAGAATTAGAAATGCATGAAAAAACACAAATAAACAAACCAATTCTATTTTTCAGTGACAAAATAATGTAATGCTAGCAGCATTCCTTTAGTGAATGCTTGATCAGTTGTGGCAAAGGATGCATCTGCTGATAAAGAACATGTGAAAAGTTCAGCACTTTCTGCTCAACTTCAATTCAATTTATCAATTGTTAATTTAGTTGATGATTATTTCAATAATCAACTCACTACAGTTAATCTGATTAATTGTTTCAGCCCTGTTCCAAATATTAATAATGTAAAACATTTGCATGTGGCCTGTTGCAGACTCCCCAGCAGCCAACAGGAAGATGCTTGGCGATACCATCTTTTTACAGAACGTCAAAGCCTCTGACAGCGCCGTCTATCAGTGTGAGGCCTCCAACAGACATGGGACCCTTCTGTCCAACGCCAACATCATGATCATGAGTGAGTAAAACAACCTCTACTGAAGAGAATGAGAAAAACAAAAAAATCTCTGCAAAGCTTTTGTGAGGATGTGTCAGACTTCATCTCCGGAGAGCCGACATGCACTCATAGAGCGATGAGGAACCAGAACGATGTCTGCTGGCTGCTTCACTCAGCCTGGCTGCTCTTCCAACAAGAAGCAACATCATTCTGTTCTCCGCCATTTGTATGTTAACAAGTTCAGCCTACATTCTGTGCACATTTCAGCACTATAAGACCAGCACAGGAGTGCAGATAAAACACAGTCCAGTGCTTTCTGTCTCCGTGTGGTGTTTCCGCTCAGTGACACAGGAGTTAATAAAGCCAGACAGCTTCTGAATGCTAGGTCCTGCTTGCTTCTGCTTCACCAAACAAAATGGAGAGACGGAGCATTTTAATGGGGACGCTGTTGCTCAAACTGATGAGGTGCATGTGCTCCACAAACTCATTATTGCATTGTTTTCTGCTTTCGTTTTATGTTCCCATTCGTGACAACCAGACTGCCGAGTCATTTATTTCACTTACACAAAGGAATTTGTAGTTAATACACACGTAGAAGTTCAAATGCTGACACCTGATTTAACCTGCAGTTGCCTTTGCTGTTTTTTTCTAGTGTCTGTGCTTCCTTAAAAAGTCTCAAATTTATGTGTCTAAAATTAAGACCAGGAATGTCTTAAATTCATAAAAATGTCAGTTGGCCTTTAAAACATGAATCACAGATTTTAAAATGTATCATGGCAGAACAATTTAATGTAGTTTTGTTTTCTATATGGGACTTTTCTGTCAGGGAAATATTTCAGTTGCACACAGTTGTTGCATTCCTCGCTAAAAATGATGACAAAAATCTACATTCCTTATTTGCCAGCTAATCAGCCAGCTACATATTTTACCTCTATCATGGGCACAAAGCCCAACCATTGTCCAACTATTCCCAGTATATGTTTTTTTTCTGTCTTAAATGTCATTCAAAAGGTCTTTAAAACCTTACATCCATGTGTCCAAAATGTAGGCCTTAAATTGTCTGAAATTCATTTGAAAAAAAAAAATCTTTCACCTTAAATATGTTAATTACAGTTTGTAAATTTTGGAATGGCAGTATTGTTTGAGTCACACACAAACAACAACTCCAGGCTGACAGTTTTTGTTATGCAACTAGCTCCAATCATCCTGTATATTTAGAGATTTTTTCAGTCTTAAATTTCTTTCAA
Organism: Poeciliopsis prolifica; assembly: GCF_027474105.1. Taxonomy (NCBI): domain Eukaryota; kingdom Metazoa; phylum Chordata; class Actinopteri; order Cyprinodontiformes; family Poeciliidae; genus Poeciliopsis; species Poeciliopsis prolifica. Next base: position 201,809 of record NW_026562378.1, read on the forward strand.
ATTAAAAAAGGTCTTTAAAAGTCTTAAATTTGAGTTACTGAACCCTGCAGACACCCTGGGTTAAAAAGATATCACAACCTTTCAGGTTGTGATATCTGCAACATCTTGATTTGTACACACACAAAAAAGCAACATCTTGATTTGTACACACACAAAAAAAAGCAACATTTTGATTTGTACACACAAAAAAAGCAACATCTTGATTTGTACACACTTTTTGCTCTTTTAAAGATGTTATATTTTGTGGTTTTGTCCTTTTCAGACTTGCAGCCAATGATTCTCACCAGTAACAGGGAGTTTTACTCTGCAGTGGAGGGACAGAGAGTGATGATGCACTGTAAGGTCTTCAGTTCCCCTCCTTCAGCAATCACTTGGTAAGCCCAACACACCAGCAGGGAGCAGCAGAGTCTCAGTAGGTTCATTTGTGTTGAGCCCTACTAGTCATATTCCAGACATTGTTTTAAAACATGCCACTTGCTGTGCAATGGAAAAGTATTGGCACCCCTTAAACATGTCGGTGTTCTGTCACATGACAGCTGCAAACTTGAATGTATTTATTTAACAGACCAGAGTTGTTAGGGTTAAAACCTGTTGAACATACTTAACAAAGACAGAAAAGACAAAAGAGTCAGTATTCTTGCTACTCGCGAGGAGACCGGACATGGATGTGCTTCAGTCACAATCTCCTACCGCTCTGAAGCACATTTGTCCGCTCCTCTCCTTTTATTGTTTTCAGGATCCCTAATCACAAGGGCACTGTAGCTCTAAAAGGAAGGGTAAACAATTCATCACACAGCTACAGTGCCAGTTCTCATTTCTTAACTAAGTGTTAGGGATCTGTGTTTCTTTATCTTTGAAGCAATGAGTCTGTCACCTTGGATGGCCAGGGCAACATCCAGCCTGATAGGAAGAATGGGTCGTTTACATACAACCCAAAGTCTCAGGAACTGAACTTTATGACCCCAGAGACAACAAACAACTGTAACCTCAGGAGATGCAAAGACAGTACCTTGAGAATGTGTATTGTGTTTGTCACTCCTTCTATGCAACACAATTATCTTGTAAGTGATAATCTCCTTCCAGACACATCAAACAGAATAGGTAGTCAATCTTCACACTAACAGTTTTACAGCATTCCAGCAACTCAACAAAACAGAAACATTCTTAATCCTATAATGAGATTAACTTAAAGGAAATAAAATAAATATAAAATAAAGATACATTATAAAGATCAATGAGAATAACAAATATTTGATTAATTATATCACAATTTCTCCAACAAGAGTCTGCAACCTGAAACTTTCACAGCAGCTCTTAGTAACACTGACTTAAAAGGATTGAGTCAACTAATATTTTGAAATAAATTTAATAAAAAGTGCTGGTTTAAACACTTTTTTTCTTATAATAAATTTATATTCTGTGATTGAATCAAATTAAAGAAGACAATGGTATTGTTTTAGATCTATTGTTGTCATTAAATTGAAAACCATATGCTTTTTTTAAATTTTCCTTATATGTTTATTTCAAATGTAACAAGATATGCCAATAATGTGGAGCAGTAAAACTTCTGCAAATATTTTATGTTTTTGTTTATTTTAAAATCTAAAATGGGGTTCTTTAAAAATCACAGTAGATTTTCTGAAGCAGATATTTATCAAAACATTTGTTTTTATTAATTTTTAAAAAATGTCTTTTACCTTTTGCGGCTCTAAATACGTTTTTATGTAGTTTTCCTTTCATTTTGTGAAATGGAAGGAAAAAAACTTTTTTCTTGTTTTTTGTTTTTTTCATTTTTAGCTTTGGAGGAAGACATTTTTTTACAACTAATCATGAAATTAAAAACTTTGGTCCTAAAGGAAACGATGCAATAATAATGATATGATTATATTATTTTTTTAAATATTTTTTTCTTGTTTTTACTTTTTGTCTGTTTGAAATAAGTAAAGAAATATGCATATAATAAAAAAACGACACAGTAATATTGGTCGTAAGACAACAATACAGAAAGGTGGTGATATCAGATCATATCAAAACTTATATAGATTATTTTATAAACTTTAAAATATTATTTCTCCTGGGAAATATGGTGGTGGTAGTATCATGGCATTTGGGTTAGAAGGTCAGAGATGAAAAGGGGAGATGGGGCGGAGCTAAAAATAGGGAAAGAAAGCTGAAAAAGTAATGGTTGTAATGGTTGCAGATAACAACTCCAACCATTACAACAAGAGCGCCAATGTAAAGATTTCCTTGTTTGTGTGTTATTTTATACTTCTATCATGTTCGAAATATATGAATATAGTAAATAAAGCAGATGTCTGTGCTAGAGCGGCACAAAATTTGTGCCAAGTCACAAATTCTCAGACTTAAATCTGAGAATTTGTGACAAGTGAATCTCATAGATCCCCTGTCTAATCTAACTAAACTATTTTGCAAAGATGAATGGACAAAAGGTTGGTAGAGAAAGACCAAGGGGTGGACGATATGGACGTAAAGTTTTACTATGATATTTTGAGGTAGTATTATGATAACAATAAAAGTGAAAGCTGCTTTGGTTAACTGTATGATTTGTAAAATCGACTCAAGCATTGGTTATGGCACAGCAATAATAACTCCACAAATATAAATTCTGCTCTTAATAAAAAAGGGTTTTAAGAAATTTTGAAAATTATTAGAATTTATTGTGACAGAGATAAAATTATCATAATAAATTTATCACAGTAAATGGTAAACCGTAAGATACATGCCCACTACTAAAAACACCTGAAATATCCACTGCATCAAATGCAGTATTGAGTCAGATTTACCAAATGCAAATACATTCTACACTATTCATGTTTGTATTGATAAAAATATTAAACGCCATCATTCCACTTCATACACTGCTTTGTGTGGATCTATGACAGCAAATCCCATAAAAATACAAAATATAGAATTTTGTCTTGGTAACAGGACAAAAAGTCTCAGTTTACAACCACACATGTAAAAGTGTTTCACCTGTATGTGTTTCATCTGTATATTTTCTTACAGATGCCTTTCTTCATATGTATTTGTACTGAAGTTACCTCAGACTGAAACTTTTTCTTTTTCTTCCTGTCCTCAGGAGCAGGGATGTCTCCTCTGAGTCGTTGGTGGGGCCCCGGTTTGCGCTTCATGACGACGGTTCGCTGGAGATCCACTCGACTGAGAAAGATGATGCGGGACAGTACACCTGTTTGGCTAAAAACATGGAGGGTTCATCTGCCATCGACGCTGTGCTCTACATAAAAGGTAAACACTCGTTCCTTTGCAAACGTGGTAGCCGCGGCCCACGGTGTGTGTGCTCTGTAGCTAACTCGTCCTTCCTGTGGAAGATCCCACCAGAATAGTGGTGGCCCCAAAGGACCTGCAGATCTTAAAAGGCAGCGCAGCCCAGCTCTCCTGCCTGGCAGAGTACGACAAGTCCTTCAGCAACGACTTTGAGCTCCTGTGGGAGAAAGATAACACACAGATAGCTCTCAACTATACAGAGAATCCCAGGTAAGACACAGAATTTTGTTTATTTTTAAAACATGGCCGACTTGGTCTCAGCTCAAGTTGTAGTTTTCCTTCTCACAGTGCTTGGAAAAAAATATTCCAACCTTTTGAATATTTTTCACATTTCACAAGCAAACTTTAAGGTATTTCTTGGAGAGTTTTTCTTGGGGACTAACACAAAGTTCAAGAAAAGGAAAGAAAACAATACATATACAAATCTGAAAAGTGTGGTATGAATGATTACTTACATAATTTACTTACTTTTTAATCTTTCTGGACTCTTTTTCTGTCACTTGTCTGGATTTAATGGATTCTGTGTTTTTTGTTACTACTTCTTACACTGAAGCTATGAAGAGTTGAAATTATTTATTTGTAATGAACACATAAGCTTCAGTTTTCACTTCTTCAATTTATGTAACATGAATTCTTTTTATTTTACTTCGTTTTGAATTTCTTTGATTTGCATTAAGAATGTTTATTATTATGTGTGCAATTGAGTGTTTTGGACCAAATAAACTATTTGATCCAAATACACATGCATTTTCCCCCCCTTAATGTTTCTAAAGTGTGTATATAACCACATTTTATTTAAGGTTTCAGAGTTCAGAGGGTGAATGAATAAACATGGCTCACTTTTCAGATTTTTAGTGCTAAAATAATTAAACATCCATCATATTTTGTTCCTTTTTACAATAAAATTATGTGAAGGTGGAAAAGTTGAAAGGGTTTGAATACTGGTTCATTATTGATTTTGTGTCTGGATTTCTGTGAACAGATACATCATGGAGGACGGCTATCTTAACATCAGCGACGTTAACCATGGAGATCAGGGTGTGTACAATTGCGTGGCGAAGACTCCGCTGGACAGAGACACAGCTTCAGCCTTCCTCATGGTGTTAGGTAAGGACATGCTACAGCATTAGCAAACCCCAGAGCTCTGGATTATTGTTTGCGAAGAGATCAGAATATCAGAAAACACAGAGCAGCTGCATGTCTGACAAGACACAGCTGACGCCTCTCGACCAAAAACACATCGTGCCGCTGATTCAGCTCGTTTCACATCCTCTGACTCTCAGGACAACTTGATTGAACATTTGCTGCTTTGGCCTTTCCTTGCTAGCAGAGATTGATGGCCCTATGTGTGATTTTGTTTTGTTCTGTTTGGTCGATTTACAGATGTCCCCGTCGCTCCAGAGAGTTTGGTTTTATCTGAGCACAAGAGTAAAAGCGTAAAGCTGGAGTGGATTCCCGGGGACGACCACAACAGCTCCCCTACAGGTACATGGTGTAAATGCACGTCAAAGCAGCAACGCCTCTTTGACGCCATTCAGTCCAAACGTGAATGGCGTTTGGACTGTTTTTTGCTCATCATCATGCTGCATACATAATAAAATTGTTGGATAAAATCTCAAATCCATTATTGATTCATGCAAACATGAATTGTGGTTTGTGCCCAGAGGAAGAGAGAAGCCAGGTGCACTCCCCTCAACGAAGGATCAGATAAGTGATCCTTTGGAAACGGGACATTTTGATTATGTTTGTGTTTCTCACCAGAATTCGTCATCGAGTTTGAGGAAAACAAGTGGGAGCCAGGAAACTGGAAGGAGCTGCTCCGAGTCCCTGGGAACCACAACTCTGCCATCCTCAGGCTCCATGGTCACATTGAGTATCGCTTCCGTGTTTACGCCATCAGCGCCATCGGAGCGGGGCCACCCAGCGAACCCACGGAGAGATACAAGACCCCCCCGTCAGGTGGGACACGCCCTTCTCTATTATTCCACACTGTGATACGTTCATACATTCCCTGACAACTTTCAGCATCCTTAAGAAGTCTTAAATTAATTTGGCTAGAATGGAGGTCTTAAAATGTCTTTGGTTAATAAAAATCAGGGTCCATACACTTTCCCACAGTAAAAATCAAGCATGTTAAAGGAAAGTTTTCCAACTTTTGCTGCACTAACTTTGATAAAAACAATTCATATGAACTACAGAAGACCGTTTCAAATGAGATGGTTGAAGCTACTGCTAACTAGTAGCTAATAAAACTTTGCTAGCCTGGGTTCACAGTGTTTGTTGTGCTTTCTCTTTATGCAGTGAAGTTCTCCCAACCATTCTGTATATTTCTATTTTTTTTCTGTCTATCCAAGGTGGCATTAAAAAGGTCTTAAAACATCTGAAATGTGACTTGTTGAAACCTGCAGATGTCCTGTTAAAGGGAGCCACTCTTGTTGAAAATCTGCTCTCTTTCATGGCCGACGTCTCCCACTAACAATGCTGACAAAAATCCATATCCTTTCTTTTTTACAGCCCCTGACAAAAACCCAGAAAATATCAAAATCGAAGGTCATTTGCCACATGAAATGAATATCAACTGGGAGGTAAGAAGCAGAGCCTGGCCTTTTATTACCCTGTTACTTCCATATTCTGCAATTCGTCCTACCTCTGCATAGCAAACTTCCCCCACCCCCACGCCTCCTTCTGCTTCAGATCATAGAATTCCTCTCAGCGATCACAGATGAAGTTTTATCAATGTTTCATTTGCAAGCAGCAATAATTTAAGAAGCAGAAACGGTCCATTTCTAATATTTCCACGTTCTGTGGAGATCTGAAGAAAAACCTTCTTATCTGGGATCACTGTGAATATGTTTCTATTGAACGCGGCTCCTTCTCTTTGATTAGAAACCAAAAGAGAAGGCTGTGAAGAGAAAACCTTTTAACACTGGCAGTCATCCATTTGGCTTTTATAGTAGAAAGATGAATCTCTCCTTCACTTATTATCTGCTTGCCATGTCTTGGTAATGTAGCCCCTGATTTGTGGATTTCAGCTCTCCCTCTATTAATGATTTGCTTTTGTGGATAATAGCATCTTATTCTATTTCTCACACTTTTGAGTCCTATGAGGAGATGAGTCTTTTCATCTGCGGCATTAAACAAAACTGACCACGTCTGCGGCTCCATTGTTTTATTACACATTGTGATGAAATTCTCCCACAGAGCCATCGCACACTCCGGGGTTTGACACCAACCGGTAACAAAACAGCAATGAAACTTTTCTATTCTTTCTGTCTCCACCATCCAGCCGCTGCTGCCCATCGAGCACAACGGCCCCGGCCTGGAGTACAAGGTGAGCTACAGGCAGCAGGACGGGCAGGAGGAGTGGACAGAGCACACCGTGAAGAGGCACTCATTTGTGGTGCGAAAAACACCCACCTTCATTCCCTACGAGGTTAAGATCCAGGCCAGGAACAACCAGGGGTGGGGGCCCGAGCCCAGGATTGTGAGCGGATACTCAGGAGAGGACTGTGAGTTTTGATGGAAGCCCCTGTTGTTCATGTTTCAATCTTTGGTGACTTTATGGCACAGGAAGGAGCTGGTTAACAAGGATGCAGTTCAGAGATTTTTTTCTCTTTCCTTTTTAAAGGGACATAATTATGTAAAATCCACTTTTTTAGCTTTATATCAGATTATGTCATTCTCTCATCAAAAAGAAGCACTGTTATGATGATGAGAATAGGAGCTTCTTAAAAAACAGATCAATTTCAAGGCATTAAAGTCAAACTTTTTTTAAAGTGACTTGTGGTTACTTGGTTGTGCTGTAAAGTGGCTTTAAAAAAGATGCAAAAAACATACAAAAAGCATGTAATTTATCCTTTATTCAACAGGAAAATAAAATTGATGATAAAAAATAGTTAGAGATTAGAATTTAGCATTAAATAATCTAGAATAAATTGAAGAAAATCATCCTCAGGACCACTGCCATGTTTCACTGGGAGCCAGAACAGACTCCTCTAACACTAAACTCTGCTCAAAGATTAAACACATCATGAAGAAGATGTTGCTTAGACTATCTGCTCATGTATCACTCTTTGTTTCAAATCTCATTTCACACAATTTTTACATTAACAAGACACAAAATTAAAGAAAATAGAACATCCTGACACTTAGCTGAGAAATGGTTGTTTCATAAAATAAAATAAAATGATGTGAGAATTGAGTTTGTACAGTTTGGACTAGAGAAGAAAATGGAGGAAAAAACTGTAATTAAGTCTTAAGCTCGTTACATTAAGCTGAATGTTTTTAATCATAAAATCAGATATTTTAGATGAACAGACTTCACAGATCCAGACAAGAAACGTAAAAAATCCAGCCCATCTTATTTATTACTTCCATTTTTGCAGTGTATGCATAGTATGTTGGAGTTTGAAGGGAGCATCTTCACATTTCTGAGCATTTTCTGCTGCACTGTTGTAGTCCAAAAAAAATCAACTCAGGCATTGGTTGAAAGTAAACTAGTTATGTACCATAAAAAATGACTTCCACTCCTTAGAGCAGAGGTTCATATCCTGTTTTCATCCTGCTCTGTTTTTTTTTTTGTGTAAATGTTGTTTTTTGCTTATTTTAATAGAATTATGTGAACTGTGCTCTGCCCTGTCAATTCTTTGGTGACACTTTTGGCTTTTTTTTGTTACTTATCTTAGGACAGAGGGTGAAGTTTAGCTATTCTGCTATTTCCTGCATACTGACATTGCCGTAAATTGTGGTAATGTAGATTAATCTGCACTATTCTAACAAAGTAAAATAAAATTGAGTTAAATAAGTGCACATTATTAACTTGAACACATCACCCCCACTGTGAAACATAGTGCTGGAGATACTTCTCTTCTTCATGTGGAGAAGAGAAGTATCTCTTGTGGATAGAGAAGAGGCAGATTGTTTCAGTTTCGGACCTAATCTTGATTTAATGTTCAGGTACAGCTTGGCTCTAGGGTATTAAGTGGGGGTAAGTTGTGGATGGAGTTGGGGGGGGTGTAGTGAATGACTTCCTCTGAGGCTTAAAACTAGGAGTCACACAAACCTGTGCTTCCTGTGTTCAGCCTTCTTCTGGACTTGTCCTCTGGAGGTCATCTCAGGTCATGACTCCTCCTTAGTGTCGTGTGTTGTCATTCATGTAGCACTAGCTCATTAGCCTAACCTTGTAGGTCCGTTTTTTTTTATAGATATCCATGAGAGAAGATTTGTGAATCATAAGTGTGTTTTGTTTTTGGAGATAATTAGGTTTTCTTAGAAAAGCTGCTGTTCCTCAAACTGTTACTGATTTTGTGTATTTGCCTCTGCAGTTCCCTCTGCTGCACCTGACAACGTAGCTGTGGAGGTGATGAACAGCTCAGCGGTCAGAGTGACCTGGACACGTGTCCACAAGGACAAGCTCCATGGACATCTGGGAGGCTACAGGGTAATGCCTCAGAAAACATGGCTTTGCTTTCAGACGCAGCTTAAGAGGAGCGGCCACAACCTCGCTGCTCCCAACATGTGTATAACGTAGAAACTGCCTGTCCTCTGCTTCAGATAAACTGGTGGCGCCTGCGCAGCCTGGTGGACTCGAAGAAAAGCCACGGAGACAAACACTCTCTGGCGTTCCCCGGGGATCGGACCCATGGTACTGTGCCGGGCCTGACACCCTTCTCTGAGTACAGCCTCATTGTCATGACCTTCAACGGGCGAGGCAACGGTCCGGGCAGCCAGCCGGTCAACTTCAAAACCCCAGAGGGAGGTAGGCTTGTGGAAAAGCAGCATGAGGCGCATTGATTCACTGCCTCTGAAGGAAACATCCAATAATAACCAAGAAAGTAGGTTACTGCTGCCGACAGTGCTTATTGTGTGTGTTTGTTCTCCGTCCCACAGTCCCAGAGAAAAACCCAGTTTTGAGGGTCACAGATGTAAAGAGGAACTCTGTGTCTCTGGCCTGGGCCCCTCCTTTGGAGCCCAATGGGATTCTAACAGGATATCTACTGGAGTACCAGCTCAGTATGTATTGCTCAGGAAAATGACATGCTTTCTTTTTGTGCTTCCACCACAAGGATTATAAATATAAGTGCATAAATATTTAAGTATTTACGGTTTGGGGACAGTAACAATATCATGAGCCTAGTATAAAACAAGTGAGATTTTTATGCTTAGTTTATGCTTCTTTTGTTACATGAGACTAAGTTTAGGCCAGTATGGGATTCTCACTGGCTGCGTTTCCATTGACTACCTTGACATTTTGAATTTAAACTTGCTGAATGAACACATGCCGGTTTCAAAAAAACTTGTTTTCAATACGAAGACTGATAACAAAGAAGAAAGATCAGATGCACAGGGGTACTTTCTATGTTAATGAAGAGCAAAAAGTCAACAGCAGAAGAGGCAGAACAGTTAGTTATTGGCAGCATTATCTCAGCCAGGAAGGCACCACAACTCAACAGAATGCTAGACCAAGTGGAGCTTCAATGTGAAAAAAAAATAACAGGGACAACATAAACCAAACAGCAAATAATGTAAATTGGAGAGTAGTCAAAGAAGAAAGTGATGAAAAATGGTCAGTGTGTCCTCCAGCCAAAGCCTGTGGCAGCATCAGTGCAGAAATGGGTCAGGATAACTTAAGCTAGTCTAACTAAAAGCTTTATAAAAAATCTAACTTTTAGACCTACTTTCAAAAGTTGACATCAATTTGACATAATTTTTGCTTGATTTTCAGGATCACAAATTGGCTTTTTTCCACATTTATCAAACTTTGTTAGATACAAATGTTTTCAAAGAAAACACTTTATTGTGATGACAATATACTATTGTCATCACTAATAACATATAAAAAAAAATCTGCCCACACACTTACAAATTAGAAACCTTTCTTTTGTTCAAGATAACAAACCATTTTATGGTTTAGAAGCTGGTTCTTTTTAGGAAATACAAAATAAATAAATAGAAGTTTTGAAACCAGAACCTTTAAAATGTTGTTATACCATCAGACCAAAACTCGATCCAGCCTAAATTAGAATATAGATGTATAGTTTTGGACATTGGCTTTAAGAGGGATGTCTGAAAAGACAGTAGGTGAGTTTCTAGCCTGATGTTGATGATTGTGCATGCAGCCCTTGATCTTGAACAGAAAAACATATTCACATGTTGAGCAGGACAGGTGTTTTGCATCACAGTCATGAGCATTTCTGGCTCAGTCTATTAGAATCTGTTTAGCTTGCAGTTCTTGAGGACGTTATCCAGACACATCACATGTCCAAATGATTTGCTGATCTTAAACCGAAGTCATAACAAAGGTAATGTCCAACTTCTAATAACATCGTGGTGCAACATTTCCCCGGCTAATTGGATCTGATTTGGTCACTGCGCAGGAGCGCCGGGCATCAGGCGGCATTTCACGAAAGGACTTTTCTGGTGCTGTGCTACAGCAATTACGCTGATAGGCTCTCTGAAGTGTGACTTTTTGTTGAAGTCCCCTTGACAGACGTCATGTGCGAAACATTGAGGATAATGCAGCCAGCTGTTGGGAGTATCATCAGTGACACAAGTGGAGTCTCAAGCTCCAGCGCATCTGTTCAGCAATAATATCAGCTCCTACAGGTTTCCGAGGAACGTCTGCTGTGACACTTTTCAGAGTCTGCAACAGGATTTGAATCCCTGACAAATTTTCTTGAAGTAGTTTAATTCTTAAAGTTGTCTTGAGAGCATCATTCCAGACATTGAACTGGTGACAGAATTGCTCATTAAACTACAATGAAATTAATTTATTGTTATATAAGTAAATACACCCCTCATTTTTCTACAGATCTTGTGCTGCATCATTATAATATGTCCACACCACATTTTTACCCATCTACTGTTTCTTGTTTTTTGTTTTTCACTGTACAAGCCACATGTCATAGAAAATACAGTTATCTTTTATCTAACAAGGTCCTTTCACTGGCAAAGTCAATTTTAAGGAGTCCTTTTTTCAGATTTCCACTGAAAACACATTTTTTGCTTAATTCTTTATTTCAAAGTATCATTTGGGTTTAAAATGCAGCACTGCTGAATGTATCATTCATTTTTATTTGCAGCTTTTGTGTTTGTTCAGATGGGGTTGAGGCAAAATATGAACACTTCAAACCAGTGTAGTGTAGCTTTCACTGTTCTGTACTGAAATATTGTTCTAAGTGGGAATCGAAAACAACGTTTGCTTTGGCTCATTCTGTGTAGCAAAATCCTGGCTTGTTTCACACTTCATAAAGCCAACCGTGTTTGGCGCCGACTGAAGAATATTTGGACTTGCTGTTGTTTGTCACGAGTGTGCGAGCCAGAGTCTGCAGCCTTTCGCCAGTTCACTGTACAAGATAGAGAACACAAGCTGGCAGGCCACAGGGTTTCTGAGAAAGTTACAACATAAAGCATTAGCAAGATGGAAACGTCTGGCTGGTGGCCTTTTTTTCTCTCTGCTCCAGTGTGGCTTGCATAATTTGCCAAAAAGACAATTTCATCCCTTGAAAGAAAACCCAACAAGAATCACAATTTTTACTGAGGTGGAAGAAATTCACACTGAAGCATTCATGTCAGCATTTCTGTTGCTCTTAATGTGAGGAAAAACATTGCACCTATTCCACAGCAAAGGTCACCTTAAAACCTGATGAGTCTGTTTTTGTTACTGAGAACACGAATGTCATCTTCTTGCGTAGCAGGCTGCCTTAGAGTCTGAAAAATGAGACGCAATCGGAAAGTAAACATCAAAAACACAAAGACGATTGAGTTTTAAATGAACACTAGGGAACATACTGAGCTCACTTTTTATAAAGAAAGAAGAGGTGCATTATCTACCTGTTTCTTTGTGAGCTTTTATCAACTGAAGAACATTAAGTCTCAAAACTCCCTGAAAATCTTGGTTTAAAGTTTTTCATACCAGCACATTTTCTACTTGATGTTCCTGCAGGTGAAACCTTCCAATTTTTTGTTAGTCAGTAAATTGGATAGTTATAACTGGATGTTCTACCATAATTAAAGCTGTATTTTCTTTAATTTCTTTAGTTAACGACACAGAGGAAGTTGGGCCTTTGCAGGCTGTGAACATCAGCAACCCTGACACCACCAAGTGGATCCTGCATGAATTAGAGCCTCTGAGCAAATACAAGTTGTATCTTCGCTCCTGCACTGTGGTTGGCTGTGGGCCCGTTGTCAGCGAGGAGAGCACCACCGCCCTGGAAACAAGTGAGTGACAGTTTGGACTGTAGCTGCATTTCCATTACAAATGTGGGCAAAACTTTGATATTCTGCAAATGTTGAAAAGACATAATTTTGCACTTGTGGTGTTTCTATTCAATAGGAAACACAATTAAAATCACACATGAATAAGTTTGTGATAAGTCAAAACAAGTTTCCATTTCAGTTTTGTGAAATACACCACCTCGTTCTAGAGCAAAAGCTTCTTCTTGAAAGATGAGCAATTTTTAATATTTCTGTGTTCCCACTAAGCAAATTTATTTTCATAACTCCAAGTTGCGCAATTTTCAATTTAATGGTCAAAAGCACTGCAGGTAATGTCCACTAAGAGGGTGGCAGAGATTAGTGTATTCTCCTCTGTGAGGCATTCATAGACCAGACCACCTGTTCATGAAAATATCTTTCCCTTTGTCACCATGACAACGCAGGATAAGAAATAAAACAATAAAACGATCATCTGAAAGAGGGCTTTACATTTAGAACCGTAAAATGAACTGTCACAAGGAGATGATGTGTTGGAATTAATTACCAGCTAGTTTGTAGCTTCTAATCTTTTCAAATGCATACTTGACTTCAGAAAGCCAGTTTTATTTACCTACATACCTGTTAACACTGCTAATTGCTGGATGGCTTTTTTTTTTCTTTATCCAACTGCAAAACCAAGAAATTGGCAGAAACTGGCTCATTATGCAACAAAAATACTCGGTGTCTACAGACAAAGTCTTCATAATCACAGAAATACACTTAATTGGCTTTTGTTTATTTGTAAGCTGAAAAGCCAGTGGAAATGATTAAGGGAGGATGACTCACTTTTGTCATGACGTTACTTGTAATTTTGCTGGGTGGCTTTGTGCGTGTTGGAGGGAGACTGAAAGCCTTTTGTGGCAAACATGCTTTCAGTCTGCGCTCCGAACATGTCTGTGTTGTTTCTGCTAATGGTGCTCTGTCTACACTCTCATACGCCACTAAATAGTGCATTACTTTCTGATTTTGCTTTGATCATGACAGCGTGTGTTGTGAATTTGTATGTGAAGGTGTGTCTCTCCTTGGCCATGCAATGTCATGTCTGTCTCCTCTTCCTTTCATTTTTGTTCTTTGGTTCTGTTTTCTTGCAGCTTCTTCTTTGGCTCCTACTATTGGCATCAGTATGAGGATCTATGTTTATGTAGAAAGCAGGGCGTCTTACCAACACGCACTCTGTTTGTAACTTTATGCAATTTACAATGGTATTCATGTGTTTTCATTTTACAACCGCAGACTTCAACATATTTTACTGGATTTTAATTCGAAGGCTAAGACATAGTAGAACAAAATTAGACCTGTGATTTTTAAACATTTTTGTTGATAAAATTTTGAAAAGTGTGCATTTCTCAGGCCCTCCAGTTTTTCACAATTCTGCAAACAAAGAAATTCACGTGAAGGCAACAGAATCCTTCATTTTTCACACTAATGCATAATTATTAGTTTTTTGCTAACTTTCCACAAAACACTGGGTTTAAGTGACTGCTAACACCTGCAGGTGAGAATATTTTTTTATTTCTTCTTATGGATTGTGTTAATTGAATATTTTTCAACTTTGACTGAATTTTTAAACAATGACAGAAAACTCTGAAGGCATCTGTCATTTTGACGGATTATAATTGGCACTTCTGACCAATTGGTGCACAAACACAAACATTTGCAACTTCTGGAAGTTATGGACAGGAGCTCCGGTGCAGCTGAGCCAGTGATGAGGGCAGAGTTCACGCCACAGGATTTCCTCCAGCTGCTCCTCGTTCAGAGTCTTGCTGACTTCTGATCACTTTATTTAGAGAAAAGTTCCCTGTGTTCAAAATGCTGGTTGAGTTGTGGCTTGTAATTCCAGTCCAGTATTGCATTAGACTGCGGTTTTAACCTCCCGATCAACATCAAAACTCTGAAACATTTAATTATCACAAGGGAAGGAGAATTAACATCAATTTACTCTGTTTCCTTCTTGCAGACTTCGGAGAGGGTTTAATGAGAAAAAATTGTCGCAAGATTTCTTCCAAATATCTGTAAAATAGCAGAGCAAAATCAGTGGTTTTGATTGAAATAAAACAGAAAAATATCTGAGTGACTAATTTCTATTCAATCTCACTAATCGCAACTTTGTAAATCAGTCATTTGCTGCGATTCCAACTGTAAGTCGTTTGGGGTCTGTTTGGTCTAAAGACAGATTTGTTTTAGATGTTCTTTTATTTATGTTTTTTAATTGCTGTGGATCTATTAGACTGGGTGGAGTGGTCATTCCAACACATTAACAGGTTTTGATCTAATCATTTACATGGTCACTGCATCTATGGAGTTGTTCTCCTGCAGCGAGCTTCAACTCATTGTCATGTCTTTACAGTCATTAAAAAGGCTTTCTTCAAGAACTGCCTTGAAGTTAGCTGCAGCCATTTTATTATCACCTTTGTCTGACTTTCTTGTTCCTACTGAAAAATCGCATTCCCCACAGCATGATACAGCCGCCACAATTTTTCACACATAGGATTTTGTACCATGCACCTGTCTGCTGTGCTCCTGTGATGCTTTTTGTTCTCTAACGTTCTCTAACAAATCTCTGCTATTTATACTTTTTATATAATTGCTCAGGTGATTTCTGAAGGCAGTTTGGACAATAATTGATTAAGTGACTGTAAGCTGAACAGGGCCAAATATAAAGCCGAGCAGACGTTTTTGGAATTGTATGTGTTAAAATTTATTATTTCCATCTTCTTCTTTATGGTCATGTTCCACATAAATGTTCACATAAATTCCCACTAAAATGGTCTGAAGTTTGAGGTTGTAATGTGGTGCAACACTCCCACTTCCCCAGGTTCTGTCTGAATTTCAGAATGGTGTTTGTTGGGAGTCGTCCTGTGATGTACATAGCAGTTGCATGTTTTAGCCATAGCAGGGCAGACATCAGTGCATGCTGTAGGCCTCAGTTCCAACCAACAGCAGGTGTTTTATTTGTCTGATGTTCCAGCTCGCCTGCAGATGATTGACCCTCTGTTGTTTGCAGAGAACCCTCGGTGCCTCCTTTCATTAGAAAAATGTCAACTTCCTCCCACTAAAAGTTTGTGGCTTCCTCTCTAATAACAGTGCTAATGAGTAAGATGATTATAAACTCCTATTAATCGTCTCCTATTAGCACCTGTAAATGAATGTTGACTTTTTATCCTAGCATCAGCAGCCTCAGTGCTTCATGTCAAAACTCTAGCTAGGGTAATAAATTATGCTTTGTGTAATTTGTACTGCCTTGTGTTTGGAAACTAGTGGAGCTCTTTTGTAGATGTGTCGTCACTAATTTTAGCCCAGGATAGCGTAATGCTAACAATAGAAAGTAGCTGTTGTTAGCTTTGTTTCTGGTAACCACAAAATGTGTTTTTCTTTTAGGAAAGTCTCTCTCAACGACGACCACTCCAAAGTCACATGTGACCAAACCCACACGTCCCAACATAGGTATAGCAGCAGCTCTGATACGAACAGCAAGAAAACACGTAAAAATGCTGACAAAGCTTTTTGTAAAATCAACCCAACTCACTAAAGAATATGACAAATTGTTTCTCTTTCTTTCTTTGGGTTTATTTCAAATATAATGGACAAAGATGACAATAAAGAGAGAAAGGTGAGGAAAAAGTATAAAAAGAAAGAAAGCAGAAGATAGAAAGAAGCTTAGAGAAAGCACAAGTCAACACACTAGAAGTCTGCGTCTAAACCTACAGAAAGAGAAAAAACAAAATAGAGGAACCACAACAACAAACATATGCATATATAATAATAACAATTATAGCATCACTGAAAAGTACACGGCTTAAGTTCATACAAGATGCAATTAGTGGCAACTGCAGCCCAATACATAGTGCAAATGACAAACACCTGAGTCTAAACATAGATATTGTGACATACACACTTTAACACACAAATATCATCATTGCAATAAAATGTGTGTGTTATTCATATCGCAAAGGATTGTTTGGATTGCAGTGATTGTTGGCTCTTGTTTTTTTAAGAATTCTGAAGTTGTATTTTTTATGCTGATGCTATATTTGGTCAGAAGGAAAGTGCAAAAGCTCACATCAGACACAAATGATATCACCAAAAATGCTAATGGTCACACAATGTCAAATAGTCAAAAAGAAAACAGGCGTGTGTCACAGCTGATATTGCATAGTTTCATGAATCAATTAAATATTGTGTTTTGTTATGTTTTCAAATCCCTATAATGTTTACAGAAAATGAACTGAATTAACCAATGCAGTGGTTAATTCAGTTCCTGGTTTCCATTGAAATTAGAAGAAATTTGCATCTTGATTTCATAATTGAACCATAATGTTTACAGTTAATAGAGACAATATTATTTTTTACTCTTTAATTATAAAAATATATGTTTTGACTTCATAACATTATTTCTTATTTCACTGATCTTTATTTTAAATTCTGAAGACATTTATAGTTCATTCAACATTTACAGTTTTATATCTAGAAATAACCAGCATATAAGCATTTTCTTTTACACTTAATCATTAAAATAATGTGATATAATTTTTTTGACAATACTGATTAGAAAGATCCTGTTTGCCTTATATTTTTAAATCAGCTGATCAGACTATTTGGTCGACCTCTTGTGATGTCATTAACAAATCACGCAAAAAGTATTAGCTTTTTTATTTATTCTTCTTTTATAGATTTTGTGAACTGCTAGAAAACTTCTCGAAAGCCTTACTTTTTTATTCAGCTATTGTATTATAGTTAGTAGAAAAAGTTAACCACTTGAAAGAATCTTTAAAGTAAAACAAACATGTAAAACTAAATACAATTTGAGTTGCACATTTTCCAGTAGCACTTTATAATAACTACACTTTATTTAACCTTATTTAACCATTAATAGATAGTTAATTAACCTTGAAAACATCAAGGATAATTCATACTTATTAAGCAATAAATTAAGCTGTGACTAATTGCTCCCAAAACAAACATACTTAATATATATTCATGTTTAATAAGTCATGAAATAACTATTCTATGTACTGTGTGCGTATTTTTAGGCAAAAAATATTGGACAGCAGTAAAGTATATTTACATGGTCACAAAGTATTCACAGACTCATTTAACTAACTACTAATAACTGCCTTTATTATGGAGGTACTGCAGGATTAATATGTAGCCAGTTCAAACATTTCTTAATTGTTGATACATGTTAACACATGTGAAAGTACATTTATTTGAGCATTTGCAAACATTTACACACAGTAAGTAGAATAGCTAATTAGTGTTATTGTGCATGTATAGACATTGAGTATGTTGTCTTTGGTAGTAATTAGTCATTATGGGGAAAGCATTTATACATGTTTTCATTTATAGCTTGTTAAATCTGAATCATCCTTAATTAATTAATGTTTTGATTAACTATTATTGGTTAAATAAGGCTACTTTAAGTACATCAAGGTTTACTTGTGCTACCCATTTTCCTAGAACGGCCACGGGACCCGTTTGGTCTGCAGAGCAACATGAAGCTGAAGCCACCAGCTGTTTCTCTTACTGTTGCCGTAAATTAATATCTTGGCAACACCGTAGGGAAATCTAGGGCATCAGATCCATATTGTGAGCCGGCAGTGTGACTGCAGAGAGGAGTCACTTGAATGGGACTAATACGTCTAATTGTAAGTGATTGATTTGTTGTGCCCCGGCGCCGCCTGTACATGGCAATAGATTGACCCGAGAGCCACCGGAGATTTCCATGAAATCTTCAAGTGAGTAAACAGCCACACAGCTCGAATGAGTAGAAGAAGAAAGAAGAAAGAGAGGAAAACTCATACTGATGTTTGAACAACCATAAGTGGAAGCTGATGAAAGCACCTATATCAGAATATTTCACAGCTTTGCCTTTGTGACTTTGAAGGGCCATCTTCTCTCCTGGCTTCCCTGCTGGCTGAGCAGCTGCTCTGTGCTCCGTTTAATAGCAGGCTGAGGAAAGAGGTGACAAAAACACGACTGTATTTTTAGTCATCTGCCCGTTTCAGCGGTTTGAATTACCGTGGTTGCACGCTAATCTATCTGCATTAGCCAGAGAGACAGAGTGTCACGCCGTGGTTAGGGAACGGACAGGCCCGGCTCAGGTGTGTTTGTGAACTAAATTATTACCTGGAAAAAAACCCCGAAAGAAACCGAAGCGAGGCACCTGAGCTGGAGATAGGGAGGAAGATTTGCATGTTTGCTTTGTTGGGGGGAGAGAGGCGGATGGTGCTTTGTTCACCCGAAGGCTTAGAAAGATCCTGTTTGTCAAACTGATGATGGAAATCACAACACAACTTGAGAAAACTGCAGAGAAAAGTTCAAATATTAATACATCAGCTTGGACAACACTTTTTGAAATGTGACCATTTAGACAAGAACATAAACTGTATACAGTCTGATAGAAAAACACATGCATGATACTAACTCTCTCCTCTCCTCTCCTCTCCTCTCCTCTCCTCTCCTCTCCTCTCCTCTCCTCTCCTCTCCTCTCCTCTCCTCTCCTCTCCTCTCCTCTCCTCTCCTCTCCTCTCCTCTCCTCTCCTCCTCTCCTCTCCTCTCCTCCTCTCCTCTCCTCTCCTCTCCTCCCCTCCCCTCCCCTGTTTTGTCTTGTCACTCCATCATTCCTGGTCCTGTGTAATGTCAGCTCAGCTGTTAGCAGCAGCTCTGTTAATATCAGCTGGATTCCTGCAGGTTTTCTGTTGCATGTCTGAAAGCTTTAGGTTCTTCTCTCCTCAGTTCTGGTTCCAGCAGTAACATCTGCAGTGCCTTGAAAAATTATGAATGTCCACATGCCTGTTCGAATGAACAGGCATGTGGACTTTACAACCACAGACTTAATGTATTTCATTGGAAGTTTGTGTTTGATTTTTTTTTTCTGACAGATAAAATCTGATAAGTGTGGCATGCACTTGCTTTTCTAATTTAGTGCAGCCAAATGCCTTCAAAAATGAAAATGTATTTATTTTTAATTAAATCCAGTGAGTTATTCAGACAAAATTGTTATTTAATAAACAAAATAAATCTGTGAATTATTTTTATCTGAGTACAAAGCAGTCCCTCAAAGACTTTCTGATTGTTTGATTTGTTTTATTCAAAATCAATTTAGATTGTGATGCTACTTTAGAAACATTTGTGAGCAGTTCAGTGATGTTTTTCTCTCATTAAGTCCTTTTCTAAATTCTGCACTTACATGACTAAAGATGAGAAAAAATAATCAGACAGATGGGACTCAAACATTTTAATTCTTAAAAGCACAGCTCCATTTTTGCTAATTGTCACATCAATCACAGACTAAATGAAGACATAAGAATTCCTGCCACCTGCAGTTGGGAGTTATTTAAATTAGTAAATTAAATTTAATGTTTTAATCATTTTTAGGCAAAAAATATTGGACAGCAGTAAAATATATTTACATGGTCAAAGTAGAGGGTAGAAGCATAAACTTATTTTTACACCCACCTCTCTTACAACAATAGTATCACCCAATAAATTACTATTCAGGTTAACTTGGTTATAACATTCTTTTTTAGTTAGTATTTTCTACATCCATATCCTGCTGCAATGCATTCATATTTTCATGCCTTTATGAGCAAGCATCAGTCATTTTGAAAATTGAAAGTAAAATTATTTCTGTAGAAGACTGGAAACTGGAGTTTCTCCTTCCAGCTGGACACATGCATAACCTGAGCTCCAGTAGAATGAGTTGGATGAAAAAGGTCTAATCAAAGTCCAAATCTAAATATAATGAATTTGTTCCAAAACTGAAAACTAGATCTTTCATCAATTTAATTCATGCTCCTGTTTTTCAGTTTTTATTTCGAAGTATAGGTGAAGGTCACTGGAGGACAACCTGAGCCTTAAAACTCTTCTCTCACTGTTCATTGGGACTCAAACCCGAGACTGAATACAGCCGGCTTGATAATGCTGGTATGTTTGAAGAGGTTATCACAAGCAGGGCTAAAGGTGAGGAGGGGAAAAAAAAGTTATTGACCTGCTGATGAGGAGAGCACAGCCACGTCCTTGAAGCGACATGGCGACGTGGCAGTCCTTCACACCGTCACTAGAATTCCATTTAGCTCACGAAGAGGAATTACATTTGTTCAGCGTTCCCCGCTTGATTAATTAGACAAGCAGGATTAGCTGTTTAATATTAATACTGGAGCGTTTCCATCATTGCCTCGGTCCGAGCATCAGATTAGCTTGGTCGATGTAAACATTCAATCAAGTGTCCGATGCAAAGGCCAAGGCCAGTCAAAGTCGCGGCATCTTGTCCTCCACAGGCCTGGCCAGCGTCCATGGAGGAATCTCCACCCAGGGCTGGTTTATCGGCCTCATGTCTGCCATCGCTCTGCTCACACTCATCGTGTTGATTGCCTGCTTTGTCAACAGAAATAAAGGAGGAAAGTATTCCGGTAGGCACACACGCACACACACACACGCACACACCCACACACGCACACACACACACACACACACACACACACACGCACGCACGCACACACACACACACACACACACACACCCCTATTCCCTTGTTTGAATACTAATTGTTGCCTAAAGCATCATTTTAATTCCATATTGTTGTTTGTTCAAGCAAGAGAGGTGATCAATCATCAGACGATGTACTTCCACACCACACAGTCATTTACTGCAGCAGTAGACAGAACAGGCTGCTGCTGTGTTTGCTCCACAACACGGCGTGGCACGTTTATCTAATTCTGTGCATGAGGTCACTTCATAAAGAGTGACGGCCTGAGTTGGGCCTGCCTGACAGTTTGTTGTTCTCCTCATCAGAGGAAGCAGAAATATCATCAGCGTCATTATTCACAGCTAATGGCCATGAGGGGCAGGGAGAACAACCACACACAGATCTGTGTTTCCTCATTTAACTTTCATTATCACTGACAGATAGTGGCTGCTTTTCATAGGGTTCATGTGGGCTCACCACCCCGGGAGTCATGGCCTGGGGGACGACACAGGTTCACACGTGTCCCTCCCTGTTCTACTCAGTGTAAAAGTTTGGGGTTGAGAACTAATATTGACATGTGATGTCACAGGTTAGGTTGCTCCTTTGTGCTAAATTAAAGGAGTACTACACAGTTTTCACAGAATTAAATATGTACTGATGAGAAGCTCAAATTGGTGCTGAACTTTGTGTTGTACAAAAACATCCACCCTTTTATTCAATGGATGGATGGACGGATAGTTAGAAACTTCTCCAGTAACTGTTGCACTGGAGTTCATACAATAATTAGCATTTTTACTGTTGACATTTACAGAGAGCATACAAACTATTTACAGTCCAGAGTTTTCTTTTCATTAAGCTCTGAATTGTGATTGAAATCTTTTCCTAAATGCTGTCATTGATGTTTTAAGTGGGAAAATGACTGCAGATAATTGGGAGCAGTCAGGCGACTCTTCTGGGTGCAGCAGCGGCCGTCTGTCTGTCTCCTCTCAGTTCTTTTCATCACTTTGTGTGCAGTGAAAGAAAAAGAAGACCTTCATCCAGACGTGGAGTCCCAGGGCATGAATGATGACACATTCTGTGAATACAGGTAAGCGCTCCCTCCACCCTCCCCATGAGGACAGCGTCTCACCGCGTCACTGCATCCCTCTTCCTTTTCTCCATCTTCTCCTCGCTAAATTCTCTCTGCCTTTTTTTGCTCTCGCCGAAAAGACGGCCCAGATTCCATGAGGCTCCCGCAGAGCCTCGCTCCTCTCCTGCTGGAGACGTTAGACGGGCCGAGTAACCGTGAAGTACGTGATAACCGGTTCACATGTGGATGTGGTCAGAGTAGCTGCTTTTAGACCCAGTGTTGTGTTGGTGTGTGGTGAACAGTTCTGCTCTGATGTCACAATTTTCTGCTCACTGCTGAAGCCTCAAACCAATCAGAGTCATTGAATGTCCCTCATCTCCTGGGCAGTAAAATCAGGGCATGTGTCATTGGTCCTTTAGTGGTTCTATTCATAACCGTCTGCCACAGCATGAGTCCCAGTCTAATTCTCCAATTAATGGGATCCTCACTGCTAAACAAATGCTGATGTGATGAGGTTAAAGTGGCTCAGTGTGGCAGCAGTTAGATTTCATCATGTTCACTTCAGGAGCCTGTTGCCCTCAATGTTTAAAAAGGTTTCTACAAAATGCTATCAAGTTCAAATTATTGACTAATAATCATTTAGAGTTGTTAAATTCAGTCAAAAATGCTTAATTTCACCAAAAAAGAGCTTAAGTTTTGTAAAATGTCTTGCAGTGAGGCTTTTTGGAGGTATTACAAGTAATAGTTTTCTACTGAAGCTTAAAGCTGCAGTATGAAGCTTTAACAGAAGTATGATTTTTAACATTTGTTAAAAATGTCACCATGTTGTGGAAGAATGAGACAGATAATCTATGAAAATATATGAATGAATCTATGAAAAGATGCATCTCCTTCACCTCCTGCCTGAGCTGCTATTGCCATCTGAAGAAATGCACACATTCAAAAACAACCAGAGCCAGTAGGAGGAGCTTAATGCTTCTTTATATATACACTTCCAAATATGTTAATGGCAAAGAAACAACTTACAATTGCAGAAAAATTGTTCATCCACCGTCACTAGAAAGACAATTGATAAGCTAGTTAGCATTGACTAACAAAAGCTAAAGCTAACTAGTCTTACATTCATGGCAGGCTAGCTGTCAGGAAGGAGCAGTAGCAGAGCAGAGAGCATAGGGAGGGTGGGGGTGTGAGTGGTGCTACTGATAATAACACCAAAAAAATGAACATACCAAAAGGGAAAAACACTAGCATGCATAGTAGGAAGTCTTGTTCCATAATACCTCTTTATATTCTGGATGATCCTATCAAGAATAAGATTATTCAAAAAATGAAAATTAAAAAAAATGAAAATGTTAAATTACTAGAAGATACAGGAATATCAAGGTACTGCATTTAATAATGTACAGGGTCGTCTTTAATCTGCAGTAATACTGTGAAGCCTCCTGCTGGCTCTGAGTGGTTGTTTCTGATGTAGCAGTGTATTTGTTCAGATGACAGAGTTTCTTTTCACAGATGATGTGTGTTATATTATACTGTCACAACATAATGATAATTTTAACAAAAATGCAAAAAAAACAACATTTTCCATAAAAGTAAGATATTGCAGCTTTATGTCATATGGCAGAGAGTATGAAGTAAAGTGAAAGAATCCTCCTCATGAGTAAAAAGCTGACAGCCAATAAGATAAACTGCAGTTTTAACCATTTGAAGCAACACTGATCATCATCTGTACATGGAATACTACAGATGATGTATATAATATAATATATTATACTATACTAAACTTCTATAATTACACAACAGATTCCATTTATTGCATTAGCCGTTAGTCTTAGCCTTCTGGATTAATTTACAAACTCACTGTGATATACAGTAACATACTTCTACAGGTAAGAGAACTGCTACTGATAATACCACCAAATACTCTGAAATGAAAGCAGACAAGGTTCAAAATATTTGGCCCCATTTTTGCTGAAAGCCAAATAAGATTGATACTACTCTGTAAGGACATAGCAGCAGTCAGCTTGTTTATCTTAGCATAGCCTTTTTGAGTCATGACTGTAAATCATAGTTGTGAATGTAGTTCTGTGTTTAGATTCACTAGTGCTGTTTGCCTTGTTGGTTTAGAGTTTGTTGCTGTATTTGCTGTGAATCCTGAGGTAAAAACCACTTTATCTACCTGGGCCACAAGTATTTTCTTATTTTTACTATTTTGTGCTGTAGTCCATGTTAACAATCACATATTATCTCATGATGTGATATAATGTTCCTTTAAGGATGGGTCAGAATGAGATTCTGTGGCATTATGCCAAGAACCAAAGTCTCTGTATTACATACATACAGATTACTCTGGCTAGTGACAGATCTGCCAGTTTGCAGATATTTTTGTAGAACATTTTTTTTATGTTCCAGAGAACTTAGAAACCATTTCAAATTTTTCATGAAAAATTCACCTATTTGTGAATTTGTTTATAGCTTGAGAAGCTGAAGTAGCTGGGCACAATGCTACTGGGCAAACCAATGACTGGTGTTAGCCAAACAGCAAGCAGCATTTATTTTCAATACCACTGATTGTCTGCCTGGCTGATTGATTGGCTGATGGGCTGTACTCCCAAGAGCTAGAATAAGGTACTCTGCAGATGTGTTCTGCTTTTAACCAGTTTTCACTGTGCATATCGATGGACTTTAAAGTATATTTGATGTCTGAACTAATGAAATAGGCAGTTCTAAATGTATTTAGAGGGCGTCTCAAGAATTCCCAGATTTTAGCTATTTATGGGCCTAACACCCTTGATTACCAGGCGCTGTAATCATAAAGAGCAACAAATAGAACTCCTACTCCTGATGTGAGATCAGTACTGGCTCCAGATATTTTCAAGATCAAAGTTAATTGTGCAGTTTCCAACATTCAGTAAACTCACCATATCTGCCTATTTTGTTAAAGCTTCAGCAATCGGCTCCTGAATAAGCTGCTCTTACATAATCCTACATAGAGTATTCTATGTAACACTTGGTATTACAGGATGGCAGCATGAGCAATCCCATCACCAGCCTCATCCCAAAGCACCCCACCCCTCTTTATGGCTCATATGTCTTCCTTTGTAAAAATACATCGTTGCTCGTTGAGTCCAGCCTGTTACTTTGACAATCTACGAAAGCCTGTCTGATTACGATCCATCTGTCAGCCTGAGGTAGAAGCCGGTGTCCCTCACTACAACCTGGGTGGAGGCAGCAATAGCACCGGCCTGTACCTCCATCTCTCCCCTGTGTCGAACACAGAGCGAATCTCCGTGTGGATTGCTGGGAAATCTAAACCCACTGTGCCTCTCCCACAGCGACAATGATGAGAAACCGCTGAAGGGCAGCCAACGCTCCCTCAGCAAGGACATCAAGGCGGCGGACAGCGGGGACAGCCTGGTGGACTATGGCGATGAGGACGTTCAGTTCAACGAAGACGGCTCGTTCATCGGCGAGTACGGGAGCCGCAAGGAGAAGAGGGCGCCGGCCGAGGTCAAAGCGTCCACTCAGACCCCAGTGTGAGGAACAGAACGCCTAGCCAGTTTCATCCTACCCACATGGAACCAACAAACCCAGGAGGACAGAGACATTATCGAAGACTGCCGAACATTTGTGTCAAAACGTAATGAGTCTGCACACTGTCATACTCATCCTCTAAAGCTCTGTTCCTTCACACTGCAACATGAGCGTTACTAAATACTATGTATATATAGTGTATATTGTATGTGTTGAGTGTTCCTTTTTTTATAATTATTATCACAAAAACTTTAGAAGTGGTGATTTGTTTTGTATTATTTTCTCTTCATATTGGTGTTTTCAGCTGCACTCTGGTTTGTATAAATGCACTCTCACATCACGCTATGGCATTACATGAACCACTGATGTCACTGTGTTGCAGACAAGTGGGGAGAAGTTGATATTTTTCCAGTCGAGCAATTATTACTGACCTTTTTATATCTGAAACAATTCATTAAATTTGATGTAATTTGTGTATGAAAGTGTGCCTATTAACTTGTTGTTCTCAGTGGTTTATACCTGACAAAATAATGAGGAAATCTACATACCACTGCATCACCATAGCTATCCTGAGACATGAGTGTCCCTGTTATCAGCAGCTTCAGTCTTTGGTTAATGTGAAGCCCCTTCTCCATAGGCGTCCTCTGGCCACATTCCTCTCCATTTGCAGATCCTTCCTGATTCCTCACAGTTTTTTGGAACCACTGCAGGGTCGGTAAGCGTGGGTGTTTTTACTTCTGATGGTCCAGTAGACTTGGTTTGATTAGGAACCAAAACTTCGACATGAGGTAAAAAAAACCTCATGTCGCAGCAGCATTTTCAGCTGCTGCGACATGAATTCACTTTCACACTGAACTGAGTGAAACAAACCAAACCCTCTGAGCAACCCAAGAACCACAGGAGAAAACAACACGAAAACTTCTGAAGGATACTCCTAGTGCAGTTTCCGTCTTTATAAATTATGAACAAAATTTTACTGGTTGTAGTTTTTTCTTTTGGCTTTGGTAAAAGACTGTAACCATTGTTCCCCCAAGTGCTAGACTAGGCACATGAACTAGAGTTCAGTGAAAACGGACTATAGAGGGATGCTGTGAATGCATCGTCAATCAACTTTGCTAGAAGAGAACACTCAGCATCAACTGAACAGGGAAATTTGCAACAAATATAGCGAGAAGTTTCAGAAATCCGTCTGCCCACAAAATGACATTATTGGAGCACCAACGGCCCTCCCATGGTTTTGCCCATGTTCATACCCCATGGTGAGGATCACACTCCCAGATTGGATAAAATTCACCAAAACATTGACCGTCTAAAGTGAGACTTGACAATGGAGAAAGGGTTTTATTTTTCCACATATTCTCATCTTCCTGAAATAATAGCCTAGATGAGATATATATATATATATATATATATATATATATATATATATATATATTATATAATTTTATTTTTTTGCCAAAATATTGTTTTTATAGCCTAAGTTTCTTTTGGAAATAAAAATATGTTGTTTTTCTCTGCAAAAAATACTTGGGCCATTATTTTAGTATAGTGCCAGGTTTGGAACATGTGGTCCATTCCAGATGACCAATGATTATTTCATTTTTCATAAAACATTCCAGACACTGATGTTTAAATGAGAAACCTTTGGCTAAGACTTGTTAGCTCAGGAGTTTTTAGCAGCTGTTTCCCACTCCAGCAAATCTGAAGATCAAATCGACAGTCAGCAGTTATTTAACTTAGAAATAACCTTTATTTTTCCTCAGTGGGGAAATTCAGGCAAACCTGCAGCAAAGTGACAAGTTGAAATGTAGACTCACACCAAGATTTAAACAATGTACAAAGTAAATCCTGTTAAAAAGCCTTGATACTCTGATGATGCATCCTAGTCACATTCAATTGAAACGGTTTGATCTGATTCAGTAGGTCACGATATTACAGCTGAATGTCACATCTCAGGTGTGTGGGGGTGTGTGGGTGCATGTGTGTGCGTGTTTGAGAGTGTGTTTGCCATATTCCTCATTGATCTGAAAGGACCCTCTGGTGGTATTTAATCTGAATACTCCTAGCTTAACATGAATATTTTAATTTCCATCTAAAGTGCCTTGCAAAAGTATTCCTAGCTCTTGAAATTTGTACATGTTGTGACATAACAACCACAAGCTTTAGTGTAATTTAATGTGATTTTTATGTGACAGATCAAGGTTCCATCTGATTATCAAAAATAAAAATGTAGCATGTAGATACATTATCGCCTTTATTGAAACAGGAAGAGAAAACACTCATTGAGATTTAAAGTCTCATTTATTAAAGCATCCCTAGCTTTAATAAATGACATTTATTAAATGTCATTCAGCAGCAAAACTTGATAAAACAAGACAATTGCAATTTTCTTAAAATGATAAACAGCC
Organism: Poeciliopsis prolifica; assembly: GCF_027474105.1. Lineage (NCBI taxonomy): Eukaryota > Metazoa > Chordata > Actinopteri > Cyprinodontiformes > Poeciliidae > Poeciliopsis > Poeciliopsis prolifica. The sequence goes on from NW_026562378.1 coordinate 229,848, forward strand.
TGAAGCATTACTCTCGTAAGTAAGAGTTGTCAATTATTGTAATTTCCATTTGATTTAAAATAATTTAAGGAGCCTTCTACTTTTCAACGTCCATCCATCCATTTTCTGAGCACCCTTCTCCCTTACGGGGTCAGGAGTTGCTGGTGCCTATCTCTAGCTGCGTTCCGGGCGAGAGGCGGGGTACACCCTGGACAGGTCGCCAGTCTGTCGCAGACTTTTCAACATCTACAAGACAATTAAACTACATCTAAGAAACCTGAAAGATATCTGCATAGCGGTGAAAACAGACTTTATGCTGTTAAACAAATTAACCTCAGAGCTGCAAGAACAATGCAAACAAAGCTGGGTTCAAAATTTAACCCTGGAGGACTCCACAAATTAAGAGGGGTTTGTTTTGATTTTCTGAGGGGTTTGTTTTGATTTTCTGTCTCCAGCAATCATCGGGCCAGAAGCAGAGGTACACTCTAGACATTTCATCAGTTCATCACAGTGGAACATACACACACAGGACAAACGGCAAGACACACACTGTCATACCAACGGACAGAGGAAAACATGCAAAAATAAGTCTTATTTAAAATAAATTTTAATGGGAGGACATCTGGCAGTGGATATTAAAGTGCTATTAGAGCAAAAGAAAGTTGAATACAAACACACAGCTTACTTTTAAGACTTCCAAAAAATGTAAATGCATTATATAATTTTCCTTCTACTTGATAATTATACAACAATGTGTTGTTTGTCACATTAAGTCCCATAAAATACTTTTAACATTTATGGTTAGAAGGTAAACAGAGCGATTAGAGAAGTTAGGATACTTTTACAAGATATTGTAACTACAAAGATTCAAGATTAGTACAGTCTGTAGGTGGCACAAAAAACTTCAAACTGCCAGTAAGAATTGTGTTAATGTGAGACCAGCAATTATTATTCCCATCTGATGCCTGAAATGAAAACATGAAACTATCCCTTTAAATGTTTTTTCTTTTTCAAAGCAAAATAGAACGTGCCTCAGACTGATCACCAACACGATCACTAAAATGATCACCAACATGATCACTAAAATGATCACCAAAATGTTCGGACCATTAAGAAAATGAAAACAAAAATGTTCTGGCTTCTTACTTCACTGAGTCAGGTGATTAAAACCACAGAAGTTTCTTTGATTAACATTTCCTTGTTAAGTTCAACCCAACCTGGACCAAAAGGCCTTCCTGTAATCAGATTACTTTATCTGGCTGCAGATGCTTGTCATTCACCTGTTTCAGTCATTCAGTTGTTTTTCAGTGAAATGTCTTTAAATGCCTTGTTATCTCCACACTGTCAAGCAAAACACACTTCTGTATTCATATTGCAAATAACCAACATGGATGTGTTCTGTAAAGATTCAGCCATTGCATGCTATGAATGTTAATCTGTATTCTTTTTTATGCCATTAAATTGCTTTACTTTCCTATATTTGTGGTCTCTGTCTGTCTGACCGGAGGTCATGAATGCTTCTTCATCACTATTTGCACGTTCCAGATATTAAACCCTCCTTGAATAAATCTTTTGACCTTTTACCTGCAGGACAGAATGGAGAGGAAGAGGTCAGTAAAAGCCACTTCGCTCCCTCTGAATAAACTGCAGGGTGTTTGATGAGCTCTTCCAGTTTGGAGGATCATTTTCACCACCGTCACTCCGGGGGCGAAGCCTTGGTTTGAGCCGAGCGTCACGTTTGATCACTTTGGCTGCAGGAGAGAAAATCAAAGCAGCAGGCAAGAGGCAAAGGCTGGATGAAGGAGCAAGAGCTGTAATCATGTCTGAAGGTTGATATCAGGGAGCAGGGAGGGTCAATGTGACGGTTCTGACCACATGGGTCACACCTGCTTCAAATCCTGACAGCCTTTCCTCATTCAACCCTGAGGTGTCAGCAGGGCAACTGAGTTCTTTCTTATGTGTGTTCACTCACATTAGCCTCTGTTACCGATCAAATAAACATACAAACGCCAACAAGAAATACGTTTTACGCCATTTTTGGGGGGGGGATTCCACTTTATCTCAGTGCCTCATACTGGATAATAACTTTATACAAAAAAATAAAAATTAAACATACATTTTTTTGTCTTTGTTTTGGCACCCCCTCTATGGTGGCGCCCATATGCGGCACACTTGATTTCTGTATTTAAAAACGGTTTATAAAAACAGTTGTTAAATGCAGAAACTGTCCACGAGAATCCATTTTTCTGCCTCCGCCCCTCCAGCACTCCAGGAGGCATCATGCTGGATTTCTGTTAGTCATTTTTCTGTCTTTGATTTGGCGTGCCGCCCACAGATTTCTGTATTTAGTGGCTACATTTCAATGATAATTAAGTACAGAAAATGTTAGTGCGGCACCCCAATGCGCTGGAGTTCTGTAATAAAATAATACAAAAGGTGCCGGCTGGAAATCATTTTTTCACAATAATTTAGGCACCCCTTCTAGAGTGGCACCCATTTGCATCACATACGGTTCATTAACAGTTTTTGTGCCACTAGGTGTCACTAATGGACCCTGTGGAAGACATTATGAATGTCCTCGCCTCTACGCCAGCAGCACTGGTGGTGTTTTTACACACAGTCAGAGCTGGCGTTGCCACTTCCTGCGCCTAATTGTTCAACACAACAGTTTGCAGCTTTCTAAAATAAAATTGAATCACCTCACACAGGGGGAAATGTGAGGAAACTGCAAAATGCCGACAGTTTTACTCATTTTCTGTGCAGCGCGAAAGAGATTCTGCTGATTTGGAAAGCATCATCAATCAGATATCACTTAGCCAGATTCAAATAGGTCTGCTAAATCTCTGGTCATATTTAACAAGCAATACTCCATCTGGAAGACCAACAGGAAAAAAGAGTGTTCTTTGTATTCAGCATTGGGCCTCCATGGGCCAGATGTTAGGAAGTAGCAATAGGTTCTCTCAGCGTCTGCAGGAGAGAACGCTGAGGCTGCTTTGGATTCATATCAGTTACTGGCTGGCAGATTCCTGCAGTGATAGTTAGGGAGGAAGGGTCAAAATTACCTCAGAAAGTTCTGAAACTATGTTTTTTTTTTTTTTTTTAATTACCTTAGTCACTGTTTACAGTTTACATACACCAAGTAGGCTTATACTCTTCAGTTTAGTAAAAGTAGCAAAAAAAAAGGCAGTAAAGTAAAAATGTTTTGGTTAAGTCATGTATGCATCACATACCAGACTCACAAATAGGAAGTTGAACTTTTTTTTTTTTTACCAACCTGACGTAAAAATTAAATATGGCTGCCTTGCATGATGAAAATCCTCTCCAAGCACTTTTACCTCAATAAATCCTTCACACACATTATGACAGAACAGCTTATTTACATGGAATTTTGGTTTCATTTCTCATTTAATCAAAACATCACAATTGCAAAATTATGTTTTTTCAGCATTAGCAGAATATCTATAAAGACTCATAGTTGGAACGCAGCTTGTGATGCTTGTCTTGTCCACTTGTCAAAAGAAACAGGCAAATATTGGGACAGCTGCCACTCAAACCTTGACTAACATGCTGTTGAATCAAGGGGGTCCCCTCCACCACATCTCTGGACTTGTATTTAGAGCAGAGAAAACCCTCAGCATGACAGGGGTCAGCCACCAGATCACTATTTTAGTATTTGCAGTAAATCACAGGGTCACTCAGTTAAATAAAAGATGTTATTTGGACGACATCTCTGGTTGCGTTAGAGGTGAAAGGCATAAAAGTACAGCAGCATAGACTTAAGCAGTCCTATGTGCTTCAAAGCTTCCATATCATGTCAATTTCAGCGACTCTGGAAAAGAAAAAAAAAAGCTCCATTGTGTGTGTCCGTACTGCTAATGGAATTCTCAGCAGGGAATAGAAGGCTAGACTCTCTCTTTGGGTATCGCCATTTGTTGAGTGATGAATAGAGCAGAGAGAGGGTCAATGACTTCAAGCACAAGGTGGAGTTCCAAGAGGCTCTCTGACGCGAGAGAGCCTTTTCTCCCAGACAAAGCACTCCAGCAGCGTTTCATCAAAATCAGAGGTATAAATAATACAACACTCAAATGAACGGAAGAATTGCCTTGAAGGTCTTGTGCTAGACCAGGATTAAAAAAAAAAAAACAACCCTGCATTAAGTAAAAAAACAAGGAGTCTTTTCTGTTGGTACGTACATAAATTTCTTCTAATGTTCCATACAACAGCGCTGTGAGGGAAGCAAAGAAAACAGATCAAATGTTCGCTCAGCATAGGGATGATGCATCCACTGTGCCGCTGAGTTTACCCAGGTTAGAACGATGGGCTTTTCCTATGTTCAGGCAGGACCAGGAATAAATCATTTCTAAATGTTTTCCACATTTCAGTTTGTATAGTTCAGCCGGAAAATACATTAATCTGTTGGAAAGAAATAAAAGAGTTGGATGTAAGAGTCCATAGGCTGCCCTCTCTGGAGCCAATGGCACGTCTTGGACTAACTGGCTCATTTCAAAACATTCATGTTCCTCGTGTGAAGACATTTTGGTGGATATGAATTTACACCTAAAACTGCAATTTACAACCGTTAACAATTTCCTCCACATCTACAACAAATTCAGTTCTCCAACAAATTAATGTTCACTGAATATCTAAACATGACTCCTGAACAAGCAGTGATCTTTGGGAGTTTTTCTTTTGTGTGTCATCAGGTTGGAAGTCATGTAACTTTTGAAAATCAGCTTCATAGCTGAAGATATTTTGGCTCAAAAAAGAACTTTGACTTTGATCTGAAGCGCTCACAGCGTACTGATATTAGATATAAACTAGAGAAAATTTTCCACAAATATCAGCATCCCATTCAAAATATTATCTCCAGTCACTTTACTGCAAAAAATATTGCATCTTTTTGCTGTTGTTGTTTTAAAACCTAAACATAGAAATAAAATGATTGTTCAAACACAAACTAATTTTCTTTAGTAGAAAATTTTTGACATTTTTAGAATCCAGAGTTTGTAGGTTTAAATCAATCAATCAAATTTTATTTGTATAGCACATTTCAGCAGCAAGGCATTTCAAAGTGCTTTACATCATAAACACAAAGTCATGCAACATAGAATAAACAATACATTGTTACATATTTCATTTCAAATACAATTCTAAACAGGTGTGTTTTTAGTTGCGATTTAAAGGAAGTCAGGGTTTCTGCTGTTTTACAGTTTTCTGGAAGTTTGTTCCAAATTTTTGGTGCATAGATGCTGAAAGATGCTTCTCCTTTCTTGGTTCTGGTTCTGAGGATGCAAAGCAGAACCAGAACAAGAAGACCTGAGAGGTCTGGAAGGTTGATACAACAACAGCAGATCTTTGATGTATTGTGGTGCTAAACCATTCAATGATTTGTAAACTAACAAGAGTATTTTAAAATCTATTCTTTGAGCTACAGGGAGCCAGTGTGGGGATCCTAAAAGTGGTGTTATGTCTCTATCTTCTTGGTTTTAGTGAAAACGCGAGCAGCAGCTTCTGGATCAGCTGCAGCTGTTTGATTGATTTGTTGGACAGGCCTGTGAAGACGCTGTTGCAGTAATCAATTCAACTAAAGATAAACTCATGGATGAGTTTCTCTAGATCTGGCTGAGACATTAGTCCTCTAATCCTGGAGATGTTCTTCAGGTGATAGAAAGTCGACTTTGTAACTGTCTTTATGTGGCTCTCAAGGTTCAAGTCTGAGTCCATCACTACTCCCAGGTTTTGGGCTGATCGCTAGTTTTTAGTTGTGATAACTGATGCTGTGCATTGACTTTAGATCGTTCCTCTTTAGGTCCAAAATTAATGACTTCAGTTTTGTTTCTGTTCAGCTGGAGAAAGTTTTGTCTCATCCACACATTTATCTGTTCTAAGCATTTATTCAGTGATTTAAATGTCCCCAGATTCAACATTTCGTTTTTGATTTCAATGTGACATCATTGGAAAGCATAAAATCTACACTTTTACAATCTATCAGTAACTCAAACCCCAACAAGTCCTACTTTAACCAGTCACATTTATCACAAATTATAAGCATTTTTAATTTTTTCAAATGATCATGTAAAATCAGCGACCGAGTTATCTTCTATGTTTCTGGATTATTGGATCCACCAGGAATAAAAATTTATTTTTACACAATTGGCTAGGATTGTTGCAGCTTTTTGTTTTCCCCAATTCTTTCCTCAAAAATGTGTTTCTTTGGATGCATTTTTATGAAATGATTCATCTTTGTCCAATTCTGCAGTTGGAAGAACTGCATTGCTTTAGAACCTGTTTGTTATAAAGCAAAACAACAGGCTACTTATTAACCCACTCTGTTTATCAGAAAGCTTTTCATCTGAAAGCGAAGCAGCAGATGTCTGATTCATCCTGACAGGTAATGAGGAAATCCTGCAGAAGTCACTGCTGAGCGTTTTGCTCCAGGAAGCGCAGATCCACTCAGATTTGAGGTTGAGCTCCCAGTGCCAACTCAGCTCTATGGCTCTCTCTTCAAAATACACAGGAGTTAGGGACCAATCCAAACATATCGCACAAGCGCTGCAAATGAGTTGCCCCCCACCCTCATATCCCCAGGTCCCAGAGGCCGTCAGCAACTCACATTGTATGAGAGCTTCATTCATCAACATGTTTTTCCTGCAAGCAGCGACTTTCTGGGGGTAAGAAGGCAAAAGAGGGGAGAGTAAAGAAGCAAACCCAAACAAAAAATCTGTTAGGATGTGTTAAAGGGGCAGTATCATGTGTTTGCAGGCACACAGTGCCATTTTCAAATAACTATATTCAGTTGTTACAGAAAAAACTATTTCAAGAGAGAGCAAGTTAAAAGAAATGCAACTTAATAATTTAATTAAATTGGGTCTCTGTCTCTTTAAAAACTTCTGCTCTTTATGAAACTCTGCCTTCAGGTAGTCATCACAACATGGCTCCTCTAGGAACCTTTTACAACGTTTTCACCAGCGTTGCTCTGAGACGTAGCTCCTATAATGAGCTCAGCAGAAGCTCAGTTCCAGGTGTTTGCTAATTATCAGAGGCAGAAGGTCATTAGCTTGGAACCTGCAACTTAGAGGTGGAGCTTCATCCTCAAAGGCGGAGCCAGGTCCACCAGGCATTTTTCACAGCTGAATGGTTGCCATAGAGATTCAATGGCTTTTCAAACATGCATGAAGAAATCAAAGTAACACATGTTTTTGATGATGGAATAACACAACATAATCTAAAGATCTAAAGATGAGATCATTGTTTTGTGAGTGGCCAGGATTCCTTTAGCCATGTCTGAATGACATGCACTTTGTTGTGCATAAATTTCCATTAGAATGTAAATTTTATGTTTTATGAACACTGATGTTGTTGTTTAGTTAGAAAATATTGTTACATTCACATACAATATGCCTATGTTGCTTATTTTATAGCATGTGCATTGATTGATCTTGTTAGCAGAAGTGCTACAGGAGATAAATTTGGAGCTGCTAGCTTTCCTGTGGTCATTACTAAACAGATTTAGCCAGACCAAAGGTGGAGGTGTGTTTCTACATCAGCAATGGCTGGTGCAACAATGTAACTGATCTTCCAACATTGTTCTGCTCTGGAAGACCTTTTCATAAACTCTACACCTGAGTTAGCTTCATTTATTCTGGCTGTTGTTTATCCCAACAGATGCAGATGTACACAAGGCTCAGCGTGAATTTGCGGTCCAGTTTATTTGTGGAGTAAACTTTTCTGGACTCCTTAGTCATCTTGGAGCATTGGTTCCTCTAGAACAGATTTTCCCTCAGCCACTGGACTGAAGAACAGTAGTTAAATGACTCTGGTATAACACAGCCACTTCATCCACCTGCTACTCTGCACATGCATAAATATTTTTCTTTTTCATATTAATATTTTATTTTATTATTTTTTTGTTTCATTTTGCATCATTACATCAAAGCCATTTCCTAGCCTGTGAGCGTGTTTACTGACAGAAGCAATAAAGTGATTCTGATGGACGCCTTTAAACAAATGTCTGATACAAGTCAGCTTTTCAAAAAGACAATTAGGTTAGGATTTGATCAGGACAGGTCTGAGAAAACAGCTTTTCAGATCTCATCTCGCTGTTGTTGCATTTAAGCTTTTTTTTTCATAATTTCATTAACTTTGCATATTTAGAGAGTACTGGGTAACATCCACCTCCTCAGATTCCCTGCATTTACTGTGAGGCACTTGAACCCAGACTAACCTGCATCTCTGCTTCAGAAGTAGAAGTGAGGATAATGATGATTACACAGCATTGTCAACCGTCTGAACCTGCCACTCTGTGATTAGCAATCCAAACGTTACCATAGCGCTTTCTTTCCGGGGGCAGTGATGTTTTAGTGGAGGAGTGTGGGAAAGCCTGCAAGGATTCAGGGGCCAGGGGCTGGACTGACATATCTAGCACAGACACACTGAATGTGAGCCTGGCTGGCTGCTTTTTGGTAATGTAGGCTACAGCACGGTGGAGGGGAGCATGGCAGGGAGCAAAGGTGTCAGCAGACAGATGGGCCTCTGTTTTTGTCTGGACCCGTCCAAGCAGCACCGGGTCAGATGAAGCATGGGCCTCATTCTAACCAGGTGCGCTCCACCCTCCCTCCCTCTCTACTCTACCGTCTCTTCTTCTGCTCTGCTTAAATCACCCATTAGGAGGAAAACCTTTTGTTCTTTTAAAGGGTCAGTAACATGTAAAATCACATTTTTGGAGTTCTATATTGTTTTATGATGATTCTCCTCAGAGCTGAGGATGCTGTTTCTAAGCATCCACCTCACGGAGCAGCTCTGCCCAACCACTCTCCCACTCAGCTTCTTCAGACTAGCCAGCAGCAATTAGCAAACACCTGGTGACCTGCAGAGCTCATTATAGGAGCTACTACTCAATGCAATATTCTATATTTTTTCAGATTTTTAAAATAATCATAGAATCTTCTAGTCAGCAATCTACTTCTCTGTTTGCCTGTGTTGAACAGGGGAAAATGATTGTTTTCTTTTATGGTTGATTATTATTGTTTTTTTGTTTGCTTTGCATGTAGATTGTTTTGGGGTTGTTGCTTTTCTTTTTCCTTTTCCCCTTTTGACAATCCAAACACCCTGGACTGAAGGTGGTTGTCTCGGGAGGCGGGGCGCACTAATTGGCCACCCAGACAGGTGTCAGCAGAGGCTGATTAGAGCAAAAATAAAAGGAGCTTGGCTGGGAAGAAGACAGAGAACTGGTTCTGCAGCCACGGGAACTGACACGCTGTGGGGAGCAGACGGAGCCCGCTCATCCGGCACAAGCGATCGAGAGTTGGACAGACGGCCCAGTACAGAGAATCAGGGCAGAGGGTAACCTCTGCCCGCGCCTGTAAGTAAAGTTTCTTTCTGGTCGAGCTGATCCTGCAGAGAGCTGGCAAAAAGCACGTCTTCCGACGGAGTTCTGGTGCGGGGATGCTGGCGCTTTCCTGTTCTTTCCTTCTAGTTGGACCGAAACGTAAGGGGGCGTGGCACGCCGAGGAGTGGAGCGGTGGTGGAGCGCTGTGCGGCCGGCTGTAGTGCGCGCTACACATAGATCACCGCCACGAACAGGAAAATAAGCGGAGCCCAACCTGTGGCCTTCAACGGGTGACCTTTTTTTTTTTTATGAAACATTGGATTTTATAAAGAACAGTTTTTATTGTGCCACTACTTGTGACTCTTTTGATTAAAATACCTTGCACCTGACTGCTCCGCTTGGGTTTTTCGAGTTGTTTGCTCCCCCTTGTGTTGAAGACGGACTGTGGGCCAATTTGGCCTAACATCATTTTGGCGCTGTGAGCAGGGTACAAGTAGGGAGCAACGCTCATACCCAAAAATAAGGGCACAACATGATGATGCCAGTCTTTCCTGGTGCACCTTGGGTGCCCAAGTACAAAGGGATTGAAAGTGAACTTAAATATGTGGACTGGAAAGAACAAGTGCATGGACTTTTAAATGCTCAAGAATTAACAGAGGCAAGGAAAGTGGACATTTTAATAGGGGCTCTCGCTGGGGAAGCGAAGCAACAGGTTAATGTTTTAGATGAGGCTGAGCGAGACCAGGTCCGCAAGATTTTAAATCATTTGGACACATTGTATGGTGATAATACTCCAGTTGCTGTGTTAAGGTCACAATTTTATGGTTGCATTCAGAAACCTGATGAATCTGTAAAGTCTTTTACTTTAAGGTTGAGAGAACTGTGCCGCAGGTTACGGCAGCGCAGCCCTGATGATGCACCTACCGATGCAAATTTATTGGACTAGATGCTACTTGGCCTGCGTGAAGGTCCCCTGTCTCACACACTCCGAGCCTATGTGCGACACAATCCTAGAGAGGACTTTGTCGCTGTTCACCGAGAGGCATTGCAGCTCGAAGAGGAACATAATGGCTCACAAAGACTACAGAGTATGTGTTTTGCAGTAGGTGAGTCAACACAGAACCGATTGTCTGACTCCAACTGGAAAGAAGATTTCAAAAAAGAAATAATGCAGGATGTTAAAGAACAAATGAAAGATTTGGCAAAAGAAGTAATTAATGAGATCAGACCTTTTTTACAACAAAGTCAGGGCTGTTGCTGCTTCAGGGGTGTCAAGACCACCACAAAGACGGCCTGGGTATTCCCGTGGCTGGACCAGGGATGGACAACCTATCTGCAGGCAGTGTAAGCGGGCGGGGCATTTTGCCAGGGAGTGCCGAGCACCTGATGGGGAACAGCCAGCTTTAAACTAGGTAACCCTACTGCTGAGGCCCAAGCAGTGGGGACTAGTTGTATAACAAATGACCAAGGGCCCACAGCACCCTTCATTGGTAAATGTCCTACCATAGAGTTATCTATGGGTGGAGTGAGAATGACAGCTTTGCTAGATACTGGTTCTCAAGTCACACTGGTGCAACAGCAAGTAATGGATTGTCATTTCCCACAAATGAAAAGTGACAGATCCTTGGTGTTCACATTAAAAGCTGCAAATGGCCTCACCATCCCATACTCGGGGTATGCTATCATGGACTTTGAGGTTGAAGGGTTTAAAATACCCGAAAAAGGTGTTGTGATTGTAAAAGATGACTGTTCCACTCACCCACTTATTGTGGGGATGAATGTGATTGGTGCTTGTTGGGACACTGTTTTTAAAGGTGGAACGTCAGCTTTCTCCCCTCAGAAGTGGAAGTCCCACCAGGTCTGGGAAGAAGCATTTACTATCTGCCAGAGGATTTCTGCTACTAAGATGGAAGGGGGTTCCCTAGGGTACGTTCGACCTGCATGCCGCCAAGGAATACAGGTACCCCCTAATAGTGAAATAATGATTTGGGGCCGTGCTCCTCAGAAGATGAGGTCCAGAAAGGGGTTGGTGTTGGTGGAGGCAATACCTGGATTGGAACAATGGGGGGTGGCAAGAACTTTGTCAGTGGTTGATCAGGGTCGGCTTCCTGTCAGAGTCTGTAACCCCCACTCGTACCCAATAAAAATAGGACGCTACGAGAAGTTAGGCCGACTGTATCAAGTGGAGGAGACTGAAATCCAGGGCACCGGCGACCTTAGTTTAACTATGGGATCTGATGGAGTGGTTGAAGTTGGTGTAACAGAAGTTGTAGGGATGCAAGAACCCAACAGCTGTGAAGAGGTGAACAAACTCCTAACTTCTGTAGATTTACCCCCACAACAGAAGGGAGAGCTCCAGGCCTTCCTGCAGAGATGGAAAAAGGTGTTTTCTGTGGATGAAGAAGATGTTGGCCGTACAGACTTGGTCCAGCATAGCATACACACAGGTAATGCAGCACCTATCAAAGAGAGGCATCGACCCTTGCCTCCTTTAATGTACAAAGAAATGAAGACACTTCTGGCAGATATGCTGAATAAAGGAATTATCTGTGAGAGCAAGAGTCCATGGGCTGCACCTATCGTTCTAGTGAGGAAGAAAGATGGGAGCCTGCGGTTTTGTGTAGACTACAGGAAGCTTAATGCTGTCACTCATAAGGATGCTTTTCCCCTTCCTAGGATCGAGGAGACCTTGACATCTTTAACAAGGGCAGAATGGTTTTCAACGCTTGGCTAGCGGCTACTGGCAGGTGGAGATGGACCCTAAAGACCAAGAGAAGACTGCATTTACCACACCACTTGGCCTTTTTGAGTTTGAACGCATGCCATTTGGGCTCTGTAATGCTCCTGCCACATTTCAGCGTTTAATGCAAAAATGTTTAAGCGGCCAACTTACAGATTCTGCCTTGGTCTATTTGGATGACATCATTATACTCACCAGACTTTTCCTCCCACTTGCAACACCTTGAAACTGTTTTCCGGAGACTTTGGCAGCATGGTCTGAAACTCAGATTGGACAAATGCAAGTTGTTTCAGTCTCAGGTAAAGTTTCTTGGCCACCTTGTGGACAAGAATGGGGTGAGACCTGACCCTGAAAAAATTAGTGCTGTTAAAAATTATCCTGTGCCAAGTACCATTCGCCAGGTAAGAGCTTTCCTGGGCCTGGCTGGGTATTATAGGAGGTTTGTCCCTGGTTTTGCCAAAATGGCCCGCCCTTTGAACTCTCTGTTGATTGGGATACCTGCTAATAAGAGGTCAGAGGTAAAGATTACTTGGACAGATGAGTGTCAAGAAGCATTCGAACGATTAAAGACTGCACTTACACAAGCCCCTGTTCTTGCTTATGCTGACTTCTCCCTACCATTTGTCCTTTACACTGATGCCAGTAAACAGGGCTTGGGTGCTGTCCTAGCCCAGGTGCAAGGTGGGAGAGAACATGTGATCGCCTATGCTAGTCGAAGTCTGCATCCTGCTGAAAGGAATGATGCAAATTACAGTTCATTCAAGCTGGAACTTTTGGCCTTAAAGTGGGCCATCACTGAAAAGTTTAAAGACTACCTGACGGGAGCCAAATTTACAGTTTTTACAGATAACAATCCAGTGGCACATCTTCAAACTGCCCACCTGGGGGCAACAGAACAACGCTGGGTAGCGCAGTTAGCCTCCTTCGATTTTATTGTGAAATATCGGGCTGGGAAGGAAAATGTGAATGCTGACGCCTTGTCCAGATTTCCTGCAGACCTGCCACCAGAGGACCAAGCCGTCTATGTCACCAATGTAGCAGCTTCTTCAAATCCTCAGGAGGGTGGACTACAGACACAGGATTGGAAGATGGCTCAAGAGTTGGATGTGGACCTGAAAGTTGTGCAAAGGTATGTGAGACAGGGGACTCTACCCGAAGCACAAACCAGGAAGAACTTGTCAGTCATCACATGCAAGATTTTGAAACAGTGGGGGAAACTCGTACTCCAGGATGGTGTTGTTTGTCGAAAAGTAACAGACTGTAAAACTAATGAGACTTTTTTTTCAAGTTGTATGCCCCACAAGTAAACGCAGAGAGGTGTGGGAGAAGTATCATCAAGCAACGGCCCATGCAGGAGTGGAGAGGACATTGTCCAGAATTCGTCAGTTCTTCTATTGGCCCAATATGGAGAAGGAGGTGCATCAGTTTCAGTTGGGCTGTGCTGCCTGTAGCTTGCAAAGCAGGGCGGAGCCTAAGGCCCCACTGCATCCTATACCAGTGTCTTACCCCCTTGAGGTTATAGGCCTAGATTTTCTTTCTCTAGGCAGGCCTACAGATAGGTACCAGAATATTTTGGTCATGACAGATTGGTTCACACGCTATTCGTGGGCTGTCCCAACAAAAGATCAAACTGCCCAGACAACAGTTCAGGTGCTGTGGTCACATGTGATGCAGACATTTGGTTGTCCAGCTAGATTCCATACAGACAGAGGGCCAAATTTTGAGTCTGCTTTAATGCAAGAGCTTTGCAAGTGCTATGGTATCACTAAAAGCAGGACCACTCCTTATCATCCGTCAGGGAACGGAAGTGTGGAGAGAATGAATCAAACTCTCCTGAATATGTTGCGGTCTCTCGGAGCAGAGAGACAACACAGGTGGCCAGAGTATTTACCTGAACTGTTGCAGGCTTACAACAATACTGTTCATGGCTCTACAGGTTACGCCCCTTCATTTTTGATGTTTGGCAGGCACCTGAGGCAGCCGGTGGATGTGAGTTTAGGAGTGGGACAACTCCAGCCTCAACATGACATGGGAGGATGGGTTAAAGACCATCATGCAAAGCTGTCCTTTGCTTATGAAACTTGCTAAAAAACATATGGAAAAAGCTGCTTTTTATAGCAAGAAGCAATATGACAGGAAAGCGCAAGCCCTGCCTTTGGCACCGGGTGAGAGAGTGTGGGTGAGAGACAGAAATAGGAAAGGACAAGGTAAATTGCATCCAGGATGGCATGACGAGCCTCATGTTATCCTTGAGCAAGTAGGTGAAACAGGGGTGGTATATAAAGTGCAGCCAGAGAAGGGAGGCCGTGAAAAGATGCTGCACCGCAATGCACTGAAACTTTGTATCACGCCTTTAAAGGACGAACCCCAGCTGGTAGCTAGCAAGGAGAGTGTGGCAGAGACTTGTATTAGTCCCCCGTTTTATGGTGTCATGTTTACCCCTCAGCTCCTTTTCAGGAAGAGGTTTTAGGACCTCGGCACTCTGCCAGAGCAAACCTAGGACGACCACCTGCTCGCTACAGAGCAGAAGATTAGTGACAGGGACTGTCATTGTAAAAGTGTGGGGGGATGTTGAACAGGGGAAAATGATTGTTTTCTTTTATGGTTGATTATTATTGTTTTTTTGTTTGCTTTGCATGTAGATTGTTTTGGGGTTGTTGCTTTTCTTTTTCCTTTTCCCCTTTGACAATCCAAACACCCTGGACTGAAGGTGGTTGTCTCGGGAGGCGGGGCGCACTAATTGGCCACCCAGACAGGTGTCAGCAGAGGCTGATTAGAGCCAAAATAAAAGGAGCTTGGCTGGGAAGAAGACAGAGAACTGGTTCTGCAGCCACGGGAACTGACACGCTGTGGGGAGCAGACGGAGCCCGCTCATCCGGCACAAGCGATCGAGAGTTGGACAGACGGCCCAGTACAGAGAATCAGGGCAGAGGGTAACCTCTGCCCGCGCCTGTAAGTAAAGTTTCTTTCTGGTCGAGCTGATCCTGCAGAGAGCTGGCAAAAAGCACGTCTTCCGACGGAGTTCTGGTGCGGGGATGCTGGCGCTTTCCTGTTCTTTCCTTCTAGTTGGACCGAAACGTAAGGGGGCGTGGCACGCCGAGGAGTGGAGCGGTGGTGGAGCGCTGTGCGGCCGGCTGTAGTGCGCGCTACACATAGATCACCGCCACGAACAGGAAAATAAGCGGAGCCCAACCTGTGGCCTTCAACGGGTGACCTTTTTTTTTTTTTATGAAACATTGGATTTTATAAAGAACAGTTTTTATTGTGCCACTACTTGTGACTCTTTTGATTAAAATACCTTGCACCTGACTGCTCCGCTGTTTGGGTTTTTCGAGTTGTTTGCTCCCCTTGTGTTGAAGACGGACTGTGGGCCAATTTGGCCTAACACCTGTATTATAAATATTATTACATAGTATTTTGATCTTATAAAAAATCAGTTTTTTTGGCCACTCGGCTCGATGAGGGCCAGAATTGCTCCTTGCATAGTGAGCAGGATGCTAGTAGGTATTAGAAACATCTCCAAAGCTCACGCTACTTCAATAAGTCTTCAATAATTCTAGTTATATTATAATTAAATTATTAGAAGTGCCAGAGGTGATTTTTAGCCAAACAATTACTAAGAAAACAAGAGTGGTATTTTTAATGACTAAAGATGAATGTATTTATTTTGTATATATCTTTATTTATAGATGCCATGGGGAAAGGCTTAGATTAATTAATATTGACAAACACATTAAATCTCAGTCAGGATATTCCTGTGTTTAATGTCTCACAGCAGGAAGAGGTAAACGTGTGTGTTCATGCAGTTTCTGTGTTTCTTGTATCACTGAAAGGCTTTGAAAGCGATTAGTTTTTGATTTTCAGGCTTGGAAGTTGGGTCGGGACGCACATTGTAATACACAGACTCAGTGGTGGGAATCTTTTAGAGGCATAAGCTGTTTAACCTACAGGCCATCTGGGGAAGTGTAATACACACAGTCACATCAGCCTTTATGTGGTTTTGATGGATACTCAGGCAGCTCTCCCTCCACAAATGAAGTTTTTATTGCGGCACTGCGACGGATATGGGGGGGAGATGCACGGCCTAATGATCATCACCTGCTTCGATTTTCAGAGTGGGGGCAAAAGCAGGAGGATGGAAACGCGCACGATGCATCAAACCAGAAGGAAAAGCAGGATGGAAAGTGATGTTCGGCTGAATGGAGCTAATTGTGTGCAACACTCCGGTGCTGAAACAAGTTATTAATCCAGCTTCCTCAGCCGTGTGTGTGGTAGGGGGACCAACTGTGCAGCTGATTCTGTCCACACTAGAGGTGCATAGCATGTTCACCCAATCAGATTAGTCTGCTAAACATTCAGTTCTTCTGCAAGAAATGATTATTTATAGGAGTAAGTACCAAGGATTAACAAAAGATAACTATCATAACTGAGAAAAAAGTAAGGACACCCCTCTATCTCTGGAGTTCTTTCTTGCCTGTTTCAAGTCTCACAGCATCTGAGTACCTGAGCTTAACCCACGGTAAAATCATGAATTTACTTTGGTAAAAGTTAGTCTCACTTAAAAATGATTACTTCAGTAAAAGTCTTAAAGTGTCCGACAATTATTGTACTTAATGGGCAAAAATGAATCCCCCATATAAAATGTACCTGAGTAAAATTATTAAGTACAAAAAAAGAGAATTTCTAAGATGACATTTATTTTGTGCAATATCAATGACAACAACTTCAGTTGCATGAATTGAGTCGAGCTCTTATTGGACTGATGACAAATGTTCTTTTGCTCTCTATCTGCTGAGGCTGGTAGAGGAGAGTTCAGCTTCACATCACTAGGAATGATTTCACTAAGTTCATGTTATCAGCTGAACAGGCCAAGTATCCATCTCATCCTTGAGACGACTGCAGAGCAGAGAAGAAGTGTCATCATCATCATCATCATCATCATCATCAGATGAACTGGATTGGATGGATCACTGTAGAGCAGACTCTTCCATGTGTGTCTGATGAAGTCAATTCCTGAAATATTGAGGAAAATACGTGTTAAATAAACTACTGATAATTTTTAGTACAGTTTATCAGAATGGAGTTTAATCCAGTGTCGCATCTGGTGTCTACACACCAGTGTAATGCAAAAACAGTGCTTCCATTTCAGTTTTGGAAAACAAATTTTTTTTTATAGGTTTGAAAAACCACCACATGCTAACTCAAAAATCTTTTATTAAAAAGCCGAGCTTTTTTGTGTTTCCATCAAGCAAATTTATTTTGGTTGCTCCAATTTTTATGGGCAATGGAGACGCCGCTACAGACATCCCATTGCAGTAGAATGACCTCTCTGATTTAATGTTTACTGCGTGCCGTTCTCTGGGCCCACAGCTGCTTCCCGACTCCTAAACCAGCCAGGATTTATATCAGCTGCAGGTTTTCCTGCGCAGACTGCAGGAGAACCTGCAGATGTCACATGTGTGTGTGTCAGGGATTTGACTCACACCTTAGCAGCAATTAGAGCAGGATGAGCTTTGAATGCACTTTGTCTTTGAGGAAATCAGAGTCTAAGGTATAGTAGTCACAGCAGACAAGAGTGAAGAGCATTAATAGATGTAATGAGTAAGGGTTCATATTTCAGTTATGTTTACTTCAATGCTATGAATGGGAGATGTCTGACCATAGGCTCCTGATTGGTTATATCCGGTTGCCTGAACTTTCTTTGTCTGTGCTGTGGCACCGTTCCACCTGATACAACATGTTCCACTGGCAGACACTTCAAAACCCAAATGCTCTCTAGGTGAGTAAAGGATCCACTGCTTCCAAGTCTTTCTCTGGTTCTGCCAGGCAAGCAGGCATATGGTTCAGGACCACAAATATTCATTAGTAATAGGTAATATTTTATTACAATTATATTATATGCTGAGATATTCTAAAAATATTAAAGCAGAACATTATATATATTTATTCTTTTATAAGTTTATCATATGTTGCTTTGTTATTAAACCCGTGGTTCTCAGACTGAGTTAAAAGAACCACAAAATATGTGCAGTAACTATGTACAAGGTAAACATGAAGTCAATAGACTGTCATAAAGTGAAGTTAATTGTTGGTTTTGTGCGACAATTAGCTTCCCCGAGTTTAAATTTCTAATTTAGTGCATCAAATTGGAAATTGGATAATGGTTATCCATTTTTTAAGTTTTGGTTTAATAAACAACTGAAAGAGCTAGTGTGTTTGTTCTTTGAATGAACACAGACTCTACATGTCGGAACAATCAAACCAGGTTATCTGAGCCATATTTGGACTTTACACTGCACATGTATTTTTCCATAATTCATTCCATGTTTTTGGACTTTGGAGTCTTCTACTATGATATTTTTGCAGAGAATGAACCAGAATCAGTTTGAAATTGAAGATCAACATCTAAAAACATTACACTGTTTTAAGATGAGTCACACTGTTCCAGGGAGAGATTTCCAGGAATGACGGCCTCATTGAGATTGATCTCCTCTACATGAGAGGAGATGAAAGAAGCTAACAGGTGATGCTTATCTGATGTTGCAGCGGATTATCTGATTTCATTGTCTAACTGACCGGAATCCGGCTGCATCTGTTTTGCTTCTGCAGAGCTCACATATCTTCACTTGATCTCTGTCTCTAAATCAATTTGAAGCTATGTGTTTATTCCAGTGTCTTGAGGAACAGTAAACTCCAGCCTGAACTTAGACAGAGTAGCTGTCAGCTGAAAGCGCTATTGGTGAAATATTGTAAATTATTTGGTAAAATCAATTTTGTTTTTCGTGTAACAATTGGTTATTTGTTTTAGTGAAATAAAGACAAAGTTTCATCTCATTGGTAAAATAATGATGTGTGCATAGGTCAGGCCAGAGATAATGATGGTAGTCATTTACCATATTTACTGGTTTATCATCTGCAATTTTATGGCTGATTTAAAGCCACTTTATCCACTCTGTTGTAACAGCGCTTTCACAATCAAATGTTCATCAGCCATTCTTTGATCATCCCATTATTGCTGAAGCAGCAAGGAGCAGTTTGGTTCAGTTCAGAAAAAGTATTTAATCACATCATGATCCAGATGATTCATATTTACATTCAGCATCTTCCTGTTCTCAGCTCAGATTCTAAGTGAGTTACTGACCTGAGAGATAATGGATTAAAAGTTGAGCACATCCTTGCATCCTAACTGAATTACACAGGAATTGCCATAGGTGTGTCAGTGGACTTCTGCTGTTCCTGTATGCCCTGCAAAATATTTTTGATCAGTTTTTAATTTAATAAATGTAATTTCAATATATTTGGTTATCGATAATTATTAAATATAGTATCATTCCATTTCAACATACTGACCTGATATGTTCATTTAGACAAAAGAATTAAATTCAATGAAATTATTTCAATTGGTGCACAACTCCCTGTTTTTTTAAAATTGTTGCTTTTATATTAAGGGCTATTTAGTGTGTCTAACCCCCTGAGTCACACTGTGACTCCTATTAGATAGCTGTCCAGCTGTCTAGTAGCTGGATAGATGAACACATAGCTCTATAACTACAACGTAACTTATACTAAGCTGGCGAGCTTATGTATAAACTGCAACATATTCATGCAATCAATGAACAATATGACAATATGACACTTCCACATATTATTACATATTAAATTCATTACACACAGTGTGACACATTTCAAGCGTTTCTTTTTCATTTTCATCTGATTATGACCGACAGCGAATGAAAGCCGATCATTAAATCCGGCCAATCAGAAGGCTTTTTACTGGAATGTTCTGGTTTGGACCAGCAGGCAGTTACTGACGCCGTCCACCAGGAGGCTCTCATTCCGTATAAATGGAAAGTTGAGTGGAGGGAAATATTTTACTCTTTGCCAGGCGATATATAATTCAAGATTTAATCTGCTGGTGTTGGATAACTCCTTTGTATCCAAGCTGATCTGATCAACAGTGTTAGCCACGGTGGCTAACTTTCAGTCATTGGTCTAAGTCTCAACCTCTTATTCTCATCCTCTCTCTGCCCAAAAAATTTTGTCCTATTAAAGAAAGCTGGTTAAAGATACAGAAACATTGTTTTCCAAAGGACGATCTATGATCAGTTTTCCAAACAGTGGAAGTTTGACTATCTGTTAGTCTTTTGTTGTGGAAGACGGGCTGTGCTAACTTTGATGCTAGCTTTGTAAAATACTAAGAGAAACAAGTATTTCTATAGTATAACTGCATCCCATGTCCAGGCCAAATCTCCTTCCAAGCTCCTTTTGGAGTCAGTGGTAGCCAAACATTAGCATTGTTAGCAGCATTGTTAGCCAGACACAGTTTTTGATGTTTAGCATTCTGGTCAGCCAAAAATAAAATGAGCTGTTTGGTTTCTTCAGCACACCATTGACCAGTCTTTGCTGTCATGTTTGTTGTTTCTTTGTTTAGCTTTCTGAGTTTATTTCTCTATTGACTGGCGGTGATGACTGTGACATCACGGCTTGAGCAGAAAAAAACAGTCATTCTGCAGTGGCAGAGATGAACAGCAGTTCATGAAGTGGAACCTCTTTTTTTATGCATAATCAGGCACCTATGGTTAAACAACAAATCCAAATCGTTTTGGTGAAAAAGGCTTCTGTGGGGACTGTTTTTGAGAGGCTCTGCTGGAGGGAGGCACAGAGCGTCCCGATCTGTGATCGTCAGCCCCTCACCAGCTTCTTATCGCTGGGCTGTAGGACTGAACGCTTCAGGAGGTCCGTTTTCCTCACAGCCATCAGAATATACAACTCCTACTGTCAGTAACTAATGACCTCTTTGATTAGACTATACTGTCTCTGGTACGTTGCACAGTTTGGCTAACTGCTTTCCTGTTTTATTCTATATTTTTTTACTGCATTTTATGTGATTTTGAATTACAGAATCACATTTAAAAAAATGTATAGTTTATTTCACACTTAGCCTCTTTAACATATAAAGGTGTTTGAAACGTGTGAACCTGTAGATGGCATAACCTCAAATCTATTCCTACTGCACATTTGATTGAGCTGTATATGGACACGGCAGATGGAGGTCTTCTTGAGTTGTTTCCATGTTTAAAAGTTGCTTTATCCTGTCAGGAGGAGGGAGGAATTTCATTTCTCAGAGCAGATTTTTTTTTTTTTTTTTTACTTTAAAGTGTTTGACACATAAAGTATTCTGCTATGATTTGTTTGTAACCTTCACTTTTCTGTGTGTTCTATTGGAGTTTCTTTACCCCTGAAGAGCTTAGTTAGCCCACTTCGACCCGCACCTCCTTCTGTTGACTTGTGAAATGTGTCTCACTCCCTTCTGAGGAAATGGCTCCCGATATGTCCAGTGCACAAACAGGCTGCAGTTTATATGAACCATCTGTCAAGCTGCAACAAATTTCTGATTTCTCAGAGGATGAGGAGCTCAGAAGGAAAAATGCAAACTGAGAATCCCTCAGACAGAACCACTTGAACTGCAGGAGGCAGTGTGTGTGTGGAACTGAGAATTTATTGTGATGGCTGTAAACTAGATATTTATGTATGATTATTTCATTTTCGGTCTGTATCTCTCCATTTTTAGTCACCGTTGAAAACATGAACTCTTTATATGATTCTTTGGTAGAACAATCTTGTCCATTTTCTACATTTCAGATTCACTATTCGTTAGAAGTGAAAACTAGTTTGAAGAAAAAGAATGAAGACTTTTCTTCAGCTTGCTACCTAACATTAACGTCCTTTCTCTTGCTGCCATGGTAACCTGCTGTAAGCAATCCCGCAACAAGGCTGGAATGTTGCCAGTTCCCGGTAACACCACGACATGTGGCCAACTTTACACCTTCCTCTTGTCAAACTTTGAGCAGTGTGTACTGCAGCTGCCTTTTTAAAAATTAAAACATTAATAAGAGGAAACAGATGGTTGTAAAAACTGATTACCCGGGAGGCATTAAAAAAAAAAAGGAAAAGTCAGAGTAAGCTGCGACTGTTTACTACAAGATGAAGAATTTCTTCTAAAAGATAGAATTATATTTTCCATCCTCAGAGGTACGAGAGCTTAGTGGGACAATTCCAAACTCTAACAGTAATGTAAGGTCAAGTTAAACGTCATGAAAACCTTTTAAGAGCATTTAAAATTTTCAGTTTTTCCCAAATTAATCAAATAAAGAACTGCTTTCAGTTGGAGTCCTGGTAGGTGGAGGACATAACCTACCAAAACTCCGATTGAAAACTCTGAAAGCACACAAGTGCTAATTTGTGTTAAAATCCTAATTTTGCTAATTGACTAATGATAGAATGTAGATTGTGCATTTAAATCAGAAAGTAGTTCAAATGCAAAATTAAGTTTTTGTCTACATGAGTGGAATTTAGAGAAAGTTTTGCATACATTTGTCATGGAAACGCAGCAACTCAGATGCAGTGAGGTGAGTTGAAACAGGAAAGAAAGAACTCCAGTAGTGATCATGTCGTCGATCAAGATGTTACTACTGCCAGAAAAGACAAAGACGAAAACAGGAGGTGGTAGGACCACAATGAGGATGGGATGTTTTTTAATGACTCATCACGTGAGTCATTAAAAAACAAAGAGCATGATCATTCATGCGAGTGAACGATCTAGCTTTCTTATTGTTCGTGTGTGATTTTATTTGCGCTTTATTTCATGGAAACACCACAATTGTAAAATTGCTTTTTATTGACATTAGTGGAATTGCGACAAAGTTTTGTGCATAGTTGTAATTTATTTTGCAGGAGGGTTTTTTCTCTTTCTCCAGCTTTAACTTTTTAAAAGAACATTTTATTTGAGTCCAGGAGATGAAAAAGAAACACACAAGGAGATAATTAACTGTTTCTCAGCTCACCGAATGCTGAATCCAAATAAGTAATACCAAGTTTTTACCCACAGTGCATAAACATAACTTTCCCAGAATGTATATAGGCAACATTTGAACTCCAAACAGCACATATTCATCTCATCTTTAATATATATTTTGTTCCCCTGTATTACTTGCCTACATATGGAAAGCTGGCTCACCTATATGGGGCATTTCACGTTCCTTATTTAAAAGATAAAAGACACTCAGAATGGGATGACACAACGGCTTTATTCAGTTCTGCCAATTTGAGTCAAAAGTCTTTCATCAGCTCTCTGCTTGATGAATGAGAGCGCCGCCTGGGCTGTGAGCCGTACTGTACACCGATGCGCCAATACTGTGACAAATGACTGTGGGTCTGGTGACTACAAACACAGTAAACAGAGCCACAGCCTCCACTGCTTTACACGGCCCATCTTTCTACGCTTGAACTCGTTCATCTCCTTCACAGCTTGATAGTGCTGTGTAGAATGGGGATAGCATCATAGTTAATGTTGCTCACATGAAGGCACAACTCTTTTCTGCTTTCCCCCCTGTTTCTCAGGAATATGGCAATGAATTGTGTGGATAAAACCATCTCTGGAAAAAAATACACCTGAATCTGAACGTTAGATTCAAATCTCTCCTCACAGTTCAGTGTGGGCTTCCTCCTATTGGCTTGAATTTGTCCAGTAAAATTTCAACTGGGCCAATAAGCTGACAGAAGTTGTGAATGCTGATGGTGATTTTCTGTGCTGTTTTAAAATCAATATATTTAAATATATATGAATTAATTAATACTGAAATACTACTTTTAGTATTTATTACTTTTATTTTCTGTGGAATAAAATTAATAAATTATTAGCAAAGAGTTTGCCTATTTGTGGACTTTTTTCCCCAGAGTATATCTAAACCCTTCTAAAGAAATTACGGCCTCGTAAGTAAAAATAACTAGGTTCCATCTAGCTTAAAATGTCAATAGCTGCTATTTGTTAATGCACATGTAGGTATATCTGGTGTTTGAACCATTAAAATGGGAAGTTCCCAAGTTCTTACAATGGGAAGTTCTAATAAGTTTGAACTGACCTAACCCTTCCGCAAATACTTGCCACTTTACTGGAAAGCAACCAGTTCAAATGAAGACTACCGATTCCTTAATTGAATTAGGAACGAATTATTCTTTTTTGTGTGTAAATATTAGAGGTCAATCGTTCAGCTACCAATCATTATTGGCCGATTTCCTTGTAAAAGTATATGATTGGTGATGGTTGATCACTGTCTCTTGTTGCCTATCTTCCAAATCTATCTCATTTCGCAGCCTGCCTGTGTAGCCGATCTCATCTTTCATTCACACTGCTAAGCAATGTGATGAGGAACTTAATGCTCAGAGTGTAAATGGGAAAATTTGTGTGTTGCAATGGAAAAATGTCTTGGGAGTGAAGCATGTAAAAATGCATCAACACAACAAATCTAATATGGCATTTAATAAAAAAAAAACACTTGACAGAGTTTGGCTACCTCGAGGCTCTATGTAAGCAAAAAAGACATCTGGAGGGTCAGACAGCAGGTAAAGCAACTCACAACCACCAACACTGATCCTGAAGAGCATGATGGTCAGAAAAATAAACGAATAACCCAAAAAATTATTTAAGTCAACAAGCTGGCTGTGTAAGACGCTGGTTCTGCTCTCACGTTGGATCGCCGCTACTGGTAGAAATAATTCACAGACTTAGTGGCACTCAACTTCCACCAGACAGTCTGCTCTCACACCGGACGTCTGCTTAAAGCTGCAACTTGTAACTTCAAGAAGAAAAAAAAGATTTCACTAATGTATTAAAACTTTCTCTGTCCTAACATAAGACAGATGATCTCTGAAAAATAATCCATCTCTTCTGCCTGCCCCCTATGTTCTGCAGAATTATTCAGCTCAGTCAGAAACAACCAATCAGCTAGCCTTGCTCTGAGGAAGTTTTGATTCAGAAACTTAAGATTGTTTACTTTAATGTAACATGCATTGGACTTTGAAAGAATGTTTCCTTTTTTTACTTTAAGTTATTTGACATGGGCCATGTTTGAGATTTTTTTTGACTCACATATAATTTATGGTACAAACAACCTACTGCTAAATATTGTTTTACTGACTGCAGGTTCTTCAGTTGTCCTTTTGACTGAATAGATGTTGCATTGTGCCTGCAAATATTTGATATGCTTATGTCTAAATTAGGTGAATTTATTACCATATTATGAAAAATTTTGCCAGTAGCATTTATACCTAAAATGAAAAATTAACAGCTAATCCAGGTGATCAGCAGTGATCGGTAACTGGAATAGGCAGCAAAAGCCTGATCGGAGCATTCCTAGCAAATGCTCCAATCAGGTGATGATGGTAATCACACCATCATCACTTACATTCACTTACACACTGTTGATGTGTTTAGGAGTAAAACGACTTCCAGAGGCGATTAGGAAAATTAAAAACAGTAAGAAAGTCAATTTCAAAATGACTCAAAATAAACTTTATAGTCTTTTGGTTCTTTGGTTCTCTGCTATGATTTTTTTCTTGTACTTGTCTTAAGAACAAAAAGAAGAACTTTACAAATAAATTAACTGCAGTCATCGTCGCTAAGCAACAGGTTTCCGTTGTCTGTTTTAGTCTGAAGCAAAGCATGTAATTCAAAGCAAACAGAGAAATGTTTTGTTTCCACCAGCACAGTCGCTCCAAATCAAACTCCTGCCAGGAGCCTTAAGTTAACTCAGCTGGAAGCCCAGATGCTGTGTGTTCCCTCTAACAGTCCCCAACGCAGAGAGCACCAAACCCATTTCACAAGCTCGCACCAAGATGGCGAGTCGTGATTCCAGTTCAGGCTCCCGCTTGATGGGTGAGGCAGGACGACTTTCCGTTCGTCTCTGAGTGAGCTGAACCTGTGTGTTAGGAACAAAGGTGTTATATTCATCATTCTGCTTTTCTTTCACTCCCAGCAGGCTTTAAAGCAGGACACAGCCTCCATTGTGAGCGCCATTCAAAACACATTTCATGAAACCTAATGACATTAAAAGTACCTACAGGAATAATATAATAATGAGCATAATTTCATCATCGCCTCATGATAAAGTGTGAAAAGGTAATACCCTACTACTATAAAATGCTTTTAAAGGGATACACTTATCCACTAATCACTGCTGGCTGGTTGGGCAGAATAAGGTTAATTATATGGTCACTTGGGGCTCTGGATACAGAAGAATAAGCCAATTTAAAGAGCTTGATGGACAAGTTTGGGGTACTGGAAACTTATGTGACTTTGAAAAAGCTTGGATTTTGAAAATTTTGATTCTTGTTTTGGGGAACTACTTCACAAGTGCCGATGTGTGGTTTTTGTTTTTATAAATTCCAGAAATACAAATCTTATTTGGAAATATGAAACATTAAAGTTGCAATGACTTTTCTGTCATGTCCCAAATTATCATAATACAAATTGAGAATTAAAAGGTTTGTCAGATTTCAAAATTAAGACCATTACCTTATTGTAGGAGTTTTTATCCATTGCAAAGTGTTAAGAATTAAAAAGATGAATAACTTGATCTTAGCTCGTTAATTAATTCTTAGTCCCGAATTCCTGTGTCTGTGTAAGTGTGCAGAGAGAAAAGAGCAATCATACGACGTCAGACTTCAGATATTCAGAGTTTTATCCAGAGAAATTCAATCCAAGAAGAACTTTACAATAAGCATCTCACCTAGAGCAAAAGTCCAAGACATTACAAAACAGAGACAAAGAACTGAGTAAAAAAAAGACAGAAGATGCATCCTCCGGGAAACTCTCACTCAGCACAAAGAGATTCAACTTCTGTTGTGAAAACAACCATTTTTTATAGACTGCATATTCTCCTCATTTAAATATGCATTAGGAGGTGTGTTTTTCCTTTGTGTGGGCTGTCTCAATGTTAATTTTATTACCTCTGCTAAAGAGCCCAAAAGCAGATATACGGCAAACCCTTCTCGTATCAGCCGCTGTCCAGTTTGATATATGATTTCAGCTGCAGCGCTATCTGTGCCTCAAAATGTTTCCACAAGAAAGTAGTTTGTATTTTTAACCAAGCTTGCACAATGTAATGCTAAATAATGACTATAAGTTTGGATCTAATAAGTAACTAATTAAAAACATTCTTAAAGAAATATAGTTAATTCTAATATAGATAAATTATTTATAAAAAGTTTTAAGATCCTAGTGAACTTTGAACCATGCTAAGGAATTTGTTAATTGCCTGGCAGACAGACTCTGTCTAAAGAGATTCTAGGCCTGTCTTTTCTGTAGAATCCTCCTAAGAATTTATATAAGTTCAGAGATTCAGCAGTTGTTTTAGTTTGGATCTTTATCTAAATTTATGTGAATGTAGAGTGTACTTTAACTTTCTATGGTATATTTCATATGTATCAAAACTATCCTGTGCAGTATTGTGCTAATTTAAAATATTATTTCAACAAAAGTCAGCTAGCATTAGCATTGGAGAGGCTAATGGCTAGCATGCCTACAGGCTGATTACCCATTGGATTACCTTCTTCCTTTGCTGTCCATTTGGTAGTCTGGTGTGAACACTGGATCGAATAAAAACAGTTGATAGACTAACTCATTACCTAGAGAATGGTTAATTGTTAGCCTTTCCAAGAAGAAAGAAAAAACAAAAGCATTAGCTAGGCTAGTGTTATCCTTGAATAGGCTACCAACTGGCATTTCTAGGTTAGTCAACTTTGACTCATACTTTTTTCTTTAAAGATAACTTTATGAAGAAAAATGGCTGGCATACGATATCCATAAGTAACATAAATTAGACACATTGTTGTATCCTTTTGACAAAGTTTACTGTAATCTGTGGCATCAACCGTAAACATAGTGAATAATATGGAGCTGAAGTTTGCTTCAGATTGCAGTTTTTGACTTGGCAAATGACTGCAGGGCAATTCCACCCATCTTTCATTTGCTCTTATTCAGAAACTTTAATTCTTGCAGTTCAAATATGGACTAGATTATTCTACACTTTAAGCAGATTTTTTTTAAAACATAGTTTGAGAAACTTTTATTTGATTTGTAAAAGTTCAATACAAGGCCATGGATTCACAACTCATATGTTTTACAAATGTATGAATAAAGTTAGTGGCAAAGCCCTGGTAGAAAGAATTATATTTGAAAATATCAATTTAACACATCAAGTTTTCTCCAGTTATCCTCTTCAGAGATATTTCTGAGGGAAAGATTCACCTTTGTAGCCATTACATATTAATTCTTTCCATTTCGATGCGTCCGGCTGAGCACAAACAATTTTCAGTCTCTCTCTCTCTCTGGAGGCAGTGGATGAGCTGAACTTTGTCTTCTTTCCTTGTCACAACTGTTTCTGCAGTTACTTAACAGCAAAGTTCATTTGTGATTCATTTTTGATGCATGATTTAATTTTTTACATGTAATAAATTTTCTTTTATCAACATAAATATATATATTTTTTTGCAAAACTGAAACATTCCTGATGAATCTTGTATGTCAGATTAGAAGCACCTTTAGAAATTAACTTTTGAGAAGATAGTAAATGTGATTCTCATTAAACTCACATTCCTACATTAAAAATGTTTTTTATAAGTCTGATGTAATATTCTAATTTAAAATCTAATGTTTTAATTTCCATGTAAGTGGATTACAGGCTTTCAAACATCAATCTCTGTGTAGTTAATCTGTATGTGTTTCACTGTTAGGTCCCTGTATGACCGGTGTCAGAGTCTGGTCCACATTGCCAGCAGTAAGTCAAGTTTGTTTCCGGTGAGCGGTTCGCAGCAGAGTGTGAAGCGGCCTGGATGAGGATGAATGCCTCCAAATCTGAGGCCATGGTGTTGAGCCAGAAAAGGGCAGAGAGCCTTCTCCAGGTTGGGGTGGACATCTCTTCCCAAGTGGAGGAGTTGAAGTATCTCAGGATTTTGTTCACGAATGAAGGGAGAAATGGAACTGGAGATCGACAGATGGATTGGCACAGCACCTGCAGTGAAGTAGGTCTGTCATGGTGAAGAGAGGGCTGAGTCAAAAAGCGAAGCTCACAATTTAGCGGTCAATCTACTTTCCTGCCCTCATCTACAATCATGACAGATAGAACGGATACAAACAGCTGAAATGACTTTTCTCTGTAGAGATGGGATGAGAAGCTCAGTCATCCTGAAGGGACTCAGAGTAGAGCCGCTGCTCCTTCACATCGAGAGGAGCCAGCTGAGGTGGACGCCTCCTTGATGATGTATTCAGGGCACTGGGGAAGACCCAGGAGGTTTCTGTTTCTCAGCTGACCTGGGAACACCTGGGGTTCTCCTGGAGGAGCTGGCCGAGATGGGGGATCTTGCGTCTGTGATATAACGCTGCAAGAAGTCCAGAAGGTATAATAATTATATCCCTGACTCTTGAATGGTTTTCCATTAAAAGTGGTTATAAACTTCTCATTCACAGAAATTTTAGTGGCAGCTTGAGGCCCAAGATTTGACCTCACCAAAGACGTTTAGCTAAGCTGGTTGTTACTTTTATCCAACACAATTCAAGGCCTTTTTATGATGAAATATACATCCACCATGTCTTCATGCCTTTCAAAGCACAAAGGACTCCATTGTGCCAGCAGAAATTCTAGACAATCAATGCTTTACAGTGAGCATGTTGACTTTTTCTGCAGCAAGATGGCTCAGCTTACCCAGTGTCATTTTTCATTTTTCTTATCTTCTGCACCTTGAAGGTTGCCTCAGAGAAAAGGTCTCTGGTGTTGCACTCCAAGAATGCTTCAGTGGTCTCCAGAGGGGGGAAAATGCCTTCGTTTAGTATTGAACAGTCCAATAACCATGTCTTTGAGCTGTGTCTGAGACCATTGCCTTCTCTCTGAAATTTCCAATTGTGGGTTTCAGCAGTGTGGAAATGTTCCCCGTATCTCTGTGGATATCAATGCTATTCCAAGTCACTGTCTAGGCTTTGAATTGCTTGCCCACAATTGTCAAAAAAGTAGAATTTCCCCAGCTTATGTTGACAGTTGCTTTGAGGCAATAGGGGGAAAAAATTAGGAAGAATGAGATTTGCCACGGCTGTTCTGTATTTTTTTTTTGCAGCTCACTCTGGAGGAATGGGAGATGCCTTATTTGCTGTGGGGGGGATTTAGCTTTTGCAGACAATTTTCACACTTTTGAGTTTTGTGCATCTAAGTAAGCCTTAACCACTTGATAAAAGCAAAGGAAGCAATTGCTACTGTCATCTTTAAAATAGGATTTGAGATATCAGTGCAGCTATTTTTCATCCACTGTTTCCTAACGTACAAAATGTCTAACAACACACCATGTTTTACAGCAGCATGTTTTCATAAACCCATGAGGCTTCAGTCATATAAAAGCTGTTAGTTTTGTGATACCACAAAACTAACAGTTTCAGTAAGAGTGGATGTATATTTCATCTCTGCTAGCAAGTCCCATAGACGTTCAGCATGTGGATGTATGGTCTCTGACCCACTTCAAGATGCAGAGAGAGGATGGCGAACAAGATCAAAAACATTTCCCCTGCACTGTCACAGATAACTGGAAATCCTAAAAAATCCACTGACTCTAAACTTTGCTGGATAACTTCACTTATAATTTCCATGGCGAAGCACTGATGAACATAATTTCACCAGGTATTTTCACATTCCTGCACGTATCATTACGTGTGTGCTCATATTTCTTTCACCAGCTGCATTTCCAGTGTGAATGTGTGCAAAACTTTGATGTTCTGCTAATATAATTTTGCAACTGCGATGTGTTGATTCAATAAGAAATGCAATTTCAATTCACATGTGGATACGTTTAACTTGATGTCATTAAATAACATGCTGTGCTGTTATCTTCCTACCAGTCACTGTCTTCCCCTTTACTGATGGACGTAACATCTGGTTGATCATGTGACTCATGTGATGCAGAAGAAAATGTTTCCATTGCAGTTTTGCGAAATACTACAGAGCCCTTCTGGTGACGTGGGAAAAAAAAAAAAAAAAAAAAAAACTTGTGGCCTTCACTTAATCATGGGAATGACTTTCTTAATTTGTAGCCATAACTTGTTATAATTAAGTCATTCCCACAAAATAATAGGTTGTGTGCATGATTTATTTATTTTTCTCCCATATAACCTGAAAGGCTCCATAAAATACACTAATCTTGATGCACCTGAAAGATCAGCTCATCTCAGTGCAAAAACATTTAAACACACACACTCACCCACTATATATATATATATATATATATATATATATATATATATATATATATATATATATATATATATATATATATATATATATATATATATATATATATATATATTTGGGACAAGATTTGTAGAAGATCTGTAGAAAACTTTGCATAACACTAGGTGTTGGGGGGTTTAAAAATTGTTAGCCTTTATCTTTGGAGCAGTGTGGAAACATTTTATTTGGGTGCAGTTATTTATCTGCAACCAAAATGGTGTTGAAGAAGACAACTTAAAATCCAGATTACTGAACAAATAATGTTTGAGTTCATTTTCAATATTTAGAAAATTGTGTATTATTTGGTGGTGCACTGTTCAAGATTTTGCCTGTCTATGTTGACTACATGGCCAAATCTTGGTCAAAAAGTGAATGCTGAATGTCGTCAGCATTGGCTTGCATAAGGTACTTGGCAGGTAAAATGCTAACGTCTTGAGGAAGTGTGATTTAAAGTCAGTAACTCACCCATTAAATTTAATAATATTAGAAAGCAGAATCTTAAATCATTTTACCTTAAAATTGAGATAGAAAAATAAATCAAAACCACTATGGTCTCCTGGCAACTGTGAAAAACAGACATTGACATCTTGAGGCAGAGTATGGTGAAACAAAACCACACTTGACGTGAGGTGAAGATATAAAAACAACCCCTGACAAGGGGGCCATCGTAGGAGAAAATGGACTGAACTCTGATAACAAGAAGCCATGAAGCAGAAACAGAAGCTTCACTTCTTTCACCAAGTGCTGCCATTAAGATGAACAGGCTCTTATCTGAACACCTCCATCCTCTAAACAAACTGTAAGAAAATGCTCTATTTAAACATTTTTTATTGGTTCATATGCCAGTAATATCCTGATTTGAGTTGAAATACTTTATTTCTTTGTTCAGTTCAAGGGTGTTTTCATACCTGGTAGTCTGGTAGACTCAGTTTGATTGGGAGTTGCAACATCTGTTGCATTTTCAATTGTTGTGGTTCTCGTTCACACTGATCTGTGTCAATCGAATCAAACCTTTTGAAAAACCTGTTTACGTTCTTCCCTGTGTTAGCACTGCACCAAGAACCACTGAAGGAAACAAGATGAAAACCGCAGAAGACATAACAGCAACTTACTCCTTCACAAAATGCAAACAAAAATGGAGAAGTCAGAAGGATTTCTCTTTCCTCGTTGGAAGTTTTGCAGGATATTATACCCATTCCCTCTTCTAAACGGCACTTTCAAATTACATCTGATGTTAAAGCCTTCAAACATTATCAATGTAGTTTAGAAGAATAAAGCATCTTGGTCTTCATGCCTTGTGAGCCACACCAGGCAGACACAATGGTAGCCACGATGATTAACACTTTCAGTTAGTCATGCTGCCGTGGGGAAAAAAGTGTAAACTAAGCCAGAACTAGCAAGCACTGCTGTAAACACTTACAGGATCATTAGCTCCTTCATTACACATCTCATAATATAGTCAAAGCATAGTTGCTTCTAGCTTAATTAGTATGATTGACCCAATAAACTTTGCAGTCATTTCAACCAATAACTTCTCATTTTAAAAGTGTGAGCCTGCGGCTCTTTAGAATAACCCTGATTATGGACAAATGAGGCCACAATCACCATCCCGCTGTCGTTCATCCATCAAACAGCAAGGGAGTTTACATTTAGAGTGCAACAAGAAACCTAGCCAAGATAAGTTGTCTCCGTTGGAGACGGCATGATCACTTCTGTGATTTGTGGCCACCATCTTCTCCCCTCCGCTTCGTCCAGGGCCCTGGAGTTGGCTGCAGGTAGTTAAAGGTGCTGATAGCAAGATGAGGGAGCCAATTGGCCACGGTGGGAATTAATGAGAAATGTATTAGTGATAGTATCACAAAGAGGAGGGCCCTTTGGAGGGGGAGGGCTCAAAGTTAAAAAAAAAGGGCACATCGAACAAGATCTTAAAACACCGTACAGTAACATAGCAACAACCCATATTAATCAAGAATTTAATTGGATCATACTCTATCATTGCCATCATGTGGGGACAATGCAAAGCAAATGTAAGATATTTTCCCCAACAGGTATAAAGTTGCTGTTTCTGCTGCTGACAGTCCTGGAGGGCTGAGTTGATCAGAGACTGTAGCTGTAAACAGTCCAGATGAGAGAAGGTCAAAGGTTATAAAGTTATGAAATAAGCAAATTTGCTGCCATTTTACTAATTAAGCCCTAATAATTTCTATTTAATCTCTAGAACAACTTTGCTTCAGGAAGATTTATAGATCAAAAAAGCTCAAAGGGGTTAACTCTATATAATTGTCCCCATGTTAAATCCACCCATATTTTCCATATTGAGTGCTCCATTGTGTCCCCATGTTAAATATAGTGAGTACTTCTAAATCTGTCAGACCAAGCTGACTTTGTGTTTTTTGTTCCAACCTACTGAGCGTTTTGTGGCAAAAAAAAGGTCATAATTCTGACTTTAAAAAATAAATCTGAATTCTGACGAATCTTCGAATTCCTATTCTGTGTCAATTTATTCAAAACAAATAGCTAAACATTCTTAGGTTCATGTCAGCCATGTTGCTGTGGTTTATTCAAATCACACAATGGCTGCTTCCTTGTAGGGTTTGTTAACCTGTCCACAGTTGTTCCTGCTCTGTTTCTTGGATTTTATTGCAAGAAAATCAAATAAATGTTGCAATCATTTCAACCCACATCTTCTCATTTCAAAAGTGTGATCCAAACTGATAGCTTGCCTCAAATTTACTTTGTAGAGGTGAGTTTTAAATCTAGGTTTGCCTGATGCCTCATACACACTCTGTGATTCTCTGTTCACTTGAGGTGGTCAGATCAATTTAAAATATTGATAATATTAATACCAAATGACCAACAGATTGATATCAACATGATGAGCTTTCTTTAAATTTTATTTTAAAGTTGTATTGTGGTTTCTAAATTCTATCTCTAAGATCTTGTCTTAAATTGCACTTATATGGTCATTTATTTTAGGAAAACCACATTTCTGCTGTTTCTGTTTATCATTTTAGAGAAGTATTTTGTAGATGCTTTTAAAATTTGTCCAAATACTGTCCAAGATTTTAACTAAATATTTCATAGGGAAAAAAACACACAAAAGATGTTTGATGATATATCAAACTTAAATATTGGCAATGTCAGCCCTGAATTTACTTGGTATTGGATTGATAAAGTACATATTTCAACACCTCTACTCACAACAATGCAGCTAACTGACTCACCTTGAAAGTTGAAGACCAAAAAATATTACAAGAAATCCTCCAGCAGTTAATATCAATGTGAAAACAGCTCCTCTCCACCCAGATTATGTATCATCATACATGAGGACACATCATGTGATGAATGAATGTGTGTAGAGACGGTGGCCATGACCTTTACATATTGCATCATCAATGCATTAATAATGCACCATGCAGCTCTCTGCTCAGCACCACTACCATGTTTCATACTGCGAGTCGCACAACAGCAGCCGTTCATTCTCCCACATTGGCTCACCAGCTTTGTCTGTCAACCAGCCCTTAAGGGCCTGTTTAAAAATTAATGAGCGCTGCTTAGACTGTAAATAACTGCTGGTAATGCACCGTGGGTTATTTGAAATGTAAAACCTACATTCATGCGTTGATTATCTATGTATCTGCCCTGAGCGAGAAGACGGTGTTCTTGCAGCCTCATCAGCTGGTGACTCCCTCACCAGCCTGCTGAACGCTTCCCAACGAAGTCGGGCAAAGTGTGGGGGACGTGGAGAGAGCGGCAGTGCACCAGCATTTTAGGGTGCTTTAAATAATATGCAACAATGCTGAGGAAGGTAATTACATTTTGAGACCCTGAGGAAAATGTCATGTTGTAATTTCTTCAAATGAATTAATGTTTTTTATTCTTATCATTTTAATTTCACAGCAATACTTTTTTATTTCTTCATTTTTTGTTTTATGTTAAAGAAACCTTATCCTGCTTTCTCAGTGAGCAACTTACAGCTGCTGGCAGACAAACAGCCCTGGGACTCGACCATCAGTCAACATGTCAGCCCTCATTAGTTTCCCCTGGATGTACCCTTAAACAAGCCCAACCTTGTGTCTTTATAATTGTGTGTCCATAGTTACAGATAACAGGCTTCAGCACAGTGAATAATTAATTGGGGTAAATTGCACAACTGTAATTTGGGTTCTTCCCTTAGCAGTCACAGAGTCATCTGTATTCTACGTAAGACTGGAAGTCTATTTTCTGCCCCATATCAATTTTTCATTCGAAGTCATTTGTCCTCGGGGGACGAAAAGCGTCTCAGCTCTGGGTACTGAGTTCTCACCCGTCCCCGCGGCATTCCGCTGACATTTCCTGGACTCCTGAACGGCGTTGTATTTATTCTCATTTAAAATTTCTGTCCTAATTTTATAGTACACATATCCCTGCTACTCTGAACATCAGGGATATCTATGCTGCAAGTTCACAAAACTATTACCCAAAGTTTTCTTGGAATAGCATGACAATTTTTTTTTTCTTCCACCCAAGTCGATTACATCCAGGCACTACGTTTAGCCGGCGGCTATAATGACCCCATCCCAGACTACAAGAGAAAGAATTTCAGTAGCACCTGATTATCAGCTTGCTTAATGAGTCCGGCCTCTGCCTCCCACCCCTACACGGTTCAGGAAGAGAAAAAAAAAAGAAAACTGAGAGCCTCACTCCAGATGGTCGTGCCCTTTAGAAGTCTCTCTCTTCTCTGTAATGGAGCAGGTTGGCTCCAGCTCCCTGGGCTGAGAGCTGGGATGAGTCCAGGCTGCTGCTCTTAATGAGCCTCGGCGTTCCCTCCTCTGTCATGCTGGGGTTTTACGCTCGTCACACGCGGTGCTTCTGTTTTATCTGCTCCTGTGTGCCCGCGTGTAATCAGATGGGGGAGCTAAGAAGCAGGTCAGGCACCTGACGCCCACCTTGCCTGCGTGTTATATGGTTGACATGATAACCTAGTTGTGATCATGGCAGTTATTAAAGGGGCAGTGTTATGTGATCTCCAGGCACATAGCGCCATTTTACAGCATAGTCAAGTAACTGTTACCTTCAGTTATAAAAATCAAACAATCTGGTTTATTAGTATAGAACATCTCAGCAACAATGTGGATGTATGTTGTCTCCTGACACTCATTTAGGATGTATGTTGTATGTTCATGCAAAGATTGTTTTTCTACTTGATGTTCAGCTGTGAGAGGACTCAGAGACTTTTTCTACAAAAGCTTTATGTTCAATAGTTTGGAGCACAGCTGCTGTCAACAGTGTCACTGTATTTCACACTGACCACTTAAAATGAAGACAAGGAGAGCACTTAAGCCGTCAACACTGATAGCAGTTTTGGTGGAGAAGCTGATGTAAAAATTGTTTTAAGCACAATCTTTCTTCCATTTTTCTCAAATATCCATCCGTCCATTTGCTATGCTTGCTTCGTTCTTAGCTTAGCTCTCTCTCAGGGTCATGGAGGGGCTGGAGTTTATTGTAAACGGTCGAAGGGCAATTGCTGCATTTACACCCTCAGCAGGCTGCCAGGCAATCACAGGTCCCACACTGAGACAAACAACCATGCTCCATGCACTTACAACAAATGAAGGCTGGTTTGTTACCCTAACAGGACCATTATTACACAGGGTGAAAAAACAGAGTAGCGTGAACTGGCAAACGTTCCAAAACTACCAGCATTAAAGGAGCAATGTTGCCTAAGATTGACTGTTGTTCAGCTTTACATTATGTTATTTTGTCAGTCCCCCATCAAAAACATGTCTGGAGTGTGCTTTGATTCTTTCATGCATGTTTGAGAAATCCTTTTATTCTAGTTGCAAAAAGCGAGTGGGGTAACTGAGTGCTTACACGGTTGTGCTATGGAATAGCACTAAATCCCTGGAACATGCATAGTGCTGCTCCTTTAACATTGATTTGGGCTGGTTACTGGAATCATTGTATTTCAACATTTATCCTGTTTATGGATCTCACTTGTTTCAAAGTCAGAAGCATAAGATCACCTGCAGCTCCATACCTCACCTGCCTGCCCCCTCACTCCACCTCTTAGTTCAGTCTCCAGACCAGAGACTTGACTCAAACTCACTAGTTGTTTTGCCCTGGAGCCTATTTGCCCCATCCTCAGTCTGAGAAGCCTCCCAGGAACCATAAGCCCATTTAACCTGCCTCATCAAACTAACAGTCATCCGCACCTCGCTCTGTCACTAATCCATCTCTGTGTCCCCAGAAGAACTCTGGACTTGATCCATGGCGAGATGTCCCGCAGTATTCCTGTCTTTGTACATATTGTAAACAAATTCTTAACTTTGTTTTCCATGTGTGAGTCTACATGTGGGTCAAAAGTCTTCCTCTGAAAATGACAAAGGAGTTCATCAACACTCTGGATTTGTTTTATCACGGATGAATACGGATCCAAAGCAAGACCTCTGCTTGGATTATAAACAAACCCCTTTTGTCACATGATGATCACAGGAAGCTGTCATGGCAATGCAGGGTTGCATTGAGGTTACAGATTGGGTTGCACTGTGCCAGCCATGCAGAGAACATCAGTTTTGATGAATGAAGGACAAACTTTTACAAATTACCACTATTGCAGAGAGTTTGGACTGTATTTTGGTTGGGAGCATTTCCTGGACACCTCATCCACACAGTCACTCCAGATAGAGAGTGAGGCCAGACACAGGGGGACAGCTACCTTGACTTTAATAAACTTCAAAGTGTTTAGTTTGTCTCAGTCTGCATATTACTATGGACAGCATGATTTTATTTCTCTGTTTTCTGTTTGATTTTGTCTGTTTCTTCATAACAAACTTCTGTATCAATGTAACAGAAGGATAACTAAAGACCTCTTCAACTGCCTAACGAGCAGTTGATGTAAAAACCAAGAGCAGTGTTGAACAAAACAAAAAAGAAAATGTATCACAATCATCACAGAGATGAAGGACCTCATGCCAATTGGCATAAAGTTTTTCCTTCTAATCTTAAGGCTTTTGCTGGTCTATTGTTTAATGTTGGATGCAGAGAATCTGCTTCAGCTCTTCAGAGGTAACGGCAAAAACATAATGTTTCTCCTTCTGACCAGAGACGCCCGACGTATCCTCCAGGGCTCATCGAGTCGGACAAATTGACAGAAATACGGGCACAAGGCTCACATTTCATGAAAGAGAGAACAAAGCAATATTCATCACCTGTGAGTCTGAAGCAGCAGTCTGTACACTTCCTAAGAGACTCTAGGTTTATATTGTGCCCCACATAACCAGGGCTTGGTCTAACACACAAATCAAATTCCACAGAATGTTCAGAATATAAAATAGGGGAATTGAAAGAAAATACTTTGTCCATATTTTAGTGCTCATGGCAGATAGCGCAATAAGAAACCATACATACAGGAGCAAGAAACACCTCTTTTTGTGATAAAGAATAAAAAAACATCAAGAGTGTTTAAAGAGAAACAACATAAAACAGCGCCTAATATCAGTCTCAACACTGACCCTCAAATTGCTTCAGAACTTTTTACACATTGTTTTGGTGCCACATGCAATATCCTGCAAAAGTCTTCAAACTCTTTAACCTTTTTCCATTATTTCACACAATAACCACCAACTTGCTTGTGGTTTATTGAGTTTTAGACACAATGTGCATAATTGTGAATTGGAAGGCAAAAAAACTTTACATTTATTTTGTTTACAGATAAAATTTGAAAAGTGTAGAGTGGTTATCAGTATTCTGTGTATAACTACTTTTCACTCTGCAAGTCTGTTTTGGTGTTTACCCTCCATGTTTGTAAATTTAAAAACTGAAAATATCTTATAACATGTTCACAAAGCAGGCCTATATACTAACTTCTGAAATTTGTAATTTTTTAAATTCATTTTTCTGAAGGATGTGACTGCAGTCAGACTTCTGTGAACAGTTTAAAACCTGCATGTGCAGAAGAAGGTTGCAAATGTCACACAGCAGCGTTCTGTTATGGTAGGAGTAATAATGGATGCTGCTATCAGTCCACCACCAATAGGGCTTTTGTGGAGCATCAAGAGCACCTTCTACAGAGAAGTCTTTTGGGAAGCACAGCCAGTACTAGGAGTGATGGTATTACTGAACAGACTTCTTTCATAATGTTTTGACTATTATTTTCTGTCATTGTTTACATCCTGATTAACCATGTCTGGCTTGAGCTGTTGCTGAATTATGATGCATGTTTTATGTTATTGACATAAAGCTCTGATTAAATGAGACATGACCGTTAAAACTCCAGCTTTGGAAAAAAAAAAAAAAGTAATATGTTTCCAATTTCACAGCCTAGCAAAAATCTTCTTATGAAATTCTGTTTTATTCTCAACTCCACTCAGTGCTGTCTGAGATTTCTCCTTTAAACCTCCCTTTCTCCAATATCAT
The DNA here is from genome assembly GCF_027474105.1 of Poeciliopsis prolifica. Taxonomy (NCBI): domain Eukaryota; kingdom Metazoa; phylum Chordata; class Actinopteri; order Cyprinodontiformes; family Poeciliidae; genus Poeciliopsis; species Poeciliopsis prolifica. The sequence goes on from NW_026562378.1 coordinate 269,398, forward strand.
TTCAGTGAACAAAAGGAAAAGTTGTATACTATCAACATTGATTATTGGTGAGGTTTTAGAATTGTAGTTTTAGGATTGTTTAGTTATAGTTAAATGGCAGTGGAAAAAGTGAATGAAGTAGCTCAACTGGACTAGCTTCCAAATACTGAATTAAAATTAATAGTGTTGTAGGGACACTTGTTTACAGCACAGGCAATAGCCAGTAAGTTTCATAGCATGAAGCTATTGCATCACATACATTACGGTTCAATTTTAGTGATTGGTTAAAGTTTTGAAAAGCAGAGTCTGCGCCTCCACCAGTCGTTTCTCAAAAGCTGAGGGTTCAGACACTCAGTACGAAGCAAAGTGTAGAACAAAAGGCTGGTTTTTACCAGGCAAAGGATGTACAGACCACCACGAATAAGTCATGTATGGGTGGCATTTGTGTAAAAAAAAAGAAAATAAATGTGGGTCTCAGGTGCCTGCTTTGTGAACATAGCCTTAGAACTTCTTTGGTTTACTGTAGCACACATGTCTGTTTGTACATTTATATTTCTAGTACAGGTGTACTAGAAAAGATAAGTTTCTCTATTTCTGAAATCTGAATAAACTTGACACAATTGAGATACTTATTCCAAATTGTTCAGCTGCTCCTGAGCAGGATTCGGTTTTGTCATCCCTGTGCCCAGAGGCAGATTTTTCTGTTAGTCACCAGGTCAGACATATGCGAGCCAAAATCGCATGGCTGCTCCTCTCCTGCATACATGAAGATCTCCCCAAGGAGACAATTAAAGAGGGAGACCTGTGCTGCCTCAGCAAGCAAATACAATCTGAGACGCTATGAGACAGAAGTGTGACTTAAGGCTGTAGTAGCAACAGCCACCAATACGCTATGGAATGACTCTGATTAAAGCACAAACAACATGGATAATATGACAGAAGTCAGTAGGGTTTCACATAAATAAAAACATGTTTTTGTTTATTGTCACAGGGTTGCTTAGGTAGTCGCGAAATCATGTTTAATTGTGGCACTCTGCAGCTGAGGTTGGGAACATCTTGAATCCAGCGTGAAGAATTTGATGCAGATCTCCACAGATTCCGTTCATTAGAGAAAAATAACCTTATTTTCCTCTGGTCCCTTGTGAAGCAATTTGTCGCGGCGCTGGATAGATTACACAGCTTGGCTGTCACTTATTACAGACAGGTCAGATCCTGATTAAAAGGTCTGGATATAAAAAGCAGCTCTGATTTGTCTCTTCCCTCTGAAACATTACTCACATCCAGTGTGGGAGGCAGGACTGTGACTCATTACAGAAGCAGTGGCAAGAAAACATGCAATCACTACTTGTGGAAGAAGTTCATTAAGATGTTTTACTCTGATTAAAAGTAATATAAAACCCGAACATTTGGACTTTAAACTACATATTCAAAAGTTCAATAAAATTCCTCTAATTAATGCAGCTGCTGCATATAGAATCATCTCATTGCAGGAAAGAAAAAAAAAAAAAAAAAAAAAAAAGTTTCTCCCCATTTCCCATAGGGAGAAACATCCAATAAGTAAAGTAGTAGTCTTGAGCTGTAGGAGGACCTGATCAGACCTCACTGAACCGCTGCTGCAGGATGACATACCAAACTTTAAGAAGGTAAAATTATGCTGTAAAATAATATTAGTCAGTTGCTTGTTTTATTGGTTCAATTCTTCACAAGGGATGACTTTTTTCTCTTGAAATGGCATTAGCCTTTCACCTGCTACGTAGTTTGCATAAGCGAGTGTTAACTACTTTCAGCATTTAGACATTGACCACAGTTTAAGGAACATTTTTAGACAGTATTATAGGCTTAAAAATAGATTGTTTATCTGTTGTGAACTAAATGATGTAAATAGGATATGGAAATTTTCAATGAAATATACTCCTGTCGTATTACTCAGACATCAAATTTAACTGATATATTTAAAGAAAAAAATACTTGCAACTTCAGGTTAAAGAAGCAGGAGAGAAATAATTCAAACAGAAATTAGATTTAGCATGTGCAAATGAGTTTGCAAGTTAAAAACAACATTCCAGCTGATTGGCAGGAAACCTGTGTCGTCTGTTAAAACAGTGGAAATAATAAAAGCTTGTGTAGAAACTTGTTAAATAGACCGTGAACAAGGTGAACAAGGATGTAGTTAAAAAAGAAAAAAACAGAATAAATTTGGCGTTTTAGAAACAGTGGAAAATTTGATTCAGGAACTCATACAAGTAAAACTTGAATGAATCCTTGGAAAAGCAAAAATGGAACAAAATTAACAAACGCGTTTATATTTGCTGAAAGTGTTTAAGGGAACTAAGGCTATGTCCCACCCTGCATCTCAAGTGACCCAAATCCCCTTTTTTCCTTTCTTTTTTGCCGTTGTTGTTCACGCTTCCAAGTATATGTGACTTGATCTTCTGTTTGAATGAGAAACACCCCCAACTCAAAGTGTCACAGAGAACATGTTTAGTGTTTGTGAATGTAAACGTGAAGCATTTCTTCCTATTTTGGTCGGAGCCAGCACAACTTAGTCCTCATTATTGTCTGCCATCGATGATGTTTTTCTTCCCACTTGCATGTATCAGGACGAAGAACAGGGACATTTGTCCAGTAGCAATAAAGTTCTGGTTGGACAAATGCAACGTAGCTGTTCAGACACAGATCAGACTGGGAAAATTTGGATGTCCAAGCGGCCTGGGTCACTTTAGAAAAAATCCAATCTGTGTTGTTCAGACTGTTATGAAAAGATCAGATATAGGTCGCTTAAAGACAAAAAAAAAAAAAAAAAAAAAAAAAAAATTATTAGCTCACTTCAGACTGCAGTGTGAATGAAGCCTTATAGGCATCATCTTGAAAAGCCCAATGTAAACACTGGAGACAATATTTGTTCACCTGCATTTCATATATATTTTTCTTAAAATTGACATAATCCTTTGATATTTTTGAGCTGTAAAAGCCTGCAGTTATTTTATGGAATAGTGCTGATAAAATTCAGGGTTTCCCCCAGAAAACTTACAATGCCTGATGGTCGGCAGTCCACTGCATTTTTGTATTAAAAGATGTAAATGTAGGAAATGTAAAAATATTACTGAGTGATATATGTTACAGGAAGACATCACCAGTGAAAAGCTCTTTAAATCCACAACTAGTCTTAAAAACAACAAATCAAAAAATACAGTTAAAATGAATGTCAATTATTTGCACTTCTGTTTAATCCGAATTAAGTCACTGGTTTCATAAGGTCAGGTTGGCCATTTAAACCACTCCCCCTCTCCCAGATTTCATTAATCCACAAAGTTGTTAGAGTTGCTGATGTTTTTAGCTACAAAGGGGACCCTTAAGTCAAATTCTGCTCCAGGCCTCATGCAGCTTTGGATTGGCTGCATGAGGTCCAATCTACATGAGTTAAATCTGCTGCACTGCACAGAGATCCGCAACAAACAGGAGATTAATTAAATGTTGCTAATGTGGCTTTAATTTTGTGTCCTTTTTTTAATAAGGGCCACAAAAACTGTTGCTCGAGTTTATGGGATGATTTTCAGATCTCCGTGCACATTATCTCTAGTGGACAAAGCATTTGATATGATTTGATGCATCGTATAATCGGAAAAATAATAATAAAATGACAAAAAAATAATATAAAACCAGCAAGGCCAAACAGAGCAGATGCGCCAGCGATGTGATTGGTCGACTTTAAATGCATAAACAATATAAAACTATGTTTCATAAACATATCGGTGTGTTCTGCCAGTGAAATTCTCAGAGCAGCAGAGACGTTTGCAATCCGGGTTAGAAAAAAAAAACATAAACAAGAAAGTCTTAGCCTGGCGGTGGGGCTCATGTAGCATGGCGGGCCACTAGGCCTTTAATACACTGGGGGAAACCCTGAAATTGCTGCAGGAAATACATTAAACTGAAATTTCAGTTTCACCCCAACTTTAACAGGGTCATGATTTCCACACTTAATGCATAGATGCCAATGGGAGGTTTCATATTTGTTTGTATAGTTGCATTAATTAAGGGGTAACTGGGCAAAATGGAGAAAATATCTTCAATGAATCGATACCTTATTTGTTATGTGATGCAAATAGGGTATCGCATTGTTTTTCATAAAGTAATATACAGTTAAATTAGAGATAAGTTATGAGCAAAATAAACTGATGTATAATAGTTTTATTACATTGACACAAGGTGGTTTGTTTATGGATATGGAATAAGAGTGAGAGTACAAATGGAAATATATATGTACGGAATGGAGAATATGAAACACATCCATCTGCTGCGAGAAAATGCCAGTACAATATTATTGCATTTCTAAAATGACACCAGGATAATCATTCATTTTAAAGATCCTCTAAGGTTTATTTCATATTCGTTTGATTTTACTAACAAAATATCTTATTGTTAAGAAAAATTATCTGGACTTTCCATTTCACTGCCACCATGTTAAATATGTCAGCATGGTGTTATTTTTAAATGAAAAAAAATATTTTTCCTTGACATAAACCGCCCTATTGTGTTCAACGTGACCTCTATGAAGGTGGCAAATCACTTTCTGGGTTGAAAAAAAGCCATTATTACCAGTGGCAGCTATGGTTGTAGCAATTACCCTGGTGTTGTTTTTCAATGTCACATCTTTTCCTGCTGTTAATAAATTGCTTCATCCAAAAACTGCTCTTGACAGTTCAGGAATGTTCAAAATATTTCTTACTTTTGAAGGGCATCAACTCTCTTTTGTTCACAGGACAAAATGAATTGATGGACATATTAACGATTCTCAAATCAGATGAAAATGGGACCAATCAAGGATTAAAACAGTGTAAACCATAATTATACATGGACTGGATCGTACGCAGCGAGGTCAGAGGTGAATCTGCTGTTTTCGTCACACATAATTGAATAGATTTTGTTTTCGTCACACATAATTGAATAAATTATATGTTGCTTTGTTGTGTGGCTCTTTGTGATGGGCCAATAACAAACACCATGATGTGCTCTTGCATTCTGACTCAGACGTGTGAAAATGGCTGAAGGCATTTTTTGATTTAGTGTGATTATGCAAATGATAAGTGAGCGTCTCATTTTGTCTGCACAGTTGGACCAGATGTATTCGGAATCAGGGGCAAAAAAGTCGACTGTATCAGGACAGCAGTCAGCCCAATACGGTACAGTATGTTTCTGTCAGACACTGTTCACACAAGAATCAAACAGCTCATATATTTTGCCAAAGACAAGAGAGAAATCCCTCAATGACGAAAATTTTTGTTACACTTTGTGAAGAAGGACGCTTTGCTCAGTATCTTTTCTGAGGTTTTTGTGTTATTCCTTCAGTTGTTCTTGGTGCAGTGCCACTGTAGGTGAGCAGGTAAACAGGTTTTTAAAAGGGTTTGTATGGTTACTACTTTCACTAGCAGTATAAAAGTGAATCACATCAGCTGAAAACGTTGCAAAATACCCATAGTGTATTATCTTAAATCCTCATAAAACACATCGCAATTAATTGATGGTTGGAACAATAGAAAATATGAAAACACTGAAGGCAAGTGATAGTTTGTACATTATGTATGATGAGGGTTGTTTTGAACCATGGAATAAATCTGGAGTTTCATGTTCAGGGAAACCAGAAATGGGTTCTGCCTTTCTCCTCCTTCCTTTGCTGTCCTTCAAAGCAAACAGAATTTGATTATCTCTATGCTTTACACTCATAGATTCTGATAAGTCCACAAAATTGTTTAATTGCATTAAAAAATATTCAAGAGTGAAACATAAACCAGCAAGTGCATCCCTTCCAAGAAAGCTAACCAGAAACCCTCCAGGTAAAGTAAACTCCAGCTTCACTATAAATAGCATTCTCTGAATACCTTTTAACAAAGCACATTTAGTTCTAGGAGATATGAGAGAGATTCTGGGAATACTGTCTCATTACGTTATATAAGGCTGGGCATTAGACCGCCTGCCTGTCATCAGCGCTCGTGTATAAATGTGACATTTCACCTCGGTTTTATGTTGAAAATCTGTTTTCATATGGAAGCCGGCATTGCTAAACTGCTAGCTTGATGTTGGGTGTGCTTCATATAGCTGGAGCAATTTGCTGGCCAGGTGCCCTTCACTGCAACCTGTATATTATACAATTATAGCACAATTAAATGTTTCAAATTAGATTATATATCAGAACTAAATGCACTAAATCTTGAAAAACAAAGTAAAAGAGGAATCAAGTTGATCAATAAGACTGTATACAACACAGCCAGAATCAGATTTTGTGTTTTTTTTCTTATAAATCCTGCCTCACATGTATCTTCTAATGAGAATCTCGTCTGCTGGTAACCCTCAGCTCTCCTCAAGAGCCACCAGGAAAGAGGGCAGATATAGTACCAGTTGGACGCCAGATTTCTAATTAGCTGCTCAGCTGAAGGAAATCAAACAGCATGATAGCTTGTGTGACTCTTGAGCCCTGCTAGATTGACTGTGTCCTTACAGGCAGCGCCACTGACTGCAGCGCACAGGTTTCAGAGTGGCAGGCTCCATGGCAGAGCTGTGTGTGTCACACACAGATACGGCTCAGCTGGCCATTCACTGGAGCTATTCCACCTTTTCCTCATATGACAATAACTTTTGTTTTAATAGTTAGAAAACATTAATATATTCTAGAATACAGATTGAACCATGCTCTGTCAAAGTAAACCATACGCAACTGTTGGACTTTTTCACATTCTTAGATGTTCCAATAACAAATTTTAAAGGGCTCAATGATCAGTTGTAACAATAGACTTTATGTGATCAATATTTAATGTAGATGTAGAAACTAGCTATGTTTTCATCTGAATACAGTGTTAATACTGTTTAGTTTTTACAAATTTTATTAAAATGTCACACTAAAGTCACAATATTGTTTATGCTGCAATGCATTCTGGGTAAATAAAATCTACTGCTGTAGCCAAAACACCAATAAGTAACACATTTAAGCCTTGAACACGTGTTGAACTTGATGGGAATGTAGCAATCACAAGAGGTGACGAAGATGAGGAGGACCAAATGGAGGAGGAGGAAAGATTTGGTTGTTGGATTCCAGACAGAATCGACCATACAGTGTCATCAACCTATCAGTAGAAAACATGGCGACCTCCATGGGTGAACAATACAACAAAAGATATACATTTTTTAAGTAATTGTGAGTTTTGGAGAAGAGTTTTTGAGTTTCTCAGTTAGTAGAAAAATTACAACATATTTAGGCCAACATTGTGGGGTATGTCTCTAACCGATTTGTCTATAAAAAATAACTCACATTGGATACAGATCATCTGGGATCAGCGATTTTACTAGCTATGTTTTCATCTGATTGCATTGTGAATTTTAAGCCAAACTTTTCAAATGTCACAAAAAAGAAAAAAGGAAAAATACAAATTATGTGTGTTTACACCTACGGGACCAAATCAACCAGGCAACACAAAGCATCACAGCCATATGTTGACCTTACATATGGCAGTGAGAAACAGGAAGTGGTTCCCCACTAACATGGACTACACAGAAAATGGAGAGGTTTTCAGGAACGTGTTGCTATCAGGTAAGTTGTAATAGTTTTGTTATATAACCTAGTTCTGAAGATGCTGCATGCTGTCCGGAGACCTGCAGAAAGAAATGCAATTCTAATGATTCTAACAGTAGAATCAGCTGATCAATCATGTCAGATAAATGTTCTCTTTCATCAGAACTTATTCAGCAAACTTCTTTTCATCTTGCTTTAAACATATTAATTCTCTTTCGAAAAAAAAAAAAAAAAAAAAAAACACCTCAACTCTCGAACTCAAAAAGTTTCTGTGGAATTGAGTAAGTTATCTTGAAATTTGCCATTTCCATCTCTAATGCGATCACTCAAAATATGGATGGAAATAGGCTACAATCTAATTTCTTCTTGGTGTTCTGAAGAAAAAAGCAGTTACTGTACTACCTGAACCTCACAGGTTGTGGTGAGAAACTGGAAGCGTATGCTTTCATCGACAGTGTCTATCAGAGCTTGAAAGTCGACTGAAGCCATGTTGTGTTGCACAGCACTTCCAACAATGCCTAGGTTGTTCAATATCAGGAAGTTCATAATGTAACACTTGGTGTCTCCCCGGATTATCCCATAATTACATGAAATGAATACTTTAATTATGCACACGCTTCTGATAACAGCACATTTGCCCTTGGTGTAGTTTGTGTTCCTGGATCCAAAGCACATTCTCCACAGATCATGAAACTGTGATCTCCCCTCGCCTCTTCCTTTCCGTTCCAGGGGGATGGAGCCTCACTAGGGAGTTGACTGTATTGATAATGATGTGCACACTGCAGGCATAGCTTCCTGTGGGATTTGTACTCACCTGAATGGCCCCTGGAGTTATTATCTTTAACAATAATGACTCCTCTGTCTTTCGTTGCTGACCTGGGTCTTCAGAAGGAGGTCAGAGAGAAGAGTCCCTCCTCCCCATGTCCTCTTTGCTGATCCAAGCAAAGAACTTACAAAATGTATTACTTTTTTTGTTGTTGTTTAATTTGTCTTGTTTGAACAAACATTCTTTTTACTGGAAAATTGAAGTTGGAGGGAAAACAGACCCACTATGTTTTTCGAACCAGCTTGAGTTTGCGTGTTATTCAAAAGTAGCTTATTTTCTAGTAAAGACTTATCAGCTGTTTACCATCAAGAACTAATGTTTTTAATGTTAGCAGTGTTTCTTTTTTTATATCTCAGTCTAACTTCTTTATTTTTACTTGCTTTTTCTCTTTGCTTCACATGCCCAAATTTTGCCAGAATGTTCTTCACTGTGAGAGTCATGTTATTTTATTTCTCCAGTGCATTTCAACATAATTCAGCCTGATTTGCTCTGTCAGAAACACCACAAGACACATGTGGAAGTCTCAGCAATTGCAGAATTAATGAGCATCTGACCAACAGAGAAATCCTGACTTCAGTCCTGACTTTTGTCATCTCCAGAAATACTCAATGACTCTGTAGTTGTCTGTGTCAGAGATGGATAAGAGTCTGAGTACAAAGAGCTGGTGGACTGCTTTGTGTCATGGTGTGGGAACAATCATCTCATCTTAAATGTGAACAAAACAGAGTAGATGATTGTTAATAACACCATTCCTTGAAGAACCATAACATGTGCACATCTGAAGCCTATAAAGTTATCTTCTATCTTTTTGCTTAGATGTTTAACAAAAAGTTAAGCTTACCTATTGCAAAGTGCTTTTTTTTTTTCATTGGTTTGAGATTTGAGATTTAGTGGAGGATCTTTTCCACTAAACAGCCTCTATCCACTTTGGTCCAGACAGATTCATTTTCCATCAGCAGATCCAGTGGGCTCTGTCTGGCTGGTCCAGATTTTTAGTACTAGCCACACTGGGCCAGGTCTAGTACCGAACCCATTTATTGACAACTTACCACATTTGTTGATTGGCTCGTGAGTACCTCACAGAAAAGTCCAAACAACATCATACTTTAGCTGTGGATGGCAGACATGGTGTCTGCTATCAGAGATCTGTGCAATTATTAATTTAATCAGGCGCAGCTGCAGGAACACATGCAGTAAGTTCTGAAGCAGTGAATTAGCAACACAGCCAGCAATAGACTGGTGACCTGTCCAGGCTGACCCTGCCTCTCACCCATTGACCGCTGAAGATAGGCACCAGCCTCCCTGGTTGACCTCACTATGGATAAACCATGCAATGAATGGATGGATAGCAGCGCTGCTAGCAGCTCATTTCTCTTAAGAATGGGCAGCAATAAAGAAAGAAACAGTGAAGCTGTGATTGGTCACCTAGTTCTGCTCTGACAGTGTGAAACACCAGAACTACATAATATTAACTTGTGATGTGAATTTTAGTTTTCCTTTGGATTAAAAAATAAAGGTAATGATTAGCTTTTGGATTACACCTTTTGACTGCATTTAAAAAAAAAAAAAAAAGAAGAGCCAGAATGTGATTATTTTTATATGCATAGTGTAATAATCAGGGGATCTGAGCCTTATGTCTCAGTTATGTCTTATGCCAATGAATTTCTGTAAGACAAAATAAAATATCTGGCTTTATATGAGTCCATTAAAACCAGAACCTTGAGATTCTCCATCACTGGATCATTTCAAATGATCGACTCGGAGTATGCAAACCATCTTCCACCTCCCAAAGCCTCAACCTAGATAAAGATTAGATTAAAATGATTTAATTATGTCTGCTACTGAATTAAGCCATCATTGGATCTTGCAAATTATTACTAATTATAGAAGCATATAAAAATGTTGAGTTGTGGACATTCAATTATTGTGTCACTGTAATGTCAAGTTTTTCAATAGTAGTAAAACAGTCTTAGTGCCTTGTTTGCTAATTCACAGTAAGCTTTTATAGATTGCCTTAGCTCAAGTTAAACTACATCTCTGGGACTTCTGATAAAGTTACATAGTAATTGAGGCAACTTCATCAGAAGCTTCATTTTGCTGGCTTTATAAATTTATTAACTAGAAATAAGCTTATTGTGTACATTCATTACCTACTGAGAGCATGTTACATTTCTTTACACTTCCTAAAAGGCCTTCTAATGGATTCCCTTTTGTTTAACGCCATTCCTCTTAGAATTTAACAAGCAGCTTTGTTTATAGGTGAAATCAGTTCAACTCCTAAGATGGAAAAATACTTGTCGCAAGGCTTTGAACAAATTGAAAATGTAATAATACAAGAAAAAAATTGAGGAGAGAGAAAAAAAAACAATTTCCTTGCTGCAGCTGCACAAAGGTCCTCCTGCAGAGCTCCTTCCATAAAGAACATTATTCATCAGTCATTGAAGTAAACAAGAACAGCTTTTTTTTGTTTCCAGCGCTGAAGCCACCCGCACAGAGTTATGACTGTTCAGTCATGCTTTTCTTACAATTCTGTGTAACAACTGCATGACCTTCTTTAAAAATAAAAAAAAAGACATGATTGTAAAAACAGGATCCTCACAGCGGACTCGCTGCTCTTCTGTCTGTAAAGGCTTGTACAGCAGCTTGGACCTTGTTCTTTGTGCTTTTGTGTTCTTGTGTTTATCTCTCTTAGTGGACTTCAGACGAGGCTCATTTTAACCATCAACTCATTTAGTCCTTATCAAACTGTAACTGGGTGCTTCTGAGAAATGAAGGATCTATGTATCTGCATTTATAGGTCATATATATATATATATATATATATATATATATATATATATAATATATATATATAATATATGTGCTTGCGACATATATATATATATATAATATATATATATATAATATATATATATATATATATATATATATATATATATATATATATATATATATATATATATATATATATATATATATATATATATATATATATATATATATATATATATATATATATTCTAAATCTGCTCTATATTGAAAAACTCCACCATGATTTAAAAGGTGTCACTGAACTCAATTGTACTTCTAAAATGATATGATATGATTTTCCGTGGTTCTGCGACTTTCATGCCTCGTTCTTAGGGGTTAGGTTATTCTGATCTAAACTGCATCATTTGTTGCTATTTCAACTGTTAACTTATGATTATTTTTGTCTCAATTGAAGCTACATCTGCTCTAGCATTTAGCTGTGGTACCTTCTTACAGGAAGGCATTTGAGCTAAACGTTCTCCCTGTCCTGTTATTTTACTTTTAATGAACATATAAATTTCTTCTACATCAGCTCTTCTGTTTCTTTTTTGTTTATCTGCTCTGTCATCTCAAACCACCAATCTTTCAATCAATGTCCCAGCTGTTATTAATAAAAGGCAACTCTAAACAGCTCTAAATTTAAAGGCACTCAGTGTTTTCAATGTTTTGCAGTTTGCTGGAAGTTTTTTCCACATTTGTGGACCATAGAGGCTGAATGCTGATTCTCCATGTTTGGTTCTGGTTCTGGGGATGCAGAGCAGACCAGAAGGTTGATATGACAACAGCAGATCTTTAATGCATTCTTCCTGGTTTTAGTGAGAACACGAGCAGCAGCATTGTGGATCAGCTGCAGCTGTCTGATCTGTGAAGACAACTAACGATAGTGACTTTCTCTGCATCTTGTTAATTCTGTAAATGTTCTTCATGTGATAAAAGGCTGACTTCGATACTGTCTTTATGTGACTCTGAAGACTCAGATCTGCATTCAGATTCCGGGCCTGATCTCTAGTTTCCAGTTGTAATAACCGGAGCTGTGTGCTGATCGTAGATCGTTCCTCTTTAGGTTCAAAGATAATAGCATCAGTTTTGTTTCAGGTAGTTATAGCACCTCCACACATTCCACACCTCCATTCCATTATAGTTCTTGGATGGGTTTGGAGTCACCTGGTGACATCATAACTTAAATACTGAACTGTTCTTTTATCCCACAACAATTCCATGTTATAATGAGTCAAACTGGTGCTAAAAACAAGGCTACACTTGGTCTCCCTCTAGTTTGACCCATTATATTCTTTAGCAGGATGACCCAGTCTCTCTTTGCAATCCTCACCAGATCCTTCAAAATAGACTTCTTTGGGAACTGGGAAGGAGAATAGAACCTAAAAGCTCCTCTCTATATTCCAAACCCTTTTAACCAAGCTCTATTAACCTCACCGTAGCATATTACCCAAACAGAGCACTATGCTCTGAGAGCGCAGCCTTTCTTGCACTTCCTGGAGTTTCGAAAAGTAGAAGCTTACTCTCCTGTGAAAACCACTTCCAGTTCAGGTTCAGGAGGCTGACGGCCTCTCTGCTTTTAAGATTAAGTCTGAAGCCTTAACTTTGAGCTTATGGTGTGGACTCTGGGGACCCTGAAGCATGTATTAGACCCTCACTGCAGGTGGGAGACCTGGTATATGATGCACTGAACTCCTCCTCTCTTCTCTCTGTGAGTTTGTGTCATTATAACGTCTCATTATAATGGCTCAAGAGACATCGTCTCTGTCTTTTGAGCTATCTGCTTTTTATCTCCATATACCATGATGGTGTCATCTCCTGCTTCAGTCTTAGAGGTTTCAAATGCTCTGGTAGCTGTTTTGTCAAAATAAGAAATATATATATATATATATATATATATATATATATATATATATATATATATATATATATATATATATATATATATAATATATATATATATATATATATATTTTTTTTTTTTTTGTATAACGTTTCTGTTTAATTTTCAACTTGATTCAAGAACACTTTATGCTTTGGATTTTGGGTTCAATTCAACCCAAGCTCATTTTAATCATACCTTCCAATTAAACCCAGTTACAAAGTATTACAGTAAAGTTCAGTTCATTAGTCAAATTGGTTCAAAACGTTTTCTATTTAGAGAAAGGTCAGGTAGGCTGCACAATGGCACAGTTGGTAGCACTGTTGCCTTGTAGCAAGAAGGTGCTGGGTTTGATTCCTGGGCTCTTTCTGTATGGAGTTTGCATGTTCTCCCTGTGTGTGCATGTGTGGGTTCTCTCTAGGTACTCTGGCTCCCTCTCACAGTCCAAAAACACGACTGATAGGGAAATTGGTCTCTCTAAATTCCTCTCCTGGTTTATTTAGCTATGTTTACTGCCAAGGTCTGCAAAAGTCACAAGATGTCTGTGGTGTGAATTACTGCAAATTTAGATCAAAAGCAGCAAAACATGGTTAACTAAACAATGAATACTTTGTACTGTACCTTTGATTCCCTCCATTTGTGCTGTCAGTATTTTAAGTGAAACTTTAACTAACTGTGTTCCATTACAAATGTGTTCAAAACTCTGTTGATTTTCCGCTCAAAAAACAAACAAAACAAAACAAACAAACAAACAAAAAAAAAACATTCAATTTTGCAATTGCCTAGTTTCCATTAAACAAGAAATGCAATTAAAGTCACAGTTCGTTCACGCAATATTATTAAGATAAATAATGCGCAATTATCCACTTCGTCATTTCCGCCAGTGGTAACAAAGTTGTTGATCATGCACTCCAGTGTTCCAAAGTAAACTAATGTTGATACAACTTCACCCTCGCGCCAAAACTTATTTTGAAAAACGCCAGTTTTCTTTCTTGTGTGTTTTTTTCCTCTCCTAATTGAACTGTTTCCATTAAGCAAATGTATTTTTGAAATGTCACTAACTTGTGTGGATTGGGTTGATTTGATACTGGACGGTGAAAGTCCAACCTAATCCCATTTTTTCAAATCATAATTTCCTTATATATGAGGTAATTATGAGCGCAGGAACTGAGCTCATGTTTGCTCTCTTTTATGAATTTTGTGGCAGATTCACGTCAGATTAAACTTTAAACCCACCCTTCACTAATCCACGGAGACTCAGCTGATTACATGAAACAGCTGGTAATAGTTTGATGAGAGGGGAGTGGTCTGAAGCTGCCTGTCTTTTCTCGGTGAAGAAGAAAAAAAAAGAAAAGAAAGCGTTGGCACTTTGGTAGTCCCTGTCGGGACGTCTTGCGGTTCTCTGTCAGCCACTGTGCAGACTGCGCGGCTCGGCGCACATCGTCGCTGCGGTTCTGTCTCCTCCGGCTCAGGTAAGACATCCGTCTAACTTGACTGTCGCGGTCCAGTTACAGGCGAACCGTTCGGGAGTCTTGGTGTGACATCCTGGATGCTTCCTGCTCTTGGTCAGCGGCTGTATTTCTGTCATTTTGCTGCTCTGGCTGCTGTTTTAAAGCTGTGATCTGATAGGGCAGCAGGCTGGATAACATCAGCATCCTGGATAACATCAGCATCCTGAGCGCGTTTCCTCGCGGCTGGAGTGAAAATGGGTTTTACATTCGTTGTCCGCGTTGAGCTTCATTATATTGTTTTAGTGGACAGTTGTGAAAATGAGCTGGTGGAGATGGACCGATGCTTTGCAACGAAGACTCACGATGAGAATCATTTCTTAAAGAAAGCAATACTATTCCCCTTCATTTTACCTTTGGGTTGATTTGGGAGAGAGTTGAAAAGAGATTTGGTTTTACTTTGGTTCTTCTCTCTGGTCTCCAGACCCTGAAACGTGACAGAAAGCTTCCACCTAGTGTTTCTTTTTTCTCCATCTCTGCTGCTTTTTCTGCTATTAAACAATAGAACTGGAGGGCAAATTACCAAGACACTCGCCCCCTCCACCCCTGTTCATCCCACCCAGGCAGGTAATAAATATGCCATTAGTAGGTTTCCTTCAAATGAAGTCCCCTCAGAGTTCAGTAATCACGCTTCTCTGTCACTGACTCCACAGAAATGATGATTAATATGACATTTTGTGGCTTAATTTTTTAAAGCACTGACTTAATAAGCTCGTCAAGCAGTGGAGCCCCTGTGATTACTCAGAGGGGTGCAGGGGGCATCAAAAGGGTTCCATCTTGTCCTCATCAGATAATAACATTAGCAGGTGAAGACAGGAGTGTTCCTCCTACGTCTCTTAAAAACACAAAGATAACAATACAGCACAGAATCAACACATCTGAAAATGGTACACATTTGTCTGTATTTATTTTTCATTTCATTGAAAATGAACATTTCCTATTATTTTTATCTATTGCCAGCATGGAATTTGGTGCACCTTTTTATTGTAATAAAAATAGACAGTGTCAGTGGTGCCCCAAGTTGGACCCCTGTTAAAAACTGTTGACCCTGCAGAGAATCAAGGTCAATTCACACAAAGGAATAAAGAGTCAAGACAGAAATGTTAAAATACAAAAATGAAAATAAGCCAATATAAACTTCCTGTGGGTGCTGCTGCAGTTGAGGACATGTCTTTCTGAATAAATATCAATAATTTTGTACTTGTATGTTTTCTGTTGGATTTAGAACCACTTCTGTCAAAGAACCTGTTGCTCTTTGTTATCCTCTTAAGTGTTTTAACCTCTAAAAAAAAATTACTCTGCAGCTACAATACGAAAAAAAATAAAAATAATGACAATTAGGTCTGACAAATTGTACTCTAAGTAAAAATGATTCAAGGGGGGTTTATTTTGACAGCTCTGTGTTGGTTTAATATGACATTTTGATTATTGTCAGGATTGTTTTTGTTTTCTTTTCACATTGTTGTTAAGCCTTAGTTTCTGTTGATAATCTTTTCTTAGTATTTATGTCTATAGCTTAAATCTGTCGTCCATTCTTTGTGTTTAGTTCTTTGCTATTTCTCTCTCTCTTCCTCACCTTGTCCTCTGCACTCCCTTCACAGCCGCGCCTCATTTCCTACCTGGTTAAATACTGGGCTGCAATATTTAACCTCCTCTCATTCACTCCTCTTGTTACATCATGCATTTGATCCACTCTGGAGATCTCTTGGGTGGACAGATGAAAGAAGACATAATTATGTTATCTAAGATGTTCATTTTGGTTTTGATACTCAGGCATATTAAATATATACTCCTTAGGCTGCCTTTTGTGGATTGAGCCTGCAGTCCTAATAAGCCTGGTGTGTGGAGCTTCTTTAGTTTTCATGCCATTACATTATTTTTTCATGGTTGTAAAAAGTTTCCAGCTGAAACTGTCTCTGTCTTAATAGCAAACAAAAAATTATAGTCATGTCTTATTAACCAGCTGACGAGGAGGGGGCAGCAACAGGTGTAGGAAGGGTACCAATGTTATCTCATGCTTATTAAAGGTGGAGGAGTCCCAGCTGACTCTGGCATCTCATTGGAAGGACGTAACACCATGGAAACAGGGTGAAATTTGTTGAGCCTTTATAATCCGAAACCTTGTTACACCTTGATGCTGATATCTGGTCCACTCCTTGTTAAAACTATCCAACTTTTGACTCAAACATAAACCTACAATTTGGGATAAAGCAGTTTTGTCAGGTGGTCAAAATTCATTCAAAATATCAATAATATCAAGACTGAATCGGTATTGATACTAGATCGATACTCGCATGGTACTGTGGCATCAGATTCTGTCCTGACATTCTATTTTTGTATCGTAGTTTCCCAATTATATCTCCAAAATGACTTTGTTTTGATGTGCTCTCAAATTCCACTTTTTTTGTTTTTTGTTTTTGCACATTTTTTTTATATTAAAAACAAATTACACAAATTTGTTTAGCTTTTCTTTTTCCTGTTTGCCAGGATATTAACTTCAACAAGTTAATATGTTGTTGAAGTATTTTTAGACACCTCTGAACATTGTCTCAATTCCATCCTTGGTTTTAACAAATTAATTCAAAGGAAAAACCTCAAAAATGCCTAAAAGTCAAACTTCAATTCTTTTAAGTAACAATGATACAAGCTTTGCATTTACTTCGTATCGGATCAATACCAAAACATGCAGTATTGCACATTTCTGTTTGTGGGTAACAAACAGTCAGGTGGGTTCAGTATCAGGTTTTAGGTGTATTCAGAGGAAAAGCTGCGGCTTTGAGGAGAACATTTCATTTTCTATTGCACTGAATTCAGATGGTGTACATGTTTGTGCGCACCTCAACACATTCTCTTGTTGATTTTGAGTCATCACCTGGTGCTGCCGGGGTTTTCTGGGTCTTTGCTCACTTGTGGCAGTCTGAGCAGGAACGTAGCTTCTGGCTCAGGGCTAATCGTCACAGGGGTGATGGAGATAACAGTGATGTATGGAGTGGTCAGGGTGGTTTAACACCCACAGCCGACTGTTGTCTGCCGGGGTCAGGCTGTGTGATACTGGAGTGCTGAGTGAGGCAGCTCCTCGCATCTCTGGGATTTGGCAGTTCTTCCAGCTTCAGGTGGATGATTGTGGGCTGGTCTCTGTTTTTTTGGGGTGCAGAATCCTGCTTTGGTGTTCAGGCATCTGTCTGTCGCTCTAGATAAAAAATATTCTCTTGGCTACAAGTCAGACTAGCAGTTCGTGCGTGCTGTGACATGGTGTTGTTGCTTTTTACTGATAGGTTCTTTTTGTGTTTAACCGATAACTAGGACTCTCACAATAACAAATTTTGCTGGACAATAAATAGTCCAAGAAGTTATTGTAATAAATGCTAATATTGTTGTTTTGAGACCATTTTTGAGTAATACACTGTAATCCAAATTATTATGCAAGTGATATTGTCTCAGATTTTTTAAATGGTCAGTGCAAATGATGGTCAGTATGATTTTCAAGCCATGAACTATTACAGTATTAATCACATTTTACTGAACAAAGCTCCCCAGGAGAACAGTATATTTTAATTTTTTAAAACTAAAAAACTCAAAATGCACTGTTCCAAATTATTATGCACAGCATATTTTCTAAACATATTATGGATTATAAAGAACTGCAAATGGTCATTCTTTGACTGTGCAGCATTAAGTGGTCACATGTACTAAAATCAAAAGCTGTTTCAATCAAAAACATCTTAACTGACCAAGTTACATTTTAAAATTGGACCTACTTTGATATCACCCTCTCAATTCTTGATCCATTGAACTTGTGAGTTTGTGGAAAGTTTCTGCTTGAATTTCTCTGCAGGATGTCAGAATATCTTCCTAGAGCTTTGATATGAACTGCATCCCACCCTCAGATATTCTGCTTGAGGAAACTCCAAAGGTTCTCCATAGGGTCAGAGGTCAGAGGAGGATGGTGACACACCATGAGTTTCTCCCCTTTTATGCCCATTGCAGCCAGTGACACAGTGGTATTCCTTGAAACATGAGATGGTGGATTGTCATGCATGAAGATGATTTTGCACCTGAAGGTCTGGATGGATCTTCTTCTTGAACCATGGAAGAAAGTGAGACTTTCAGTCAGAAAGTCCATAAACTTTGCTGAGGTCATTTTCACACCTTCAGGGACTCTGAAGGGACCGACCATCTCTCTCTCTGCTCTCTCTTTCTCACTCTCTGTTTCTCTCTCTCTCCCCTTGATTTCAGCCCCAAAAATGACTCCCTCAACGCATTGCTGATGTCACAGCAGTGTTGGGATGTGATGGCTATCCACACCAATCCACTACTGCGTCCATCTGGACATTCCAGGGTTGCACAGCAGTCATCAGTGAACAAGTCTGTTTGAAAATTAATCTTCATGTTTGTCTGGGCCGACTGTGACCGTTCCTGCTTGTGAGCTCTGGTTAGGGGCCCAATATTAGGTTCATGCACTGCAAGCCTCTGGAGGATCCTCCTCCACCTTGAGTTTCCAGAGGAACCAGCAGCTTCAAATAACTGTTTACTGTTTTGTAAGGACATTTTAACAGCTGCTCTCTTAATCCCATATATATTTATATATATATTTGTGTAACAGAAACTTTCCTTATTTTGCCTTTGTCTGTTCAAACGCATCTTTGTCCTGAATCGCCACAAATCTCTTCACAGTACGATGATAACACTTCAGTTTTCGTTAAATATTTAATGTTTTCATATCTTGTCATACGGCACTACAGTATCTGATGATTTTCATCAGCAGAGATCCTTTCTCTTTCCATATTTTATATGAGTTGGGAAAAAGCTATTTATCTTGTTCTAAATTGTTAGTGATATTTCCATGATACACCCTGCATTATAAGGATTGCAAATTACTCTTGTAAAGATTTGCTTTAGTCCAGCAAGATACTCCATATCTGAAATCTATAGTTTTTGACCAGTTTTGCAGACTAAACAGTTTGCATAAAAAGGACACTGAAACAGAGTTCATGGTTTATAGATGAGTTCATTTTTGAGTTTACACTTTTTAAGCCTGAACACAAACACACATAATATAGCTTAACAGATCAAGTGTTTTTTGTTCAAAGAAAAGCAACTTATTATCGCTACAATCCATCACCTTTTCTGTAGTTTTTTTCCGCCGTCTACCAGACAATTACAAATTATATTTGAAATGAACAAGCAAATTATATTTGCTCCAGTAAGTTACATGTTGCATGTGTTATTTTAAATTTAGTAGTGCTTGATACAAAATGGAGATAGTTTTCTGATGTTGTGTATCCTTATATTTATTTTTAAACATATCAAGAATTTCTTCATTGGCATTAGGAATTTTTTGCTTCATATTTTTTTCCGACTTTTGTGATTCCCAGTCACAAATCAAAGGCTGATTTGTGACTGTCTAAACAAATCCGGATTCTATGATCTTAAAGTTTTGGACACTCATATTTTTTTTCCTCTTTTATTAAAGTTTATTTCTGAGCAACTAGAATCAGTTTCAGTCAATAAGGGAACAAGGTAAGTGTGATTGAAGTTTAAGTGTTTTATTTTTGTGACTGCTTAATTATTAATGAAAGAAATTATAATAATCTAATAAGCTATTCTTCATTAACGGTAAAAGTGATTGTGATTTTTATTTCTTTTTTTAGGTCTTATGGTGCTTGATGCCAAGGATGGCTTTAATAAATCATTGTACAAGCAGTTCTTGTCTTCTCCAAGTTAACTAAATGCTACACCGCCACTGAACATAAGCAAACTGCTCAGAAATATGGAAGCCCGTTTCCGCCACTCTGTTAAAAAAATAAAATAAAATAATCTCATTATAATGAGATAGTATCTCATTATAATGAGACAGTATCTCAAAATAATGAGATAGTATCTCATTATAATGAGATAATTTTATTTTATTTTTTTAACAGAGTGGCGGAAACGGGCTTCCATAGGCTTCCATACAAAAACTTCTGCCTTCTGTCTTAAGTAATGCTTTTTGAGTATTTCACTCCATACCATAATTGAACTTCAGATGAGCATCTCTCAGGGAGTTTGCCATTGACTTGTCATTTTCTCATTCATAAATCTTCAGGCAAGTTTGGGATTGGAGCAGATTTTTTTTTTTTTAGGAAACTTTGTGAAAGAAGCAGAGTTGTCAGAAATACAGTACATTGTACCAGTAAAAAGTCATTCTTAAAGTGCAGGACTGTTGGGTTGTGGCCAGTAGCAAGAACTACACAACAAGGCATGACCTAGTCAAAGCAGGGTCCTTGCAGGGAACAGATTGAAAGTTAATTTCTTTATGTGAAAAAAACTTGTCATTTCATTTAATTGTTATCAATTTAAGAGGAATTCAGAAAGAAATGTGACTATTGGCTGATGTCTGAGTGGATTGTGCTGGAAATATGAAAGCAGTTTTCTAAAGAAATCATTTACTTGGAAAAAGGTTGAATGGACGTTAGTGTGCATCAGGCACTGAATGAGTGAGCCTGCTAATGGTGCAAAAGGGCAATCTAATACAAACGGAACATTACACAGTCTATTTTTCGTTTTGATGAAAATAATTTCAATCTTCTCAGAGGATATTTGAGAGGAAAATATCCAGTGGAGCAGTACGGGCAGATCCAAAGAGAAGGACTAGGTCAGCAGGACGGAGCAGTGACCTTCACTCTCTGACAGAGACTGACAAAAGCTTGATGGAGGCTGTGCAGCTCGAGTCACGGTGAATTATTCCTGACAAGCTGCTTGTAGGACGCCTTAAACCGCAGATACGACGCAGAGTTGGAATTAGTTAAGTGACTCAACCGACATGGTTTCTTCTTTCTTCTCTCCAGCGAAAGCCTTTCGTCTTGGCCCTCTGAGTTTCACGGCTACAGCAACCTGTTTGGCAAAGGAAGTACAGTAAACTGCTCACACCTCAGTTTGATTTGTTTTGATTTGCAATTTGCTTTTCCCAGCAGATTTGCTACCTTTTGTGTGATCTGTCTTTGTCTAATGCTCAGTGGCAGACGAGGACTGGCTTATGAATAAATCAGAGCCCCTACTTTCTGTGCTTTGATGGATGGGGAACAGAATTGCCATACTGTGCTATACTGAGCAGTGGGTTACTTTCAGCTTTTTTATTTTCTGCTTCTTTTTTTCTGGCCCTTTAGTGGCTAAAAATAGTCCCACTGCAAGAAAGTGTATATATTTCTGGAGATCTAAATCCAATTTAATAAATAGTTCCTTGTTATGATTTCTAGGAAATATTAATTCTCTAAAGAAATGAGTGTCTTGCAGGATATTGTGTCATAACATGGGGCAGCAGAGTGGACAAAAAACATTTTTTTTTTGCTCTTGCAGATACAGTCTGATTCTCTCCTCTTTTGCGTTCAATTGGGTTTAGCTAGAAACGACACGACAGTTTAAATGTTGTGCAAATCTGCTGTATTTCATGATTCATGATGAGATGAGGTTCAGCTCTGCAGAAACGCATAAATGGAGTCAGACTCGGATCTATTGTTTTACTGGACAGATCCCACCAGGATGAAATGTCTTGCTTTCAGATCAGACTCACTAGGTGAGTTTGTGTTTACAAGATAAGTTGAGCTACTTGAACATGACCCAGAAACAGAAGTTTCCCCCCTATTGCTGTTATTAGGGCAGTTATTTTGCTGAAACTAGCTTGCATGCTAATTTTTTTTACCACTACATTTGAAAGTTCCAATATTTCAAACTGTACCGTTCTTATGCTCCATCTCCCACTGTCTGCCATTGTTACAAGAACTCTCCTGTTTGGCTGAAATGAATCTTGGCATAATCGGGTGAATTGTGAATCAGCAGACGTCCATCAAATCTGGCAGAACAAAGACGTGTTGTGGGTCACAATTGGAGGAGCCATTGAATTCGGGCGATCTTTGTCGCATGGCTGTGATGTAATCGCTCTTGAAATCAGGTAGTCCCTGGATTTTGAAACACCCCAGGTTTGGCTTCAGTCAAACCAAAATGCTAACCACTCCATACATCAAAAAAATCTAATCAAATTTTACTTGAATAAAACATTTCAGCTACAAGGCAATTCAAATCCCTTTTCAACATAAAAACATAAGAATCGAACAATTGAGATATTCCATTTTACCAAGTGTTGATATCGTAGGCGTAAATCCCAGGGGCATCTGGTGGATCTCCCCAATCCTTGGACAGTCTGAAGTGGTTTAAATGTTTATATTAAACAAGATCAATTAGAAAAGGCAAAAGAAACAAAGAATTAAATAAATCTGCCATTCATCTAAGAATAAAAAAAAAATTATACATATATACATACATGTATATATGTATGTATATGTATGTATGTGTGTATATATATATATGTTTTTTATCTGAGTCTGAATTTCCGCTTATCTCTTTAGTTGCGACTAGACTAAAATTAAAATGTAAAGAAATTGATCAAATCTTTTTGTGAATTCATAAAAATCCTGATTTTCATTTTAAATGAGTGACTGTTACTTCTAACCTATTAAGTTTTTTTTTTTTTTTTCCCTGATGGATCAAAATCTACATAATGATAAAATATACCTTTGACAATATATTCAATAAATTGGAATGTGTTCCACTGAAGCTCGTTGGTCAGAATAAGAATACATTTTCAAAGTCTTTAAGCAGATATTATTTTTAAGCATACACTTCTCTTTTTACAAAAAGTGTTTTATTGGCTGGATGTAATATTCTAATTTCAATTGTTATGCTTTTAGTCTGGATTGTTCTATCTGTAGTATTTCACAGTAGCACTTCCATAATTGTTCTGCATTTCTTTTAATTGAAAGCAATTCAAACATGTTTTCTGTTTCTTACTTTTGTGATATTACTGCGATACCTCCACACAGACCTTGTGACCCAAAATTGATCATTGAGTTGCACGAGGATTTTAACCACTGACCACACATTCATTTTGGAAAATGTGAAATTGGGAAAAAATGAACTTTGTGTTGGTTGGTCAGATAACACCTTGACTTGGTAATACACCTCAGCTTCCCTTTGCAAATGGTGTCTCATTACAGCCAAGAATGAACAAATCCCGTTCTTTCTCTAAAAGAGCTTAGTGCTGCAGAGTTATGGATTTATCTATCTGGAATGGGAAGCTGTCTGTCTGTGATGGCAGTTAATATTTCATCCTTCACCTTCAAATCACTTTGGTCTTAATATTTGCAGCAAATGTGGATTATGAGCCACTGACTTTACATCAACGACTACTGTCAGAAACGCAAAATGAACATTTGGGTCTGGCTATTGGGTTCTAAAACACTATGATTTTTATTTTGTTTTTTTAGGAGGGGCGGATTGAGCAGAGAGAGAAAATACTGTAATTTAACATCCATTTCTTTCTTTATGATTCTGATATTGGCAAACAAAAGTTTAAATATTTCTTCATCAACACTGAAATGGGTCAAGCTAGAAAACACTTACAGGGGCAGTTGGAGATTATTTTTTATCATGAAAAACTTATCGTGATAAGAATACTTATTTGTTTTCTTGATAATTACAATTGATGGAACTGAATAATAATTTAAAAAAACTGTATAGACAGTATTATTGCAAATGTAATTTTAACAATTTTCTCCATTTTTCACAAGAGCATCGGAAATATCAGTAAAGGTAAATTCAAAAAATTGATTGAATGTAGTTGGTAGATGTTTTTTCATTACAAATATGTGCCAAACCATGTCAATATTCTTTTGTTGAAAAAATAACATTTAGCAATTGAGGTGTTTTGATATCAGAAACACAAATAAAATCACATTTGTTTACGTGACAAGTTCAAAAAACGTTCAGTACCATCATCGTCCTACCACTTCCTGTCATCATTTTTGTCAATCGTAACATCTGGTTGTTGATCAGCTGACTTGTGTAATCAGGGTTTTTCCATTTCAGTTTTGCAAAATATACTTATTTCGATATGGCTGTAAAAATACCTGATCCTATTACAAAAACCTTTTATTGACAAGTTTTTTTTTAATTGTGTCTCCATTCATCAAATTTAGTTTTGTAATTCTAATTTGGACAATGACATGGTCCATGGAAACTCAGATTGCGTGTGCATGTTAGTGTTATAAACCACACTTCTTTCAGTGATGGTGTCCTGAAGAATTGGTATTTGGCACCATAAATGCTGTGCCATGCAGTCACACCCATGCAATTACCAAAAAGAACTAAGTTATTTATTATTTTTTACAATTATTTATGTTTTTTACTACAGTAACATAAAATAAAATTCTGATCTGGACTCATTCTATAACTACAAGGTTGTTAGACTGTGATTTGGCAGTATTCATTACCTTTACATGTATTTATGTGGATACACGTATTTTGAGCAGTGACGTGTTCTTTTAGCTTTATTTTTTCTCATTCACAGCAGCTCAAATAGGTTAGTTGATTCCCCCCCCCGGCAGGCCCATCCATCAAATCATGTCATAAGCTCCTATCTGATGATGACAAACTATGAATTTGAAATGATTCATGACTGTGTTCTTCTTTCTGCTTGAGGCATGCAGCATACCTTTTTGTTCAATATACATGCACTCAGCACTCTGGCTTCCCTTCAGTGGATAACATTGGTTTTGATCAAGTTTGATATTCAGAAAATGATAGTGATACCTTGTGACAGTTGACTTCCTTTGTGTGCGTCTGCTGAAGAGCAGATAATAATCTTGTATGCAAGCACACTAGGTTGAAATAGAAGATGCACGGAATTGTCCTGATACAATTGCATAATTTATGCACACTTGTGTCCAAAAGCAGTTAGGCCTCATGGGATAATGGTCCATAATTCAGTACACATGCAGACCACACTAATTCAGAACGGGCACTAGAGGGCGCACATTGTGGCATGTCAATCTGGGTAACAGTTTCACAGGAAGTTGTCAGATCAAGAATGACAAAGGGAGTATTCACACCAGCCCTGTTTAGTTTGCTTTATTTGAATTTTAGTTCATCTGCCTAGAAAGTCCAGTTTGGGGTATTGAGGTGGAGCAAGGGTTGGGCCCGGTCCACATGTGGAGGCCTTGGGCTTCAACACGGCTGTCGCAGGTTTGATTCCCAGCCTGATGACCTTTGCTGCACTTCTTCCTCCTTCTCTCATTACCCACTTTCCTGTCAATTCTCTACCAGGTGAAGGCAACCAGAGCCAATAAAACCTTTAAGAAAAAATAGTCCAGTTTGTTTGATTACACTCAGGAATGTGTAATCACACTGTGATGCAGACCAAAAAAACTCTGGTCCATCTCAAAACCTCGGTCTTGGTTGAAATATATTTAACCAACAGAGGGAATGGTAAATGTCTTCTTGACTGGTCTCATTGACCTTACAACAGAGAAAATATTGTTCAACAATCAGTCACATGAGGAGCAGACTGGAAAAAACTGAAGTTAGCATCTTATCAAAACTTTTAATTTGGTAGTTTAGTGGCAGACTATCCTGGTAAAGCCAGCCCCTTGTTCTTCGCTTTGCTTCATACAGAGAATCTGGATGCTATGCTATTGGGGATCAATTGCTTCCTAGAGGCGTGGACTGTCGAGGTTTTATGTAATTTTACCCTTAGGCTAATATTTGGCTGTGACGTATGACATGCACCCGCTCAATTAAGCTTTCTAGTAATTGGATGTGCTATAAACAATCCCGTGGAGTCTTCAAAATCTTGTCCAGCAATAAAAACAGTCTTGGAAGCATGGCCAACACAGAGTTGCTCTAAGTACGTCACGACCAAATAGCTTGAGGGTAAAATTAGATCCATTAGTATAAAACTTTGACAGTCCACACCTCTAGGAAGCAATCAATCCTCAATAGCAGAGCATCCAGATCCTCTACGAAGCAAAGCGTAGAACAAGGGGCCCCAGAATTTGATGGGGAAATCTCCTAATGATGTCTGCATCTACTGTGCAGCAAGTTATTTCTGCAAATGGCCCGTAATGTACCTTTAAACTTTGAACAGCTGCTTTGCGAGGAGCTGCTCACATGCTGAACGAGTCTCCTTGCTCTTGCCCGTCGAGCAGCTTTTGAATTCATGCAAGGCCACATAGAAAAATGAATGACAGGCGAGGCAGTAATGAGAGCTTCCTCGCTATTAAGCAGCATTTCCAACATCCCTCTCTTGTAATCTACAGAGTAGCATAAATGGCGACACCTTGGCAGTCCCGCAGCATGATTAATGCGCTTTACACTAAATGGATTTTGCAATGAACCCGTCGTGTGATGAGCTGCTTACTCAGAATAAACATACCTTGACACTGTGGCTCTCGCTGGGCTTTTATGTGAATATTTGCATGTCAAGTGGCAGCTGCGGACTCGTTTGTGGAGATATGTTGTAACGAGGGTGAGTCACACGTCACAAATCCAGCCATCGGATTTGACAAGGGCCTCATGGTGGACTCTGGTCGGTGCTGGTCAGAGGCCTGACTGCCCCTCAGTAAGGCTCCTGTCCCCGCAGTCTGTCAGTTTAGTGTCCCGTGGCTCTCAGTCTGTTAGGCCTGTGGCCTGAATCTGACTCCCACTTGACTTACCAGGCAGTGGTCCACCAGCTCAACTCTCAGTATGGCTCCTCAGTGCATCACACAACGACTTGAAAAATTTATTAATAGTGCTTGAACATTTTCACATTTTGCAATGAAACAACCAGAAACTTGATATGATGGTAGTGCATCAGTTTAAAGTGAAAGGATAGTTGTTTTTTATTTTTTTTACATTTTTTTTACAAATAAAAAAAAGACTTTCATAAGTCTACTATAAAAATATTCAGATTTTTGAAGTTCAGTATTTTATGCTTTTCGAGGTAAAAACCAGGTAATCGTTGGAAGAAAACCAGCTTAGAGGTGGCAAAAGACTTTAGATTGGGGCAGATGGTGGCTTTGTTAAGAGAAGCATATGCCCAGAGCTGTCTGTGTTATGGTTGTGGGCAATACTAACTGAAAAGTTATGGCGGTTATAAAAAGAGGGAAGAATTGAAACTGCTGCATAAATTATCTTTACGCACTTTAAATAAGATCATGAATATAACTGTCAAACTACTAGAATAATTCTTAACAGTTCGTAATTAAAACTTCAACACCATTGAACTTTGCACAACTTAAAGTTTATAAAACGGCCAGATAAAGTAGCCCTTTAAAATTAATTTAGGGGAAGCTACACTAGATAAACATTCCCAAAGGTAGCAAAAGTGCTAAGGTGAAAAATGATCTCCCATTAAAAGTTCAGACTTTAAATCTAACTGAAAATTCTTTGCAAGACTTACAAAAATGCTCTTGATTCAATCAAACTTTGCTTGACCTAATTTGGAATAAATCACAGATTAGAAAATATTGTTTTCCATGTGGAAAACTGATCGAAACACAGCAATAGACTTGCAAAAATGGTTCTACGAAGTGTTACCTCAGACGGGATGACGTTGCTGTGGTGTTGTGGCTTTTGCATTTTGTTGACCCTTCTGGGCTGCCATAGGATACCAATGCATGCTATATTTCTTTTTCATTTCAGTAGTAAAAACGTTGTAGAATTTGTGTTGCTCACATAATCTCATATTGAAATTTTGGATTGTGATGTGTTGAAATGTGAAACAGTTCAAGTGGGTGCTTACAGTTTTGCGAGGTGCTGCATTTTCTTAGTAAGGTGAAAAATGGTTCCTGACATCTGTGTTTACACTAGACCTTTAAGCTCTCTTTTTCTATTGTATGCACATACTGAGGTGTGATAGAGTTAAACCTTATCTTCATGGCCACATTGCAGCCTCATTTTTCTTATTGTACATGTTTCTTTTTGTCCTGGAAGTGGATTTAAAAAAAACCCTCCTTGGTCAGAAATCATCAGAGCACTATGTCCTAATATCAGAGCTGGACAAAAAAAAAAACGTCTGCAGAGTGTAATGGATAAAGACCCTGGCTATTCTTCAGCCCTCACCAGTTGTGATGCGTCATTATTTCATCACAGCAGGAGCATCCTTTTTTTTCCTACATTTGCTTTAGAGCAAAGTTGTATTCAAATCAGTAGAACGGCCCACGTTCCACTAATCGAAAACATGTCCTGAAGATATAACAGGATTATTGCGTATGTACAGTGCTGCTGACACACCTTTATCAACAAATGGAGATTAGCCAAACAATAACTGGAACTTGGCTGTAGCAATTTGTGGTTAAAATGAAGCCCCAAGTGGGTAAGCACGAAAGGAAAAAAAAAATCATTAAACCTCTTACAGGAATGCTCTTGCTGGATTCCAGCGCTAAGGCTGTGATTGGATTAAATGTGAGTTTCCTGTCAGGTGCAATTGTCAGCTGGGACGGGTAGTCTGTGGTTTGGGGGGCTGGTGCAATGAGTGAAGACGCAGTGGAGGATGGATGGCCTGGGAGCACAGGGTTCAGGAGGAATGTGCCCTTCGTGCCTTTAGGGGGGGATGATTCATTTTCAGCATCACTTCACAGAGGATGATGTCATTACTCTGGAGCAGCAGTCCAAGCAATAAGAAGTCAGTCTCGCCCGGGGAGGCGTGGCCTGCTCTGGAATTTGCTAAGCACTTAACAACATTTAATTGCTTTGTACCTATGACATGTGCAATGACAATAAAGTTGAATTCTATTCAACTTCTTCATTGTCTACTTAACAATGAAGAAGGGAGGGAATCCAAATGTGTTCACTCACTTGAAATGTGCCAATACAAAGGTTCCACCACATGGCAGTACTGGCTTGTGGTGCTGGGTGGTTTACCAGTCTATCCAGGATACTGGATGTAATTTGCCATCCAGTCTGAATTTTCCATATGCTGCCACACTGCAGCATCGCTGAGTAAACTGAAAATACTTTTGCCTCATTGCTACAACATTCATGAGTAACATTCATAAAGTTTGTATTAACCATGTCCACATTAAAGGATATTCTTTCTGCTAGTTTTAATGTGGATTGTTTATTTTTCTAATTGCAAAAATCAGAAGCAGTTCTGTAAAACACAAATTTGGAATGCTTATTTGCTGTTTTGTGTGACATTTTAATACTTTATTACTTTGGCTTCAAGGATGATAAATGTGTCTTGCAATACTTAAATACTTGCAAGACTTGAATACTTAAGCACCAAGTATTTTAGGTCAAATTGTACAGTTTGTAAAACACTCTTAAAATGTTTTGATAAGAACATGTTAAAATATACATGTCTTATTTTTAAAATGTTGCATTTTTCACCATTAAACAATTTACGTTCTACATCTTTCTACTATTTCATACTACCTCATTCATATATTGTGTAATCTTTGAGAAAAAAAATGCAACATTTTAGTCAAACCGCCCACCAGAACCAGCACTACTTGTTTCTGCTTTCATTTTCATCAACTTCCAAAGAAACAGAATCCTCAATAATTAAAGGATTACTCTTTCCCATCTTGCTAACTTTAATAAATTCTGCAGTAAGTTAAATAAGTGATAAACAATACATTTTGTATAGTAGAGCTTTGAAGAAAAGTCACTTGAGCTACCACAGCCATTAGTCATTTCACTTTAACAATGTTATGACTTTTCATCCTTGGCTTGAACTGTGTTAGTTTCTGACATTCCTCAGCAATTATGATGAGAGCTTCAGTATGATCACATGTGAGGCAGAAAAACAACTAAATGTGTGTAGTAAAGGGCAGTTGGCATGACAACGGGGGTGTGATCACATGTTAAAATGTTTAATAGTTTCAACTCTCACTGTATCTGGTTGTATTATGTCAGTTGTTAGAGGTGTATTACTATTATTATTAATATTATTATTAATAATTAGTAATATTACTGTTATAAATGCTATGCTAACTAGCTATAGCTTTTACTGCAGGCTCTGCTGTGTTAGCAGCGGCTTCAGCGTAGCAGAGAGCCTAATTGGTGCTGGCTAGTCTGAAGGAGTCAGTGGAGGAGTCACAGCAGAGTTTTGCTTTGTGAGGTGGAACCTTGGAAGCTGGCAGCTCCGAGCAGGAGCTGAATGGTCGCCATGGATTTTAAAGAATTTCTTAAACATGTGTAAAAGAATCAAGGCAAAACTCCAGATTTGTTTCTGAAGAAACAACATGATGTAAAGCTCAATTCTTATATATAGGAGCACGATAAACTGGAGAAATACCAGGGCCTCAGGGAGGAACTGGAGAGGGCCTGGAAGGTGAAGACCACAGTGGTGCCTGTGGTCATCGGGGCCCTCGGGGCAGTAACCCCCAAACTGGAGCAGTGGCTACACCAGAAATGTGCAGTCCTTGGCACAGCCAAGATACTGCGCAGAACCACCCGCGGTGGGTGAGAAGGGAATTTATATATATATATATATATATATATATATATATATATATATAAAATGCTGTCATTGATATTTAATGACACAATGTCAAGTAACAGTGACTGAAGTTCATCATTCAGTATCTTTGCCTTTACTTTTGCTGTCCTGACAACCACAAACTACCACAAACCACAAAGTTAACTTCAGAGTCTACCGTCAGAAACAGACTCGCCTGTATACAGAGATAATGATTAAAAAAAGATGAACTCCTTTAGGGAATAGTGTTGGTTAATCATAATCAGTATTGCGGCTGCAGACTCTCGCCTTGCAGTTCACGCCACTTCATAGACATCAAAGGGATGTCAGCAGAGAGCATTTCATCCTTATCAGGTCACACATGCATTAATGTCGACACCTGCTGCTGCTGAGGTGATCCAACCTGCAACCCTTCCTCTGCCCACAGAGCAAACATTTTTATGTACCCTTGATAAATATCATGTGATCAATTTATGGAACTTATTAGCACAGAGTAAACAGGCACTTACTGGGATTATTCTAAACACACCGCTAAGTCCTGAAAGGCAAAGGGAAAAACAATAAACATTTTTGAAGACACAATTTCAAAGTCTATGGACAGTTTTCTTTTTTTTCCCCTTCTTAAACAAACTTAAGAGTAAGGTTGATTTTTTTTTTCTTTTGTTGGATGCAAAGAAAAAAATATCACAACAAATGTTTTCCCCTTTGTTTTTTCTTAGTGTCTTAGTGTCAGATATATGAAAACCTGCATAGAGTTTGAAAAAAAAAACAGACTGAGCAATAAGATTTTCTGGTCTGATGAGACAAAGATTGGACTTTTTGGTGTTGATTCTATTATAATACTATGAAGTGGGAAACATATACATCTGAAACATGTTAAAACATGAATATAAAACTGTCCCCAAAATGGATCAAATCATACAAACATACATTGTTGTCTTCAGTGCCAACATTATGAGTATTAACATTGAAAATAATGTTTTACATCACAGATTTAGACTATGAATCAGTGACAAACATGTAAGTTCATAAACAAAATAACAGAATTGGGGAAACCTCGATGAGTGACAGTGAAACCATGTTTCACTGTTTCCCAACAGTGAAAATGGTGGTGGCAGCATCATGGTATGAGGGTGTTTTTCAGCTTAAGGGACAGAACGACTGGTTGAAACTGAAGTTCAGAGAGATCCTGAAAGAAAATCTCTTCCAGAGAGCTCAGGATCTCAAATTGGCCAAAGGTTCACCTTCCACCAAGATGACACAAAGCACACAGATAAAATAACAAAGGAGTGGTTTCTGAACAACTCTGACCATTCTTGACTGGCCCAGCCAAAGCATCGCTGGAGAGACCTGAAACTGCCTCCACCAACGTTCACCATCCAACCTGACAGAACTGGAGAGGACCTAAAGGAAGGATGGCAGAGGAGACTCATGTCTGTATTGGCAAAAAATAATGCATTTAAAGGGTCTCAATACGTATAAATGTGATGTTTCAGTTTTTCAATTTTTACAAAATTCGGTGGGGAGACAAGTGTTCTGTAAAGACCAGTGCTTGGTCAGAAAAACTAATCCAAATCATAAGGAGGGAACATAATGCTGCTCAGCCCCTCTTTGTCGCTCTATGCTAGCTACATCTAGCTGCTTACACCAAAGCTTGCCATTAATGCTAAAGCTAGTTAGCATGGCAAACAGATCACCTGGGGTGCCCAAAGTGGGTCCTCGAGGGCTGGCATCCTTGATGTTTTAGTTCTCTCCCTGGTACCAACAACCTTCTCAGCAGGTCAGAGTTCTAATGAAACCCATCATTTGATCCAGGTGCATTAAACCAGGGAGAGAACTCAACCATGGAGGATGTTGGCCCTCCAGGACCCACTTTGGGCCCCCCCCGGGTTAAACGGTGTTCCTGTAACAGTAAGTTGTTTCTCCAACACTACACCGCAAAAACAAAATCTTACCAAGTAATTTTATTCTAGTTCCTAGTGCAAATATGTTAGTATTGTGTTAATTCAAGTGTGCTAACAAATAACTTTTCAGCAAGATAAGAGCTTGTTATGGAAAAAAATATTGCCAGAGCAACATTATTTGGTGAGATTTAGTATTTTTGCAGTGTAGCAGCTTGAGCAATGCTAAGACCAACTGACTGGTTGTTTCTGACTCAAACCACTCTGTCACAACACGGTAACAACTTGAACAACAGTCCCTGTTTATCACCATGTGATAGTGAACGTTTTGTTCTCTCAGGTGTTTGCTCAGTTCTAAGAATCCATACTTCATTTTTTTTGCATTCTGATAGCAGGTGGGCACTGTGTGGTTTTTATTCAAT
Organism: Poeciliopsis prolifica; assembly: GCF_027474105.1. Taxonomy (NCBI): domain Eukaryota; kingdom Metazoa; phylum Chordata; class Actinopteri; order Cyprinodontiformes; family Poeciliidae; genus Poeciliopsis; species Poeciliopsis prolifica. The sequence goes on from NW_026562378.1 coordinate 302,561, forward strand.
TTCTTGGACAGGTCTCCATTTCAGCTGTTGGAGGCCATGGATCCCTGAATGTTTAAACTTCCTTGTCAGTTTTCAACTAATCCTTTTGTCTATTATGACTCGTCCATAGGAGGACATTTTTTTTTTTAATTGCTATTACTGTGGACATCCATCAACTTTAAATCTCCTGCTGCAGAGCATGTTTTTGCAAACGGCTTATGGAGGCAGTGGGTCATTCTGGATTTCTAATTCCTCTGTCAAAACAGCTTATGCAACGTTACACACTCAGCTTGAACCGACGCTTCACTACAAAGATATGCTGACAAAATCAAATAGTTGCGTGCAAAGTGCATGTTTCATAACCAAGTTGGCTGGCTTTGTATTAGGCTGCATGTGCTGGTTAAAGGATGAGGTGGGATGAGATGAAATGAGAAAATATTAAAGTGAGCCTTCCTGCAGCATTGGTCGATTTCAGTGAGCTACATTGAAAGCAACCAGTAATTTACAATGTTTGCAGTGGGCCTCTTCTTTGCACCTAGAAAGAAGGAAAAGAAGGAAAAAAGAAATTTACTGTCACATTATCTGCTGGAATATCAAACGTACAGCAATCTCACTCTAATCTCCCCCCAATATTCCTGGTTCCTGTTGTTTCTGGATGTTGGTGATTTTCTTTTGTTCTATTAAAGACAGTCTGACAACATTCAGTGTTTTTTTTTTTTTTTTCGAATGGTGAAAAACGTTAATTTTAGTTGCTGCGCCTGATAAGTCTCGTTTTTTTTTTTTTTTTTTTTTTTAAACACTTTACCTTTCAGACATCTCAGCTGGCCTGTTGGCTGGAACATTGTGTTTTTGTTTTTGCTGTTTGGTGGATCCAACCTCCAGAGTGCTACGGGAACTTTAGAGATTTTGGGAGGGGGGCTATGCTGGACGTTTTCCAGAATGGCAGCTTGGTGGTTGGAGTTCGGTTGGTGGTTGTGATTCTGCCAGAACACGCAGCAGGAGGAAGGCTCTGTTAAAGCGGGCGGTCAGAGCGTAAACTCTAAATCACTGCACAGATCGAGCTCTCATCCCTCACGTAAATTCATTGATTCTGGCACTGAATGCTGGGCTAACGTGTCCAGAGCAGGATTTCATGCAATACTTGGGTTTTCTTTAATTATGTTCACCAATAAGTTTCAGTCCACAAAGCTATGGCCACATCAGATACACCAAACATGCACCCAAAGTGTAAAAAAACAATGTTTTACTCATTAAAATCTATGTAAATAATTAATTTATATTAATGTGTTAATTCCTAACATATTGTAAAAATAAATAAGCAAAATCACAAAGTCTAGTGTCTCTCATCAAACCTTCTCTGTTAATTGTTCCAGTGCAGTGGCAGGCTGCCTGAGCCGTGTGGGCAGTGACGGGAGATGAGACTTTGAGCGGGGGCCTATCAGAGGCGCATGGCCTGCGTGAGCTGGATGCGCCGCAAGACCTGGCCCTCCATTAATCACATTCAGATCAGCCTCCTCTCTGCTCCCACTTCTCACCAGCCTTATCTTAATGTGAACAGATGAAGCCACGCAGTGTTGTCTGTCACCTCTCTAGCTTCTGGACCAGAGACGATGACACAGTTCTTGATGATGGGAAGCTGTTATGACGGTTAACACACACTTCATCAAATTATTGCAGCAGCCTTACAGTATTTACATAAGAGGCCAAGTTATCACCCTCTATGCTTTGCTTTGTTTGAACTGACACATTTACAGGACCAAGATGTCACACTTTGCTGAAAACAACAAATAAATCCTTGTGTTCACTTTTGCTATTTTAAACATTCCAGCATCAGGTTTTGAAGTGACGAGCAATTTTTTTTTGTACAGTTCTATCTCAAATATACAGCTGTTCAAGGAAGTCTTTAATTCCACCTAGAGCGAAGGGAGATCTGCGCATGTTTGGAAAGATAAGAATTTCATTATGCTGTGGAGAGGTATGAATATCGAATGGGAATTTGTCTCCGACGGCTTGTCTGCGTCTGCATCTCGATGATATTCTGCATGCCGCCGTCGATTTTGGAGGAGCCGTTTGCCCTGTTTGTTCAGTGACAGAAACTGTCTGCTTTGGTGGATGTTCAGACCATGGCCTGACCTTTGGCACTTTGCAGAACCGAACTAGTATGGAAAAGGCGGTTGGATCAAAGCCGCTCTGGAAGTGAGTTTATTATGTGGTTTTAATGTAGCATGACTATGTGCAGTCTCAGCCCATTAGCTGTAATCTGACACTGTGTACTGATAAATCTTCTTGTTTTTATTTCAGAGAATCATTTATATTCCCTTCTTACGATGTAGAAAATGATGCATTACGTGTCACATCTTGATAAATGATTATAAATTCTAGCCGACTGATAGAATCATACTCCCCGACACTCATGCTGAAATTTCAATAATTATGTTTGAATCCAGACTATAATGCGATCATTGTTTTGGTTCCAAGTATGAATGTGATTTGATTAAGCTGTTTGTTTGTGCAGTAAGTGCTAATTTCTATAATGTCATGCAAAGCTTGATACTGTAATTACTGACCAGTCGGATAAAACTACTTCTCACCTTGCAAGCTTTAAAAAAAGAATAAAAAAATTAAATTTTTGTGAGGTTTTTTTTTTTTTTTTTTTGCTGTTGTTTCACTGATATTACTGTAGCAATAAGATGCACTGATCGGTTTATGGCTGAATTCGGATGTCAAGCTTTTGAAAATCTTTGACCATTTGATAATGATAATTTAAAATGATCATGTTTATTACCATAAGCAACACAAAGAATTTAAAAAAAATAGCCCATCAATATTTTGAATAACATACACGGGTAATATTGTTAAATTAAAAAAGGAAAATATTGTATGCAGTTGGATTCATAAAGTATCAAAGTTTCACTGTAAACTTTGGTATGTGTAGAATTGTCTCAGTAACCAGAAGAGTAATGCTTTTCTTGCAACCTGTCAGCATTTGGATACAATCCATTGAGTGACAAAGAAGAAAATATTTTTGAGTTATTGATAATACAGGAAAGCATCTCCACAGCATGATGGCACCACCACTATATTTTTAATTGGAACATGTCCGATTTCCAGCTTTGTCAGCCTTTTTCAGTGCAACTTTGTTTCCAACCAAAGGCACAGACTTTCAGAAATACTCTGCAGCAAAGTCTAACAATAATTGGTCTGTGCTCTGGGTTAATGTAAAGAATTTTGAAGACCTTTAATGAGAAAGCCACCGGCTCATATTGGCCTCTTCTCTAACTAAACATTATTGTTTTGCTGTTAAATTCTAAAGCTGCACAAAGCAACTATTCCTCACTTTTTTCCCCATTTTCCTTTAGCAGCTTTTAAAATGTTCCAAAAGAAGGAAAATGTTAATTTTATGTGGCTGAAATCCTCTAAGGTGTTGTCAGAAAACTGCACAGAGTGCATTTATTTTCTCAGGTGGCTCTGTGATGCTTTACGGGAAGGAGAAGCAGAAGATGTTAATGAGTTCAGCTTCCTCTGGACGCTGCTCCTGTGTACTGCTGCAGTGGGTGTGTAATTTTGCTTTGCCTTTGTCATGTGGAAGAAGAATGAATACCTAAAGGGCTGAGTAAAAAGCAAATGTTTTTACTGTATATTTCTACCAGGATCATAGACTCTGTACACCTAGAACTTTATCCCATTTTGTCACGTTACAACCAACATTATATTTTATTGAGACTTTATGTGCACAACCAACACAAAGTGGCTTGTAATAGTAAAGTAGAATGGTTACATTAAAAAAATACATTTTGCTTTCATTCAGCCCCATGTACTCTTGATATCCCTGAATAAAATCCAGTCCAATTGACCGCCTTCTGAACACCGAATGGGACTAAAAATGGAGCTGCTTTGTGAAGACTTGTTAATGAACAATCACAACAACCAAAGAACAGAGCAGATCAGAGAGAAAGATGTGGAGAGGCAGAATCATGGCTTGGTTATAAATCAATATCCAAAAGGTTTGAACATTTTATGAAACACTCTTCAGTCCATCATCCTGAAATGGAGCGTGGTTCTACAGCAGGGGTGTCAATCTCCAGTTCTCAAGGGCTGGTGTCCTGCATCTACTGCACCACACCTGAATGGAAGAATCAGGTCATTAGCAAGGCTCTGAATAAATTATCTAGACAAGGAGGAGATAATTAAGCCATTTCATTCCAGTGTTTTGTACCTGTGGCACATATAAAAACTGCATGACAGTTGCCTTGAGGACTGGAGTTTGTCACTTGTGGTCTACAGCAAATCTTCCAAGACATGGCTGTCCACCTAAACTGGTAATGGACAACATTGAATCTTTGTCTTCATGTATTTTCCACAAGTCCAGTGGCTCAATGTAGACCAGTTAACATGAGGTAGTTCCATCGTGAACGTGGTACTTTTCCTCTTCAGCAACATTGGAAGTTGAGTCAAATTAGCCAATATTGTGAAAGTTAAAGAAATGTCTTCCTAAATTATAATCCAGATATTTAATCCATGTAGTTACTCTAGTTTTACAGTGATGGTTTTACTCACAAGGCAGTATAAACCCACAAAGTACTGTTTGCACTGTTCCTCAGTTTCAAAAACTTTAAAAGTAATTCAAACAGCACTTTGTTGAGATTGTTACGTGTCTCAAGACGGTTTAAGATTTGAAAAGTTCACCTTATGATAAACTCCTGAAAACTTAATTTTTAAGCCAAATCTGGGAGTGATAGTTTGTTTCTTCTTCTGAAAGTAAAAAGCAACTTTAAATGCATCATCACCCCCTTGTGGTAGTAATGGTATATTACAACCACAATGAGTCACTACACTTCATGTATCAAACAAATATTAAATATTTGAATTTGAACTTTATGACCATTCAAAGACTAAAAATGACATGTCTCTTTTTTCAAAGAACACTAAAGCTGTTCTTTTTCCACCAGCAAGGCAAATATTTCAACATTCCAGGTTTCTGTGAAGTGTGTCTGTTTGCCAGCTTCCCATAATCACAGCTTTAAGATTTAAAATTTAATTCGCCAATCGACAGTATGAAATAATGAATCAGAAGGTTGGGTCTTCTTTATTTGCTGGCAAAGTTGAGAAAATATGTTTTCCTTCCTTATCTGCTGTTATTCAGAAACGACAGTGGATTATGTAAATATATTTTTTTTAAAAATCAGAACATCTTGTTTTTTTGTTTACCCCTTGAGTTGAAACATTGCCAAACTCTTGCTTTAATAGGTTCAGTATGTGTCAAACCCGCTGCCATTCATTTGGTTCATACAGAAGGAGAATCTGTTTGTTGACATTCAGGGGATTTATGTAACCTTGTGCAGAATTGTACAAAGAAGCACATGACGCACTCTGGCCCTGATGTAAACATGTTGCATGTTAGTTTGTACAGTGCTTTTCTTCACTAAATCAACAGGTGACGTCCAACACTGCAAAGTGAAAAATTTTTTGGAGTATCTCCAGGAATCCTTTCAAATGTACAGGTGTTCAAAAATTGGTTGTGTTGTGTTTGCTTCAGTTAAACATTCCATACAAAGAAGGGTTGTCAGCAGTGTGGTCATGTTTTCACTGTGTTAAAAGGGTAGAATGATTTAAATATCGGACATAACAGAAATATCAGCCCAAATAATTTTTTCCAACAAGTTTTACAAGGCTTGAAGATGTTGAAATTGAGCTCAGTTTGCAAATGTCCTGCCACATCTGGACAGGATTCTGGACAGGATAAGTTTGTTTTAGCGACACCTTTACCATATTTTTGTTTTCTTCTTGATAAACATTCATTGCTTCAAAATGTGTTACAGTTTCAGCTGCTGTGGCTTTTTTTCTCTGTCAAGCAAAAAAAAAAAAAAAAGCAGCCTGTTTCTCTCCTCCCGTTTGGGGTCGCTGCACCAACAACCACTTCATGAAATGAAACAAACATGGAATGGCTACATATTTTAGCGGCTATAATGCTTCTCTTTTAACTTTGATTAGAAACCCCGAGCCATTTCTGTCCCTTGTAATAGACTTGCACATTTCTTTTGGTTGTATTTACCAACAATGCCCAATGCTATAGTACACTTCCTGTTTTTGGAAAGCTGTAAAGTCTGTTTGCATTCACATCTGAATTTAAATCTCGCCGGAGTTTACTTCAACCAGACCAAAACCTAAGGTTTGACCAGAGTTCGCTTTTTTGGTCCGCATCAAAGTTCATTTGTTCTTCCACATGTCCACAAACTAACCGGACATCCCCAGCAAACAAAGCAGATTTCGATTAAAGCAGACTAAAGAGGTCGGGAAAATGATGCTGACGGTTGTCTGTAGAGCTCTTTTGCAGCTTGTTGGGCCTTTTTAATTTACTTGCTGAGATGCTGCTACTCCAGAAGGTAATTTACATGGACTATCAGAGCTTTCACCTGGTCCTTAAGAAAAAAATTCACAAGTTGAAATGATCAGAAAATGAGTTTTTGTTGTGTGCTGAGTATCTGTATCTGCCTACATTCTGTGGAAGTGGCCCAAATGAATGCTCATTTTACATCTATAGCTTGTGACACTGATGCAAATAAAACACTGGGACTTGACTGGGGATTTAACTCTTTCATCTAAAGAGTCAGATGCATTGATGCATTCATGCTGAAGTGTTTAAATGCATTCAAATTAGAGTGTTGAAAATATTACTATTATTAATATCCAACAAATAAAAGGAAAATTCTCTTCAACTGCTTATGACCCAAAATAAAAATCTACACGAGAGACGCACAGCGGTACACGAAAATGATTCAGAAGTAGGCATTTCACCATACGCAACTCTTGGCTGTGTTCATAGAGGACTGATCTAACCTTTGGATGTGAGCTGTCATCCTGCCTGCTATCACACTGTCTGATCATTTAAAGGTGGTGTCCTGGGGTTACGAGACATCCAGTTTAAACAAGCTGTCTTGTGAGCAAAGGTCACCGGTACCTCAGTTCTACCAAATCCAATTAGATGACTGGTAAAGCAATTGAATTTTAAACAAGCAGGACATGCCTTCCAGCTCCCTAATGCAAGAGCAAATAGCATTCCTTTGATAGACCAGGTGGCTTAGAAAGGAGTTAAGAGTGAGGGGGAGAGCATAGTGATGTGACTTGGTTAGAAGAACTTCATGTTCAGAGATAATTCTTACTTGAAAGAAGGTGAACCTGAGCAATCAAAGCTCAGGTTTCCCCCGGAGAACTTGTTAAGCCCGGTGGTCGGGGTGCCGAGGCGGTTCATCACTGGGTAGTTCTATGTTACAGGAAAACATCAGCAATGAAGCGCTATTTAAACCCACAACTAGTCTTAAAACATCAAATCAAGTTATACAATTAAAATGAATATCAATTATTTGCACTTTTGTTTAAACCAAATTAAGTCAGTGGCTACATAATGCCCTCCACAGTAAATGCTAATACTTTAAACAGACCATTAATATATAAATGTAATATTTGTTGATCAATGCCGCTAAATTTTATTTAATGATTTCAGCATACATAAATTAAATTAAAGTGTTGAACATTTAAATGTAAAATTTAAAGGATCTGGGAAGTTTACTTTGTAAAACGTCAAATGACAATATTCATATTTAGATTGTTTTGTTATCCCAGCAACAATCTAATGCTGTGAATTTAATCTTTGAGTTTGAGCTCTGTTTGTTCACAAATACAAATAAATAAACTGCAATTATAATTTTTTGGTTTTTAAGTTGGCTAATTAAACTACTCCTCCTCTCCCAGATTGAATCTAATAAAGACACTGTCGGAGCAGAAATACGTTAAAGCGTTGTTTTTAAGGGAAAAGATTTCTGGCGCCAGAAAGGTCGATCTGACCTGATTTTATCTGGAAAGTACAAAATGTTGGACCAAAACTCGGGTTGGAAAGTACGCTGTTTAGATAGATAAGAACAACAACTATTATTAATTGACTTGTTTTTCAGTTCTGAGATAGAGCAGATGTTTAGATGAGATGTCAGTCAGAAATTTGTGGAAACTCCAACACACACTCAGTCAATGGGCAGCCAGAATCTTGATGCAAAACCGACGTCATTGGAAGCTATAAGAATGTCTGTAGACAAAGAACGGAGAGATTTTGGGGACTTTGATTTTGAGACTTTGAGATTTGAGAAACTATGTTTTGTATGATGCATCCGTGGTAGAAGAATGTGTTAATAAATCTCCCGACCCGTCGTGGCTGGCAGTAAAAACTCGTCTCTGTGGTTTATGTTTATCTATATATTTGAGAGTTTTTCGCCTCACAATTCTCCAATAGCACTGTTAGAGTTGCTGATGTTTTTTAGCAGCGAGAGGGGCCCCGAAGTCAAATTCTGCTACAGCCTTGGATCAGCCCTGCATGATGCGTTAAAAAAGACAATTACAAAGTCGGCCTTCCATCACCTGAAGAACATCTCCAGGATTAGAGGATTAATGTCTCAGGCAGACCTAGAGAATCACATCCATGCGTTTATCTTTAGTCGCATTGATTATTGTAACAGCGTCTTCACAGGCCTGTCCAATAAATCAATCAAACAGCTGCAGCTGATTCAGAAGCTGCTGATCCAGAAGCTGCTGATCCAGAAGCTGCTGCTCGCGTTCTCACTAAAACCAGGAAGATGGAGCACATGATATATATATATATATATATATATATATATATATATATATATATATATATATATATATATATATATATATATATTGATATACTCAGCATTTTACTTGATAGTTACATAGTTACTTGATAGTGTTATAAAATGTCACTATACTGGAGAACACATATTACTGCACCTTTAACATGTGTATCATCAGACTGGGGGAGCAGCTTCAGCTTCTTGAAATTAGATGTGAGATTTTACCCAGCAGGGTACTCCTCCAACAGACTGCAACAAAGGGAGACATCTCCCAAATAATGCTCAAGAAACGATTCTGTTGTGAAGCAGCAGCTCCTCTTTCACTGCTTTACTGATGCCTGGCAACAGAGTGAGATTGATGCCCAGGTTTTTTTTGGGTTTTTTTTTTTGCCATAAAATGCTTTGATTCTTGTTCTGTGCCAGGCAGTTTCACTCCAATAAGTCCTGCTGCCAAACTAATTGGGCTTGGTGTGACACCTCAAGTTGTTCGGCGGGCTCTGACACGCGAGAGAAAACAGTCGCTGGTGCAGATGCATGTGCTTTAATAAAAACGTGTAGGCTGGCATCATACGCCGTCACACTCAGACTGAAAAATAGACTCACCAGTGTTCTGTCTCTGACAGGAAGCAGCTGACAATGTCAAATTGTTTTATTTCCACACATTTCATTACAAAAACAACTCATTTTTAAAATATTTTTTTTGTATGAAGGACTTAAATGTTTAACTACTCAACAAAAACACAAGAGCAGCAAAAAAGACAAACAGTCACAGTGCCAAGTATTGTCTTGTCTGATCCCAGGCAGGGTTTTAATGACAGAAAATACTGGGTGGTTGCCCAGGACGGCACTACATGGTGGGTGGGAGGATGGGTGTGCATTACAACCTGATAAAGGAATATAACTTACTTTTCTGCTGTGCCTTTATCAAATATTATAGAAAAAAAGAAAAGAATAGTCCAAAATCCACAGAACACAAATAAAAAAAGATAAAAAAAGGTCCAAAATCTCCAAAGAAACTGAAAAAAATTGTTCAGTCCTACCACACAGCATAGCAGAAGGTACCTCGCCATCTTGAATTCACCCATCTACATTTTAGTCTGAAAAAACCTGACCACTGAAATGGCATTCCACCTCAACTGATTTCCATTGCAATAGTAAGGCATTTTTGCAGAGCACTGGCGACACTTGAGACCGAGTGGACCTGAAAAACTCCAGAAGGAATCAAAACATTAAAGGGACAGTATTAAGGAAATGCTCTGCCTTCGAAGCACCGCGTCAACCTTAGCAGCCTTCCGCTTTTAATTTCATTTCATTTGATATACATATAGCATTTTTATAATAACTGAAGTTAACATAGTTAGTTGATTAAGCTCTAAATGCACTATGTGGCTGGAAAATGCTGCCTCCTAAAGTCCAGATTGGTTTGGTAAACTTGTGGGTTTTGTTTCTTCTGCTCTGACTCTTCCCAGCCTCCCTCACTCTCATAACTCTGACTGGCTGGACCTGCTCTTTCAGTGCCACAGACCCTCACATACTGAATCATATCTGGTTTTCTGAGCTGCGAGATTGATCTCAGACTGTGAAAAGGGAAACCTACCAGCTTTACATAATTAGATTTCAAAAGATTGCTTCTCTGTTTGAGGCTTACATCAATTTCTCTACCTATTAGAGGGAGCGAGCTAAATCTTATTGTCATTTCAATTGTCTTTTATCAAAGTTTTGCATTAAAGATGCACATCCTATATGTCACATTACAGGTCCCACTTTTCCCCTCAACTGGTGTGCATCTACAGGCAGATGTGGAGTTAAGAAGCGGTTGTTTTCAATGTTGGGGTTTAAATATGGAGGCAAATTCTGTAGAGACTGGCAGGGAAACTGGTGTGTACCCGTGAGATCACAGAAACAAACCCTGAACAATGCCTCGCCAGCATTTGGCTTCTCTGCTACTTGGAGAGCTGCAGATCTTTCTTCGCCTCCGTTCAGCTGATAACACCCTCTCAGCTCATGGTGGACCGTGGCAGGATGCAAACACCAACTATTGCATGTTAATATCCGTGCTGCTGCGCTTTCTACTCGGCAGCAGTGGCTGTGTGGTCGTGTCCTGACTATTGGCTTAGCAAACCGCCCTCCTCAATCCCCGACCCCTCCATCCTTTCTTCACCGTCTGCGTCTCCCTTTTACCAAATGCTAAATGCAGAGTGGAAGCTCAACATTTAATTGGCTGCTGGAATTGATTTAGACGGCGCGTGCATTAGAGAACACAAGACGGGGCGGCAGAGTGCTTATGATGTTCTGCTGTCATGATCACTGCAAGCAGCTAGAAAGGAATTTCTGTCAATGAGTCATATTTTCATTCAGCAATCTCCGGGTGTCTTTACACCTGATAGTCTGGTAGAGTTGGTTTGATCACCTCAGATAATATTTTTTTTGCCAAATAAAATAAAGATTTAAGTTAAGTTAATTTAAGTTAATTTGAAGGGTGCTTTGGAGAAGCCTGTAAATTCTTAAGAGGAATTTAAAGGCTTCTCCTAGCTATCTATCTGCTGGCTGGAGCAGTTAGCTGTGAAAGCTAACTTGCCAAAGTTTTGTCATGTGATCAAAGAACTGTAATTTGTTTGGCTAAAAGCTGCTCGACACTATCGAGTGGGAACTGTTTTTTTTTTTTTTTGTTTTGTTTTGTTTTTTTGATGGGGGGTTTGCTGCTCATGTGTCCATATCAAAAGCGGCCAGTGTATCTCACAAGAAATTACTTTGTCATTTATTGGGGCTGGGAGTAGATGGAACGAACCCCAGAGACGCACATTTCCTGTAATATTTCAACCAGCTGTTCTGGTCAGTCCTGCTGCAGTCAAAGAGATGGGCATCTAATTTCCCTCCGTTTGATTATCAGATTTTTTTAATGCAGATTGGTGATCTGCATTTGCATAATGTGATGCACTGCTATGACATGTTTGACTGATCTAATAAATCCACATCAGTTTGAAGATGCTGTGCTGATGAAAGAGGTGTTGGGTGCTCAGGTTCTGCCACATTGATTCCAAAACCCTGCACAGAACCAGATAAAAATGTACATCTTTATTTAACATGGAAACACATTTGTCTGTTTCTTTGTTTTTCTGCTGTGAATTTTATCAAGAGTAACAGCACAACTAAACTAACTGCAATACTACACAGCAGCTAACCCAAAACAACAGCAAAAAAAATTCTTTAGGACAAGCTAATGGTGAAATTTCTTCCTATCTGGTTTCTAAAACAAGCCTCTTCAAGTTGAGGCCCAGAACGGATTTCCAAGTTACTCTGTCTGTTCGTTCATCTATTCATTCATTAGTTTCTTACATCTTCATCCCTAGTGGGGTCTGAAGCTGTGCTGGTGCCCATTTGCAGTGCTCAACTAGAAAAACAAAAAATCAATTTATGTTTGCTAATTTTCAGAAATGTGTATAAAATGAAAATTCCTTCAGTACTAAGGATCATGAATGCAACACCAGGTGGTATATTATCATGCCAAACTTTGTTTTTTCTTTGATTAGCATTAGCTTCTAGTTTCAGACAAAGCTGCAAATGATGTGACCATCGAGTTTAACAATGCGTTTTTATTCTCACTTTTATTCACTACTCAATAATTAATACTTATTAATTTGTGTCATATTATATTGCACATTATATATATATAATTCATATATATATATATATATATATATATATATATATATATATATATATATATATATATATATATATATATATATATATATATATATATATATATTTTTTTTTTTTTCCAGGGCTAACTTATTGTTAGTCAGACATAAAGAAACATGTACATATCAGCTGCTGCATTTCAGTTTTACTTCTACTTAATATTCAACAACTACTTTGCTAACTCTGTCAAAATCATGCAACTTTTATATTAGCTTGTCAGCCATTCAGCCTGCGGTGTGTGTGTGTACACAGTAGAGAAAGAGAGAGTTTCTCCTCTTGCCTTGACACTAAGCATATTTCATTTGCTTCCACCTACTCTTTACTCTGACACAGAGAGAGACTTGGCTGGAGGACACAGCTGGCTCATTCGCTGCTCCGTTGCTTTGAAACCACTCGATGTCTTGGAGAAGCATGTGGCCTGCATGACCTGACATCACCCTTTTGTGTTGACCCGGTTGTAAAAGCGGACAGAAGTTCTGGAGCTAAGCGTGTTACACTGTGCCAAGAAAAAAAAATGGCCTCAATCCACGGCTCTGGCCCCTCACTCACCTCTGCTCATTTGCATATTTTTCTACCAGGTTTACAAAACACAATAGATGTGAAGTAGCCCATGGTTTGACTCATGCAAATATAATCACAGGATTTTGATTTCATATGGTTGGCAGGGCACAAATCCATCCAGTTTTAAGATACTGTATCTGGAGAGTAAAATACGTTAAGTAAAGGATCGTGTTTAGGCTCATGACCTGTGGACCACCTCCTCTTGGAAAACACAATAATTAGAACTTTAGTAGTTTGGCTTCATAAGATTTCACAAGGTGTCCCCAACTTTTGTCTTGACAGGGAAAATCATAAATATTAAAAATGGAAATTGTATTTCCACGTGTAACAGCATTTTGCTTATATTATTGTTAATGTTATATATGTATACATCATGTTACCTTTTTGCTCTTGGGAGCCCCTGGTGGTATGGAGGCCCAGATTTACTCACATTTGCGTTCGACAATGAAGGCAAATCTACCATAAAATGTATGGTAGATTTTATACATTTTTGTTGAAGTTCCTAATGAGGTTCCTTGAGTTCGTTTTTACCACATGTGCTCTTTTTGCTTTGCGTCTGAGCTTCATTGCCATTTTATTAGTACATTGTGAAAAGCTGAAAGGGTAATTTTTTTATTATTGTGCAGATGATAATTGTGTTTTCTCTTCTGTTTTTTGAAGGACTATTATTGCTTTGCACCATTAACTGGGATCAGAATTAATGACACATTTGGCTGAAAACCCTGAATTTATTACCATTAATTGAGGTAAGACGATTAACCCAACAGGAAGGCTCGGCGGATGATAAACGAGTTGAAACCTCTCAACACCGAGCCACCTGCAGTCAGAAGTGCTCTTAGTTGTTAATGATCACCAACGGCAATTTTACCATCAATTAAAGTGACAAGGGGATGTTAAAGGTATCTCCACGGGAAGTCTCTCCTTCTCTGTGCTTGAGCGGTGACAGGGTTGTGAAAATTAACCGTGTAGACTGCTCACTGCAGGAACACGGTTTTCCTGCGTGTTCCAGACAAACTGCTGCTGCAATTAGGCGCATGGGTTTGTCCAGTTCGACAGCAACAAGAGGAATTTGTGGAGGCCAGCAGAGTGAGAGGGCAGGTCGTGGGAGCCGGGACGGCTCTGAGCTTTAAACTTTAAAACTGACAGATGAAGTCAGATGTAAGAGGCAATTTTATGTGTTTTCTGGGCAGAAAATATAATTTTATATCACAATCAAGTGATTATGTTACGTTCCGTAGTGAAAAAAAATGTTATCAAGTATGACTTGGTAAGTTAACACGTTGAAATTGAGCCTCTGCCTCCTTAAGAAACTCCTGCTCTTCCTGAAACTCTGAAGAAGTTGTTCAAGAAGTAAACATGGCTCCTCTATTTACCCGTTAACAACAATTTTACCAGCGTTCCTCTGAGCAGTAGCACCTATAATGAGCTCAGCAGATCTATCAGGTGTTTGCTAATTGCTGCTGGCTAGTCTGAAGGAACTGAGTGGGGGAGGGTTGCTCTGTGAGGAGGAAGCTCAGAAATGTTGAAATTGCAGCTCAAAGGAGGAGCTTTGCCTTTAAGGAATTTTGCACAGTTAAATGGTTGCCATGGAGATTAAAGGATTTTTCCAAACATGCATTCAAGAATCAAGGCAACATTGCACGTGTGTTTTTGATGAGGGGATGATATTTTAACATCTAAAGCAAAAAAAAGTTAAAGTTTTGAAGAAAAAAAGGATTTTCACAAATTCTGAAAAGTTCACAAATCTGCTAGAAAGTAGGCATATGGCCTTTTTTATAACAAATTTCTCAAAAAATATCTAAGAAAAAACAACCCTTTTTTATAACAAAAAAGACCATTTGCTGGTGTAATATGACTAATAGTGCACATTCAATTGATAATAATTGAATGTGCAGGAGAACCAAAGGCCCTTTCTGTTGACTCCCCTCAGGTTATCAGAACTTGGAACACTTTCTTTTATGAGTTGATTATGAAGAAGCACTTTTCAAAAATCTTCACCAGCCTGTGAATCCCACATTTGCCAGAATTCAACAGTAGCAATGAAAGCAATTGATAATAAGAATAATACGATTCCATTCTTTTGCATTTTCATAAAACTTAAAGAAAGAAGCATGAAGGTGTTCCTGTAGTAACATGGTTTACCACAACGATGCTGAGTTTTTAGTTGAGAAGGGACTGAAACAGGGAATGTAAGTGTTACTGACTAAATACAAAACATGTGGAAATTGTGAAATCACTTTGGTTTAGTTTGCTTCTGAGATGCATGTCTCAAAGCTTTTCTTCAGTCATGATGAGAAAATGAGAAAAAGGCTGGTCATGGGTTCATGCGCCACTGTTTTATTTTATTAATTTTCTCATTTCAATAATTGCTATAGTGTTTCTTTCACACATGGTGAATTCTAATGGGTTAGGCTTCCCACATAAGTTACCATGGTGATGGACCTAGGAAAGATTAAGGGACCCGGTTTTGTGATACAAAAAAGCTTAAATTAAAAAGAAAAATTTTAAACCTCAATAAGAACTAATTAAAAATTTGTGTTACAGTCCTGCTGTAAGACTGTGCTGTTATAGATTGGAGCAGATGACTCTTTTTACTGCAGTATTTTGTGGTGTTAATATGATCACAATATAAGAATACTGCTCTTGAAAAATGTACACATTTAAAATAATCTTCAGAACTCCACTCACATAAAGGCAATGCTAAACTGTACATAAAGGTAATGCTAAACTGCACACAACTGCAGTCAATCAGATCTTTTAATTTACTGATATTTAGAAAATGGTAAAAATTAGACTTCTAATAAAACTGCAGTTTAGTTATTTATTAACTGAAATATATTGAGATGACAAATCAGAATTCTTATCATGAAGGGAGGTTTGTAACGATAAATGATAAATGAGACAATAAATCTTCGCCCTAAAGTAAAGTTATTTTTTTTCCACTCTAACTGGTAATTATTCTGATTAGTAACTCACTTTTGATAATCAAAAGCAAAAGCAAATATTTAAAAAAAATCTCAATGGTTTACGTGTCAAAGTTGGTACTTTAGGTTCTAGATGTTGTTTTTAACAGCTTTTAAAATGGAATATTCTCAGTGTTCAGAGTCTTTTAAGGATGTGTTTGATCCATTATGTGTAACCACAGTCGGCCTAAATGATTCTAAATAGCCGCCCTTTTAAAAGAACATGCTTCTTATGTAGTGTAAGGGTGTTTACATTAATAGGCTTTGTACACAGTGGTCTAAGTGTCTGCCCTGGGAGAGGATTAGCACAGCCCTCATTTCCCTGCTACAACACAGAGGGACACACTACATGACTATACAGCAAAGTTCAACCAAGTTGTGCAAGGCTTTCAGGAAAATATGTCTCTTAGACTCAGAAACATCCATTTTCAGAATGTCTTCTGATGTCCATGAATAATGGCAGTAGAGGCCCACCAGGGCTACTGTTACTTAGCGGTAGCCTCATGTATAATGGATGATGAAATGTGTTGCATCGCTTCAGCAACCTTTGCGTTCTTGTTCCGCTGCCTGGCAATCCTGGTGTTTGTAACACGGATGCCTGCTTCTGTGTGAGACCAGTTGAATTTTTCCTGCTTTTCTGTGGTGTGGCCCTCGGTGGACTGGGGAGAGGTTTCTTTTGTTGCTAAAAGGGGCAGCATCATTGGTGTGCCGGCAAAACCGGCACTATGTCCCAGTGCTTAATTGTGCACAATTAAGTAACTTACATTCAGCGGCTTAAAAAATGCGAAGTATAAAATAGGATTTCAATGAAATTTGACTTCATAGTTTAATTCCTTGAAATCGTGCCGCTGTTTCTTTAAAACTTCCTGCTCTTTCTGAAACGATGACTTACTGAAGTAAGTCATCGCAACATGGCTCCTTTGTTTTCACATATAATACACATATCTGAGGTTTAGTATCAGCCGATGGTGATACAAAACAAAAAACATGGTGAATGGCTATTAAATGTTTATTTTTTAAAGTGGACATAAATGTAGTAAACAATGTGCTGAATTACAAATGTATTTTATATGAATTTGCACCAGTACAGCACATTTAAATACACAAACACCTTCCCAAGCTTGGTCAAACATGGAAAAACAACTTGAACTTGTTCAGTGAGTGCAATTAGGAGAATATCAGAAAATAAAACAGATAATAAAGAAACTGAAACCAATAAAATGAGCTGCAACAAAACTTTGAGGTTCAGGAAGTGAAATTATGAACTCTGAATATAATGGTAATGGATTGAACTTATAGCATTTTTCCAGTCAATTTGATCACTCAAATGACTTCACACTGGAGTTGCATTCACCCAGTCGCACTGACAAATATATATACCGATCACGAGGCATTTTGGGGTTAAGTGCCTTGCCCAGAGGCACATAGACATGTGCCAGTAGGAAGCAGGAATTGAACCTACGACCTTCTGATTGCAAGATATGTAGTCTACCCACAGATGTAAAATAAATATCTCATGACATCACTCAGAGCACAAAGGAGAGAATTAGATGAATGATTTGGCACATTGTCACCAATACTGGATCTAGATTTGTTTCAATATTGGGAAATACAGCATAGGAAAAAGACTCCTTAAAGTACATTTACTTTCCAAAAATCTACTCAAATAAATGTAACTAGTTATAATCCTCTCCCTCTTTCCCCCAAAGTGACCCTGTAGCTGCAGTGATCACTAATAAATTAACAGCAATATCTCTGTAATGGCTAGATGTTGAATTGCATTGGAAAGTATCGGCTTATAGAATATTGTGTAAATCCGCAAAGTCTGTTTGTATCAAGCAGTGCAGAAGAACATTTCACTTTACTTGACTTTTTGGCTTTCTGGGACATCGTTGTTAGTCGGCCAGGCACCAGAAAGCTGTCTGTCAAGCTGCCAGTTCACCCATTTCTTTGGCACAGAATTATGTGGCCCACATGCAGTCATGTTCCCCAGCTAATGAAGTCAACCGATTACGTCTCCGGTGCCATGAAGGTGACAGCTCTGCTGTTTAGCTGCAGGGCTCAGAAACTGTTGGACGCAATTTCCATGAAGTTTTTGGCAAAGTGTGTGTTAATAATTGGTGATCCCCAGAGCAGTTAGTCAAGTTCCACGGAAAGGTTTGACGTTTTAATGAAAACGTCTCACAAAGCAGTTGAAATCTAACAATGTTTCATTGAAATACTTTTACAAAGTACAACCTCTAATGATTATTATGTGAAAAAGTAGACAACCAGACTCCTAGCAGAAGTCAAGTTTAAGCAAAGTACACAAAGCCAACATGTGAAAAATGTTGGCTTTGTTTAGCAGTAAGTTAACTAGTTTTTTTTTTTAATAGAAATATTTTTAGTCCATTTTCAAATAATTTTAAAATGGTACAGACAAAAGAAGATTAAACATTTTCATTAAAAAGTCCTTGAAGAAATCTAGAAGATTTTTTTAGAGTTGCACTAGATTTTGATATTATGACTGCCAAAGAACTTTAAGCATTTAAAAAATGATTCAACTTTTTCAACAAGCCAGTTCCAAACCAGATTCTGTAACTAACAAAATCCTGATTTGTGTTGACCAGGCCTTGACCAGGCCTTGACCAGGCGACCGGCCCAGTCTCTCCATGTTTGGCTTAACACAACAGGTTTGGATCAGGGGTTTGATTTAACATACTGATTGTGTTTTTAACCTGAAAATTGTTGATCAGTGCTCAATAATTAGGCTAACAAGGTAATGGCCCGTAACCTGCATAGCTAAACAAGTAATATTTATAATAAATTTATTTATGAGTTACTTAGGCTCAAATGTGAGAAAATGTGAGGCATTTTTAGGATAATCAGAACTTGTCACTTTTTGATGTTCTTCTTGCATCGATATTGTGTGTGCGTGTGTGTGTGTGTATTTTGAAATCAAAGAAGTAGAATTCAGTGTTTCATTACATCAAAATGGAGTGTCAAGAAGAACTGAAACAGTTTCTGTTTCAGTTTCTATGGTTGATCAGTATTTGCCTGATAATAGTAAACCTCAGATATCTGTATCAGTTTTGGCATCCCGAGGCGAACGGATGTTCATCAACATCTAAACAGCGCATTTACATATGAATACATATGAATATATACATGGTTTGTGTTACCAGCTGTACTCGACTTGAGGGGAAATTTTCCAACATCCCGAACAAATTGTGGCAACTAAATTGTTTGCTACAATGTCAAATATGCAGAAATGGAATGCAAATTTATTAATTGTGTATGGTATTGTGTGTTACATGTAATTCAAATGTAAGGTAGATGGATACTCTGGAGTTTGATGAGGTTTAAGTCACTAACTAATACAGTATTCACATTTTTATATGGTGACAGAAGCCAGAGAACCTTGATTTCTTGGACTTTCTTACTGAGAGTTAACAACGGAAGAAGAGTGTAGCCTTTGAAGCTTTAAAGTTTGTTTCTGATTTAAAAGTTATTAGTAAATTGAAGGGAAAACTTCATAGTTTCTATAACAGAATTCAGATTACTTATTACATATATATATTACATAATAATATATTGCCTGTCTGTGACATCTTTAAGACCAATTTTTGGTCAAAGTGTGAATATTGATCATAGCTAGTGATAGCTTGTGATACTTGTTTATTAATTAAACAAGTAATTATCAACTATGTGACATTAAAATTAGATTACCATCTTACTACTTCTTTGTTTATTTTGTAGAAGTTAGATTAAGTCAGATAAGCATGTTATATGAATAAAAATGGTGGTCTATAAAGAATGAAGAGGCTCCTTCGTCTCTTTTCTTTTCTCTAACTGAACTAATTAGATCACAGTTTTTGAACCAATGTTTGAATTGAACTTTTCAACTTCTGTATCATCAGCTTGCATCAAGTAATTTAGTTTCTATGGAGAGAACAACTGCCATTTTCTTGTTGGTAGAACTAAAGCTGAGGAGTTTAATGAAGAATTATCATAATTAAGTTGTCTTGTCATACTGGTTTTGTGTATTTTTGTGTGTCAGTTCTCACTTCCTCTTGTTATGTACACCTTTTAAACATGTTTTCTCATGCTGCTGAAACAACAAGGAGACATGCAAATACTTGCTGCGGTACAGTCGAATGTGTCAACGTGTGCTTGAATAAGCAAAACATTCAGAGGTTTCCAAAATAAATATATGCCTGTGGATGACTCTAATTATTTTCTACTGAAAAAAAAAATATCTGTGAATGTTCTGTTCTCACAGTTGTTTTAGTTTTGACATGCACAAGAATAAATTCCTATATTTTAATGACAACTCCTTCGATGGGGTCATGTGGCTTAAATTTAGACTTGTCACCCATAAGTGCAAGGGCACATTCATGCAACCTTCAGCAAACTTGACTCAAGATCTGCAAAAACTCTGACACCTGTTAGCACTAATTCCAATTTTAAACCAATTGACACATCACTGGTGATATTCAATAATGAGCACGGTTGTCTGAGCATACAACATCTATTTCTGGTGTGGAAAATATTTCATTACCCTCACAGTGGCCATTCTTTCCCTCAACCACCTACTTGAAATGGAGTCTGAGACCTGGCAGTAATGGATGTCTTGTCTCTGGGGTGGATCTGCCAGCACTGAGACCCGGGGAGGGCCAAATTAATTGAAACCACTGGAGTGCACGAGAGGGCAAAAGTAAAGGTGAGTTTTGGGGATACTCTTGCTTGTGCTAAAAATTCAGAAACGAATAACCATACACACACACACACACACCTACACACACCTATATCAGCATTTTATATGTATGGGTGTGTATATATTCATATGTATATATTTATAACGTGTGGTTTCCAGCCATATACTTCCATTTTGTAATATAATCTGGTTATAATTACCTTCTGTTGTTATAAATATGATATATTGAATATGACGTAAAATAAATTTTCTGTCTGAATTTAACGCCTTGAAATTGGGCTTCTGTCTCTTTAAGAAATTCCTATTTTTCTGAAGCTCTGCCTTCAGAAAGACAGCATGGTTCCTCTATTAACTTTCAGAGCAACATTTTTACCAAGGCTCTTATAATGAGCTCAGCTGATGTGCAGTTCCACCAGATGTTTGCTAATTACTGCTGGCTAGTCTGGTGGAGCCTAGCGGAGGAGTCACAAGGGAGGGCTGCTCTGCGAGGGGGAAGCTTGGAAATTAAAGCACAGAGGAAAAGCCAGGGCCAAACAGGCGTTTCCGGGTGCCAGCATTCATGCTGGAGAATGAATAATTTTTTTCTGCATTTATGAAGGAATCAATGCGACTCTCCAGATCAGTTTTTGATGAGGGAATGACATTAAAACATGATGTAAAGTTAAAACAAATCACTTTTACATAATGGTGTAAAATAGTATTTACATTTGATAAGTCAATTCTTTACCTATCATTACCTCTTTCAGTTCATAAAAAGATCAAAAACCTGATTTTTGCTGGAGTAAATTTGTGCACTTCTATGAGGGCAGTTTTGAATGATCTCTGCAAAACACAAACTTATTTTTAAACTGTACACACACACACACACCCACACACACACACACACACACACACACATATATATATATATATATATATATATATATATATATATATATATATATATATATATATAAAGCCCAGTTAAAATCTTTATTCTATTTGTAAAAGCACAAAAAGTACATTCAATGCTCCTTTTTAGCTTTTGGCCCATACTAGAAATAAACAAAAAAAAAAAAGGAGCCTCAGTCAAAACTGGACCGGAATGTTCTGCACTCATTTTAGCTTCTTTAAAGCTGACATTGTGATTTGTGAAACCTGTAGTCTGATTGTTAAAACCAGATTTCCTTTTACTTGTCTTATCTTATTATTTCTCACCTGATATAAATCGTCTCATCCTGAGAGCTAGTTGCACTCTTACCCTCCTCCTACTAACTGTGTAGTGGGTAGAGACCTTATTCCTGCAGTACCTTCACTGCAAGGCCTCAGAAGCAAACCTTTGTTCACTCTCTGGTGACTGTAGGTGTTTTAGAGCAAACAGGCAGCTGTGAAGTTGATTCATTTGATGACAATACTCAGTCAAAGCCTTGCCAAGAAAAACAGTTGCCTCTCACGCCCCCGTCTTACCTAAAATTAGTCATTGTCGTATGACCTACTGGAGGAAGGATGATAAAGTCCCTCTCCATTGTCTGAAATACCACAGCTGTCGCACACATTACTCAGATGACTGACAGCTGCAATTGCCCAGCCAAGCAGGAAGCCAGGCGGGTGTTGACAGAACCCTGAGTAGCTGTGATGATACTGCAGGGTGTGAAGATGTTGCTGTTACAGCATCAACGCTTTATGATTGACTCCTGAGTTTTTTGTTTTTTTTCTTGCAGTAAAATCTTATGGTCTTTTTTTCTTCATGTGTCATAAACGACCTCCTTTACATTTAATTTAAAATTACATTTTTAACAGAAGGCAGCATCAGTCCTTCTGTTTCACAAGAAAAAAATGCAGTCTTTAAATTATTGACATTGTTTGTGGAAGTAGTAAATTTGATTAGTTTTAATCCCTTAACTGTTGCCCTGAAAATGTTTACATCTCATCCATGGAGTCAAAGAGGAATCCGCTGACCTCCTGACGGGTCACTTATATGAAACATAAGGTTATGATTAATTCAGTTTTCTGCTGTGCTTTTAATAGAATATTGAAGTTTGATTTTCTTGGATGTTGAGTTTAAATGATTATTAAGACAGAGTTATTAGGCAGCTTTATTTTAACAGATTAACTAAATGGTGTTCATTTTAGATTTACAGTGACATATACATTTTATTTTATGAAGAATGTGATTTGCAAAATATTTTTATTGTTGAAAGCAAGGTAAAAAAAATCAAGACGTTGGAAAAAAGTTGGATTTATTTTTCTGTTTTGCACATTAAGACAATAACGTAACTGGTTAAACATTTAGTCATTTTTTCCTAATTCAAATGAACTGATCAAAATATTTAGGTTTTGTCAACTAAATTGACAATAGATTTAGTCGATTCAAATTGTATTATAACTCAACAATAACAATTCTTATTAGATTATGACTAAAATGAAATGACATTGCTGGTTTGCAGCCTCTGCTTCCTGTTTCTTACAGTCCTGTGTAGCATCAACATCTGATGGAATCACGCTGTGATTCGCTCCAAACCATTAGATGGAAATGTCCGATTTCCATCTATTTTAATTTTAATTTTAATTATTATTATTTATTTTTTTTTTGCAACATTTTAAAAGTTTGCTTAAAATTTCCACAACAATTGAATAGCTACTGGAACATTTAATTCTGCAGAATATTTTGCAGAATATTCTGCAGAATATATTCTGAAAAATATTGCAGAATATATTTTGCTTGATATTCTGCAGAATATTTAGCTAAATAAGCTACTTGTCTCACTCTGTGTGACGCATTACGATCATGTTTGCATGAGAAACATGTTTAGGGTATTTTTTCTATTATTTCATAATTGTGCATAGATATGAAAAGCTAGTTTAGAGTTCAAATTAAATCGGAAATTTTGAGGGGTGTCGGTACTTTTGCAACGCTCCGGAGATTAAATTTAGCCTTTTGAACATTTTTTTTTCAATTTATTGGTTAACCAACATTATTTAATGTGGGTGTTTTGTTTTCCTTTGGGCACTTCGACTGTGAATAAAACATCTTTTTATTCAGCTTGACAGCTCTCACAAACAACTGAGCTGTAGTTAATTTACTGTAGGTTTTTTGTAAAATGTCTCATTAAGTCCATGTCCATTTTAGGTTTTTGCTGACGAATGTCTCTCATTTTATCTGCTTCTTTGTGTCAATTGACAAATGACACTTTCATTGTCTGTGCGGCAAATTGGCAACAGATCTCAGAGCGGCAAAACGCTTCACTTCCACTGGAATAAATCTGGTGGAAGGAAAAGACCTGATGCAATGCAGAGGAATTCTTAGACGGCCTGAAATTTAAAACCATGAATAATTCATTTTTTTTGCCACTTTAATGAAACTGAAAAAGGGTTTCCCTATCATTCATAATCTGCACAGCTGGTGTAATGCGACTCTCTTGCGGTGGGCACTTTCAGTCGTTGGGTTTCTGTGACACCTGAGCACATGGATGAGGGAGGGGTGTGGATACATTCTTGATGTCATGAGGAAGATGGGAGATCAATCTGAAACTTTTCCCAACACCTCTGGTACTTCTTCTCAGGATGAAAAGTGCACATTCAGAATGACAGTCCTGAAGCTACGGTTTGGTAAATGGTGAGATCCTTTATTCAAGCTCCATGCAACAATCTGGCCTGAGGAGGCCGAGCAGAGCGAACCCCTCATGTTGCTTTTACTGAAAATGGGGACCGCCAGTTGAGACTCCCCAGGTCCTGTCATTTCGGAGACGAGTCAGGCAAAACGGGGCTAAAACACTGAATCCCTTTGGGTTCTTGGTGTAAATGAACATCTCTTGTTGCTCCTGAGTAAAATGTCTTTTTTTTTTATATGTGATATATGTCGCATTTTTATATCAACTGAAGTTAACATAGTTAATTGATTGAGATATAAAATGGTATTATGTGCCTGGAAAACAAATCATGCTGCCCCTTTAATACTTTCAGTTTCTGGGCTTCTATTGCTATTTGGCACATAGTTTCCAGTCTTTAGAATTTAGTCCAGCTATCATATTGGTATCAAAAAAGACAAACAACATTAAGGTTTTACAATTACAGCAGTAGCTTTTTGTATGCAGTAGAAGTATTCCATGAAATTTAGTCGAATAGCCTTGATGTGTCAAATTAATTCTCTTCAAAAATGAGAGCATTAGTAGTTAAAAGCATATTACAGGAAAGCTTTTTCCAATAAATTCTGTATTTAATTCCAATATATTTCATCTGGCTAAGTTTCCTCTCTTTAGACAAGTTCCAAATAGAAGCTGTTTCTTGTTGTACTCAAGTATAGTTCATGTTTAACAGTAGCAGTCTGCTTTCCCTTTTCACAAAGAAAATAAGTATTGGTGTGTCATGTTTAATTTTTTTTCATGTTCTCTGTGTTCAGAGCTTTTATTCACTCGCACAACCACTCCACTCTTTTGTGATAGCATTAATTGAGTCTGTCTTGCAGAAAACCAAATTAGAATGAGTGAATAGCCTCTGGTGTTAGGTGGAGAAATCCAGGTTATTATGATTAGTTTTCTTCTGTGTTTGGAATTGCTTGAGTTAGTAGAGTTATTTATATCCTCAGAGTACTCTGCGTGTCAACACAATGACATCTCTCACTAAAGCACATTTTGTTTTTTTCTGAAATTTGTTGATATTCTGTATTCAAAGTGCACATTCTTCATTTTGTTCATTTTCTCTGACCTATCCAAGGTCAGGCCCTGAAGATGTTAGGCCCAGAAGACACATCCAGGAGTCTTCCTCTCCAGCAAAACTTTACATCCTAAGCCGTTTTCAGACCAAGCTCATGTAAAGTCCCTCTGAGTTCAGGGGGACCAGGTGTGCCGGAAGCATTTCAATCAGGTGGCTGAAGCAGATTTACAAAATGGAGAAATAGGGTTTGCTATGTGCTATGCTATTGTTTTTGTTATGTGCTCATGCAAATCCTGCAGCCATGTGTTCTGCACTGTACTCTTTCACATTTGCTGTGTACTTCAAACCTTCGTTCCCGAAAACTACTACCCTGAGACCTGGTTTGAAAAGGTTCTGGTGTGAGAGTCGCTGGCCATTGAAGACATGTAAACAACAGTGTTGCAGGTTTCTGTGTTTCTAGATTTGTTTTTAGTCTTTGACTAAGGTTTCACTTTGCTGATGCAAGGTGTCATTTTGGGCACATTTTGCTGGTTAGTGTCATTCACCTGCTATTTACATAGTCACCAATGTTCTCCTAATCACTGCATCAACACCTAAGTTCCAGATACTATTTCTGCAAAAACTATCACCCAATCGGGTGAACATTGCTAATTTGACTATGTATTTTTCAAGGCCATGGGTTCCTGACCAAACAGTCAAGATTCAGATGACATTCATCTCACCCATCCTGTCCAAATGAGACCCTCCTCAGCTTTGGTCTTTAAACCAGCTTCCCTACAAATCAACTCAAGAAAAATTCCAGATGACTTGGGTCAGACCAACTTCATAGATGGTCTGCAACACTTTAATTACATTAGTCCAGCGGTGTGACTGTAGTCCGTTCTAAATCACACGGAAGGAATGTGCATCCCGTAGCGCCTGCAGGCTTCTAATACACTCAGGGAAACTCTGAGAGAACATCTTGCCATGGGAAACCCTCTTTGTGCTGAAAACCCAAACCTAGCACCGAGAATCACCCAGATATGAGTCACAATTAGGAACTCTTGTGCTACTTACTGGCTGCGATCTTCCTTTTATCAGGCAGTTTTAAGACGTATCAAGCAGTTTTTTCCTCACAAATTTCTCAATATTTTCTCCCTCTTTCTCTTCTAGCTTGCCAAAGTAGTGACTGTGTCTTGGCTGTGAAGGAAAGAGTGAGAAGGTGCAGACCCCACTTACTCAGTGAGTACTCAATCAGTGAGAAACATGCTTGTTGTTGGCCTTTGTGATTTATTGCCTGTTATGAATGACCGCGACCAGCAGCTGTTTTTTCAGGTAGGGGGCCATGACAGCACACGGTTCCTTGGGAATGTGTGTCTGAACAGATGTCTGTGGTCTCTTCTATGTATTCCAAAATGATTGTTTCTGAAGTCAATGTTCAAATCAGTTTCACAATATGAAAATTATATTGCTTTAATTTATACTATTGTGTATAAATTAAATTACAACTCAGTGTTTCGTCCATTTTTCAGTTTGTTCCATAGTTTGTTTCTCCGTGTTTAGTTCTAGTTTTAAACACTAAGGCATGATCTGCATGCTTATGCTGATATAGTCCCAATAACATTCACATCATTTCCAAGCTTTTTGTAGAATATATTCTCACTCAGGGAAGTGGAGATGAACTGTTTGAGACATCTGGGAACTAATCCCTGAGAAACTGATTACTAACTGAGGTTGCTTATCTCCTCTTTCTAAAGGATTTCTGAGTATTTGCGAGTAAAATGTGTTTGTCTGTTTTGAGAAGCAGTTTTGTTGAAGAAGTAAGTAATTAACTGTCCTTCTGGTTTTTCTCTATTGTATTCTCATGTGACAGCATGTGACAGTTTAGCACCTAAGCTGCAGCATCTTTTGCCCCCCTGGGACTGACAGGATCTCAGATGAACTGTAATCCTAGATGAGGAAGCTCTTTGGTTTTTTGTTGGATATTTATAACTTACTGTCTTATAAATAAACAACGATGAAGCTGGATGGTTTCCTGGCTCCTGGAAGTACATTTAAGAAAAGGCACCGTCATGCTGATGTCTTTATGGAGCCCTGCACATTGCAGAAAGTACCTGTTATCCGAAGTGGGTAGGAGGGAGAGAGGGGTCTTAATTAATACTCAGAAGGCTGCAGAGAGATCATTTATATAGTCACATGTTTAACCAATTACTCAGAGTGTAATGAAGTGGAACATGGCTCAGCAGAGATCCCATGATACACTACAGTTCTCCTTTTTCTTCTTGTGCTAATTTGGCTGTTCCACAATGGAAAGCTAATCTCTTCGAAACGCTAAAGCAGGAATCTTTTTCCTTCAGATACCTGCATTTATCTAGGTCAGAATTCAACAGTGGTTCAGGAATTTCTACACTGATATTTCAGCATCGCCAGCTAGTCGGAGAAACGGAGGGGGGACACATTATGTACACTGTAAAAAAAAAAAATATATATATATATATATATATATATATATATATATATATATATATATATATATATATAAATTTTTTTCGTCTGCCTTCTTGTGCAAATATTGTGATACATTTCAAACAACACAAAAGTAATTTACAAGTAACTTTTCAGCAGGTGATGTGAGCTCGTGTTAAGTCAATCACTCCTTAATATTGATCAATAAAAAAGCTGATTTTTGTTCACTTATAACAAAAAAAAATTACATGTCATAAGTCGAAAAATTCTACCAGTGCAACGAGTTCTTTTGTCAACAATATTATATTATATTATATTATATATATATTTTTTACATATTTGTTGAAACTGTCACTGTCTTGACGATACGGTATAAGAAGGACAATCTGTGAAAAATCAGTATCCTCAGGCTTCTCCCAGCCCTCCCAACAACCAACCAGAACCCGGGGGGCACTGTCAGTCATTACATTGATCTGCAGACGGCAGCATGCATTTGTTTACTTCTCTAAACAACGTGCTGTTGTGTGATGTCAAAGTTCTGTTTCTGTAAGTGATCCATTTATTATTAAATGGGTCTTGAAGGGTTGAAGGCTTCGGCCGAGTTCTTCTGTCTGAGATTTTACTTGTAGTCCCAGATAATCTGATGCTCGTTTTTTGGCTGATATCAGATCAATTTCCAATATTAATATAGGATTTGTATATCTTGTTGAAAAGTTACCTATAATATAGTTTTTATTTTTTATTTTTAGAAGTGTAGTAAGAGCAAAAAATGGTTTGTGTTTTTTCAGTGCATGCCTGAGTGTCATTATTTGTGACAAAGAGTGTCCCATCCAGGCACCATTAGCCATCTCTCTTCCAACACCTTGAACTGAGCATCTGCCATGTGCAAAAATGAATAACCGTTGTTTCTTTTTAAGGGTATGTAACTTAATCACATGCAACTCCTTTAGGTTTCTGTACCATACAAAAAAAAAAAAAAAAAAAAAAAAAAAAAAAAACACGGAGCCTCTGGATTCTGAGGATCCATAGATCATGGTTGCAGAGTTGTTGTGCCCCTCACTTAAACATCTCCAGGAACTGTCGTCTCAGCGTTCTCAGCTGCTGTGCTCAGGGTACGTGCCTTCAGGAGCCGTAGCGTGACTTTGAATACAAATTGAAGCAGAGCCACATTTGTGTGGAAGTGGACAAAATAAAGTTGATTAGCTGGAAAGCGAGAGTGGACAGCTGACTGCGGCAAACACAAATGAACATCGATCACTGGGCAGAGCAGGTCTGCTAATGACTTAAAACACTGCAGGGGCTTGTTAGTCAACCTCTGTGATAGGCATTAATGCTTCCCGTAGCCTCGCAATGCACTAATGCTAACAATGTCATCATTCTTAATTGAGCAACCCAGTATTGGCAAATAATGGGCTTCTGATCCGCGCAGGATAGATGGATTATGGCGTATCATGAGGAAAGTGCTGTTCTGAAGGTGATAGGTGAAGGAGAGCTTTGGATGCACTGAGTGCTCTCAACATGGGCCACTCTTTAAAGCGCTCAGTTTTTACATCCCAATCAATCAGCAGTCAGTACTTTATACTTCACACATCAACAACTAGAAATTATTTTTAAACCAACAATACCACCAAAGTATTCATGCCCATTTAATGTGTCGGTCACTTTGTCTGAAATTACAACCACAAACGTCACTTTATTGAGAATTTAGGCAATAGAATAAAATAGTGAATTTAAATGTAGAAAAAGATGATAAAAGATGGACTGCAGCAGAGGCTCTTGATTTGCTTTATACATATACATATGTTGCTCATTTATCCCTGTCGAACCCTATCATTTATGCTGTTTATTGTTTTTATTTTGGTTTATTAATTTTATTATTTTGTTTTTTATTTCTCTGACTTTGGTAAGTTTTAACCCCACAATGGGCTTATAATTGCATATTACTGTGATGTAGTAATTACAAAAGAAGATTATTCAGACTGGTACATGACTGTATTTTCAAAGTGGAAAAGCTCAATAAATATATTTTGGTAAGAAAGAAAAGGGACTTTAATATAGCAATTTCTATTAATTAATTCCATAGATTTTTTTTTTTTTTTTTTTTTTTTTTTTTTTTTTTGCATAAAGTCCCGAGATGAAACTTTTGCATATGTTTCTGGTCCTCTCATAAATTTGATTCACAAGCAACATCTGCAAACAACAGTAATGGGAAAACAAAGCTGCTTTTCATGGCGCATTGGGTGTTAATTTTTGCTTCAAAAAATTATCTGTTTGGATGCTGAAAAAGACTATTGCTGTGTTTACATTTTTCTAAAAGGAGTTAATCTATCAGCGAAGCTATTCAAGCGTAAAAATTTCAGAACAAGAATCCAGAGAAACCCCCTATGAGTTTATAAATCACCGACTACTTATTCTTAAACATGGGAAAATAATGTGTAGTTTTATGCTTTTTTTTTTTTTTTGCTTTATTTCCTTTGGTTTATTTTGTTGTATTTCCTTCTAGTTCATGTGAGGCACTTTGGACTTCCTTGTTCCTGAAAAGGTGCTATATAAATAAAATCACCTCACTTTACCTTGAGGTAAATGCTAACATGTAGCACTAGCACAGATCACTAATCTCTGCATCCAAATTTCCAAAGAAGTTCCATGAATGATGATGAACCAAAATGAAGGTTCAATAAAAGATTAAAAACAATAAATATCTTTGTTGTTTAGGTCATATGCCCATTGATTCAGTCATTTAGCAGCAAAACACTTTCTTGAATTAAACATGTTTATTTTTTCCATTGCAAAATGTGTTTTAGTAAAAAAAGAAAAAGAAAGAATCAAACTGCTAATAAAAAATTGCTTTAATTCTTTTGTAAAACCATGCTTTGATGCAAGAGACAGTTTCATTCTAATATCTCTGCCAACTTTGTACATCTAGTACATCCCTTCTTCTTTACAGAAAAGCTCAATCTTAGTTCAGTTCCATGCAGAGTTCAAATGTGTGTTCACATGTACCCAAATGATCCGGCAAACAAACCACATGTGAAACAGGAAAATTCCATCATGTTGTAACATGTGAAACGTGATGTAGCATGCTTTCCTACATAGTAATAATAATAAACTGTATTTAAAAAATGACAATGTACAACTCAATCATAAAGGATCCGCTGTACCAAAACATAGCATAAGATAATTAGCATCTGAAAATGTCAGAAAACATAGACATGTAGAGTATTTTGGAATTGCATGATTTTTTTTTTCTTTATCTATAATCAGATGCTTTATGTTGATATGTTTTTTTTTTTTTTTTTGGCATGATGAGGAACATGTGACCCTTTTTTTCCTATGTCACGCCCCGTGGGGAGAAACTAGTATGAAATGTGATTTATTTATTTATTTATTTATTTATTTATTTATTTATTTATTTATTTTTCTCTATAAAGCTGTTCAGCTCCTTACAAATTGAATCGTTTCCATTCCCATCACTGATCTGTGTTTGGACCAGATTCCACATGAATCAGACGATTCCATCTGGTCGCTTCACTTTTCTGCCACTGAGCATAAACTCGACTTGTTTCTGCTCCTCTCCTCACATGCTGCTCAGTAAGTGCACCTGATTTTTAAAACTGATTTTGGCTTTATCTAGAGGTGGTTTGAAAAAAAAAAGTGAAATATTAGTGATTTAGAATTTCACAACAAAGGTCCAATATATAAGCATTTCATCTAACTCTATCAATCTGTTAGATTCATTTGGCATCTGCTTTCCTGGTTCCTTATTCAAAACAGGAACTACTTTAAAATCTCAAAATCAAGAAGATACGGCTGCAAATAGAGATTTTTTCACATCTTGGATCTCAAAGCAGAAAGAATACTATTTGATGGATACTTTTGCCTTTCTGGAACAGCAAAATATATCAACCAAGCCAACCTCATAAGCAAAGGCATCAACCAAAACTCCCATTATTGACCCGAGCTTCTGTGTTTGATTGAGACCTGTGACAGAGCAGAAGGCAGTGATGACAAACACAAAGTCAGAAGGTTAAAAAAATGGAAACCAAATCAATAATGATGGCTGACAAGATGGAGGTTGGATGATCTGCACTGATCTCTGTCTGAGTAAATAATGCAGAGCTCTGTAAATCTACTGCTCTTTGCCTGAAAAATGATTTTATTTTTGCTCCCCTCTTCAGTCATGATTACAGATTTCTCTGTTCTTGTTACAGACATCTGTCTGAGCCTTTTTACTCTGGGAATTGAGATTAGAAGATACAAACACAAGCAAAACTAAAAAATACCACATTACACAGTATATTGTTGAAAAATATTGGATCATTTGGCCTGTCGTCCCATTCTTAACTCCTTAACTCCAGTGGAACGCTGTGTTCCGTTTTTACTTACTTACAGACCCAAATCCTAAACTGTCTGTTCAGACAGTCTAAAGCAGTGGATCTTAACCTTTTTAGAGGTACTGAACCCACCAGGTTCATATGCACATTCTCTGAACCCTTCTTTAGTGATAAATAAAATATGATTTCTTTTTTTCCAAATTCAAGTCATAGGTAACTGCTTTTCTCACTGGTGCACAAAATGAGTCATGCATGAACATCACCTTGCTCAACACCAACACAGTGCATGAATTCACAGCAAATTACAGTATTACTGTATTCTGGCCCCCCGAAAATATTTTGGCTCCATAAAAGAATTTCAGCCCCCCAAAATATATTGTATATAGTTTTGCTATTTTACTAATTAAAAGTACATTTGAATTTTTTAAAAGAATTTTTAAAAAATTAAAAACTTATTTTTTTTAACATTTGAAATGTAATTTGTTTTTTGTTGTTTTGAATCCACAAAATACTTTTTACTTTTCCCCGTCTCCATGCAGCTTCAAGAAGTGTTCCCTTTGTTTTGCCGGTGTGAGACTAAAGTTGTTCAACTTGGCGTTGCATATCATGCAGATGGGACTCTTATTCCCATCCCGTTCCGTGATACACGTGAATCCATGTTGTACATATTTATCCAACCACTTTCTTTGTTTACTCAATATGTTTAGTATGGATTAAAGTACTGAGAAAGAAACCACATGACATGCAACTATGAGAAGAAGCAAGAAATTCAATCGAACCCAGGTTAATTTTTCACCATTCTTCTAAGGCAACATTTGTGAGGTCAGATACTAATGTTGGATGAGAAGTCCTGGGTTGTGATCTCCACTCTAATTCATCCCAAAGTAGGGATGCACAGAGCCACTGTAATGGAAAAATGTATAATGTGCTCCTCACTCCTGCTTTGGGTTATTTGATTAGTCTTATCATATGATTGGTCAACATGCTTTCACACAGGCCTCTATAGTGTTATGTAACAACAGGTCACAGGGCCGTGATCCTGGAGACTGAGTGTTATTTCTCCAAACTAGAACTTATCTGCCCCCTTTAGCGTTAAAGAACAATCCCACTTCCTTAACAATAGACAAATGACAAGACCATCTGTGTTGGGCTCCATAGAATCCCTGCTATATAACCATCAAGGATTAACACCTATAGTCCAATCAAGTCTCTCTTCTCTGACCAGAACCTATCAAAAGCCAAATCCAGTGTTAGTCAGAGCAGACTTGACAAACTCCTTTGATTTTGCATTTCTGTTCTCACTTTGCAACTTTTTTTAATACAATTTCTTTCTACTTCTCATCCAGACTCTTGTTAAAGTAATTTTTTCCACAACACCGACCAATAAGTCTGCCCCAATTTTCTAATTGTGTGAGCTTAATGATTGGCCGATACTTTGAAGCTGATCTTATCAACCTCAGCAAAGGTCTGACAACCAGCCGCTGTCCTCTCCTGTGACAAAGGTTTGACGGACAGAGCAGTCCACCAGGTCATGTCTGCATGTTTGTAGTTAACAATACTCACCCCACTCAACTCAGCAATTTTCTTGCTATATTTAGCAAAACATTTCAGCCAAAAACAATTGGTATTAGCCAAAATCGGAATCGGCAGATCGGACTCTTTCTGAATAATACATGTTTGGATCTGGAAAGTTCTGCTCACTATGGATGTGAAACATAGTCGGTTGATTGCTGAAAAAAAAAAAAAGTAAAGAAAACAAAAAACATAATAAATTCAAACCAAATCTCAATTTCGATACTCTGATTGGTCAAATATGTAATCGCCAAATGACTCAGAAAGTGGGTCTAGCTTTCACTTTCAGTTTTTAAGCAATTTTTAAACGCATTCATCCCGAGAAAGCAAGGCAATGCAATCATTGCCCTCAGTTACTGCATAATTGAACATGTAAAGACTCAGAGAGGGAGTTATTGGTGCATTAGATACATGTCACAAATATTTGCTAATCTGTCATTAATGTTAATAATTCATATATTTTTTAGATGGTGGAAGGAACAAATGCTTCCTCATACAAACGTAGGTTGAGATTTTTGTGATGGTAGTTAAAGTGCATCCTATTATTTTGAAAATAACATGTTTGCTATGAAGCCAGACCTGCTGATTCAGCCCTTGTTGTCAGCAGCAGTTCTTGGAAACTTTCAGTAATCAAAATGAATGTTCATGCTGGAGCTGGAGTTTAACATTATAACTCAGATTCTAAGACTCACTGCAGTCACCATCCTTAAGATTAAGTTTGACTCATGATTAACTTTGCAATGTTGAAAATGTTTTATACTGTTTAATCTTCTCTGTAATTAGTATTTAAAACCTGCCAAAGAACTTGTCTTCATTTTTTTTTAAGTTTCTGTATTTTTCTGTAGTAATTTGGCAGCTCTCCTGTTATAGAAACTCATGTAGACTTCTGATGCCTAATTTTGCAAATGTTTCATTTTGTCATTCTGAAATAAATAGCTGTTTTTTTTTTTTTTTTTTTTTTGCCTTCATTAGTTTGAATCCACCATCAAAGTATTTGATCACTGACCGTATCTGATGTGTTTGTGGGAGGAACGAAAACTAAGTTGTGCATTCCTACACAGGATTCATAACATATAAATAATGCAACACACTTCTTGGAGTTGGGTCCATTTTTACCTGATGCAAAGCTTTTGTTTCAATAATTAGCTCATCGATTTGAGAAGCTTTTAAAAAATTTACTCAAAAGGTTTGCATACAGTGTTGTAAATATAATCACAGCCTTTTTTTTTTCTTAATTTTGGTATGTAAAATCAAAGAAATTTACAGGAATTTTATATGATGCATCAAAATCATATCTGTTCATCTTTGGTGGATAATTTCCAATCCCTAGTTTCTGTTCAGGTTTGACCTGTTGATGCCAATAAGGTAATCCAGAATCTTCTGTAAGAGAGAATTTGCAATCGAAATTGGCAGACCTATTCATTCAAACAGCAATCACTAATCACAATGACATAGTCACTTTAAATGGGAGATGGCTTTCAATTTTTTTTTGACAAAACATAAGCTGTTTTGGACCAAAACACATGTAAGTTGCAGGACACCAGCCCTCGAGACCTGGATTTGAGGACCTCTGCTTTGTAATATTGACAATTATGTAGAAAATGAAATCAAAATATCAGCCCTTTAGTTTAAACTTAAATGTTAGGTCATATCATGTTAGCTTGGTTCAGTTTATTCAACATGTATTTACCTCAATATTTCAGGAATTGACTACATCAGACACACGTGGAAGAGCCTGCTTTACATTGATCCAACCAATCCAGTTCACCTGATGATGATGATGTCACTTCTTCTCTGCTCTGCAGTCGTCTCAAGGATGAGATGGATACTTGGCCAGTTCAACTGATAACATGAACTTTGTGAAATCATTCCTAGTGAATGATTATATAGATGGGTTGGTCCAAATGGTTTTCCACTTGGATCCTCTTCCTTTGAAGATGTTTCCAACCGGCACTCACTGAGAGTGTCTGTAATCAGAACTGTGATGATAATAATAATAATAATAATAATAATAATAATAATAATAATGGAGGAACTGGGTTCCTGTCTAAGAAAGAAATTCAAATAATTGACTTATGTAGAAAATAAGTCAATTACTTGACTTATTTTGACTGTTAGAGGACAGCTGAACTCTCCTCTACCAGCCTGAGTACATAGAGAGCAAATGAACATTTGTCATCAGTCCAAGAAGAGCTCGACTCAATTCATGCAACTGAAGTTCTGAAGTTTTTGTCAGAAAATAAACATCATGTTAGAAATTCTTGTACTTAATACTTTTACTTTAGGTACATTTTCTTTTGACCTTTCAGTACAATGAATGTCAGAAACTTTAACACTTTTACTCAAGTAATATTTTTTGTAGGAGACTTTGACTTTACCAAGGTAAATTTATGGTGAGATACTGGTACTTTCAGTGCAGTATCACTTTGAGGTACTTTATACAACACTGAATCTAATCACTACTAATCACTGTCGTCTACGATTTGACCAGCCAAATAGTTTTCAGAGATTAAACACTTCCTGCAGCAGGATCCTGCTAATCTGTTGCTGCTTCTGCTTTTTTTGTCCTCCACTTGCTCTTTGGAGATAGTGAAGCTGCAGTATGCACCACATATCAGCTCCCACAGTATCAGCTGCTAGCTCAGTGCGCAGCATGAGATCCTGGCCCGGGTTATTTGGTTGAATGAATTATTAATAGCACACCGATTTTTCACAGCTTACTGCCTTTTACACATTCTCAGTTTTTTCCCTGAAGTCGCAGATTCCGATTGCATCTCGTAATGTTCACAGAGCTCATGTGGTCTCTTTTCCTCTTTCTTTTTTCACAGTTCCAAACAAAGGGAGTGTTTGCCCAGGAAGTGTTCTTCACTGTCTGTCAGAACAGGAATCTTTCACCTTGGAAAATGAAGATGTTGTTGCCATGGGAACTCTTAATCCTTCTGTCACTCAAAGAGTGCCTTGCCGGTAAGATGCCAAGACGAGTCTCCTTTCATGACATGGATGATATGCATACGTCTTTCAGAGAGAGAGAGATGAAGTTTGCCTTCTTTTCCCTCACCTGGGTTTGGTTTATCGTTTCTTAAGGAGAGCTGATAGTGAACTCAAATAAAAGTGTTCATTTCTACTTGCTTTTATATCTGTGCAGATCCTACACCTACTTTGAAGGGGGGAAGTGCAAAACATCTCAAATCGGATTAAAATTCAGCTTTGGTAGCATATCATTTCGGAACCAGTGCGTTGCATTCTGGGTGTAGGAAAGTTTTCAAATTCAGCTATCTTGTGGAGTTGTTGGGTTTCTTTAGTGCTCAGCACCAGTCAGAGGTTTATATGCTACATACATACCACTTACAAAAAACTTAGGCTTGTTTGGTTTTCAGGGGTCATTTCAGGACAAATCCCAAACCTTTACAGCTGAAGATGATGTGATCTTTTCAAAATTTTTGAATACATGTCCAACTGGTGAATGCTTGAATAATTTTTGCACAACTTGCTGGTCTCTTAAACTTAAAGGGGCAGTATTAAGTAAACTCGACTTATTTGAGCTGTACATCATGTCATAATGTTATTTCTTCATCAGAAACATATCTGGAGTGTTACTTTAATTATTTCATGCTTGCTTGAGAAATCTCCATGGCAACCATTTAGCTGTGCAAAACGCCTAGGTGATCCTAGCTCCATCTTCAAGGTGAAGCTTCTCCTCAGAGCTGCAGTTTACAAGCTTCTGAGTTTTCACCTCACAGAGCAACTCTCTCCAGAAATCACCCCATTCAGTTCCATCAGACTAGCCAGCAGCAATTCGCAAACACCTGTGGAACTGCATTCAGATGACTGAAGTTCAGCAAACACCTGTCAATTGAAATCACCTGGGCTGAAGCAAGGAAACGCATGAAACATGCAGGGCAGTGTGCCTTTAGGTCCAGGATTGGGAAACACACCTCACCACTCAACCAGGCTCCAGATGAGGAACATTTACTCTGAACGAGGAACCGATGGGGACCAGTGAGGACCAGTGGGGACCAGTGAGGACCAGTGGGGACCAGTGGGAGCTTAGTGCTGCTGAAAGTCTAGTCACATTGTGTAGATATAATAGACGCCAAAGATGTTGGAGATGCTTCTGCCACAGCCACTGTTGTCACCAGAGGATCCTTTGGAGTGTTACAATGTTGACGCATAATTAGGGAACAAGAGAACATCTCCAGACGCATCTGCAAGTTTTCCTCCCTTTTAAACACTTGCACAGAAGTAAACTTGTACTACAAACAAATCCACTCACTCAGTTTAGCACTCATGTCTTTATTTGGAGCATTCTGGATGATGCTGTTAATCTACCTCTGACAGACAAGGAGACCAGCAGCAGGCTTTAGTTTCCCAAATACCTGCATGAGTTACTGTTAAGGTTTTCCACTCCCTCTCAGAGCTCTCTGGTGTAACTTGGAGATTTACAACCAGCAGCCACATTTGAGGGATATAATGTGTACCCAGATCAAGCCGACCGTTTACAAGTCATCACGCAAATATACACTGAAATTCATACAGCATATGGAGCCGGCTCTATTGCTTTGTTATTTATGCCTCTGTTTCAATTGATTTAGCATCCTATCTCAAGTCAGCACTTCCACCGGGGTGTATTATGAAGTGTACAGATGCAGAGTAGTGAGAGCAGAGGCCAGTGCTCTTCATCATATTCTGCAAGTAGTGTCGTGTTCAAAATAGCAGTGGATTTAAAAAAAGTGAGTAAAGCTCAAAATCCTGATAACAGCTTTTATTTCAATATAAAGGGATGAATTAGGAACTACAGAACATTCAATTCCAAAGTGAAAAACATGGCAGGAGCGTAATCACATTTGTTATTTCGCACTATGAAAAAAAAAGGAATATTAGGATGGTTTGAGAAATGGCAGCATCTGCATTTTTCTCTATAAAACCAAACATTTTCTGCACCCTCTGAAAAACCATGAAGATTTTTGCTTTCCTGTGAATCACTGAGCTATTATTTAGTTGCGTAAATGACAAAAAATCCAATCCCACCTCAACTACATGACATCGATCTTGTTGGTCTGGAATCAAGATTCAGCTTGTCTGCTAATAGGCTTTGGCTAGCTTGTTGCAACATCACCTTGAAGGCCATTTAATCTAGAAAAATAACAACATGATGTGTTTGGCATCATGTCAGATGAATATCATAGATCAACTATTCTGATGTAGTTCATCTGTTTTCTTTTGTCCGTCATCTCTTTCTGGTTTTGGTTTTGAAGCACTTAAGGTCATTTTAACTAAAACACCGGAACATTGTATGGAAAACTTAATATCCACTCATCAAACTAAAACATTTGCTCACACTCAGTGGAGTATGTGCATGAATGACTGTAGTGTGAACCACTTTGGGGTCCTCTTGACTTGATAAGGCAATATAAAAGTACAGAATCATTCACCATTTGGCCAATTAATGGTAATACTGCAATTGCAAAATTGTGTTCTTAGTTGTGTAAGTAGAAGAGATTTGCATACATTTATAATAATTCCACATCTTATGATGGGTCTGTTATTCTCTTACTCAACTAAATATCAGAGGTGGGACAAAGTCAGTATTTTGCAAGTCTCAAGTAAGTCTCAAGTCTGTCCTCATGCACTTTCAACTTGACAGTTGAAAGTCGTCATCTTTTACTTTTACAGCATTTTCTGAAGAGTAGCAAAAATTACTGGATTTTGATTTGTTTTTCTAGCAAAGTTATATGACTTGGAGATGATATTTCAACAGCCATCATGCCGCCGTTTGAAGAGTTATAACTGAAAAACCAGACTCAATGCACTGACTGCAGTAAACAATCTATTATCAATATAATTTCCCAAAATAGTTGTCTGCAAATACACCCATTCTTGTTAAATTTTGGATTTGAAAATATAGGAAATGTCTGTCTGATGCTACTGTGAGAGAAGGTGGGAATCCTCCTCCCACCATGCAAGAGCCGTAGTGGGAGGAGGAGATATTTATGGGAAGATACTAATATGGGAGCAGGGTGGGAAAGGGGTGTAACAAAAC
Organism: Poeciliopsis prolifica; assembly: GCF_027474105.1. Classification (NCBI taxonomy): domain Eukaryota; kingdom Metazoa; phylum Chordata; class Actinopteri; order Cyprinodontiformes; family Poeciliidae; genus Poeciliopsis; species Poeciliopsis prolifica. Next base: position 342,124 of record NW_026562378.1, read on the forward strand.
GTAGTTTCCCTGAGTACAGGTACAGAACCTGCTTTCTGATCCGGAGCTCCACTCTCTTTCCAACGGCTTCCTGAACTAACATGGTGCACATTAATGTGGATAGGTTTGAATCACAGGATTTATACAGCATGACTAAACATAGCAAACAAGTGAAAGATAAGTGGTATCACCAACTTAACCCAGAGTTGCTAACATGACGTAGTAAACGAAAAGTAACGCTTGTCATTCTTTGTGCAACTTCAAATGCTGAGATCCTGGTCTTGCAGGTTTTGCATGTTTCACTCCGTTTTTAGTGGGATATTTCAAGATTGATGCTTCTTTTGAGTATATCTGCTTTCAGCGTTTTTTTGTCTCATTTTTTTCTCCCCATCCTGTTCATGTGTTTGGTTGTGCTGCAGTTTCCGCACACATACATATGGATGTGTCATATTGGGAGGATTTGATTCTAGCCCATATGCAGAACACAACACTAGGATACGGTGGGTGAAAATATAGTGAATTTATTTGAGAAGGAAACGGAACACAGTGGCAGGGAATGAAAACTCTGGTCTGGTCCACGGGAAGGGAAGGATCAGGAAGCGATCGGCTCACTAGGAGTACAGAGCAGGAAAGGTGAGTTCGAAGGCTGTGGGAAAGTGGAGTGTCGATAACACTGGACAGATCTTACTTGAGTAGAGCCGGGAAAAGCTAGCGGCGGGTGGCTGCTGGGTCCAGGGTCCGGTCTCTCTGGGGGTTTGGGTGGGGCGTGTGCGCGCTGGAGGGCAGACAGGTAGGCTTGGGATCCGCGAGGAGCGAGAAACGGCGCGTCTTCCAGTCGAGGAAATCCAAGGGGAGACTGCGGAGAGGTGAGTAGACAAAGGAATCACTGACGGCTCAGACAGCGAGAAAAACACAGAGTACAAACTCGAGGTAGCTAGGAGGTACCAAAACTGGGCAACACTCAGGCGCCGAAGGACTGGTAGACCGCTCCTCAAAACCTGTCGCTGATGAGCTAATCCGAGGCCGGTGTGGGAGATGACGTCATCCATGCCCTCCGTCAAACTGATGGTGCCATCTGGTGAGGAAACAAAGGTGGTGCATGCACCCAAAACCCCTACAGCGAGAACCTAACAACCCTGGATCCTGACAGTACCCCCCCCCCCAATGGCCGCCACCTGGCGGCCTAGATGAGCTGGAGGGAAGCGACGCACGATAATCCGAGACAAGTGACGGGTCCAATATAAATGAACCCGGAACCCAAGAACGGTCCTCAGGACCGTAGCCCTCCCAGTCAACAAGATATTGCCAACCCCGACCTCGTCGACGGGAGTCCACGATCCGGCGGACGGAATAGGCGGGATGACCAGCAATGTCACGGGGAGGCGGAGAGGGTTCGGCTGGAGGGCAGAGCGGGCTGGTCCGGACGGGCTTTATCCGAGAGATGTGGAAGGTGGGATGGACGCGGAGGGAAGTGGGTAGACAGAGGCGAACAGCGGATGGGTTGATTATAGTTTCAATTTCAAAAGGGCCAATGTAACGGGGAGAGAGCTTCTTAGACACAGATTTGAGCGGGATGTCCTGGGACGACAACCAGACTTGTTGACCGGGTGAGTAAACAGGGGCAGGACGCCTCTTACGATCCGCCTGCCGCTTGATTTGTTCTGTGGTGAGGTTAAGATTGTGGATGGTGGAATTCCAAATCTTGTGGCAGCGACGGATGTGTTGACGGACAGAAGTGACTGAGATGTCTTCCTCATCGGACGGCAACAGGGGTGGTTGGTAGCCAATGGATGCTTCGAATGGCGATAAGCCTGTGGAGGATGAGACGTGATAATTGTGAGCATACTCTACCCTAGGAAGATACTGGAACCAGTCGGAAGGATTGGAGGATGTGAAACAGCGGAGAGTGGCTTCAAGGTCCTGATTGAGGCGTTCAGTCTGCCCATTGGACTGGGGATGAAAACCTGAAGTTAGTGAAACCTTAGCATTTAATGCTGAACAAAAATTGCGCCAAACCTGAGAGGTGAATTGTGGACCTCTGTCTGACAGTATGTCCACCGGGATGCCATGAAGCCGGAATACATGTTTCACTAGAAGTTGAGCCGTTTGGAAGGCAGAAGGAAGTTTGCGAAGAGGAACGAGATGGCAGGCCTTGGAGAACCGGTCGACTATGGAGAGGATGGCTGTCATGCCCTTAGATGGAGGTAACCCAGTAACAAAGTCTATGGCGATGTGGGACCAGGGGCGTTTAGGAATGGGAAGAGGTTGGAGGAGACCAGGCGGAGGTTGATGGGAGGACTTGTTGCGTGAGCAGGTAGTGCAGGCCAGGACATACTCACGGACATCCTTGTGGACTGACGGCCACCAGAACCTTCTGTTGACTAAGGCGATAGTCCGGCTCACCTCAGGGTGTCCTGAAAATTTGGAGGCGTGGATCCATTGAAGAAAGGGTGCGTACGGAGGACGGAACAAATATTTTGTTGGGTGGACAGGAGTCTGGTGTCAGTTCGTTTTGTTGTGCTTGCTTGATGATATCCTCAATCTCCCAAGTTACAGTTCCCACGGTACAGCTGGGTGGCAGAATGGGGGCAGGAAGGTTGTCGGAATCATCGGAAGAATAGAGACGTGACAGGGCATCCGGTTTTATATTTCGGGAACCAGGACGATAGGATATGGACAGGTTGAAACGAGAGAAGAAAAGTGACCAGCGTGACTGTCGGGTATTTAACCTTTTGGCTGACTGCAGATAGGAAAGGTTCTTGTGATCGGACCAGACCAGCCCGGGGAGTTCCGCCCCCTCCAGCCAATGTCTCCATTCCTCCAAGGCCAGCTTTATGGCGAGCAGCTCTCGGTCCCCCACATCGTAGTTTCTCTCGGGAGGAGTTAACCTACGTGAAAAAAAGGCACAGGGGTGAGTTTTATTGTCGAGAGGTGAAATCTGAGACAAGACTGCTCCTACTCCCATATCTGATGCGTCGACCTCCACGATGAATTGTCTGGCTGGATCCGGCTGAATGAGAACTGGTGCATTTGCAAAGAGGTGCTTCAGACGAGTAAACGCGGCCTCTGCGTCAGAGGTCCAACGAAACGAGATCTTAGAAGAGGTCAGGGCTGTAAGGGGTGCAGCAGTCTGACTATAATTTCGAATGAATCTCCGGTAAAAGTTGGCAAAACCAAGAAAGCGCTGTAACTGCTTGCGGGTCTCAGGAGTCGGCCATTCCAGAACCGCCCGGATCTTCTCCTCCGTAGGCCTCACCTGTCCGCCCCCTAATATGAATCCGAGAAATGACACAGAGGTCTGATGAAAAGCACATTTCTCAGCCTTAACATATAATCTGTTCTCGAGCAGCCGCTGCAGCACTTGCCGGACATGATGTCTGTGTTCTTCTAAGGACTTGGAAAAAATCAAAATGTCATCCGAGGTAAACAAACACAAACACATTCAAGAAATCTCGGAGAACATCATTGACCAGGGCCTGAAAAAAAGCGGGGGCGTTAGACAGTCCGAATGGCATCACTAGATATTCAAAATGGCCAATAGGCGTTTTGAAAGCAGTCTTCCACTCATCTCCCTCACGGATGCGAAGCAGATGGTAGGCATTCCTTAAGTCCAACTTAGAAAAGATGGTGGCCTCATGAACGGGTTCGAACGCTGATGATAGTAAGGGCAACGGGTATTTGTTTTTCACAGTGATGTTTAAGCCTCGGTAATCAATACAGGGCCTAAGGGACCCGTCCCTCTTTCCAACAAAGAAAAAACCCGCTCCTAAGGGTGATGAAGACGGGCGAATTATTCCAGCAGCCAAGGATTCTTTAATATATCTTTCCATGGCCTCTCTCTCCGGACGGGAAATGTTGTAAAGGCGACTGGACGGCAAAGGAGCTCCGGGGAGCAGATCGATGGAGCAATCGTAGGGACGGTGCGGTGGTAAAGAGAGCGCCTTAGACTTACTGAAAACGGCCGAAAGGTCATGGTAATCGGTAGGTATGGTAGACAGGTCTACGGGGTCAACCTCCTGCTGCTGAACGGGTGGTGGTCCTGGAGGTAGCGCTGAATGGAGACAAGAAGAGTGGCAACGGACGAACCAGGAGGTGATGCGCTTAGCTGACCAATCAATCTGAGGGTTGTGTTGCTGAAGCCACTGAAAACCGAGAACCATTGGAGAGTTGGAGGTGGGGAACACAAAAAATGAAATAAATTCAGTGTGATTGCCGGATATTATTAGGTGGATAGGTTTGGTCTGGTGAGTTATGGATTGTAAGGTTTTCCCATCCAAGGCGGTGACCTTGAACGGAACCGGCAACGGCACGGTTTCCACCCCCAATTGTTTGATTAAGGCCTCGTCCAATAAATTTTGTTCGCAATCTGAGTCAACTAGGGCAGATACGGAGAAAGACTGAGTCGCATATCTTAAAGTGGCAGGCAGTAAAAGCTGAGGAAGATTCTCACTATTCTGGTGGTCCGCCAGCTTCCTCACTTCTGCTGGCGGACCTGGGAGTTTAAACGGAGGGGACACGACGCACGGAAATGACCGGGGGAACCACAGTAAATGCAGAGTCGAGCAGAGAAACGGCGTTGTCGCTCCTCCGGTGTGAGCCTCGTTCCCCCTAACTGCATGGGCTCCGGAGGAGCGCGAAGAGGAGGGGCGACCCGGGCGATGCTAGCGCCACCATTGTCTCTCTCCGGTGAGCTGCGTCGATCTCTGATTCTGGCTCGGGAGCGGAGACGGTTGTCGAGTCTGATCGCCAGGTTAATTAGCTCTTCTAGAGTCCCTGGTTCGTCCCGGGTGGCTAGTTCGTCTTTTAGCGACTCATTAAGTGCATGGTAGAATGCGCTTTTTAACGCTGCTGTATTCCACTCTGTAGCAGCCGCTTTAATACGGAACTCTATGGCAAAGTCTGCCGCCGTCTGCTTGCCTTGCTTTAAGTCCCATATCTCTCGTGAGTTATGAGCCTTGTCGGAGTCAAGGCTAAAAACCAGCTTAAACTCCTTGATGAAACTCTCGAAGGAACAACCACAATCAGTGGGATTAGGAAAACGAGTCTCTGCCCATAATAAGACCTGACCAGATAACTGAGACAGGACGTAAGCTATTTTAGCGCCATCGTGTGTAAAACTTTGCGGGGAATGATTGAATATTATTGAACATTGCAGGAGGAAACTATTGCATTTATTCCGGTCACCTGAAAATCTCTCCGGCCCCTTCGGAGTCGGAAAACACGGGCTGAACTCAGGGTGCCGGAGCCGGAGCGGGAGAGGGAGCAGGAGCTGGAGCCGGGATCTGCGGTAGAGAGTTTTGAAGGAAAGTTGTTAGATCTGCCAGATGCTGGTTGGTTTCTGTTTGTAGGGTGTGGAGTTGTCGTATTGCAGACTCGTGTGTTTGGATTACAGACTGCTGCTCTGTCAGCGTTTTCCGTATTGCGTCTGCGGGGCTGAGTGGTTGGCCTGAGTGTTCTGTCATATTGGGGGGATTTGATTCTAGCCCATATGCAGAACACAACACTAGGATACGGTGGGTGAAAATATAGTGAATTTATTTGAGAAGGAAACGGAACACAGTGGCAGGGAATGAAAACTCTGGTCTGGTCCACGGGAAGGGAAGGATCAGGAAGCGATCGGCTCACTAGGAGTACAGAGCAGGAAAGGTGAGTTCGAAGGCTGTGGGAAAGTGGAGTGTCGATAACACTGGACAGATCTTACTTGAGTAGAGCCGGAAAAGCTAGCGGCGGGTGGCTGCTGGGTCCAGGGTCCGGTCTCTCTGGGGGTTTGGGTGGGGCGTGTGCGCGCTGGAGGGCAGACAGGTAGGCTCGGGATCCGCGAGGAGCGAGAAACGGCGCGTCTTCCAGTCGAGGAAATCCAAGGGGAGACTGCGGAGAGGTGAGTAGACAAAGGAATCACTGACGGCTCAGACAGCGAGAAAAACACAGAGTACAAACTCGAGGTAGCTAGGAGGTACCAAAACTGGGCAACACTCAGGCGCCGAAGGACTGGTAGACCGCTCCTCAAAACCTGTCGCTGATGAGCTAATCCGAGGCCGGTGTGGGAGATGACGTCATCCATGCCCTCCGTCAAACTGATGGTGCCATCTGGTGAGGAAACAAAGGTGGTGCATGCACCCAAAACCCCTACAGCGAGAACCTAACAACCCTGGATCCTGACAGGATGGTGGAAAAAAAAGAGGGACGGTCTGCGCCTGTTAATACGGAATGAGTGAAATGAATTAATGGGGCCACATTATAAATAATGTGTTTTAAATTTTATGACTTTGAGTAAAATATCAAGTCTTTTCAAATCAAGTCAAGCCTGAGTCAATGTCAAAGTCAAGTCTGAGTCTTTGAACATTTTTTCAAGTCAAGTCTGAAGTCGTGATTTTAATGACTTGAGTCCAAGTCATGTGACTCTGGTATGGCATACATAGCAGAATCCCCACCTCTGCTATATATGGTAGTAAATTATATATATATTATAGGTGAAAATGTTACCAAAAGAAAATGATCTAGTTAGTGCACACAATGGTTTTGAGTTTCCTTTTACATGCATTCCCATGAAACGTAATTAGGTGTAATGTGTTATGGATGTACACTTACTTGGAGCAGTGGTCAGTCGGGCCAGAGTATTTACTGAGCGGGGTTGTTCTCAGGCAGATAAACGAAGCTCCCAGTGTTTTCCCCTGGAGAAATAACCCAGCTTTTAAGGGTTCATTAATTTGTTTAATTTAAAGGACATTCCAAGCAGGGCAGAATCTGAAACGCTTCCCTCGGAGACGAGAAAGAGGGAAAACGAGGCCCTTACCTGAGGCAAAGACTCCCACTCTCATTAGGATGATCATAATGATGACAACGTGGGAGGGAACACTCTTTGTCCTAGTCAAGGTTAGAGACGTGTATCGTGGAAAGGAGAAAAAAATAGAAAAATATCTCATCTTTCATTGTCTCAAGTGAACAAAGCGAAAATTAACATTTTTTTCCCAGGCAGCAGGGTTGTGCAGCTTGGCTCATGACACGCTGTGTCTGAGGAAATGGAGGGTGTGCACCAGTGCGTGGCTGCATGTGAGAGTGGATCTGCTAAAAAAAAAAAAATTCACGGGAGTAATTAGTGAACCATCGGTTAATTACTCCTGTGTATTGACAGTTTGGCAGACACAACCAAAACAATGAGCTTAACAGAGAGCACACACACACACGCACCCCCCCACACACACAAACAAACTACATGTACATAGACAGCAGATCTGCTCTAATTAGATTAAAATTATTGAAGAAGCCCGACTCTGAATACCCAAGCTCTTATGTAAACATCTTCTGAAAACTATCCTCCTTGCCTAATAAAGAAAAGAGGAATCGGAGCATAAATCAGTGAAGGCTGCATCACGTTGTAATATTTTAGATTATTAAAACGATTGTATTGATTGAACTTGCTCTGTTTTTATTTCCTCTGTCTCCACTAACAATTCCTTGCAAAGAAAATTTTGAATTTTCTTCCTCATTTTGACACTTTGCAACCACAAATTGCAACTTATGCTTCTGTTATTTAATGTAGTAGACCACCACAAAATCATTTATCAGTAGCAATCTGAAAATTCTTTAGTTTCATATCCCCAAACAATGTTCACAATCATGTTAATAGCTGAACTAATTTTTAGCTCTGCGTTTTAGCGTTTTACTATCTTAGAAAATATTTAGTGCAGTTTTCTTCTCCTAAATTAATTAATCCTGATAAATTCTAAAGCTTGGACATCTACTTACTTGACCATCCTATAAATTTCAAGTTGAGTGAAGTTTGACATATTGCCTATTCAAGCAGCGAGCTGTTTATATTTATGCTGTTATTTTGAAGTGGGTGAATGCACCATTTCTGTTTCCTCTTCTCATGTTCTCCAACAATGTTGTGGTGCCGCAAATGACATTCATTCTGTAACTAGAGAGCCTTGCTTTTGTAAAGTAAACAGTTTAAAATCTTCTGATGTGGTCTGTGTTTTCTAACCAAAGTTAATTAGTCAAAATCAACAAGAGACTCAGCAAAACTCAACAACTATAAAACTAAACTCCGAAGTGAAACAATCAAATAATCACTTTCTGAAGTGCAAACAATACAAGTAGGAGTGCAATAGCAAATTTTGTCCTGTTGGGCAATATACTATGTTGTCAAATTGGCATTGACTCCTGGTGTGAATCGATATGGTTGAATTTAGCACTTTAGTTCTAGCTTTTGCTAAATACCATGTTCATAAAGCATTTTAGTAGAGCCAATGTTCATGGGTAGTGCTTTATGGTTAATGCAGCTAACAATTTAGTTAGCAGTGCCCGCCACTGATGAAAAACGAGACAGACTACAAATTTCTATTAACTTTGGACTGTAGAGATTAGAAATGTCCTTCCTCAAGTTTCACTCCACGTGCCAAATAACGGTGAGAGTAGAACTCCTTCCTGCAGGTCTGTGCCTTCTTTCTCTGTTGTTACATATTCCAGTTTTCTTGAGAAAGTCTCGGAAGGCAATCTCACCTACATTTGAAGTTTACTTTCTGCTTGCTGCCTCTTTGAGGTCTCTTAACAGATGTTTTCTTGTGTTTAAGACTGGACTTTAGCAGTGCTGAAGGACAGACAGATATTTTCCCTGAAGCTGCAGCAGAGTTTCCTTGGCTGTGTTTCACCGTTCAGCTGGAAGTTAAACATTTGCTCCAGTCTCAGGTGGATTTAATGCTATAGCAGGTTTTGTTTAAGAATCTCCCTGTATTAGGCTGCAGTCAGTCCATCCGTCCCTCCCTTTGCCCAGCTTGGGTTGGTCTTGAAGCAGTCCCTGACGATTCAACCTTATTTCATTTCAGAGTGCTTTAATATTAGAACATTGTCCACGTGGGACCATTCAGAGTATAAAAATAAATAAATAAAAGGTTGACCACAGACATATTGTGGGAAACCTCTGAGACATTTTTTTGACTTTGTTGATTGGTTTTGTACCTCAACTATTTTTTTTCTATCCTCCATGAGTTATTAAATCTTCAAATACAATTTTTTTTGGGTCTTCATATCCTTTTTGCAATAGCTGGGCTCTTGGTAACATCTGTAAAATCACAAGTTGTATTAATAACACCTGACTCCTGTATAGAGTTTCACAACAAAGAACATTGGTACTTTTCTCAGCTGTTGGACAGATGGTCTGAAATTTGTACCTAGAATAATATAGAATGAAGCTTTATTGTCACTCAGTGGGAACATTCAGGTGCACTGCATGCAAATTCATACTGACAGAAATATAAAAATGGAGAAAAAGAAAAGAGACTGTGCAGTGAGGGCAAATTTATAAGATAAGTAAAAGAAAAGCAATGCAGTTTCAGCTGTGTTTATCAAGAGGCAATTCTGATGGCACCAGCCTACAAAGTCTGGAGTCAACTAGCTGTACTCTGAATCGTCTCCAATTGGAATGAGGTGGACTATGTCAGAGTCGTAACAGAACGTCTGATGATAGCAGTGTGGGAGTTGGAAAAGAAGTCTGCAATTTAGAGAGTGAAAAGGAAAGATGTCAGTAGAGATCCCTGCGGGACTCCTGTCCACCCTGTTGGAGACATAGTCATGTGTCCTCATATACTTTCGGCACCCAGTGGGGTAGTCAGGTTGTGATCTACATTTTACCAACCCTTTTGTTCTGTAGAGTATCCCCAAACAGATTTATTTTAGTTCAGTTTAGTCTCATCTGTCCAAAGAACTGTTGAAAATCACTCAGATATGACTTTGCAAACCTTGCTGATATACATTTCTCACAATTCTTTCTCCAGCCAACTCCCTTAAAGAAGTCGTACTTGTTCGTTATTTTTTTTTAAATTTTTTTAAACCATACTGTCATGAACTTTAAAATTCAGCATGCTAACTGAGGCCTGTAAATGCAGAGATAGAGCTCTTGGGTATTTGTCACACATAGAAATTCATGTTCTGACCTTGAGGTCAATATGTGCTGATGACCACTGTGAGGAAGAAATGTGACTGTCTGAGAATGTTGTCTATTTGTGAATGTAATGTGTAATAAATGGTGTTATGACAATTCTCAGATACTCAGACAAGAGTCACTTCTCTGGTGTTCACTGTGGGAAAATAAACAATGTGGGTTTTTTTTAGAAACATTAGGGGAATTAGAATTTTAAAATTGTTAAAGTGAACACTGTTCCTATTACAACATGAAATCTAAAATCCTGGAATTGAAATTAGGATGTGGAAGACATCAGACAACAATTGTATTAATATTAGTGGTTGATTAAAATTGTTAATGAAGTTCATTACAGCATCTGTAATGAATTAATCACAATCAATTGCATCTTAATCCAAAACCATGCATTAAAAAAAGCAACATTTTCAATTCAAATACCCCTTTTGCTGTTAAATTATTGTATAAATACCTTTTAACACAACATAGACTCAGAATTATTCTTTTCCAGCATCCAACTGGATCATTTTTTGAAACAAAAATGAATTCCTAGTGGGCCAAGTCTATTTGTCTATTTGTCCATTGCTGTCATTTGTGGACATTAGTTGTGTGTCAGACATACAACCGTTCCAGAAACATGCAAATACAAAAGTTCCACCTGGAAACCTTGTATGTATAAAAATAAAATAATTGTGTTAAGATTTTCAATGCGTACAAACCTTTTACATTACTTAATAAAAATTAACGCATTAGAGTCCAAATAATATGCATATTTTCCTAGAGGTATTGTTTTAAAAGATAATTATCAGTAAAACTATTTAGTTTTTCCCCCCTTAAAAATTGTTTCAAACTTAAATTTTCTTCATTTTCATCTTTGGTTTGAAGTAATGCACTCTGAATCACGACACCACAGAGTGTGTCACATAAGCATTCATATCATTAGAGAGTTTATTGGTATAAAACATTCTGAGCACAAATGGAGCATAATAAGTATTCTCCATCAGCTGCAAACTGTGCAGAATGGGCCCAGAGACCAATGTGATGCAGCGTTATCATTTGTTAATTGCTCTCTCATTGGAATGTGACATCTGCATCGTGACATGATGGTTTATTAAATGCACAATGTACTCAGAGAGCCACCTTAGCAGCTAATTATAATAGGTGTGGAATTTACATACAGCTTCCAGAATGCTGAGTGATTCCTCTTTGCATTAATATGGTGTCACTTGTTCCACTTCATGGTACAGCTAATGTTTTATTTATTCTTTTTTTATTTATGATGCAGAGAACGCCCGCCACGGTCCTGTCTTCACCCAGGAGCCCAGTGACAGTATTTTCCCTATGAGCTCCGGCGACAAGCTAGTGTTCATTAACTGCAAAGCGAAGGGTAACCCACATCCACACTATAGGTATGTACATTGTTTTAGCTGCAGGTTAATGTGGCTATCACAATGAAAAGTAGTGTTTCATTAGAAAAAGAAAATAACTTTTCATTTTATTACTACTAAATGTGTTTCGGGATATTTTTGGCCAATTTTTAAAGAACGATTTCTAGGCACAGTATGAGTGTCATAGAATATATGAGTGATAATATAACGATTTCATTAACACTAAAATATACAATGTGTATATATAGTAGCTTTGAATATCTGTTATCAGACCAAAGAGCAATAATAATCCAACTGGACTCAGCAAACACCTGGTCTAACTGTGCATCTGCTGAGCTCTTTATCAGAGCTACTTCTCAGTTCAAAGCTGGTAAAAATGCTTTTAAAGGGATAACCTCTCAAGCCTGAGTATTTAAGAAAGTAAAAGGGAGATTTTGGCTTTTTTAGGACAATATCTATGTGTCCATGGTTATTGTTCAACTAGTTTGCAGGATTATTATGCAACTGAATTGAAACTGAAAACGTTTCCTTCTCACTTGTTTATTGTCATCCATTAAAGTGAGAATAATAAACAGTTTTTGCAGCAGAAAACATGAAATAGCTAAATTTGCAGTAGTGCTCTATCAGCCATCTGATAGAGCACTACTCTATCAGAGTCAGTCACCCTAATCCTATCAACATCTGGACACAACTCTGCCATGTCTTTCAAAATCATGTTAGTAGTTTTGAAACTTTTTAAAAATCTGGGTATGTCTTGATACAACTAACAGGCTCCATTCATATTCATAATGAAAGCTGATCATCAGTTTTCTACCTGATTTCATAGGTGGAAAGTGGACGGGAGAGACATAGACTCCGGCTCGGATCAGAGCTACAGCCTTGTTGAAGGGAACCTGCTGATCAATAATCCTCATTTTATCAATCACGGAGGTGTCTATCAGTGCATCGCCACCAACGCGTTTGGAACCATCGTCAGCAGGGAGGCAAAAGTCCAGTTTGCATGTGAGTATTTTTTCTGAACCAATTTTCTTTTTTCTTTCTTCACTAGTTTTTCAGGTGGTTGTCAACGTGATGACCGTATTGGTAAAAATTATCCCAAAAATGAAAAAGTATAAAAAAGGCTGAGCACCTCCAATAATAGACTGACATGCCAAAAGCTAAGATGCTCCATTTTGGCAATAAAATTTGCCTCCTATAGAAGAGGCAGAAGGTCCATTAGTTTTAAATTGTTCTGTATTTTGTCACTTTAAAATCAGAAAATGATTTTATATGATCGACTCTCTGGCTAACTTGTTACCACGACTACATTGACTTTGTAAATGACTGAAACCATAAAGGGAAAGGAAACGATCGGGTGGAACTCAATTTTGTAAATTATTTTTGTGGAACTCCAAATTATTATCCTCATCTAGAAGTATCTTTCTTTCTGCTCATGACTGCTGTGGTCCAAAGACCCCTGCTCATCAAAGCAGGGGCAGAACAGGCTGCGGGAGGATTGGATCTGCCAGGCACCTGTTGAAGTATTGCTGTGCTGGTCCAGGAATACACAGAGTGAACAGAGATACAACTAGTTCTGTGTGGATCAATAAGCGACTGTAACCCATGTTATTTACTGACTGCTGTTGGCTTTATAGAAAATACTTTGTTTTGCACTTTCCTGTAAAGCAAAAGTCTCATTTAATAATGTCGAGTCTGGTGTGTTTCCAGTAGTCTGTTTGTGAAACAGATTCATCTGGAACAGAAGCTGGAAGTTCAAGTTTGATTCTTTATCCTCTATCAGAAAGGAAAAATCTAATAAACTCTTATCTTGACTTCCAGGAAATTTGCCACTGCTAGTTATTGTTTCTTGAAGGAAGGACAATAATGACGTTTGTGATCCTTCACTTTTTATCTCACGTCAACATCAAAATGACTATATATATTTATATATCTATATTTCCTCTAAGAATAAATACTGATTGAAGGATTTTCTGATGCAGATTGTGACTTTAGTGCGTTTAGATTTTTGACATATGATGTTCACCCCACTGAATGTTGTACACTTTTTACAAATCAATCATAAACTTTGGCACTTTTTTGACATAATTATGCACAGTTATTAACTGTGTTATTAACCTTTTAATAACTTAAAATAAGTGATTATATAAATATTCCCACATTCAAGGCAGTGTGTTGAAAATTCACCTCTGGCTGCAATCATAGCATGAGCCTGAGCAAAACTCACAAAGTAAAAATGAACTCCTCCTTAATTTCAGGAGGAATTTTAATTAGCTGAGCTCTGATTTGACCCAAGCTGATATTTGCATGATCTCTCCAGAGACCAGTTGGTATTTTTTAGGGTTTATCTGTCTTCCTGGTATTTATTCTGTCGTGGTGCAGACAGTGGTGTTTAATTAAAGGTGAAAGCCTGACTGCAGCGTCCTTAGCCCGATCTACTTCCGGTGCGAACTGGTGTTGGTGATTTTCTGTAGGGGGGATTCTGTCGTCCCACCATTTCTGAATTTTTTTCCCTGTCTCTGCTGAAGGCAGGTGAGAGTTGGTAGAGATCCACACCTTTCTTCCTGACCTAGAAACACAGCATGTAACACTCTTCATTAGTTTGTCCACCAACATTCTCTGACAAACCCTTAAAGGCCCAGAGAAGCTCCAGATACACTGTCAAACATTAACAGACATAATTTTGGTTATTTAGATAGCTTCATATTTAGTTTACCAGTTAAATATGTAACTCCAAAGTAAATATTTAGTTCGAAAGCTAGATATTTTGTTTGAAGCTAAATATATCTGTTGGCATATAAAAACTTTAGTTAGTCAGCTAAATTGAGTTACCAAACTAAATATTGGAATATTGATCAGATTCATATGAATCTGGTCTGTATTGTTCCAACTGTTGTGAAAGGATCAAGGATAGGTCACATTAAGTCAAAATCAAATTCACATGCCAAACTTTTGTTTTAGTCTGACCACTAAATATTTAGCCTGAAGGTAAATATTTGGCTAAACACTTTCTAATTAATTATTTATTTTGTAAAATTTGTAAAATATTCAGCTTGTCTTAAAATTTTGCTTGATGACTAAATATTTAGTGTGTAACTGACATTTATAAATGACCATAGTAAAAATATGAGCTTTTTTCCTCTTTGACAGGCTGAAAAACATGAGTTATTGCTCCAGGCTTTTGACTGTGTAACTTTAGAAACATCACCACGTCGTGATGTAATTATGTGAGTGATTTCTGAATATGAATATGTCCTTTTTATATTTTTATGAGCAAAACAACTTCAATATCATGTATCATTTTGTGTCCACTTCACTCTACTTTGTGTAAAATACCGGCAGTTTCTTATTAATGTGCATAATCTGAGCATGCTTGAATATTTTTGCAGGACACTGTATGCTGAGGTGTGCTTTGGAAATAACCTGGTGATGTTTTTTCTTTTTTTCATCCCCAACAGTTCTGCAGAACTTCAGCCAGAAGCCGAGGAACACGGTGACGGTGAGAGAGGGTCAAGCTGTGGTTCTCCTCTGTGGCCCGCCGCCGCATTACGGAGGTACTTGACTCCCGACCATTACTCTCCTCAGTTGTCTTCCAGCTTCACACTGCTGCTTCCCTCAGTGTTCCTCAATCTGCTGCTTATTGTCCTCCAGCAATAATGTTGGGATTCTGTCTTTTTTTTGTTGTTGTTGTTTATTTTGGAACCCAACCCTCTGGCGTTTTGTGCTGCCAGAGTTCTCGTGGTATCTAATCTGCCACTGCACCTTGCCCAGACCCCTCTGCCTTGCTGCATCTGTCATTCACAGCCTTCCACTTCTTAACCTCGAACTCGCTTTTCCCGCCCATATGATCTGTGGACGTCTTGTCGTCTAGAAAGCCTCTGCTGCTCCGCCTCATTCAGCTGTCGTGTGTTGTGGTTTTTTTGCGATCAGGTTATCTGCTGAGTAATACCAGCGTCTGGTGGCGGAAGCATTCATCCCAGTGGCTCAGCTGTATGTTGGCTCATGAGTCTGGGTGCTGCTGATTAGCGGGCCCTCAAAGGGGTCGGAGCCCGGCAGTGCAATTTCACGCCTCCTCAGCAACCATCTCTCCTGTTCTTTCCTTTCTTTTTCATTTTTTTTTTCATTTTTTTTTTTTTTTTAGGTTTTCAACCAGGATTATAATAAACATTTTCCTCACTAAATCTGACAAGACTTTCATGTGGCATATTAGAGATGATCTAGCAGATGAGGCGATGAATCAATTTTTGAAATAATCGGTTTACTAGAATTATAAGAATCGATAAATATTTAATTGCAATTAATCAATTCTTAAAATAATTGTGAACTACTGTAGTGATTAATTCATTAACTGGAGTATACACTCAAATAAAGGCCATTTGCTGACAAAAAGCAAATGTATTCAAAGCAATAATTCATCCAAATGTGTACAAAAAAGATGTTGCATTTAAGATGACAGCTTTGTCTATAAATATGGTTTAGCCAAAACTCTTCTGAAGTGGCATTGTTTTTAGCTTTACCTGGTTCAGATTTACTTTATCAATGTTATGTTCTTTTATTTTAGGCAGGAAAAATGCTTAGTATTTAAAAAGGGAATTGAATTATCCACTTTCTGTTTCCAAGCCATTCCTGTGGCTGTGTGAAATTCCACACATTAGCAGGGTTTTTTTTGCTCTCGTTCCTGCCACCCCTTCGTCCTTTGAATACCCCCACCTCTTTAGTTTTCACCCTTAAAAGGATCATAGTCACACACTTGATGGGATTTTCACTGGGTGATAATGCTAGCTTGAGGGGTTTCAGCACCAGAATGTGTTGCCGCATCGTTTTTGGTGATATTACAGCTGCCTCGACAAACGTCGACGCGATTCTCGAGGAAATCTACAATGCACCTAATTAAAGGAGGATTCATGTGAAGCTTATCTGAACAATCAATACCTAAGTGGCCTTAAAGGAGGGGCGCTGAGAGCTGAACCCTGTCGGAGGACGTGGGATTATGTGCCTGGAAGTCCTCTGTTGCTGTGGGACTGCAGCTCTTAAACAGAGCCGGTCTCTGATAGTCCCTAATCATGAAAGGTCTGGCAGTTCATGCCCCGACTTTCCTTGTAATGATTTCAAATCACAGTTTTTTCCCTCAAGGAAGTGAATGGAACTTTTCAGCAGCTGCCAAGTGAGACAGACTGAGAGCAGAATGCTGTGGTGTGATAAGGCAGGGCTGCAGAAATGGCTAAATACCTTCGACACTCCCTGCAGACTTAAACTCCCTTCTTCCTCTTCTGTGTTGAAGTATTTGAGTGCACACCTCAACTTCAATGTACTCACCTCTTCTTTCCTTTCTTTATTTTGACACGTGTGATGTTTGGGATAAAAGTGGGAATGCTTTTTACCAAAGAATTCACTCAACTTTGTAATATTTTGTCCCAACATCATAGTTGAATTAATATAATTTTAAATTTTCTAGCAGAGAGGAGTGTATTCTTTACAGTAAATAACATTTTTAAAAAATCATAAACATATCTCTGATTTCTGATTTTAGACTATGTTTACACAGAACCTCTCTCTGGAACCTGTCGCATCTTTCAGATGTTGATTTGGGAAAATGTTTCACATTTGGCTGGAACCACCAAGGCATGTCTAATCCACCAGAGTTAAGCCTGTTGCAATAAGTTATTAGTCAATTAATCACACAATCAATGATCAATTAAAATGAGCTCAATAATTTCCATTCTGATTTTGAATATTTTTGAAGGAGGCATCATGATACTCTTTATTTACGGTTTTGTTTGAAAATGGTTTGTATTTTCTTTCTATTTATTGTTTGAGAACATTTTTTGATTCATTTTTGGATTCATTTTTGGATACTTAAAATATCTTCCAGTTCCATTGTGTTCTTTACTAAAAGGAAGGTTATTGGTGTTTGAGAGGGCAAACTTGCATTATTCTTCCATTATCAATACATCACTGGAAAATGGTCTATAAAAACAATGTTATCATATATCGCAACACTTACTGGGACAATTTATTGTCCAGCAAAATGAGTTGTTGTGACAGGCCTGACTGTAGTTGTCAGGGTGTTTCTGCATGTGTCCACTTTTTCTAAGGTCTGACTCTCTGTTCTCAATAATGTCAATCTATAAGACATCGCAAATGACTTCTTTCAGATTATGGATTGCATTAACAAGTGCTACACTCATAAACAAATGTTTTGTAACTTTTGGGTCAGTTGGTGGTCAGTGTTTTTCCATGGGAGCACAGAACAAAGGAATGAAGGTTGTGATGGATCAAATCACTGACAGGAATGTGGACATCATGGTTACTTTAATGTCCAAATGTACAGAAGATGTATCAAACACTGGGACAAGGGAAGAATGACAGAATAATCAAAATACAAACTATGAAACCCAAACATCCCAGAACCATTACTATGAACAATGAAAGACCTTGAAACAAAATCTATTTTTCAAGGGAAACCTGGCCAAGAGGCTTGCTGGTGTACAGCAAGCAAAACAATAAAAGGTACATATAATTAAAATATTATAAATGTATAAGTCAAACTGCTCTATGAAGGACTTTAAGACTTACTAGAGAACATTATCAAACATCAAATTACGCTCTTGAATGTTTTTACGTTTTAACTAGTGTTTTTAATAACAATACAAAAGAAAGTACAATTTCAAGTTTAAGTTCAGTGCTCCAGTGCTATTAATTCTATCATTTATTTTCACAGGTCAAATGTATCGTATTTTGGTCTTTCTGTGTTATTTTTACCTTATTATGAATTACTTTTTATGCCCTTTAAAATCAAATATATAGTCTCTTCTCTTCTGTTATTAGAAACCTGTGGGTCTTGTCGTTACCTAAACAAGCTTAAAGCTTTCTGAGAATATAAATCCACCTCTTTGGCTGCTCACAGTTGGAATAGCAGATATTTAATTTGACTCAGTGGACATAGTCATGCTGGCCTGATGCGACCGCCCTGCCGTGGTTTTTACCCAGGTGCTGGTACTCTTCACTTGGTCCAGAGTTTGGTGTAGACTTGGATTCTGAAGTTTTAAATGTTACCCACTTGCTAACGTTTGTTGATTTTTATTGAGTATTTGTAAGTGTAACCAACGCAAACTGTGCAGCTTCCTTCAATTCCTCCAGTGCTAAAGTTACATGCAGACCACAGCTCTGAAGGAGAAAATTGAAGTTGTCACAGCTTTTCTTTTTGTTTTGGCCGGATAGAAAATTTACCAGTGAAACTCAAGCAAAGCTGAGAAAGCCCGAATTATGAATACAGAATTTGTTTTTGTTTGTTTGATTGATCTCTTCATCACTTTAAGTGTTCTTCTCGTTTTCTGCAGAGATCAAATATTCCTGGGTTTTCAATGGCAACCGCAGCTTCCTCCAGCAGGATGCCCGCCGTTTCATCTCCCAGCGGACGGGAAACTTGTACGTTGCCAAAGTGGAAGCCTCGGACGCCGGGAACTACACGTGTGTAGTGAGAAACATGATGACCAACGCAACGGTGTTCAGCTCTCTGACCCCAGTGGTGGTGCGGGGTGACGGTAAGCGCAGACACTGCTCCATCCGGTTACTCAGCCTGCTGAACTGATGCACGGAGAAGATGAGTGGTTTGTCTAGAACGTGATGCTATTTTTCTCATCAGCCTTTATTGGGGTGTTAACATCCGAAAAGTCTCGCAGGGTGGCAGGGTTATGTGTGCGGGACACACTCTGTCTCCACATATTTACGTAACCAGACTGCATGCACAGTGAACAGCCTGACACCAATACGAATATTCACAACGCAGCTCTGGGCTTCTTGCTTCCACTGCAGCATGTATGCAATACATGTTGAATGCTGACCGCGCCTCCAAACAGCTGCAGTGCAAAAAACACAAAATCTTCCCATGTTTGTTCTTCTGGTTTCTGCTGCAAATGAATGATTACACTAGAAATAAGACAAAACTAATTTACAAATAACTTTTCAGCAAAACATAAGAGCTTGTTTTAAGACAATAATCCTTGAATATTATTTTTTTAAAGCACTGCTTCCAAATTTTTTTATAATATATTTTTATATATTTTTTAACTTGTTTTGAGAAGTGTATCTTTTGCTGTGGGCACTGTGTTTTATATATATATATATATATATATATATATATATATAAAACACAAAACACAGGGCACTGTGTTTTATATTTATATATATATATATATATATATATATATATATATATATATATATATATATATATATATATATATATATATATATATATATATATATATATATATATATATAAAACGCAGTGCCCACAGCAAAATATATATATTTTGCTTTGGGCAAAATATAGACAAAATATATAATATATATATTTATATATTTATAAATATATTATATATATATATATATATATATATATATATATATATATATATATATATATATATATATATATATATATATATTATATATATATATATATAAAACACAGTGCCCACAGCAAAAGATACACTTCTCAATATATATATATATATCTATCTATATATATATATATATATCTATCTATATATCTATATATATCTATATATATATATATATATATATATATATATATATATATATATAGATATATATATCTATATATATATATATTCATAACATTTTTTTTCTCCATATTTTCTTAGAATTGTGTGAAAGACCAACACAGTGGTGCTGAACTGTGAAGTGGGAGGAGTTTGTAAAGTTTTTATAGAACTTTTTTCTAAATCCTGAAATGTGTGCATTTGTATTCAGTCTTTCTAAGAGCCATAAATAAAATCTAGTACAAACAACTACCTTCTGAATAAGTGAATAAGCTAATACTATGAAATTTGGAAAATCTGATTACTGGATGAATGAAGAATATTTTAATGTTGTTGATAGAAAGTAGTGAAAAAGTTTCCCACATATCATAAAGGAGACACAGAGCGTAGCCTCTGTTATGGCCCTTGTATTTAGGAGACCAAATCAGTTTCTTGAGTTGGTTTTATTTTTTTTACCTTGATCATTTTATTTTTATGGAATAAAAATCAAGGTCCTGCACTTACTGTATATCTTCAGCCATATTACTTTTCATCTGCTAGAGCTCTGCAGCCACAAGTGACTTTGTTGCTGAACTTATTGTTCTGTTGTGTTGTACTTTTTTGTTAATTTTTTGTGATCCCTCATAAACTCTGGTCACATGTTCTACAGTCTAAGTAAAGCGTAATGAGCTGCTCTGCACAATGAAGTTCGACTTCATGTTTGTCTTTCTCGTAAGTCGGCAAACACTAATGTTTGTCTTTAAGGTTCTAATATTGCAAAATGTGAAAAAGTTAAAGGAGTGTTCAAACTTTTGTCAGAACCTCAGGGACGTATCGTGTTCTGACTCATGTCCTTCTGTCCCTCTGGTAGTGGTGATGGGTGAATACGAGCCCAAGATTGAGGTTCAGTTTCCTGACACCCTTTACATTTCCAAAGGATCGTCAGTGAAGCTGGAATGTTTCGCCCTAGGAAAGTAAGTGTCGCACACACACCCACACACGCCCCCACGCGCACACACACACACACGCCCCCATGCGCACCCACACACACCACAGGAGACAGGATTGAAGGAGCAGAAAGCAAATATATGCTATGACTTCAACTTCTGTGGTCAGTGTGACCTTGCATTGAGTGCGTGTGTGTGTGTTTGTGTGGGGTGTGTGTGCGTGTGTGTGTTTGTGTGGGGTGTGTGTGTGGGTGTGTGGGTGTGTGTGTGTGTGTGTGTGTGTTTTCACCTCGGCAGCCCAGTGCCGTCCATCTCCTGGAGGAGAGCTGATGGAAACCCACTCCCTGGGAAGATTAAGATCAACCACTCCACCGGAGATCTGGAAATTCCATATTTTCGCCCAGAGGATGCCGGTGTGTACGAGTGTGTTGCTGAAAACAGCAGAGGGAAGAATGTTGCCAGAGGGCAGCTGATATTCCAGAGTAAGAAAGATGGACGTTTTTCACATTTTGCTTGTTGCTTTCCAGCTTTTTTTTCATCTCTATTTAAAATCCCCAGACTTTGTGGGACTAGTAGTAACTAGATGTATTTTCAGGACTGTCTTCTTTAACTCACAAAATTCTTAACCGATAGAATTTTATGTTTATCTGCACAACCCATTTTGGCAGCAAAGCAGTTCTAAGGGCAACTGTGGCTGTGTGGCAGAGTTGTTGTCTTGCAATCGGAAGGTTGTAGGTTCAATTCCAGCTTCCTCCTGCCATATGTCGATGTGCCTCTGGGCAAGGCACTTAACCCCAAATTGCCTACCGGTCTGAATATCGGTGTGTGCGAATGG
This sequence comes from Poeciliopsis prolifica, assembly GCF_027474105.1. NCBI lineage: Eukaryota > Metazoa > Chordata > Actinopteri > Cyprinodontiformes > Poeciliidae > Poeciliopsis > Poeciliopsis prolifica. Next base: position 363,732 of record NW_026562378.1, read on the forward strand.
GTGAATGTGACTCTAGTGATAAGCGCTTTGAGTGGTCAAAATGACTGGAAAAGCGCTATATAAGTTCAGTCCATTTACCATTTCCATTTATGTGCTTTACATCATAAAAGTACAAAAATAAGAAATCATGAAAACATCACACAAGCACCAATTTAGAAACATTTTGTCAAGTGTCATCATCAAAATCATAGATTCACATCAAATATGTGGAAGATTTTTATACATTTCAAAAATGTTATTAATTGTTTTTGTTCAATAGTATATAATTTCCTAGAATAACTAAATATATTCTTATACGAATTACCAAAAACATGTTTGGACATTGTATGTGGTGTACCATGGGAATGTGTGTTGGAACTGTTCTGTTGCCAGAATTTTTATTTATTTATTTATTTGTTGAAATATTTATTTATTTGTATAGTTATTTGTCCATTTGGGGTTAATAAAGTATTTTTGAATTTGAATTGAATTTGAATTGTAAAATATTTCTGTGAAGTACATTATTTCTACAGATAGGCAGCATTCAGACCACAAGGATTTTTTTCAACACCCAGTTGTGGAAAATTATACAACAGTTTAACGTCATAAAGCAATGGTAGAAGAATTAATAAGGGTCTTACACAGTTTCTATAATTTATTGTAGTGATGTGCAATATTGCAAAATCATTACCTCGGTTATTGCTTAGGATTAAATAGCTGTATTTTTTTTTATCATACTTTTTATTGAGCATAGACATCTGTTGAATAGAGGTGTCTCATTTATATTTAATTTTATCTCATATTGATTTCTATTTACATATCCAATAAAACAATCAATCATTCTGTCCCCTTAAATGTTAATGCTCATAAACTGGAATTTCTCTCATAAAGTATAAAGTACTTGCACTTTAACTTTAAGTTCTGCTTTACACAGAGTGTTGAGCTCCTTGTTCATGCCCTGTCATTATATGCCAACTCGAGCATACCCCTGAGGCAGAGCTGCCAGTGACTACAGTAAAACCTCTGCTAACAGTCCCAGCAGCGCCAGCAGCTCTGGTCTGCAATCAGTCAAATACAACTACTGTAATTCTTTCCTTTTATTGGATGCTATTCTGTGTCTGTTAAGTCATTAAAGCCAGTCTATATAGTAGACACTAGCAAAGGAGCCATAGAGAGAAGCTCTATTTCACACTGGATAAGCATTATCTGGGGATCCCATGACATAAATAAGTTTCTCCCAAAGGTCTTCTTTATGTGTGATGCAAGCGCACTGGATAACTAAAGCCTGAGATTTCACTGAAATTTAAAAACGTTTCCCGGTTACGATGTTAGCGTGGTTTTGAAGTGAGTTAATGTTAAAAGTACTTTTCAGGCTAATGCCACAGTTCGGTCCTAGGCAACATTCCTGCACAAACTAATACGTAAGAGTAACTTAGAGAAAACAATGGAAGAAAACTGGAGTACCTCGAGAGAATCAACGCATGTACAGGGAGAACATGTGAAATTCTGTTACTCAATTCCGCCAGATTCGTATCTCCCTTCAGTATTCCATCAAAGATTTCACCCATTGATTTTGATTTCTCCGGTTGAATTTCAGCCGGACCAATCAAACAAAATGAGGAGTTCTGAATGATGACATTGACTTTCTGAGCTGTTTTAGAATTGTAGTCTAAAACATGTTGGGTTGTAGTCTCAGCAATGGCAGCAGAGGAGGTGAACAAAGTTGTTCAGTGTTGTTTGGTCACTCTTCTAAATATTGAGCTAATATAGTTGGAGTAAGAGGACTGTAGAAGACCTTTTACTGCTGACAAAGATGCATTGGTCATACTCTGCATGGGGTTGTTTTCAGCGCATGCAATTTCTGGTAAGTTTTATCAAGCTGGTACCTTACATACATCACGACTAAAGCAGTGATTTCTCAATAGCTGAGTGCTTAGTCCCCAATGTAAGAAATAAGGCTTGTTTTTAGTAGGCTGGCACAGGCCAGGGCATTCTTGTTACAGGACAAGCTCCCACCCAGCACCGCCCCATTTCATGTTTCATTTCTACACTGATTTCAACTTTCTCTGTAGACAGTAGAAGGACATTGGCTCTTAAGCTATTCTTTGATTTAAACATTTGTGTTTGGGAAGTAAAACAAACAAATGAAAGCATCATATTGATACATCTTCATATGAACACATTATGTTTTCCTAACTGCATTTGGTTTCAACTACAATGGCAACACTGAAGAACAAAAAACAAATATTCAAAAACGACAGTCTTTGGATGAAGCTTTTATGAATTAATTGCGAGTCTAAAATGAGGTCATGAGATCTAAAATCTATTTATTTGAATGTTCCTATTGGTTTAAATATTTGAATACTGATTCAAAGCTGCAATTTTGGACACGGAAGTTTGGAATCAAACATAAATGATCAAAGGTAATCATACATTAGTGAAGCTCTCTTCAAAAATAGACTATTTTTGAAGAGATGCATATTTCAGAGATTTGTGACCAATCTCTAATCTTTGGTATTTGTAGAATTTTGATCTCCATCTGTTGATTTGAGTCTATTCCAATTTTTCATTGAAGCACTATAATCAATATTCCCCTTTAGCCTCCCTGCTCTGTCATTGATAACACAAATTGAGGCGACATTCCACCGTGTGAGAACAGTTGCCAGACTGAACTATTATTCTGACACTCAAACTTCTCTTCACCCAAACAGGATTGACCATTAATTCAGAATATTATAGCGCATTCCTCCTTATTTGGTGGTGGAAAATTAAGGCTCACTGATTTCAAATGGGGATTAAAATAAGAAAACAAAGTACAATTAATTAAATCAACTGTATTGCAGAACTACAACATATAAACTGTTGTTAGAAAAAGACTTGCTCACATGCTGTACTTGTTTGATGCAATTCCATAAAATAGTCAGACTGTACAGAGGAAACTGACCCAGATAATCATCACAGCATTTGTTTTCCAGAGAAAGATTAATTGGTAGGAGCTGAATTTTTTTCTACATTACATGAAGAGTTATTTTAGATCAACAGTCATTAAGTCAAGACTATGATTGAATCGATCAAGTGTGTGTGAACATTTGCTCTGAAACTATTTGTTTATTATGCTTATGCTTATTGTATTTTAATTACTATAATCACTGTCTCTTAATTCTTGCTGTGCTCACGCCCCAGAGACTCTGGCTGAAAATTTGCCTGTTTGACTAAGCTGGTATAGTTACACAAATGTTTTTTTTTATTTTTTTTATTTTTTATTTTTATTGTGTGTCGTCTTTATATTATATTTTATATTTCAAACAAATTAACCATTTTTGATGGGACAAATGTAACAGACTGAAAATGTATTATGCTTTTCTTATAATTGTTCCAGTATTAATAGCTGCATAATAATTCTTTGTAACGTTTTGTTTTCTGTCTACAACAGTACAGTAATTTCTGTGATTCATCCTGCTTCGCTCCCTCTCAATCACCATCAATGTTATTTTCAAAACAACATTATCATTTATCACAAAATGTAATAGGATAATTTATTATCGTGACAGGTCTCGTCTCATTCATTTGTTTTCTCCTCAGATGTTGAACATCTTCAGTGGACCCAGATCCTGAAAGATGCACATATGGCCATTGATGCCAACCTGCAGTGGGAATGTAAAGCCATTGGTAAACCTAAACCTAAATATCGCTGGTTAAAGAATGGTCAACCGCTAACAACAAAGGTAAGACACAAAGCAGAAAGTAATAGAATCTTCTCGTAAAAGATTATGTTTCTCTTCTCAGTAATATTGAAAAAATGTGTCACAGCTGCAACTCCTGGTGTGTTTTTTTCAGGAGAGAGTTCATGTTGAAGCTGGCAGACTGACCATATCCACGATCCGTTTGTCAGACTCAGGGATGTATCAGTGTGTGGCAGAGAATGAATATGGATCACTGTATGCCAGCGCTGAGCTCAAGGTTGTAGGTAGGTATCATTCTCTGTGACTAACCAGCATTGACAATAGGACGACAAAAACAGAATACATAAGAGCTTCACAGAGGCCTGCCCTTTGCTTCCCAAAAAATTATAATCCATTCAAACAAGCAGCCAATCTGGTGGTAAAATGAAATGTCTATAATTGTCAGTGACACACTTGACATTTTGGCTGATGGCCAGTCCCTCTACAAACCGAAACAAATGGCTTCAACATGGGTCTCTTCCTCAGCTTCGCCACCTGACTTTACCCAGCGGCCCGTGAAAAAAACCACGGTGATCCATAGAGGGGGAGAGGTGGTGTTAGAGTGCCGGCCCAACGCGTCCCCCAGGGCCACCATCTCCTGGTGGAGAGGGGCCGAGCTCCTGAGGACCGGCAAGAGGTAGGTTAACATCAGTGCCGCAGCACCGAGCGCTGAGGTGTTTCATCATTTAGACCCATTTTTATACAGATCTCTCCGCAAGGGCAGTCTATGAATATGTTCCTCTACCTTGACATGCAGTGAGTGTTGGTTTTAAGGTGTTTTCACACCCGGTAGTCCGGGATCAAAGTTGTATAATTTGTTAGATTTTCAGTTGGTGCGGTTCACACTGCGCTGCACTGTGAAACAACCAAATCTTTTGAAAAACCTGTTCCCCTCCTCTCCTGTGGTGGCACTGCACCGAGAACTACTGAAGAAAATGACACAGAAATCTCCAAAAAGAGATGAGGCTAACTTCCTTGCTTTTTTTTTTAATCTCCATCAGAGTTTGATTATGTGACTTGGCAGAAAAAAGCAGGTATAGATGTTGAATCATTAGAAGGAAGCAAACACCATGTGCGCAAACAATTGACCTGATTTTCTGCTAATATTAACTCTTGGTTTTATGCATGTATCAGTGAGTCTGAGTTGAGCTTTTTCATTAGGGCCATTAAATATGATGATCGTCCAACAAAGAAAGATTTCACATAATTCATCAATCAAAGTCAAACTGTTTGATTTAGCAAAGAGAAAAAGACTGCCTCTTTCCTTGCTGCCGATTGATAATTCACATAATTTCAGCAGAAATAAGTCCTAATCTGATTTCTGTGAGAAGCTTGAAAAAAACCCAAACAACATTCAGTTTGAATTTTTCCCATAACCATTTTCGCCTTCAAATATGCAAATTAAAAAACACCTTTTGCCTTTAGTAAAAATCATCATGAGGAGAAGAAAATGTTACCATTCTGAAGAATAATGCTTCAAAAATTTAAGAACTGGAGACAAAAACAAAAGACAAAACTTAGAACTATTGTGTGAGAGGCAGCTTTTCAAAAAGAGCAGGAGTTTTTATGGAGACAGAGGCCCCATTTCAAGGCATTAAACTACAAAGTTACATACTTTCTTACATAATTTATTTTAAGTCGTATTTAATAAATACAGCATTTTTATAACACGACTTTATGTGGCTGGAAAATACATGCCCCTATAAAAGCAGGGCTGAGTCTGAAAAAGTTTGAGAAGCTCTGTTCTGTGGTATACTAAAGAACATTTGTCAATTTATTTAAACTTTTACAGTATTGGGCTTTATATTTTGCTTTGGATTGATGAAAATTATCTATGGGGCCCAATTCTCAATGATGGTGAGCCATTCTAATCTCATTTGAGTCAGACACAGAAACTGAGCACATATTGGATCAACGGATTGAGTAAGGGTCCACAGTTTCATCCCACTAATCAGCATTAAATTGGCAGATTGAGAGTTGTGTACTTAGAAATGTTACTACAAAAGGTATTAAAGTACCAAGAAAACCTGTCCATCAATAGCCAAGGACCATACAAAATAAAATAAAAAAAACAAGGGCCAAAGGGAAGAAATCTTGGTCCCAAACTGGAGCGTTTTATTTGCAGAATCCCAGCCTACAGCCTCAGTGTTAGGAATCAGATGAAAGTCAGATAGTTGTTACACCAGAAGGCCTACTAGAGCCTTCTTTCGAGCAGCTTCATATTGGCTGGAGCAGCTTCTGAAGAATTTATGCAAAAAAAAAAAAAAGTCATTTGAGCAGACTGATGAAAACCAGTCGTAGCTCTTACAAACTTATTTGAAAAGTGATTTTCTTTCACCTTGCAGCCATTAGGAGTCCTCAAAAATCAAATCCTAAGCAAACTGCCCAAATTATTATTTTTTGTCCAGAATGTAACCAAAGCAGTCTGATTTTGAAGTTATTTCTCCCAAAGTTCCCTGGAACAGAGTTCTAGTTCCAATAGTTTATTGATACATCTTCCTAGTGTAGACATTATAGCCCGAAGTAGAGCCTGGCTCTGAGAAGCAGTCAATTGTTTAGCATTCTTCAATTTAACACTCAGGACAGAATTTTACAAGTTAAGCAACAGTTTTTATTTTTGCAACAGTTTTGCATTGGCTATTGTCTTTTGTTTTTCATTAGAATCACAATACAGGTTGCGTGTAATGGATACAGAATCAAGGCCGCCTAACAAGTCAAAAAACAAAAAAACGCAAGACATTTACACCTAGTTTTGCACTAGACCTTTTCTGATACTAGCACAGTAGATGCACTGCAAAAACACAAAGGCTTAACAAGTACTTTGGTCTAATATATAGAGCAAATATATTAACACTCTTGAAAGAACGCAAAATCAACTTGCATGTAACCTTTCAGCAAAATTAAGCAACTTATTTCAAGTCAATAATTTATGAATATTGATGAAAAATCCTCCTTCCACTGGGAAAAAAATTGTTATTTTGATGTTACAAAAGAAGTAGTTCCTGAGTGTTAAACTACAGTCTTTAAGACAAAAAAAAATGATGGCAGAGGAGCAGGATTAGCTTTTGCAAGGATAGCTGTTGGCAAGACTAATGTGAACTTAGCTTTCACAGAGTTTGAACTGTGTTTGGTTATTTCTAGAACAGAATCTGAGTTACTATGAGGTCAAAGCCAGGTTGGATAATTCTACACTGATTTTAAATTCTTTGAAACAGTTTTGGATTTGTAAAATCTTAATTTGTTGGGAAACATAAAAGGGGTTTCTTAATTATCATGTTTCTAAAAATATTATTATTATCAACTCATCTTATACTTGTGAACGCAGGATGGTTCATAGTCTCCTTATTAGTGGGATGTAATGTTACAAACCTAGTAAATATGACCAGACTCTGCCCTAAATACATAGCTGATGCATCATTTGTATGGGAGCAAGTGCAGAGGAAGCAAAGCGTTTTTTTTTTTTTTTTTTTTTTTTTTTTTTTTTCACAGTTTTAAGCATTACCTATCTAGGTAATGAATCTTCATTACTAAGGGACGTGTGAATGATAAGATCTGAATACTAAAGTCCAGAAGGTTCCCAACAATATGGACTATAGTGCAGGGCATTCTGGGTAAGTAGAACCAAAGTAAAAGTGAGTGCGAGTGCCAGCTGGAGAAATGGCTAGTGGTTGTTGGTCAAAAACAAAAGAGAAATTCTACAACCTCTAAAATCTGACGTATTTATGTTGTTTTCTTAAGTTGTTCTTGGTACAGCGCCTCCATAAGAGAGGAGGGGAACAGCTTTTCAAAAGAGTTTAGTTGGTTTGACTCATCAGAGAGAACCAAAGCAGCTGGAAATAGAACAAAAGTTGCACTTTTGGTCCCTAGTCAAACATCCGAAGCATATACTTCAGTGTTGTGAGATTACAGCTAGATCAGAATCATCAATTGGTTTTCCTTACTGACAAGAAGCATAATCTAGACTGTTTGGTCATCAAGTAGTAAAGGCTCTTTTATTTAAACTAATATGATGAATAAGACACATAAACCTGATTAGTGACTTTCATTGAGTTAATAATAATCAATCCTGTTTTGAGTTGAAAGAATGGCTCATTTCTCTGATCTGAGCAGCTCTTTGGTTGCAATCAATTGTCTTATTTCAGGCAGAAGCAAAAACAATGTAGAGAAAAAATAGATAGCAGAAGCTGAAAAGACGGAAAAATAATCAGTCTGATCTGAGTTTTTGTTTGATTTGTCTGGTTATAAAGGTGCTTTATATTTAATCATCATGTAATCTATTTAATGAGTCAGAAGAAAAGTGAAGGATATTACCATTGTTTTCATGTCTGTCTTGCTTTGGGTTCTCTGCTGGATCGATACAGCCGTATTCCCACAAACATCCTGCCTGAACACGTGACCGCTCAGATGGTGTATTTATCATATTTGACATGCTTTCATCTTGGAGAGAAAAAGGGGAGGAAAATTACCCAACTATTAAATAGCCTGTGCGTTTGCAGCGGTCTCCAGTGCAGACAGTTGTGCACGTCGCTCTTTGTTCTGCACCTTATTGCCCCTCAGGTCATGTTCTCAGCGCGCCTGCATCACTCACAGTTTGATATTTTTGTCAATAAATCAGCCCAAAGCACAACGTGTCAGACATGCTCTTTGGGTTTAAGCTGGGCCCAAGTGAATACATATTTATTCCTGTGAACTGCTATGAAATCGTTTGATTCCTGAGTCGGATGTTTGGCACATTTCTGTTTGATCATGTGAATTGACTGTGCCTTATTTTTGCATGTTTTACATGTTTTCTGACTTAGAACTAAACTGATCATTTTAGTTGAAAAGATTCTGATTCTTTCTTGTAATTCTGTTCTTCATGTCATACAAATGAGTTGCAGTCACAGGAAAAAATTTGCCCCCTCACAATTTTTTTTTTTTTTTGTGACCCTTAAATAATCCTGAACCGACAGAGGTGACCTGAGGAAATTCAAAAAGCAGTTGTCAAATGATGAGTTCACTGATCATTTCTCTCATTGGTAACTCTGGAAATGATTGTAAATAACTGTAAGTTTTGGAGTAATTTCACCAGCCACACCCTGACCTGAACTCACTGAACAAGAACTTATCTGGCAACATGAAGTAGGCTGAAAGCTCTAAAAAAAAAAAAAAAAAAAAAACAAACCTATCATACTTAAATCTAAAGATATTCAAAAACAAATGTAAAACAAAGTTTGTATCATCTGCATATCTAGAAAGATTTTCAAAGTCATTTCTAAGGTTTCATGGAATCCAGGACTAAAATAACTGAAGCTAAATGACAGATTTCTGCAACATAATGCAAAATAACTGGGTTACAAAGTCTTGGGAAATATAGAATGAAATTATTTTACAAACATTAATTTGTTCACTTGATAACAAAAAGTGAAACTATGATGAAAAAGACAAATCTATTACAACCCCGATATGTGTTCACCTTAAAGAAGAGAATGAATAATTGTGTATTTCTCATCTCTTCCTGCCGTCTTCAGACAGATGATCCTGGAGGACGGCACGCTGCGCATCGCCAACGTCTCCAAGGCAGACGAGGGCAGCTACACATGTGTGGCCAGAAACCATTTTGGAGCATCCAGCAGCACAGGGGTTCTAGTAGTCAAAGGTATTTCCATGCTATTTTCACTTGTTCCTCTTTTTCTTTGAGCCGGGAGTTTAAATTATGTTAGTGGGGGGAGGAAGCACCTCAAGCATGACTCTGATAATGAAATATAAAGGCGCTTTATGTTCCCGCCCGCTTGTGACAGACGTATAAGTCATCCATGGGTTTGTCAGCTCTGAGTTATTGCTCATGTAGCGGAGTGGGACAAGCCTCCGCTGCTGCTGTGATCGAAGAATATTTTTACTCATTCAAAAAGAGCTCCTGTCGCATTGTTAGAGTTTTTTTTTTTTTTAAAGAATGATCATAAAGTGGGAGTCTTCTCATTTTTTTTTCTAGTTGACGTTGTAATAGCTGTGTGTTTAATTATTCATGCCAAATTATAGGAGGCATTTGCTTCCTAAGTGAAGTTATTTAAGGTCACTTAATTACACTGATGGTCCACAATCTGTCTCTCTATTCGGGCCAAATTAAGCTTTATTACCTTGTTCACTCGACCAGATTTTATAGGGATACGTTCCACTAGCACACACACGGTAACAAATGATCTTTCTTTATCTGCTGCTCTGCCACAGAGCCCACCAGGATCATGGTCCCGCCTCTAAGCTCAGATGCCAGCGTGGGACAGAGCCTGGTCCTTCCCTGCCAGGTGTCCAGCGACTCGTCCCTCAGTCCCGTCTTCAAGTGGTTCTTCAATGGCAAGGCCATCGACTTCAGCCGGCAGGAGCACTTTGAGATGATTGGTGGGGTACGTTCACCATCCTGATTAACGTGTCACGTTTCGAAATTCGTTTTCACAACTTTCTGGTGTTTGTTTTGAACTGAGCTAACACTCGTGTTTATATTTTCATGCAGATCATTTCCAGTGTTGATATCTGAGGGTTAGCATTGAGTGATACTGACCCGACAGCAAATCAGAGATGAACTGACTAAAACTAGGACTAACAATATTATATCACCAAAGACACGTGATCAATAGCAATAGATTAGATGGACATCTGACAGAATAGTCAATAACATGTATATAGAATATTTGTTGAACTCTGATCCAGAACCACGTTGCATTCTGGGAGATGTAGGCAGAGCAAAGTCTTTAGCTGCTCAGTAAGCCTGTCAAAATATACAATAAATGAATCAATTACTTAATAGCATGATAAATTAAAATGAGCTCAATCATTTTATTTACATGATTTATTGTTTTTCTCTTTTTTCACCAAAAACTGAATGATAAAAGTCTTAAATCTGGTTCTTTGGCCTACATTTTTTGGAGTATAATTTTCCTTGCAGGCGCGCCATCATTAATTTCATTTGTTGTTTTGTTTATTTATTTAGCATATTCAAAATGTCTTCCAGTTCCAGTGTTAAATGTTCATTAGAATTTAAAGTTTAAAGATCTCTGAGAATGTGTTCTTCTATTATTATGCCATTACCATAATATGTTCTTGAAGATGGTCTGAAAACAACAACAATGTTATTGTTTATCACAGTAACTTCATAGAGAATTTGTCATCCAGTGAATTTTGTTACAGTGAGAGGTTGACCTAAACAAAGGTGGTTGCATCAACTCACTCTTTGGTTACCTAGCAACAACCAGTTGCTAGGTAAACTGATGTCGTACTTCGTAACTTGTGCAGCAGCAGGTACCTCATGGTGTGATGTTGTTTTTACATCACACATTGATTATCTGGCAGTTGACTGGATAAATCTATACGAATCCCCAAAAGGGAACAAAACCTGTTTAGGTGATGTTTCATTAAAGCATGACCTAATGAAACATAAAATGTAAAAAAGAGCTGAAAAAATCAAAATTGGACTTATTGTGGTCTATGTACTGAAGTGTCTAACAGATTTAAAGTCAAAGAAGACCTGCATAGACCTGCCTGGCAGCTGCGCTCTCTGATGAAATGTAAAGCTGAGAGCAGAGCTGGTGGAAATAGGAATATCACACAGCAGATATATAAAACTGCTTCTTACGTTCCCCATGTTCCTGTTCAGCACTCCACACTCTCACATTGTTGTTTTGCTTATGGATCTCACATTACCCATTCTATTCAGAGAGAGACATGTTTTCAATTTCTCACTTCCACACTTCTTACTTTAGTCCTTACATTTATGACATATATACGCTTTCACCCCTCTCAGAGCTTTAATGTTATTTTGGGAATTATTCAGACTTGGTGAAGCACCAAGACTTGGTGTGACTGGAATAAAACCTGCATGTAGTGGAAAAGCGTCCACACCACTATATGTAATGGTCACAGAAAGTAAAGATGGGGGATAAAGAAAAAAGAGAGGAGAGAAGAGAAACGAGTGTGAGATGAAAAGTTAAGAGAATGATATCAGAACAGAGGAGAAGAAGAAGTACAAAGGGAATACAGGAAAACACACCTGTGTCTCCATCAACCACAGAACTGTGCAAAAGGAGAACACAGCAATGCATTTATTAATGGAAACACACCAATTTTTTCAAACTTTTTATTTCAAAAAATAAAAAGTTTTTGCACTGGGATGAGGTGGTCTTTCAGATGTATTGAAATTGATTCATTTCACAGAACTGTGAAACTTCTTTTGCATCACACGAGTCACATGATCAACAGCCATATGTTACTACTGGAGAAATCTGCAAAAAAGACAATGATAAGTAGCAGGAGGATGATACTTTGTTTTGTTGCAGCTCTCACATAATCACAGTTCATAAAGAGCTCTCATTCCAACGTGTTGAATCCATAACTCTTCTGTAAAATTGATGACTACTATTTCCCATAGACCGTACATAGCCGCTTCCAACTAGGTGGGGCTTGTTGCTCCAAAGCTCCTCTGATTGGCTTAGAGATGATGAGTTTATGTAACATGACTGAATTATACTTTTTTTTACATGTAATGCTTTACATTCCTCACTGCCATAAATTTTAATGACTTATTGTTTAAACAAGCACATTCATGCAAGATTGTAATTGCATTTCTTACATACTGGAAAGATGGCAATTCCATAATTGTGTGTTTGTTTGTTTTTTTCTTACATTTGCAGAGCATAGATGAGGATTTGTGCGTATTAGTAATGGAAATGCAAATAATGCCTCATTTTTCTCTTCCAGTTTATATTATTTTTCCTGGTTCTAAATTTTAAATCTTTAAATCTGTGCTATATGAATATTTGTCATACATTCATAATGAGCATGAGTTAGGAAAAAGTGTTTTAATTTAAACATATTTACATATTTGTAGGAGCCTTCAAAGACCATCATTTAACGTATCAAAAATAATTATTTATTCTCATTAGTGTATAACGACGAGTGAGTGGCACTGGTTGCAATCTGAAATAAAGTCAGCAAAAATAACGTAACAATTTGTTTAACCTGTATTGTCTGAGGACAGCACTGCTTTTGAAGTCAAATGTGGATAAACAGAGTTAAAGCTTGGCACCTGGAGCTACATGGACAGATCTGCTGCTTTGTGGTGTTCTCTTGTCATACAGCAGTTTCCTCTGTTGGAAATTATTATTTTGTTTTACTTCAGACAATAGATGTCGTACTTCCTGTTGTCACTGTAAAAAAAAAATAATAATAATAAAAGGTAAACTCAGATATTAAGGTTTGTGCTCGCTGCCGGATCATAATCAACAGAACCGTCCCGTTGACACACCACTTCACGCCACAGACAACCACATAAACCCCTCGCCCATATCCAACACTGATATTTATACCAGTGAGCAGCTGCAGTCCACAACACAAAACAAATCTACTGTTCTAATTGTTCCAATCTCTGTCTCGACTCCACATGGACTCCAGGTAGATGGAATTTTACATCAGTGTGACTGGAAAATTTCCTCAGCACGTTGTTCCCCCTAACTGTCAACATATGTCTTTTGAACAAACAGAAGCGAGGGAGAATCTGTGTGTTGTGTGTGTGCTGGACATCTGCACGTAGCTAAAGAGATGCAGAGCCTTCAAAACTACACCAGCTCATGTTTTTTATTCAACTAATTTATCATTTTTTCAGTCATAACTTTTTATGGAAAAAATGGTTATGGTGGCTACACTTAAAATTCCAAAACTGCATCAAAATTAACCACAAAACTTACGAATTAGAACAAAGCAGAGATTCTTTAATGCAGAGAATTATCGCTTTATGAAAAAAAAAGTTTTACTTTTGAAAATGTGACTTTCTTTTAGAACAATAATTCTCGTTGTAATCCGGAAGTTCTGGTTTATTATGATGCAAGTTTAAGTTGAGCCACCAAAGCTGTTTTAAAAACGGAGGTGTTACGATGGCTCAGCCAAAGTAACACCTGCCAACTTTAATGAAATAAAATAAAACAAAAATACTTTTATGAATCAAAGTGAGGCAAAATCAAAATCAATCAAAGTGAGGCAAAATCAAAGAACTCTGGGAGCATATCAGCCTAAATATTGGAAATAACATGAATGTCTCAGAAACCTGGTCAGTAGAACTTTTTCCTGGACCCCGCCTTAAAAATGTGTTAACATAAATATTGTCTTTCTCCATTTTTACTTGAACAAAAAGCAAAAAAAAAAAAAAAAAAAAAAAACAGTGGCAACTTCCAAACGCTCCTGGATGTCAGTCAGAAAATAGAAACAGATGCTGTTTTCTTTTTCACACACCTTCAGGTCACAATAAAGCTTCCCAAATTTAAGAAACTTCACCTGATCAAAGATTCCCTGCTGTTGGTTTGAACTTACCTTTTTTGTAGAACAGAAGGCGTATATTGTTTTTCTAATGATAGAATTTAACTGGTGCAGGGAGGGATGTGTGTGAACAGCTTTCAGTGTTTTAATCTGAGCCAGGCTTCAGGCGCATTCGTTTCATTCACCTGCTGCATGTCTCCATATCTAACTAATCTCATTTTATCACATTACAAGCAGAAACTTCTATGTATTTTCTTGAGATATTTTGTACTAGCCCAACATAAACTAGTGCATTATTCTAACATGGAAGTTTTTGATGAGGGAATAACATTGTAATATGATGTCAACAGAGACATGGAAGCTGGTCAGTGCAAAAAAATAGAGCTTTCTGCACTGATGTGGGTACATTTCCAAGGAAAGTTCAATTTAACCAGGCACTTTGAAGAAGTTCTCCACTAGTATAAAAATAAACTTTGTAAAAGACATGGTCTGATTGGGTCCTTTTTTCCTTCTGTCTATGAAAACGACAGACACAGCAAAATACAGTAAACTGTATTTAACACCACGGTTGCAAAAAACTACCTTAGTCTTAACTAAACTTTCTAATGTCCTGGCCTTTGTTCTTGATAGTGGTAGCATCATGGCTTCTACATGTTAGCACTGTGTGCTAGCATTTAGCTCCTTGAGTATATATTTGCATTATTGCATAAACAGTTTAGCATTGGTTTTGTCATTTTTGTTTTGGATAACAGATGATCCAAATGGATTCAATCATGTTTCTGCACCATTAGATGATCATAGCTTTATTGCCAAATGACAAAATGGCCAAACATGGAGTAGTGGAATTCAGTGGAGAGACGCACTTGACCTCGAACTGGGGGCGGAGTGTTAAGTGCCTCATTTGCATTTAAAGAGATGGCATCAAAACTAGCTGTACCTCAGAACAGGGATACAAGTGGGTCCTGTGGAGCAACAACAAGGAATTCAGACCAAAACATTGCAGTTCCACCTTATGTAGACCACAACTGAATGATTTGAATGGGAAAAGAGAGGATTCAAAATCATGACATGTTCACTTTAAACAGTACTGACATCAGGTAACATATATCTGAAAGCTTGTCATTGATCTGAAGTAAAATTCTAAAAATGAAGCAGCAGCTGCTGTCTTTTCTCAAACTTTATTCCAAGCCTGAAGTTGACCTCACCATGTGAGTTAATAAAAAAAATGAACCATTCAACTTCCTGCTGAGTAAATTTTTCCTCATCTAAAGGGTTAGAGTGGCTCTATTGAACCCACAAGGTCCAATGAGATTCAACTACAATGCTCATATTTTCTACAGTGATGTGTTTTGAAAGGAAGGAAATTATAATGGTAGTCTTTGAGTGTTTGAACAGCAAAAAAAGTGCAAAGGAAAAAAAAAAACCTTGTCCTGCTACTCATTCATCTGAGCTGTCAGGGTGAGTGTTAAGATGGCAGCGGCTGACCCAAAGAAAACAAGAAGTTCAGAACAAACATTTTCTTTAATGTTTTCATTTCCACATAAAACTGAATTGGTTTCTCTTTTTTCTTCTGCCCAGTGGTCAACACGATTATGTCTTTCAAGTTTGTTCTGGAGTATTTACAGCACGTGACTAAGAAAAGAACCTCTTGTGTTCCTGAGGATTTGCAAAAGTTATTTTCCTTCTTTGTCCTTTTCTTTTGTCCGTTTTTGTTCCTTTTCTTTTGCTTCACCTTCAGGCTTTCATAATTCTTTGTCTTCCTCGTCAGGGATTTGCAGGGGACCTGATGGTGAGGAACATCCAGCTAAGGCACTCTGGAAAGTATGTGTGTATGGTACACACTGACGTGGACACGGTGTCGGCAGCGGCCGATCTAATTGTTAGAGGTACGTCTCCTCCTCCTTTGTGACACTGCTTTTCATTATAAAGCATTCTCTCTGGTGATTTGTCATGCTTTGCTGTTCTGATAAGTCTGCATGCATGTGTATGTAGTTTACAATTAGATACAGGTGTCTTAAAAGATTATAAGGTTATAATTTAACCCTTTTTTGTTGATGTAATGGGATTTTTGTAAAAAATAAAATAAAAAGAACTATTAAAGTGTGCTGAGTGGTGTACCATTATACATCTCTCCATTCCTGCGACATACAGATTTTTTCAGTTATCCCATTGAAAACTGGCCCTTCCACGGCCCTTTGTCATTCAGCTGCCTGTAATGGCCAAATGATGGGAATTCCCCAGAAATGTCAGCCTCATTAAAAAAACAAACATATGGTTGGCTGTAATGTCACGAATAAGAGACATCAAGGAATAACTATGAATGCATCCCTGCTCCTTTTGGTACATTCTCACCATCCCTGTTTAATCACTTTTATTAAACTCTAGTTTGTTTGCTGAAACCAGGGGTTGGCAACCCAACATATTGAAAGAGCTATTTTGGACCAAAAAACAGAAAACAAATCTGTCTGTAGCCGCAAAAAAATGAAGACCATTTTATAAAGTTTATAATGAAGGCAAAAAAGGCTTTAAGTGTTTATATTAGCCTATTATCAAAATGACTAAATGTATACATAATTAGCATTCATAATTAAATGTTTATTTTCCCTGCAGTGCGTTCTGGACAGAATGACGCACCAGGTGACTATTCTGATGTACAATAGAGCTTTAAGTTTACCTTCTGTTACAACATGAATGTATTGTGTTTTTCGTATTGGTAAATTTAAAGAAATTCAATGAAGAAATCAGATTTTTAATGTAATTTTTATTATGAAGATCAACAAGAAAAGGATTCTTTTTTTTTTTTACCTTTTGGAACTTGGAAAATCTGCTCCCAAATGCAGTTCGCATAACAGAGAACTGCATTTGCTGTTATGCAAATGCAGTTTGCATAACAGCAAATGCTGTTATGCAATTTGCTGTTATTATTTATAAAGATTATTTGATCTTTATAAATAATCACCGTTAAGTGTGTGATCGAAAAAACAACAAAACGGAACAAGCTTAACGTGCCCCTTATCTGGGCAACAAACTGAGAGCAATAAAACACAACCTGAAGTTCTAAAATAAAACAGCAGCCTGTTGAAAAAGGAATGTGTCTAAAATTAAATTAACACAGTTTAAGTTTGATTTTTGTGCAAATGCCAAGCAGTGTAATGATAAAACGTAGCAGCATCCTCTTCTCTTTTGACACACAGCCATCCTCTGACCTGAGCAACAAAACACAATGATATCGCGAAGTGTCAATCTAAATATATACTGACAAAAATCTCCATAAAAACAACCACTTTGTTATTAAATACATGTGCCTATGTCAGGATTGTGTTCTTACATGTCTAATGTGACTTCTGTTTTGGGGCATCACTGGACAACTTCTCAACATCAGGCTTGTAAAATGTAACTTTACTCTGAACACAGCAGCTTATGTAACATTCCTTTCCTGGAAATGTCTTTCCACGTTACCGTATTTTTCAGACTATAAGCCGCTACTTTTTTCCTTCGGTTTGAACCGTGCGTCTTATACCCCAGTGCAGCGTAAATACGGACAATTCCAGTTATTTAAAAAAAAAAATGTAGGTGCGGCTTACAGTAGGGTGCCCTCAGTAGTCCGGAAAATACAGTATCATTTTGTTATTTGACAACTTCTCGCTTCAGAGCAAACATTCAGGTAATCCTTCCACATTGGCAATGAATGCAAATGACTTGGTCCAAGAATTGTAGAATCTCTCTTCAGCTATTTTTCTCTTTTCCCCTTTGCTCTCCCTGCTCCACTACAAACCCATCGTTTTGTTTACAACAGCTCCCTGCCTGGCGCCCCGGCCAACTGAAAGAAACTTGTGTCACAGGCTATAATGCAAATCTTTGTTGACGAAATGTTGAAATTTAATATTTATTCTACACATTTTTATAGGATGGGAAAACATTAAGAATGATTCTGTGATGTTTATCCTCTTACAGAAACCATTTTTAAGGAAGAACTATATTTTCTACCCCCATCTTTTTCAAATTTGAAACATTTTTTGAAAACGTTCCAGAGGGCCACTAGGACAGCGCTAAAGAGTTGCCGACCCCTGGCCTAGAAAGTCCGGTTCAATTGGAGAGGTGTGAATATGTAATCAAACACTGGTCTACCTAAAAACTTCAGTCTTTGTCCAGTTAAAGCAAACTCTGGTGTGATTCAAATGCATATGTGAACGGCAAGCAGACCAGAGACAGCTCCAAAAGCAGGAAGTGCAGTGAATTCTGGGTAAATAAAACCAAAACAATAGTGCATGCTAGCACTAGCAGGACGAATGGCTGATCATGTTTTACAAAAGGCAAAATAGAAATCCTACAACTCCAAAAATGTGACACCACTCCATTTTTGTTTACATTTTATGAAGAAGGAAGTTCTTGTCAGTGGTTCTTGTTGCACTGCCCTCACAGTCCAGGAAGGGAACAGGTTTTCAAATGGTTTGGTTGGTTTGACACAATGCAGTGTGAAAGTGAACCAGCACATCTGAAAATGTTGCAAACTTTGAAATTTTGGTCCCCAACTGAACCTTGGTCTAAAAGCGTGAAAGCTTTGTTGGATCTCATCACACCAGTTCAAGATTGATTCTGATATTACATTTCATACATCTGAACTCTGATTACTAACTTCTGAAGGGACCTGTTTTTATTGAGGGGTTGCAGAGGAAAGGTTCTAACTACCAATGCAGGCCACATCTTCCTGATTTGTAGAAATAAAATAGTGTGTCATGACCAATGCATCATGTTCCTTCAACTTTACAATGATTCTCTGTTCTTTTGGTCTTCTGCATAAGATAAAAACCACAAAAGTTCAAGAAGTCTGAATACTTTTACAAGGCACTGTATGGTGTCAGGAGGTTCCAGCTGAACATGTGCTCATATTCTGTTGGAAAATTAAAATTAATACAGTGCAATTTTTAGATTTATAGGTCTGAATGGAAAAACACGAGTGATCCAAATCCCAGTATATTTGATCTCATATTGAAGTCATTAAATAAAAACACCTTTTCATTCCAAATAGTCTGCAATAATGTGTTTTTGTAAAAATGATCCTTTCCTTCACAAGTCCAGAATAGCTATTCAGGGATTCATAAGCAGAATTGTTTTCAGTTTCCTTTTCTTTCTGTAAAGTTAATTATGACACATTTTCAAACCAAATAATTGTTTTAATTGCTGTTTAATATTTGCTTTCAACAAACTTCAATAAAAGCTAAGGAAAAAGATGATAAAACAGACTAATATGGTGATTTAAAAGTATCACAGAAGTACAAACTAACAATGAGATAAATAACTCAATTTTAACTTTATGTAGCAAGTATATATTCATGTAATTTCTGTTATCTTCGTCTTGCTTTTCAGTTATTGTCTAGGAATACATTTATACTTGTAAAAAATATTCACTCCCTTGGATGTTTTACCATCTGTTGTATTTACATATCTAACATAATTAACAAAATTTTGCTTTTGACTTTTTTTGAGAAAAATAATGTTCATGAGCCAATTAGAAAATTTATTTTCAGTTAAATTCAAACATGACTAACTGGAAGTGGATTACTATGTCAAACATTTTGAAACACTGTTCCCCTCCTCAAATGTGGTGGCGCTGCACCAAGAACCACTGAAGAAGACATTTCAAAATATACATAAAATTGGAGTAGCAGCAGATTATAGTGGTTGTAGGATTTCTCTTTGGACTTAGCAAAAGACCATCTATTTTTCCTGCTAGCACTAGGCTAGCACATTTGTTTTGGTTGCATTTACCCAGAATGCTCTGAGCTTTAGTCTCCTGCCTGCTCTTGCAGCGCTTGTGGTCACAGATGCATTTGAACCGTGCCAGAGTTCACTTCAGCTGAACAGAGACAGTCTTAGGCGACTGGAGTTTGTTTTTTTTGGTCCATATCAGAGTTTGGTTACGCCTTCCTGCGTCTCCAAACTAACTGGAGAGTTTGGAGAGGCAAACAAACTGGAGTTGGATAAAGCAGGCTAAGCAGGGCTGATTTAAATGTACTCTTAGAATCTAGAGCTACAAAAGGTGAGGCCATGAGTAACACATACACAGGGATGATTTACAGCGATAAGGCCCTGCTCTTGGTTCTGATTGATTGTTTCCAGTTTGCACTGGGAGAAGGCGGGAGAGTTCCATTTTTTCACAAATTATCTGCTCGTTCCATATATATATATATATATATATATATATATATATATATATATATATATATATATATATATATATATATATATATACATATATATATTAATTTTTTAATTACATAGTGCAGATTTAGAAAAGCTTTAAAATATGTTGTGGTTAAAAAGAATTCTAAATCTTACAGTACAGCAGAACAAATGAGATGGTTGAATAATGATAGTTCTCATTGTGCCAACCTTCCTCGCTGACTCCCTGTGCCGACCACTGCAGCATGACTGTGATTGGGACTCTTAGCCTGTAACTGGGACAGGATGGATTTGGAGAACCATTACACATTTGGGAGAAGGGATGAAGATTCTTTAAGCAATAAAAGGCAGGCTCTGTTTTCTGTATATTTTAAATTCTTTGAAGGTTTCATTGGAAATATTTTCCCTTTCACAGGACATAAAAATAAAGTCTTCACTTTTTACTAAAGGAGTAATTAAAGAATGTTATTTGATTGCAAAGAAAGTTATAAGAGGCCAGCCGTAGCAGGTTGTATCATTTCTGCCCCCATGTCTGCAGTTTATTCCTGAGTCTGAGGCAGAAAGCCTCAGACTCTCTGCCTCTCCCCTGAGCCTCCTGTGCCACTCAGTCTATCTCTCTCTGTCTGTTTATGAGCGTGTTTGTGTGTCGTGGGTGTGGCACATCTTTCACTCTCCGAGCTCTCTGGCTGCTCATCAGCCTGCACACCAGCAATCCGTCTCCCTCTCAGCCCTGCAGTATATCAAACCCGGTTCTTCAACCTTTCATTGCCAGCTCGTTCTTCCAGCCAGTGCGGATCATTGCTCGCCACCCGCTCTCACGCTCGTCTCCACACCTGCCAGTCAGTCATTCAGCCCCGCGCACATCCCGCTCTGCTCTGTTTCACCAGCACAGCATACTCCTCCAATCCGTAGATGAAAAAATAAAATAAATAACAGTAACAGTCAGTTGCACACAATTTGGTTAAATTTTTTTTTGGCCATTTTACAGTTGTAAACAGCTTTAAGTCAGCTCAGGTTACTTTCCCACACAAGGAAATAACATCTCTTGTTCTCTCCAGTCATCTGCATTCAGTATTTTACTGTTGTTCGAGTCATCATCTGATGAACTTTAATATTTGCCATTGATGAGACTGCTTCTCTCAATAGAGCGAGGTTATGAATCACTTTACAGTAGTTTCAGAGTGCAAAACACAAAAGCTAACCTTAAATTATTATTTATTTTTTTCCACATTGACTTCTGTTTTTGATCGTTGCAGGACCCCCTGGTGGCCCTCAGGGTCTTCTAGTGACCGCCATTACTGACACTACAGTGCAGCTGTCCTGGAGCTCTGGACCAGACAACCACAGTCCCATCACCATGTACATGGTTCAAGCTCGGACCCCATTCTCTATTGGCTGGCAGACAGTGAAGACAGGTAAATTAATCTGTATTAAAAACATTAATATTCGCGGTGGGGCTCAATTAATTAAATTAATTGCATTAGCTGTAATTTCTTAATTGCATTTTAATTGAAAACCATATGTCAACAAAAGTACACTGTCACTTCAAAAATCTTTTTTGCTTCTGAACTTTTAAATAAATAGATAAAAAAGCTCAAGAACAAAAAAAAAATGTTTTAACCTGCTATTTAGGTTCTTCAACCATAGTACTGGTGAAACATGATGTCACACTCTTTCAGTGCTTCAGGAACTCCTTGATGCATATATCCTGCATTATTAGCATTGAGATAGATGCTATTTTAAGCATGAATAGATTCACTGGTAGGCTATCTCAGTTTAGCACAAATTGAACACAACAATATTCCAGTCATTTTTTAAACAAAATGAACTCTCAACAGGCCATGACCATTGGTTTGGTCATCCATTGCTGTTGTTTGTTGATGTTGCTTGTGTAAAAAAAAAAAAAAGTATTTGTGTTAATCTCTTTAACACATTAAAATGTATGTAGGTAAATAATCAAAATTACTGCATAAGACACATACAGCCCTACTTAAAATATTGTAGGTTTTATACACAGAATTGTAGCTGGCATGCTGCAGTTTGGTTTGAATCAGGAATAGTTTTTAAGTGGATTTGTTAGGTTGTGTATTTATGGTGACATTTTTTCTATTAATAAAAACCTTCTGTACCTTGACACATTAAAGTGGCCAAGCCAGTTCCAAAAATTTCAGAATATGGTTGAATATAAGAGTAACCTTTAGATTATCACAAAATGTTAGTTTAACGTCAGGATGTGTCTTTAAGGCTCATAGACGTGGAATCCAGAAGTCCAGAAGTCTGTAATGTCTGTGTGTGTCTGTGTGTCTTTTTTTTAATCATAGCAGCAAAACAAAAAAACAACAAAAACTCCAACTTCTCTAGGTGTGTTAAACTGTCATCATCGCCACCATCTTTGCATTGCTTTGGGTTGGAGTGCTTGGGACAGTTTCTTCATCGACCAATTTTATGTGGAGGCACTTATGCAGATTATCTCTTCATCTAAATTACATTTCTAATTGCCTGTTGAAGGGCTCCAGATGGTCAAAACACTGCACCACAGATTGGAGAATTAAAATAACAATATTTTTAGAGCTCTTGAGATGACAGTTACATTCACTGATGACAGAAAAAATAATTAGATTTTTTTAAAATATATTTAATCTTAAGTACTTCCACTGAACAGCTCAAAGTGTTGTCAGTCATATTAATTAAATTGACCACAACAGGCTTCTGATCCTGTTTAGTTAAATGCAGTGACACTTTGTAAATGGAAAAGTTTTAAATTATGAACAACTGTCAGCTTTTCAGACTGCCGTCTCTATTCCTTTTTTAACTTATTTTCTTATATTTATGTTTATTATTTTAATGTAATTGCTTCAAATATTCCTTAAAAAGTAAAAAAAAAAGCAAACAAACAAACAAGCAAAAAATGCCTATCAATTTTTAATTCTTTGGTTCTAGTTCCTGATTCTGTGCCTGGACAGATGATGCGCACAACTGTGAAAGACTTGAGCCCTTGGGTGGAATATGAATTCAGGGTGGTGGCAATCAACAGTGTTGGTGTTGGAGAACCCAGCATGCCATCAAAACAGATCCGAACCAAAGCAGCAGGTACTCTGTCGGCTTGTTATGTCTCTTCATAGAAAATTAAGCAGCCCCCAAGTGGAAAATTACTTGTTTGATTTAGCTTTGCAGCTCATTGTGTTCTTTGCGCAAATCTATTGTTCATGTTATTGTTCATGCTAGCTAGCTCTTTGTTTTACTTAGAAAATGAAAATGAAGCGACATAAAATTCCACTTAATTACTGTAAGTCGCCCAGACGAATGCAGAAACAAGCATTCTGGAACGTGTAGTATTCATTACTTTAGTGGCAGACAGAACTGTGACATCCACCATGAGGAAGCAACGCAAAGAACTCCTATTTGATGCAAAAGAATTTTCTCTACCTGGTTGGATCAAAGAGGAACAAGTTTCATATTCAGCATCTGACTAAATCTAGACTTTTCAACCCAGAGTTTTTCTGTTTTTGCTGTGTGGCTCACATAAATGTTTCAGATCATCAAACAAATGTTAAATGTGTGTAAATATAAAAAATAGTGTTGAAATCATGGTTTTATTTGTTTTGGGGAAAAGTTATTTTATTGTTGAATTTCCTTTGATTGCCTGGCATAATTTGTTGCTTCTTCTAGGTTACATTCAGACAAGTCTTTTGATCCGCTTTTTTAGTTTGGACCAAAAGCGGTCCAAACCACTTGTTTCTGTGAAGTTAATTATGACACATTAACTTTCTGTGCTTTTTTTGTAAGCACTGAAAGCACAATGTGTAAGCAAGCTGTATGGAGATAGTACACTTTTCCAAAATTGAACCTGATTTCGGTACAGCATTGGTATCCAAACTAGTTAAAACCAGTTCATTTATGATTTCACAAGATGAACATTACAGTTTCACAAAGGACCAGGTCGGTTCAGGAAGCTGTTTTATCGTAATAAACAAAATCATCATCTGAAGCCTGTATTCTGTATTTACTCATATTACCTTTGTCTAATATTAAAATTAGTTTGCTGCTTTGAAACTAACAATTGCTGCATTCCCATCATAATTGTGTGCAAAACTGTTTTATCCTGCTACTGTAGATAAATAAGAGATAGAATTAAATTCACATGTGAATAAGTTAGTCATTAAAAACATGCCTCACCATTATTCTCCTACCACTTCCTGTCATCTTCTTTGTGGTTTCTGCCAGTAGTAACATCCAGTTATCCGGTTATTGATCCCCTGTGATGCAAAAACCCCCAAAAAAGCCAAAAAATCACCTCATCCCAGAGCGAACACGTTTTATCAAAAATACCTGTTTTTTCATAAAGTGAATTTATTTTTGTAACTTCAGTTTGCACAATTATATGGTTGATGGAAATGCAGCTAACAATAGCAAACCACTTTTTCCCCGGCTCTGTAACTAAACTGTCTTTACTTCTAACAGAAAATCCAGCACCTACCCCTGTTGATGATTATGTTTCCTTTTTTTTTCTGTTCAGCTCCCAAGGTTGCGCCGGTTAATGTGAGTGGCGGCGGGGGAGCTCGAGGAGAGCTTGTCATTACGTGGGAGGTGAGTGGATGATTTTTGACCGAGTGTTTGCTGTGGCAGAGTGTCCTCCCTTTGATGGGAGATGAACTCTGGCAGAGTTACTGTTCCTGTGGAGGACCAGCTTTGGGTGCAACTGCTTTTTAATTAAAAGCGGAGTCTTTTCTGATTTGCTGCCTGCTGACTCCCTGTGTCGTGTAAATCTAAATGAGGATGGTGAGCCAGAGCCAGTTACAGCATGTAAATCTGAACCTTGGTGACGACTTTACGTATTGTGGATCACTCAGTCCCATAGAGAAGTATATATGCCCCTCAAAAGTTGCTGCAGCTTATATAAAGACGAGAACAACGTGTGGTTGACACAAAAGTATCCACAGTTTGGAACCCTTTCCTCATTTTCTCACAATACAGCCACAGTTGATATTGGCACCTTAGTATCTCCGCTAATTTTGAAAACGTTTAGTTCACTTAGCTTGTTCTAGATCAACTTTTCCTGATAAAAAATAGAAAAAATAGCTCCTTTGTTAACTTACAGTTGAATGAAGTTAAGCACCTGTCATTCTTCAAGTAATTAGACATTTATATTCATGCACCTTTTTCTAGTTGGTGAAAACTGTTTATATATAATTTCCTCTTCCTCTTATGTTCACCATCCAATGTCTGCAATGGAGTTAGTAAAACTCAACAATAGTAAAGCTGAAATTAAACCATGAGTCAAAGGTCTGTTTCAAAGATTCACTTCCGGTGAACCATGCAGGAAGATGTGTCATAATAATTCAGACACTGTTGAGGGAAGTATGTTGCATTATAACATCTGTTGTGTTGCTGACATTGATAAGTTCAGCTTTGTGGGCACAACACATTTTTTGGGTATTCAAGGATCATATAGCATTTATGTGTTAAATGCAGTTTTCACATAAATCTAAATGAAAAGTTTTGTGGTTTTAATTTGACAGATTTTTACAAATGTTTGCATGGTTTGGAATGTTTCTCCAAGGTTGTGTTGGCAAAGGTTCTTGTAGACATTGTGAATGTTGCAGACCAAGCTCTCTCATTCAGTTTGCACTCAGTTGCTTTGATCATAGGTGTTTATTATTTTCTTGTTCCCTCAGCCGGTTCCAGAGGAACAGCAGAGTGGAGAGGAATTTGGCTATCTCGTGGCTTTCCGCCCTCTCGGCAGCAGTACCTGGATCAAAACGGTGCTGGCTTCCGCCGACGTGTCCAGATACGTGTACAGGAATGACAGCGTCGCTCCACTGTCCCATTTCGAAGCCACTGTGGGTGTGTACAACAGTGTGGGCGAGGGGCCGTTCAGTCGGATCGTCAAAGTGCTCTCTGCAGAGGAAGGTGAGGCGTTTGCTCTGGAAAGAATACAAGATGAGGACGGAGATTCCAGAAGGAGTGTGGTTATGCTATTAACGAAGGCAATGCATAATTCATATTTCTGTCCTCCACAGAGCCTTCCACCGCTCCATCAAGAGTATGGGCTCATTCCATATCTGCCTCTGAGATTGAGGTGTCCTGGGAACCAGTTTCTCCCAGGTCCAGCACTGAGAACATCACAGGGTACGAGGTATGAAGCAGAGCAAGAGCTATTCAGAGCCAATTGCATAATGGCTGACCGTGTAATAAGCTTCCATATTTTGATCATATCTGTGGAAGTCAGGGGTGTCCAAAGTGTGGCCCCTCAACTGCAGTACAAGACTGATACAAATTTGGACATATGGTGGATGCAGATGAAGATATTTTATTTATAATCAAGGTAAAATTATTACCAACACAATTTTCGTACAATGGAAGAAGTACAATAATATTTGTCTTTTTTGTAGCTAAGCTTTTATAATAAGTGGGACCACACTTATCCAGACTTTTACTAATGCACTAAATTCAGCTTTTATTCAATTTACTAAACTTAGTTAAATATTAGAAAATATTTTTGGTAGAAAGTGATAAATCTTATCACTGATAATACCCAATTTTTCCAGTCAAATCCAAAAAGAATTGAAAACGGGAAACATTTAATTTAATACAGAAAACAAAAATCTGCATTTACATTTTATTTCTATGATGAATGTATGCCTACAAGATAAATTATCCCAGAAATGATTGAGATAAACAATAATATTGTCACTTTGATAAAACTATAATGGCATAATAATGCAAGTTTTCCCTTTAATTCTGTACAGTACACTCCAAACTGGACCTGGAGGACATTTTAAATAAACGTTAACACAAAAACCAAAACGCAATAAATAAAGAGGAAATAAAAACCACAAACAAGTAAAACCATAAATACAATGGATTATGAAGTCGTAAATAAAATTTGCCTTCAAAATATATTAATCATCAGAATAGAAATTATTGAGCCCATTTTAATTTATTATGCAAATAATTTTTTGGAGACTGCTGCAGCAGATTTAAGAATAAAACACATGCTTTTCTTACAAACAAAACTTTGCTGGATTTTGGGATTTTTGTAGACTGGAGGTCTACAAAAATTGTTAAAAATGAAATAAATGGAGGAAAGGGTGAACATCATATATCATTCCCATCAATAACAGCCTCTCTGCTGAGGAGCAGCTGGGGGAAAACTGAGATAAAAATACAGTTTACTGCTGGAACCCAGATATCTTACTTTTGAGGCAATGCCCAGGTGGCTGGGCCTGTGCAGAGATGTATGGAGCCGACTACATCATTATCCACATCTACTGTTGTAGGATGAGAGCAGAGCAGGCTTACAATGGGAATTTCAATCACTATATTTACTGCAATGACTTTCAATCTGTCACAAACATTTTTTTTTTTGTTTATTCATGATTATGCTTTTGAATACACTTATGAAAAAAATAATGTCAGATATTACAATACCTCCAGTTTCTCTCTATTTTGCAGAAATTCGCGCAAATCAACACAAATTCAGATCCCTGCATTTTTGGCGCTGATGCATAGTTTTGAGTTTACTGCAATTCATTTGCAAAATTGACAAAAAATATTGAGTTTAAGTGGTACTAATACCCATCTGCAGGTGGCAGTATTTCTTATTTCTATTACTGCTCACTCAGTTTTACTTGATATCAAGTTATAGTCTGCGATCAATATGACAAAATGTTGCATCTCATGTCATACATGTAAGCACAAGTATCAAAAAGTTTTTTGCAAATATTTATAAAGTAGCACCACAAAATCAGTGATTTTGATTGCAAAAAAAAATCACAAAAACATTCATGAAATCTTGAGTAGAGTAAATATCTGATGTTAATATAATCCTCAGCAAAAATAATTATACCCTGTGAGATTTTTTCTATTAAGAAATATTAAAAGTACAAACTTCAAGGTGTTTTATTGGAAATTTTGTGGTAAAACATGAAATAGTACATAAATGGCAGGGCCAGTTTTTACAAAAGTAAAAATAAAACATCTATTTCTATTTTGATAAATTTTCTAGATGCAGACTTAACTTTCCCAAATTTAGCTACACCCATCTTTCCTCAAAGCTGATCGCCTTCACTGCCTTTGGTGCCAAAAACAGGCTGAGAACAGGATGTTGTAATTGTGTAATTAGGATGATACTTTGCATTATTACTTTTCCACAAACAGGAGATTTGGTCTGACTTAACTTTAGACAATGAGGAAAAAATGTGAATGCTTTTTTGGTGTATGTAAATTTCTGGTTTCAACTGTGCATTCTCAATACAATCCATGACATCTGTGGCTTGTTGAAATAATATTTTAAATTAGCACAATACTGCACAGGATAGTTTTGATACATATGAAATATACCATAGAAAGTTAAAGTTCACTCTACTTTCACATACATTTAGATAAAGATCCAAACTAAAACAACTGCTGACTCTCTGAACTTATATAAATTCTTAGGGAGGATTCTACAGAAAAGACAGGCCTAGAATCTCTTTAGACAGAGTCTGTCTGCCAGACAATTAACAAATTCCTTAGCATGGTTCAAAAGTTCACTAGGATCTTAAAACTTTTTATAAATGAGTTTATCTATATTAGAATTAAATATATTTCTTTAAGCATGTTTTGAATTAGTCACTTCTTAGATCCACACTTATAGTCATTATTTAGCATTACATTTTGTGCAAGCTTGGTTAAAAAACACCAACTGGTTTTTTGTTGAAGCATTTTGAGGCAGAGATAACGTTCCAGACCCACGCTATAAAACAGATCGCCTAAGAAGGAGATTGGTACGAGAAGAGCTGGGTGTTTCAGTGGGTCTCAGAGGTAATAAAATTAACATTTAAGACAGCCCACACTGAGGAAAAAAACCACACCTCCTAATGCATCTATTTAAATGAGGAGAATACACATTCTTATAAAATGGTTTGTTTTGAAGCAGAAGTTCGAATCTCTGTGTGCTGAGTGAGAGTTTCCCAGAAGATGCATCTTTTGTTTCTGTCCTTTTTACTCAGTTAATTGTTTCTGTTTTGTCATGTCTTGGACTTTTGATAATCTAGGTGAGATGCTTATTGTAACATTCTTCTTGCATTGATTTTCTCTGGATAAAACTCTGGATATCTGAAGTCTGACACCGTATGATTGCTCTTTTCTCCCTGCACACGTATACAGACACAAGAATCTAGGACAGAGGAATAAATTAATGAGCTAAATCAAGTTATTCCTCATTTTATTTCTTAACAGGCTTTAAAATGACAAAATGTGACAATGTCCAAAGGGTTTGAATACTTTTGCAAGTCACTAGACTGACTGGGCACCTTTCACCAGACAGCACCTTCCTTCCTGGAGTCCTTGAAAATAATTGAAATGGAAACTTTGTAAGCTGAGGAAAGTACAGGAATAACCTCCATCTGAGGCTCTGGTAGCTGTTCCTGAATCTCCCAGAAGAGGCTGAACCAGGAGAGTGAGACCTGAGCGCTTCACCCATTTATTATGTCCTGTCCAAACACTTTACCAGAACTCACAGCCTGTTATTGTGTATCAGAGGTTTGTAGCGAAGAGGAAGAGAAAAATGTATCTGTGGTTTGGTTGTTTTTCACTGTCATTATTGTCAGCGTTTTAAATGTTAACTCATTCACCTCTTTACAAAATACATTATGAAACCAGGAACAAGTAAGACATACAACAGCAGATGCTACATGGATCAGCACCGTAACAATAGGAGTACGGTAGGCGAGGCGTCTCAGCCCATTCAACACCTGTGGGACCAGCGTGGGTGAACTGTTGGTGCCAGAATGACAAACACAACCAAACTGGCTGATCTGGAATAGATGCTTGTTGAAGAATGATGTGGCATATCGCAGGAGTGAGTGAACAGCGTTAGAAGCCAGATTGATGTGGTTGAGTTATAGTTCTTTTGTTTAAGACTGTCAACTCAGTAATTGTTGGGGGTTACATTACATGAGCCAGCACAATCAGACTAAAGTAACACAGAACTGGATACGGGCTATGACTCCTGAACCAGACCATGTTAGAAATGACTTACTTGGGTACTGTCGAACATACCTATACTAAACCCAGTGGAGAATCCATGGGGTATTGTCGAAATAAAGATCAGAGAAACCAGAACAGAAAACACAAAATTTAATTACATCAACCATAACTGATGTGGTCCACTTACAAAGGATAATATCTATAAGATCCAAATAAGGGAATGTTGATGAAAAAAAAACTGCAGAATAATTTGTTCGTCAAACGTGATATTTGAGTTTTATGGTGTCTTCCATAATACATCTTCCATGTAAAGTTTTCTTTAGAATCTCCGTGTGTTTCTGAGTAATAAATGTTCTCATCAGGAGAAAAGTAAGAGAGTTCACTGGTTTTTCTGTGTTACCAACAAGGAACCATACAGCCATTTAACATGTTATTGGAAAGGTTTTTTTGTCATGCTGCTCCAGACAGTGGAGTTACATAATCTTACATCATTATTACAATGTGGAAGGACATTTCTGGTTTCCAGGATGTGGCCTCATAAGCTGTTTATGTAGAAAAAAAATAGTTTTAACTGACTTTTCTCCTTTCAAACACAAAGAAAAAGCTATTTGCGGCTTACTTGGTTTAATATTTTAAATATATGTATGGTTTATGTCTTAAATGTTCAGTATTTGGCCTGT
Organism: Poeciliopsis prolifica; assembly: GCF_027474105.1. Lineage (NCBI taxonomy): Eukaryota > Metazoa > Chordata > Actinopteri > Cyprinodontiformes > Poeciliidae > Poeciliopsis > Poeciliopsis prolifica. Next base: position 394,546 of record NW_026562378.1, read on the forward strand.
AGACATGGTATAACACAGACAATACTTTGCTGAGCACTTCAAAATAAAGAAAGACTGCTTTGGACTTTATTCAGTATGTAAAGAACCACACACTCAAATATTGAGCCGAATTCACAAAAAAGTACCCTCTGCTGTACTATACTTCTAATGTCGCACAATAACATTTAAGTATGCAGCAAATAAACAAATAAAAGAACTAATTTGTCTATGTGGACGTTTAAAATCGTAGCAGAGGAGCAAAAACTGACCCGCTCTCTTCAGCCGTTTCAGTTATTTTCCAAAGAGTCTGGAAAAGCAGCTATAATTGAAGTGCAGTGAGGAAAGAAACACCCTAGATGAATGTTATCAGCAACTCCAGCCCTGCTGCTAATCTGCCTTTCCTGAGCAAGATGTCTGAGAACCTGCGTGCTTCCATCTGAATAAGTACCTGCTCTCATGCCATCTGTTTGACATTTCCTGTCTGCTCCTCCTATCTGGTCATAAATGATCTCCCTATAGATACTGATTCTGACACCCTCCTAATCCTCGTACTCATGTTGTTCGCCTTATTACTGATTTCTTTAAGATTAAATATCATTTAGGAATTTGAAATTGTGACTTGGACTATGTGTGGACTTGTGCTTCTACCATCCAGCGTTGATGTTTTTCCTTATTTTAAGAATGCGATACTGCTTTGCAATAAGAATGCATCTGTATGCATCTGATCTTAGAGGCAAAACATATTTTTACATTGTTCCCAAAATAGTTTTCTACTACAGTTAGCCTTTTATCTAATCAAACATTACAAAAAAAGATTCAGGAGGTGTGTAAATAACTGTGATTACTTTGGTTCAGGTTCTCTTTTGGGAGGGAAGCTCTGAGCAGCGTGAAACAGACAGAATGCGGGTCACCGACAGCTCGGCGCTGCTGTCCGGTTTAAAGAGCAGTACGGTCTACCTGATCTCAGTGAGAGCCCAGAACAGTGCCGGACTTGGTCCCTCTAGCCCCTCCATCAGCGTCGCAACCAAAAAACCACGTGAGTGATCACCACACACCAGACAGGAATCCATCATCTTCTCTTATTTACTTGCAACATTGTTTCCTGCTTCTTACTTTTCATTTATGATCAAGCAGTTAGTGGTCCAAATGAAGCAACTTTGAATCCTATTGCTGCTGTGCAACAGCAGCAATAGGATTCAAAGCTGCACAAGTGACAGCTACAAGCTGTCACTTGTGCATCAGGTAAACCAGGGAACCAGAAACACATGAATACAAAGGTTTCACTCAGAAATATTGTCTGTACAATAAAATAAAATTGTATAAAATAAAGTGATGTTACAGTCCATATTAAATCAGTCCAGAATATGACTTCAGTCTAAAATGTTCTCAGAGGCTATTACTGCATTTGGAAACAGGTTTGATGTGCTGGATCAACTACTGATTCATGTGCAGTCTGCTGCATCACTTACAGGAAGTTTCAATGGTCTGTATACTTCTTAGAGCAAAAACCAGAAAAGACCTTCAGAACTTTAGTGCAGTTTTTGGAATATCTTTAAAAACCAGGTAACCTACCAGATGTAGCCTCATGGCTGTACATGAGGCTACATCATGTACAGGCTACATCATGGCTACATCATGTGGTGTCTCTGGAGGGCAAGCCGCTGTGATACAGCGGCGGCAAGCCGAGCGGAGTCAAGCCAACCGCCGTGCCTTCAGGACCGAAGCAACCAACCCCACCTGAACACCGTCACTTCACCCAGAAGATTGCTCTGTCTATATCCATGTCCTGAAGGTGTTAGTGTCTTTAGGCTTCTTTGTTTCTATTTTAATTAAAAACAAAGAAGCCTTTGTTTCTTCTTATGTTAATTATGGTTCCTAGTGTTAATTATGGTTCTTCAAAAGTGAGAGTTTCTGTAGTGAAAACAACTATTGATTTGATCCATTTACAGCCTTCCAAAAACAACTGCATCTGACAAGATGCTTTCAGAACATTGCACTAAGTCTTGAGATGCATTTTTGCACTCATGGATGATTGGAAATTTTCTACTAAATGTGCATTTGGTCGTTTTCTTCAGTGGTTTTCTGAAAGATTACAGATTGATAGATGTGGGGAATGGAAATCCAGTTAATTGAAACAGAGGAAATGTAGACGCATCCTTTGAATTTTTAGACTATTAGACAAACTAGAAAAAATACTATAATCGGCAGTGGTCTGGCAGCTGTTACTACTTCACTTTTTTTTTTCTTTCTATTGTGGAATGCACTTTCAGACCTACTTTCACTTGATTAAAGTTCCTTTTTATAATTAGAGATTTATATAAAGGAACAGAGCTTTATACCCAACATTCTCAATTGAAAAACTGTTTTTGCTGCTAAATTATTGAATAAGTAGATGTATGAGTTCCATGACAGAAACAATATATCAACAAGGTATAATGATAGAAGACATACCTTCTGTCAACAAACAAAGATTTCTCTTATTATACATTATTTTAATTACTGACCATGATTTTTCAGTCCTTTGTATCTGAATCAATGTTTATTTCGGTAATAAAAGACTGGTGGAGCCAAGGTCTTAATGTTAAAAGGACCAGTGTGGGAGCTTTTGTTTTTCTGTTTTAAGCCATTCTGTTGCAGATTTGTTGGCAAGGGATCAGGTGAACTGAACCCATGAAAATATTTCTATCTCTGTTGATAGAAAAGCATAAAGGTCTTCTCATCTTTCTACTTTCAAGGCAAACAGAAGATGACAGAAGCTGGACCAGAATAAAAAAGGGATGGTTCAAAAATTCTATTCTTCTCTTATCTTTGAAAATGGACATGTTTCAAAATAAGAGTATTTTCTGAATATATCTGGCACCTGAGGGGACATGAACAAAAATCTGAGGTCAGTTCAAACACATTAATCGTATGAAAAAGATATGTGTATACACCTTCTTTTTGTGTTTCACATCTTAATATTTCATATCAAAGGCGTTTTATTTTGAAAGAGAGAGTATAAAAAGAATTTTTAAATGATGAATCCATTAGTTAAAGGAAAAAGCTAAGCTAATAGGGCTTTATGTGGACATGGAACTGAGCCTTAACTCCTAAGACTTTGCATTCGCTTCAGGCAGTTTGTGGCCATCCGAAGACGAGTGAAGCTGTAAAGGGAAGATGGAAACACATTTGAAACTCAAATAAGATCTGATGTATGAACTTTCCCATTCATCAGTGGTTCTGTGCCTTACCTGAGAAAATCCAAAGCTCCAGCCAGGAGAGGAGAACTCTCTATGTTTTTCTGATTGCAGTCAAAATATGCCATCTGGTTTGTTACAGCCATGTAACAAACCAAAACAAAATTATGTTTTGAGTAGCCTGGTTGATTTTGCACCAAAACAGTAGATGAAATTCCTATTTTGCTTTTTTTTTTTTTATGAAACTTTTTGAATCACTCCTTCATGTTTTCTCTTTATCTCAGGACTGATTAGTGCCTGACCAGTAGAAAACTCAAATCGCCATTGGATAGTTCCATGTTCCAAACCAATACTGAGCAAAAACACAGCAAAGGTCCATGTCACATCTGTCAAAATACATGTTGAGGATCCCTAGGTATTGGAAAATATTCTGACGGAAGAAACATCCACAAAATTGAATTTGTTGGAATGTGAGTGTTGTGTTAGCATTGATAGCATTTGTTGCCACCAAGTATGATGAGGTTATCTGAAATCATATTGATTTCAGATAACTGAATCCTATTACCACTGAAAACCAGCATTTTGTATTTACACACCATGTGTGTCTGATATTCAAATCTGTTGGATGATTTGAAACATTTATGTGTGACATAAAAGCTCAATCATCAAAAGTCTGGGTTGAATGAGGACAAAAGAGGACTCTTACCACTTGTTTTATAAAAAGCAGCGGTAACATTGGCAGGCGAAACCTCAAAGGCGAATAAAATAAAGCTTCATCTTTTTTTTCTGTGCAGCACTACAAATGCTTTACTCCAAGTCCTTTCTATGGCTGTAATTCCAGAGTGCAGCTATACTTATTCAAATTTTCAATGACTTTCCAAGGTGATGCTGTTTCCAGTTTTGTACAGTAACGAAGTAAAAATACTTCACTACTTTACTTAAGTATATTTTGGAGTACTTCATACTTTCCTTGAGTAAGAAAATTTTTGATAACTTTCACGTTTACTTCACTACATTTCTGAACTTAATTGCATACTTTTACTCTGATATATTTTCAATGTGTGGTTTAGTTACTCGTTACTAAAAAGCGAGAGAGAAACGCAAGTGTTTTGATCCCACCTACCGAACAACTGCAATAAAGCCTGCTTGCCTGGGCTTGTTCATCACCACCAATAGGATGCACAGGTTTCGCACCTCCCCACCTACGTCAAAAAGTTCAGCAAATAGTCTGATTGGTCTGTGCTCCGTTTGTGTAGGTTTGTGCTGTTAAAATTTTCGTTTGTGCAGTTTTGGTTTCCGAGATATTAAAAATGATTTTTTAGGTCATCCAGAGTTACCAGCCCCCCGTTTTGCTCCAAAACAAACCAAAGTGGGCTGGTTCGTTAGTGCTCCGTTTGTGCAGGTTTGTGCCGTTAAAACAAACGCAGCAAGGTTGTTTTCAATTTGGATTTTGGCTATTCCAATATCTGGTGTGAGCGGCGTCTAGCTCAAGGTTGATCTGGTTTATGAACGCTAATTTCGGCCAGCCGTTCTCTAGGTCTCCCCCTTCCTCAAGGTGTCGAAGTTTCACTCAGGGAGAGTCAACAAATTTTACATCCAAACTCTCCTGAGAAACTAATGGAAATAGATTTCTTGCCTTGTGACCAACTGACACAAAATTCATGCTGTTACACGAGACACACTGTTCTCTAGTAAATTTTTAGTCATACTCAATATTTTCTGGAATTATAATCTTAAAAAGTATATATTTTGGATGACCTAAAAAAATCATTTTTAATATCTCGGAAACCAAAGCTGCACAAACGAACATTTTAACGGCACAAACGGAGCACTAACCAATCAGAGTATTTGCTGGATTTTTTGACGTAGGTGGGGTGTCAGCTTCACGGAGGTCTATTTTGCTTCTCCCATTAAACACCAAGTTAACAAAAAATCTCTCCCTCTTCAGATGCCAAATAAGCTGCATTTCTCTCCCAATTCCTTTTTTCTTTTACATAATGACCAGTTGTGTGCACCTATAGTTTGTGAAGTAAAGTAATCGTAACGGCTTTTTTTCTTTATGTTGGCCACATTTTGGCCACTATTTATTTTTCTCATTTTCAGCACTGACTTTACTGAAAGGAAAAACTTAAGGCTTACAAAAACGTTGTATTTTCTGTCCTGGAGGGTTTACTAAGAAGCTGGTTCAGCTTCTTAGTAAACAGGTTAAGTTAACCTTGTGGTTTAGGTAAAGCACCTAATTTTCTTAACTAAATAATGCCTGCAGGTATGTCTATTAGCAGGTTTAATTTTGCCTGCACTTGGTTGTGTATATTATTTTAAGTGTATTTGACAAGTTTACCAAAATATAAAAAATGTCATTCAAACTACATTTGCCTTGTTTTACTTTTTACTTGTACTTTTCATTACATTACTTGAGTACATCCATTTTTACAGTAATTTCCATACTTAAGTACAAGACTTTTCAGGTACTTTAATACTTTAACTCAAGTAACATTTCAGTCAGTGACTTGGACTTTTACCAAAGTCATATTTTGGAGAGGTACTGATACTTTTACTTGACTCCGAGATTTCAGTACTTTATACAACACTCTCTGTTTCTTGCAGAATAATTCCTACATTTTTAGCTCTGAAGCAGGTCTGTGCTTTGATGCTCTTTTTAATGTCGCTTCTTAAATATTTAGACATTTAAAGCATCACAGATCAACATACAAATGCAAAATAATTTTTACAGCTGTTTCACATTTTGTCACATTAAAGCCACAAGTTCTGTAGTTACTGGGATTTTATGTGACAGACCAACAGGAAGTAGTAAATCTAAAAAAGATTGACAATAACAAATCAGAAATGGTGTTGTGTGCATGTTCATCCCCCCTTTTCTCCAGTACAATTCAACAGGTGACTTATCTTGAGAAGTCCCCTAATTAGTAAATGTGTGTAGTTTTGGGTGTTTTCACTCCTGATAGTCTGGTAGATTTTATTCACTTGAGGAACAAAACTGCAACATGTTACATTTTCAATGTGAAATGAAACAGAAAACTCTTTGATCTAACTCTTTACACCCAAAATTGTTTTTTTTGGGGGCGCTGCTCCAAAAACCACTGAAGGAAGAGACACCAAAACATCTGAAGAATAAACTTAGCCCAAATTTCTTTTTCACCAAATGTAAACAACATGGAGTTGCATCAGATGTTATTGATTGTAGAATTTCTCTTTTCTGACCCCAAGTTATCTCCTGCTAGCGCAAGATGCACGTTTGTTTTGTTTAGATTTTCTCAGGATTCCCGTTGCTTCCTGCTTTTGGAGCGGTCGCTGGTTCAATAAGAGTTCACATGCGTTGGACGTCATGTGAGTTCACTTCAACCGAGGTAATAAATGGACCAAAGTTTGCCTTTTTGGTCTGCATCAGTGCATAGTCACACCAGATAATCTAGACAATCAAACAAGACTTTGATTAAAGCGGACTAAATTCTCCCAATCCCCCTAGTCACACAGATTTGTTAGGATGAATTCACACCAGACCTGTTTAGTAGTTTTAATCCAATTCCCATTTCATGTGATCAGAAAATCCAGTTTGTTTGGGGAAGTGTGAACGCACAATGGAACTCTAATGTGGATCATAAAAAAGCCAACTCTGGGGCGCCCAGACTTCTCTAGTGTGGTTTAAATAAGGAGTGCACTAATTGCAGTTTTCTGAACGTTTTCTTATTATCGATCTTTAAAAAGCCTGACCTGCCAATTCTTATTTTAGCCAATATAATTGTTTTTTGTCTGGATTGTTCTTAAATATGGCATGAAAATTCATAAGTTGGAAACAGTGGGGTGACTATTGTAAACTGCAAAAGTGAAGACATGACTTGGTGAGTGGGTCTATCAGTTCAACCTCTCACAGGAAGAGGACAGTGGCTGATTTTTAGACTTGCTGAGGTGGATAAGATCAGCTTCACATGTCCACATGTGAAGATTCCGAAAGCAGAAAATGAACTAAAGCACAGGGCATTCTGGGTAAATCCAGGTAAAACAACCACACAGGCCTAGCATTTGTGTGAGAAATATCTTGTGGTCTTTAGCCAAAGACAAAAGAGAAATCTTACAACCACTAATTCATTAATCAGACACCACTCCATTTTTGTTTACATGTTGTCAAGAATGAAGTTGGCTCAGTGTCTTCTTCAGAGGTTTTGTGTCTTCCCCTTCAGGGATTCTTGGTGCAGCGCCACCACATGGGAGGAAGGGAACAGGTTTCTCAAAGGGTTTGTTTTCTTCGTTTGACGTAGTGGAGTTTGAAAGTGAACCACAGCAGCTGGAAATGTAACAATTGTTGTAATTTATGAAAGCTAGACTTACAGTAAGTGTGTTTACTTTTTATTTGTCAAAGCTGCAAGAGTTGAATGAACTAGAGTTTTTAGGTTAGCACTTAAAAAATCTGAAAGAAGAAAAAAGACATGAGTGGGAACTATTTCCCAGCATAGTGAGATGGAAATGTTTTACATTGATCTGACTCTTGTGTGTTTAGATAATTGTTTATTTTAATGCATCTGGTAGGTTGCAAAGCTTTCATTTTCAAGTTAAACCACCGTCAAATGTTTTACAGTGTAGGCTTTGAAAACATCCTTGAAGAGCAGAAACTTTTGAAACAAATAAACCTTTGAGGGAAATTAGCAAGAAGAAAACTGAGGTCCATTTAATACCTCGGTTGCAGTTCACCAAGTTTGAGTGCTATGGAATCTTTGTAAAGCTTCTGGATAATTCCACAGTTTTAAACAATACTGTGAGAATTTGAGCACTACTGAGGTGCTTAATTGAAAAATGAACCTATAAAGACATGATTGCTGCTTTCTAGGTGGGTTGTTAATGTTATCCCTTTTACCCAGCGGTTTCACAAATGGACAAAACCAGTGGACAAAACCAATGGACAAAACCAATGGACAGAAGCATGAGTTTTACTGAAGTAAGACACAAGTGTCTTACACTTACTTTTACTGAAGTAAGTGTCTTGCTTCAGTAAAAATCAGGCTAAAGTCTAATTTGTTGCACTCTATGATTAAAAGATGGCCTACCGCAGAGGCAGAAAACACCATGGATAACATTGCTTTAGTCATTCATCCATCAACATTGTCCATTATAATTTGCATATCTTGCAGCACCACGCCAGCCTCCGGGGGCCATTGAGTGGAACCTGACCAACTCAAAGATCTTTCTGAAGTGGGAGCACGTCAAGGCGTCGCAGAATGAATCTGAGGTGACGGGATACAAGGTGAGATTTTCCAGAGAAACAGGAGAAGTGTGGAAACAAACGTGGCCTCGGCAGCTGTCATCTCAACAAATGGCTGTCTCTTTGCGGAGGAGAAACGAACCTCAGCAACCTCGGTGTTACAATATGGATTGGCCCTGTCTGGCCCCTTCAAAATTAAAAGATCTGTCCCTGATGATAAAACGAAGGGCGTCAGGCTGCAGAGAGAATTCAGCTTCTTCTAACCAATACACATTTGATCCACTTTGCATACTTTCTGTGGATGAAAACACAGCTTCTGATTATTCTTTTCATAATATATATTTCTTCTCCCGAGATATGTGGCCCCGGTCATTTAAAGATAAGCCTCCTGTGGAGCTGTGGTATAAGGAAGCACATATGCCTTAGATATGCCTCGTTTATTAAAAATGCCTGATGCAAATCCCTGTATTTCTAATATGATTTCATATTTTCCAAACTATGCATCCAATTTTCCATCTTCTTGTTTCCTTTAAGGGTCAACACAGGACACTTTTATAACAAAGACACAGCGTGACTAAATGTTTTAAAATAAGGCCAAAGGTCCTGTTTCATGTCCTCATCTGATTCACTGTTGACTCACTCGAACAAATTATGTCCTCAAAAGACATTTTGAAATCTTAAGAGGCAAAAAAAAAAATTTGCATTTGACCACCGTGACATTTCTTACTTCTTATTTGGGTCAACTCATATCTGGGTCAAATATGGATCGACCCAACACTGGACTAGTTTAACAAAATGGGGTTGGATTATGGTTTTTATGGAATTTACTGGATCAGATTTTCTCAAAAAATAAGTCAAAGTGACTTATCATGATTTTAATTGTAGCAAAAAAGGAGTTGAAAAGACTTTCTTACACTTTTATGCAAATTTCAATAATTAATATATTGTAAAGCTTACATACAGCTCACAATATCCGGATCTCCGGTTACATGACTGTTTTTTGGGAAACTCAGACTCTATAAATATTTTTTTCGTAAGTATTTCATAAATCTCACTTATGAAACCTGAAGTCCATAAACTGATATTTTCATGTTTACTTAATCTTTTGCTAATGCAAATCAGATTGAAACTTTTTGTGTTTTCACAAATCGGATGTTCCTTAATCTGAAACTGTGTTTTAAAAGAAAGATATCGTCATTTAAATTCAGTCCAAAATTATTAAAATTGATTTTAATAATTTTAAGAATCATTAAAATTGATTTTAATGATTTTAACAATCATTAAAATCAATAAAATAAATTGCTTTACTTTTGGGCTTGTAGTAAGCTGTAAAACAGATGCTAACTTTATCGTCATTAGCAACTAACAGTTAGCTGGTCATTTACGAGCTGAAGTCAATTATATAAAATTTGGATAATAGGTGACATGATTGTTCTGACTGCAGATGTTTTGAAAACTGTTTAGTATGATTTAGTACAATATGTGGCAGAGGCACAAATTTGATTTTTGGGGGGCTAAAAGATCGGAATTATGCCTGCCATGAAAACACAGGTTATGGATTCCACAAAGGTAAAAAAAAAAAATCTGGGTTAGGACCATATTTCCCAGCTGTGTGATTGTAGCCTAAGTCTCAAGCATGGACACATCAGTGTGTGAAACTGGAAGCCAGTTAATATCTGACAGCCAGTGTTTTACCTCAGAACTTTGTTGTTTTTTTTTTTCTTTTACCTCAGAATTACCTGATGTGAAGCTAACAGGTGAAACTTTAACAAGGGCGTAACTGTTGCCTTGCCATGTTTTGGCACTTATTATTAGTGTAATTTTGTGATCGCATTACCCCCTAACATAACTGCCCATTAGTTTGACCTCCTGGGGAATTTTTTTGTCAAAAAGTTAATCCAACTTATCTACCACTAGCTTGAAGAAACTAATTAGCAGATGAAAGGGTAATATTGTCTCAAGTGAACGAGCCCAGCCTTGGTCACTGGTGTGAAATTTTTCCATCAACACAACTAACTGACATTAACAATGCTATCCAGCATCATTTGATCATCTTACCATTTCTTATTTCAGCATGTGAAAGAGTTATTACAGAGTGATGAGTCTCCTCTTGGACTCTTTTCTAATCCAACAAACTTAGTCACAGTTACTGAGCCACTGTTAACACTGTTTAACACTATTTAAAACTGTTTAAAATTTTTAACACTGTTTAAAACTGTTTAACACTGTTAAACACTGCTAAACACTGTTTAAAACTGTTAAAACTGCTTAAAACTGTTTAAAACTGTTAAAACTATTAACACCGTTTAACACTGTTTAAAACTGTTGCAAACTGTTTAAAACTGTTGCAAAATGTTTAACACTGTTTAAAACTGTTAAAATTGTTTAACATTGTTTAACACTGTTTAAAACAGTTTAAAATTGCCTGGCTCTCTGTTTGAACAGAACAAATCCAGCACTTTTGTTTTGTTCTGTTATTTATATACATCCTGTGAGATGTTGAATGACTTGAGTCCTCTCTTCCTGTTGAAAACTTAACAGCACTTCAATATGTCCAAACTTCATATTGTATCTATGGTAACAACAAGCATAAAATAAAGGTTGAAGTAAACTTGCCAATTCCTTTAAGCTTTCAATGTAAAAATGTAAACAATGAAATATAATCTAGGCTAAAATCTAAATCTTCTTATTCTCAAAAAGCAAATATAAAAATTGTAATTCTGGTTTTATGAAAAGCTCTGGATGGCTCAGCAGTGGCCTAGTCATTTCTTCCCCTACCCCAGACCATCATATAAAGATATTTTATAATTATTAGAAATGTTATCCTTCAGGTTGTGTATCGCCAGAGCTGGCATGGCAGGACTACAGTACTGCAAACCAACAAGACCAGCATTGAGCTTCGGGTCCCTTATGGGGAGGACCATGTCATTGAGATCACAGCGCTGACTGAGGGGGGCCATGGCACCAGCAGCAGTCCCATTCACATACCAAAGATGTCCAGTAAGTTTCAAACACTTTGTAGTCTAGAAATAATCAGAGGCAGAAATAGACAGGGGAATGGTGGAACCAAACCCCAGAGTGATGCTGTATGAGTTTTACCGAAGGTTCATCAGACTGCACTACCAAACTCCAAAATCAGTTTGATGGAACCCAAATAAAATTCTAACATTGTTCAAAAACTGTCACTGTCTGTTTTAGTATGATCTGAGTTAGCTTAAAGCTGAAGAGAAACATTAATAAAGCTTCAGTAGGTAAATTTCATAAACCATAGTTTTTTTTGTTGTTTTTTTTTTACATATTTGTTATTAACATTTTGTAACAGTTTAGCATACTACAGATAATAATTATGAAAAAAAAAATCAAGCACCTCTGCCACCTCCGTGTAGCCCTATTGCCATCTGCAGAAATACACCGCTTAACCTGAAACAACCAATCAGAGCCAGGAGGAGGGTCTTAGCCCCATCAATTACACTCATATACATGTTGCCCAGACTGTCCAGACATCACCATAGAAAATGTTTTGCATCAATAACAATAGTTTGTGAATAAAAATGCAAGATTGACTTCAAACCACTTTTTAAAAAATAATTAATATCTACATGATGACATAGGAAATCAATAGTGACTCTGGAATCAGAAAAACAGTAGACCTCCAGTTTCCAACAGTTGGTCTCTAATTCCTGTTCATCACATTCTTCATCATCAGAATTATGACTGTTATCTTACGAAGCCTCATCATTACAGCGGCATCTGTAATCTGTTGTCATTAGAAAATTATTATCTACAGTGTTTAGGTGTAGTGTAAAACAAGCAGTGGGTTACAGCAGATTACTCCAATTACCAACTAGTAAACTGACACAAACCTGCAGCACGAGAGTACAGCATCATCCATGGTTTAGAAACATCCTGCCTGAGACACTCTCACATGGAGTTGGAAAATTCAAGATTTATGATATTTTGTGGTAAAATTGTGACAATAAGTTACTATAAGATCTTTTTTTTTTGATTACCATATGAACAATAATAGCAAATACTACTCTTCAAAAATATTCTCATGTATAACACGCTTCTTAATGTGACACGATTCTAGTCACATTAAGAAGTAATGAGCCAAACCACACAGTATCTGCATTTAATCTGCATTGAATCATGTTTTCAAATGTGATTTGAAAACATCACATTTGAATCGATAAAAATATGAATTGATCACATTATGAATTGATGATCTCATTGAAAATACACGATAAACAATACTCACACTATATGTTTTTTCTTCAACAACATACATTTGTAGGACGTTTTGTGTATGAAAACATAACAAGCAATTTCATAATACAGATTTAACTCCAACATTTTGATTATACTGTCCATTATATTGTTTTATAACAATCCTCCAATAACAACCAGTTTCAAACTTAACAGGCTTTCTAATTCCTGACTTTGTGCTCCACAATGCTCCTTGTTTAAATATAAAATACACAGAAGACGTAAGTGAAGTAATACAGTAACATATGAGGATATTCTGTTTTTTGTTTGTTTTAAGTGAACCTATTTTATCTTGCAAACATTTTCTTTTTTTTCATTTTCTTCTTAGGTCTGAACTCAAGAGGATCTGTGGCTAGAATTCCAGTGAAGATGTGCTGTTTTATCCCCTTTGGACTTCATTTATTAATCCATCTACTGATGCTACTATGCTGAAAATAAACGCAGTGTATATTTTTTCCTCCTAAATGTGACATTTGTCAAACAAATGGTGGCAACTGTAAAATTTTTCAGCCTCTGGTTTCCAAGGAACAGGAGCGGAGTGATGGAACCTTGGTGAAAGGTTGTCAAATGTCCACAAAGTGCTGCTCTCAGGCAACGGCACAAAACATCTCCTGCTGGGCTGCAACACTGCACAATGCATAAATTTGTCAAAGCTGAAAAGTGGACCTTCTCTCCTTTCACTGACAAATGAATTTGAGCACAGCTTCATGTCCCTTTTTTATTTATGTGTGTGCTTATTTTGCATTAATGTTAAAGTCCAGTTTCAGCTTGTTTTGACGTGAAAACTCTTACCTTGGTGCACAAATTTCTCTCTCAACCAGCAGGTTTGAAAGAAAAGCATCCTCTTCGCTTTGTTTCCTGAGGACAAGCAGTTGAGCCTTGACATTTTACTTCAATATGAAAGAAAAACCTTTGAAGGAATTGTAAATATCTGTTACCATCATCTGTAGTCACCCCGAGCTAATGAAAATACACTTTTATGATACAGGTTAGAAATCTCCCAAGATAAGAAGAAGACATCTGTTTTTTTTACCTGTATCTGTTGAAGGCAATAGTAGTTCAACAATAAGCATCATTAGCTTAGCAGCTTGAAACAGAAGTTCTCGAAATGTTCAACTTCCAACCCAAAAGATAATAACTGCACAGAGCTGAGAATCCATCTACTGGAGGTTGAATACAAAACAAGTTATTGCTCTTGGTCAGCTTATTATTTTTGTCACATTGTGCTGTAAGTTTTCCATGACCCAGAGTTGCTGTTGACACCAAACTTAAACTATGCTGGGAAGTGACTTGCAGCATTTCAGTTGAACTTATCGGCTGTAGCTAAATATCTAGATTCTTGAGCAAACCCCAATTGCAGTGGATGAAGACCCCTCTATGCTCTCTCTGGAGTACATGATGAACAAAAAGTCTGCATGTTCCACTGATCACTGTGAGCTGATGACATAGAAGATCTTTTTATCAAACTGTTGTAAAACATAAATACAGAATGATTACTTTTCCATCTCCTCTAAAAATCAATGACAGAACATCTTTTTGACATCATGACATGTAAATGTATCTTTTAAATTATAGCCTCAATACTCAAAACTTTCTTTGGCCAATGTGTTGCAAAATATTGGAGTGTGAACGCTTCTCTACATCTAGAAACTTTTCCTTAGGAAACCCAGCACACAGTGCTCTCCTTTTCCCAGGTGCCTGATCAAGCCTCCATTAGTGCAGAAACTGAAATATATGAATCCAGCTGCTGAATGAGAACAGCAGTGAGTGGCTCAAGTGAAAAGCTAAAACTTACCACAACGTACTTCAGAGTTAAATTCTCTCCAGCCGTCATGCAGTTGAGGGTTTACCCAGGGCTTTATGTGACTTAGCCTGAGACCGTTCACATTCTATTATTTTGCTAAATCGGGGAGTTTTTACCTTCCGTCTTCTGAATCTGAGAAATAATATGCAACACTTTTTATTTTCCACATGCGATACTTGGGACAAAATCAATGAATGCATCTCACCCAGTACTTTGTTTCAGCTCAGCCATTGGCATTGTTACTATTGGCACTTTATTGGAGCGATCGGTTCCTGCTAACGCAGCGTTGTGGCAGAATAGGAGCAGATCCATCATTAAAGTAATTAATAACAGGTTTGCTGCTCCCTCTGAAATTAGGTAAAGTCTCCACTGTGAGCAGAGCTGCTCAGTAACCACATGCTCAAACTTATAAACATAATTATATTAGAACAACTAATGGCTAATGTTGGCCCAAGCAGTGGTGTTTAGTTAAAGACGAGCCAGTTAGGAGTTAACACATTTCTTCTGTTTAATTAATTCCTCTAATGCCTGTGTGAGTGACTTAAGCCACAAAACATGTTTTTTTACTGAAGTTAATTCACTTGCTGTAGATTATTGTCCATCTATGTTGAAGTCTGTTGCCAGCTGAAGTAGATATCTTCATCCTGCCAATGGTACTGCTGAACTCCTCAAAACAGACAGTCAAAGGCCAAGATGCTTCATTTCTTCTCTTGATGTTATGCAAGAAAACACAGAGTGACCTTGTGATGCTTTAACACATGTGCAGACACTCCGAGTTGCATTTTTAGCCGAGTTTCTGTCAGAAATCCATTAAATCTCTCTGCCTTAGCAAATTCATATGCTGTTTATGTCAAATGTTGAAAAAGATTTACTTTAGATGTTGCTGCGTCCTGCGTCAAGACCATTGTGCTTACAATGCAAAGAGATTGATTTATAATGATAGGACAAAATGAGGAATGTTATTGTATTATTTCAATTGTTTTTGTTATTTTGTGTGGAGAAAGGATGGGTTGAAGGGACAAAACTTGAAAACTTTAAGAAGTACCACAGAATATTATGAAATTTGAAGTTTCCTTAAGCACATTTCACATTAAGAGTCGAAGATGTTTGAAAAATTAGTGTTGGTGCGTGAAGTGGTCTCCGTTCTGTAGCCGCAACATAAAACAGATCTGTTTTGCAAAAGTATTCATATCCTTCAGTTTGTCCAACATTTGTCATGTGTGAAAGGGCAGCACAAAGTAGTGCAAGTGATACAATATGAATATGAATCTTTTATACAGTTATGAATAAGTGTTCTTTTTAATTACAGATGCGGATCTGAAAAGTGTGGTGTGCACTTATATACAGACCCCTGGATCCATTATTAATAGAACCACCTTCCATGCGTATATAGATGCTAGTCTTCCAGTCTCTGGCAGCTCACTTTCCCTTTTCCCTGTTCTTTCTTGTAGAAGCTGAAGCTGCAGATGGGAAGCAGAACATCTGTAAACATCACTTTTTAGCATTGCTAGCTCTTGGTTTAGCTTTATGTCTCCACCAGTAGAGTAGAAAATGTGTCTCCGGGGCCATTTGTGAGCCTTTGATTTTATGTGACCTTCAACCACCATTCAACTGTAGCACAGCTCTGGTTTGCTAACTCAAGTACTTGATGCAAGGATGCATTTACAAAAATATTTTAACTGATATATAGCCTTTTAAAATTCCTAAAATTGATAATTTAAGGTGCAACACATAGAATTAATCTTCTGTCAACCTTATTTTTATGTTTTCTTTGATTAAATTTGATGTTAGAAATGACCACAGTGACATTTACTGGGATGCAGACATGGAGGCACATACTTATTGAGCTCAGTTAAATGAAACAATAATGAGCTTTAGCTGTTTTTTGTTGCTGAAAATACAAACAAAATAAAACCTGAATAAAACCTGGCCAAAATGAATCAACCTCAAGAAATCATTATTGATTGATTGAATGAGGTCCAATATTAGGTCTCACAAAACAGCTCTCAACTGTTAACAGACCTTTTATATATGAGCAGCAGAGGGCTGAATACACAGGTAATCCGCACTTTTTAAATAAATAAAAAAAATATTCTGAGCACAATTTGCTGCTTACATAAAATTACAAATATAAAAATTGTGGTCATAAAGCATCAAAACATAAAGAAGTAGTTTGATGTAAATATGTCTACAAATTCCTGATTAACTGTTCAGGTATGAAGGTAAATTATGCTTTTATCTCTCAGTTTGCAAAAGTACAAGTTTTCAATTTAGCAACATTCCGACTAAAAAAGCTGTTTTGTTTTTTAGCGTTCTGCATCAAGCAGCAGTTTTCAAACTGTTGGATATCTTTGATTGTGGTACATCAGGCTTATGACACATTTACATCCAGACAGAGTTTCCATCCTGAATATGAATCTCCTGTACCTGCATATGGGACAAGCAGGAGGATGCAAACATTTCTTCCTCTCTGCTGTTACACTCCAGTAAATATTAGTAGATGCTGTTAAGGTGCAATGTCCAAAAACAGAAAATCTGAAGCTTTTTAGTACAGCAGAAAAAAAAAAAATACTCAATTATATTCAATTCCTTCATAGACCTTTTTAAAATAGATCAAATATACACGTTAGTTACAGAAACATTGCTACTGCTGAACTTCAGTTTAAAATTTCTATTCATATGTTGAAAAGAACAGAAAAAGGCTGATAATACCAATGAAATCTCATTAAAATGTCATTAATATTTTGACCTTTTTATTTAAACTTGTGTCTCTGTCAGTATTAACATATTTAATTTATTTATTAGGACTAAGTTGTCTAAAAATATAATTGACAATTTTAATTTAACAGAAATTTAGGTAGAGTTAGGGTAAAATGCTCTCCATGTTTGTGCACATTTAAAAAAAAATACATTGTTTTTTTTTACAAGGTTAAATAGGGCTTACTTTATATTTGAAATAATACATATTCGCTACTTTAAAATAGTATTTTAAAATATTGAGTTAAGATCTTCCTTTTAGTTTTGTTATTGTATTATTTGTGCATTTACTTCTTTTAAAACAAGTATAAATTATTGTACTAGTGTTTTTATTTTTAAGTGTATCAATAACTTATCGTTAAGCTCTGTTGCTGATTATTTAAGTGATGTAATACTATTGTATTCAACAGACATCTCTGTGAGATACTGAGGAACGATTCAATAAAGTTTCACATTGAAACCTTTTCATCAGTTTCCGCCTTGATTTGTTTTTCTTGCTTCGTCTGACTCATACACTTCACCTTGAGATGGACTTTATTTATATTTTTTAATTAGTCTGAGGAGATTTCTGCTGGAGCGCAGAGAGAAGTACTCCACATGTGCTGAGTAAGTATCCTGCAGGACTGCAGAGGAAAAACGATAGAGTGAAGGTTCCCTCGGGACAAACAAACACCAAACAAAATATCATTCTGCAGCAGTTGCCTTGGCAAAGAGATGATCTTTTTATTCTGAATGGCTTTCACAGCCTTCTGTTGGGCAGATGAATGCTTGTTGAGAGAAAAAAACCTAACAGAATGCAAACCAGGCTAGTTCTTATAAAGAAATACACTACACTAACTTGAAGGTTAGATTAAATGTGATTTAATGCACATTGATAAAATGCTTGGGTTCATTTATTTTCTTGAGGCTTATAGTTCACAGTTCTTTCTGAAACAAACCCATTCATGCAAACCCCATCATTCTTTACTTTTACCCAGGAAGTTGTAATCTCAACATTTTCTGATCGATATTTGCTTTGTTGATTTACTTGGCATATTTTCATTTATTTGCATAGTATTGGATGCCTGTGGCTTAGTGTGGTGCATAGTTTTTGCATTGTCCTGCACAAGGTGTGTATTATTCAGTTGACATCTATTGAAGGTCCTGACTGAAACCCCAGGGCACCGCACAGCATATCACTTATTAGCCTCTGCTCAAAGAGATTTTGTTTAAAAACTTGTAATCTCATTGTGTTTGTCCGGTTTTATACACCACGGTGCTTTAAACTCTTAGCTTCCTGTCAAAAAACTGAAAAGTGACACGATGGTTATAATGACCAATCACAATTAGTCGTTTGAAAAATTTTGACTCCAGATGGTTTTGCTCCATTTAGAATAAAATGGGAAGAATATTTTTCTTTGGATGGCATGTAAAAGAATCAACTTTTGCATTATGTTTTCCTGATGAAAACAATAACGTGCAAACATGTCTATATGAAACTCCAAGAACTGTAAAAGACTTCTCTATCAGACACACAGTGTTGCTCATAAGTTGTCATATATGCACATATAATTTCATAGTTTTCCAGCAGAGAGGAAAAACTATGAAATTATATTATATAGGGATTTTGTCATCCATAGTTAAATGAGAAAATGGCAAATAGAATGAAACAAAGCAACAGGCACAAATGAAGTGAAGCAAACGCAGAATCAAACCAGTGAGTGAGACCATGCAATGCCACTGTGGGCATAAAGCCACTAAATCAGGAAGAATATTTATTAAAGAGTAACACATGTACTAATTATCAAGAGTGATGTTAATATGACACTGAGGAACAGTGTTGGGGATGAATGATAAGTTAGAGGAGTACAGAAACCAGGAACAATTTTATTTCTGGTTTATTGTAATTTAATGCGCAATATTTGGCACATTAAATTACATGCTTATGAGTCTTTTTAATATTTTTTTTTCTTTTAATCAAAAATCCATTTTGTTGCAGAAATATAACTGCATATTTTTGAGCACAAGGGAAAAATGTCCCTCATAATATATATTATTTTAAAATATTATAAGGATGAAGTGGATGAAATTATTGATCAAAATATATCTAAATATCCCCTGCAGGCAAAAATACTTAAGTTTACATCAGTTTCTATCAAATGAGATAATGTGAGCAGTGGATCCAGAGTGAAATCAGCAAACTGTAGAATATGCACACATTGTCTTGTAGTATCTGCCCTAGATGTGACCAAGAAGCAGGAGCTGGAGCTCCCTCGTGTCCAGAGGACTGCACCAGCAGTCACGATTCAGTTCTAATAAAGTCAGCATCGTGTCAGCTGACAGAAACCCCGGAGAGAACAGGATTTGTCACAACAGGGAAATAGACAAAATGCAGGTATTTCAACATGGTAGCTGCACTGAAGTACCATCTTCTATGAGATGTAATACACTGATCAGGCATGACATTATGACCAGCGACATATTAATAAATCTCATTCATATTTACCTGTGTGATTTTTGTTCTCTGATGTTGATTGGCACAACAACACACTAGGCTGTCCCTCATTAATGTCCAGTCATGGTAACAGAAGAGTCTGTGACAAAAGCTGTCTGTGTATCACATGTTAACGCTTTCTTAACTGGTTAGAATCACATTGCTTTGTTTTGGTGTAGAGCATCAGTTTGGGATGAAAAAATAAAAAGCTAATCAAAACCCAGAATGAGAACAACTCAAAGGTCACATATCTGTCTTCTTTACAATTGCAATAAACTTTGTAGTTGTTAAGTTCTACAAGTGTGAATATTTTTTATGGTTTCTGTAAAATCCTTCTTCAAAAAATTGAGTCACTCAAGAGTCTGAATACATGCAGAGTTCAGACTCAGATCCTCCATTGTTTTCTGTTTACTTTTGAAATAATTTACTGGAATGCTATCTGGGTTGTGAGATTTATTTGTTGTGACACCAGCTGTGATTATTACCTAATTTATAGATGGGATGCTTGCTTTTAGTATGAGGTTAAAGTTGCATGTAGATCATAGTGATCCCAGTTGTGTTAATGTGATCAGTTTCACACTTTGTTTACAACATGCACTGTTGCCCAAAGACATTCACTGCTCATGAGGTCAGATTGTGTAGTGTTTGATAGTGAGGAACTGTATAATGGAGAAGCTCTGTACATGTGGTAGAACTGATTAACCAGTTAATGTGTGCCTGGAACAGCACCAAACGTCAGCGCTGTCGCGGTTGATGATGAAGCTCTTTGTTTGCTGGTTTTGAGTCTCTGCTGAGAAGGATGGGTTGTGTTGAAAATCCTTCTGTCTTCAGATTTTCTTCGCTGTTTGTCAACCAGCTGCTGTGGTCATGTGATCTGTGGAGGTTTTGATGCAACTAGCAAGTTGGAATCTGAAGTTCATGGTTGAAAATCAACTTTGATGAATGCCAAGATTTGGGAAAATACAGTTAAAATGCTGCAGGAAGTCATTCATCTTAAGCTTAGTAAATATCACCATATTACTGTTAGTAAACATGGTATTGTTTATTATTGTTTATTATGTAGATTATAACTCTAAATTTAGAGTTATAACTCTGGAGTTATATCTCTAAATTTAGAGTTATAACTCTGGAGTTATAACTCTAAATTTAGAGTTATAATCTATTATGACAAATACTATTGTAAAGATGCTTTGGTTTAAAATGGGGTCTTCCAAAAAAAAAAAAAAAAACCTCAGTATTTAAATCACAGAATACCTCTTTTTTTTGCATCTGCTGAATTCATCTACATCTACAGTTATCAATGAAAACAAATTTTATTTGCGTTCAACAACAATTTAAATATGAGAACTGATTATTTTTGCAATGAAATAACACGCAGCCTCATGCAATATAATTTCTTCCACATAACAGTTAATGGAGAGATCTGCTGAAGCTTCAGGTCAGAGGTCACCAAGGTAATGGTCAGATTGTTCTCAAACTGAAGTCAGTTGGGTTCTCCACATGCTTCTGTAGAAGCCGTTTTTATCTTTGTCTGACTTATTTTTAGAAAATTAAAAACTCTTCAAGAAAACTTCACATGGTGAGTAGTTTGTCCAGTAGGGGGCGTCAGCTGAGCTGGTGCTGCAGATAACTCCATGTTTTTCTTCTATAGGTGATCCACTGGGTCCTGTGTTAAAGTGTTTTTCTGATCCCTGGGTGGTTGTGGTTTCTTCCAGTTTTCCCAGCTGGTGGTCTGTGTTCACTGATTGAACAGAGCAGCTCTGTATAAGAGCTCCCTCTTGTGGCAGAAAACTGAGTTGCCAAATATTAGCTGTTTTATTCCAGTGTTACACATTTGTCGATGAGGTGCTGTGTATTGTGTTTGGCACTCTGTCTTTGAAGGGCCCTTCCATTTCTTGTGTGAGCTCCTTCCTGTGGCAGAACTGAAAATTCCAACACAGTGTAGAGGGGGAGAATTTTATGTTGCTGTTTTATAGCTGGTCGATGTTCAGTGATTGAACAAAGAAGTCTCAAATTGTTGAAATTTGCCTACCCACTATATTTGAAAGTAGCCATAAAAATTGATTGGAACAGGACTGCAGCTGACTTGACTGATGATCTTCTGCTTTTTGAAGGCTGGTAAAATCAGCTCCAGTGATCGTTAGGTGAAATGCTTAACATGGTTCTTTGTGTTTGTGAATGTGTTGTTGTTGTTGTTTATTATTTGTAACTCCTTGTAGTTTAATACTAATTGAATAAAGAGTGGTTTTTGTTCAAGTCAGTTTTGCTTTGGTTTTTACTATAAGCTCTCCCAGTGATTCATTTCTAAATTGTACTGGACCTTCCACAAAATTGAGTCTCTATTTGTCCATTTTAAACACATTTGAAAATTTATATTTCTTGGTCATTTCTGGAATTCATCTTCCTATTCTTTTCTTAGACTTACAGTATTACTCTGTCAAAGTGCTGCCCAATCTCCTTTGACTTAAGCCTCCTGTTCTGCTGGTGAAATATTCAGCTTTAAATATGTTAAGCAACTGGAAGAACCAGAGCTTGACTCGCAGCTTGTGGCTAATCCTTTATTCATGGAAATCTCCTGAGAATGGCAGCATTCAAAGCCTGCTTCCCTTCCTTTCTCCTGGGCTGTGCACATTTTGCAGCAGCATCCTCAGCTCATCATTATCAACACACAGCGCCTCCTGTGGGTCAGTTGCCAGGAACTGCTCGGGTCGCCTGATGAGCATGAGGTGAGCTGACATTTGCTGAACCCAGCACTCTTTATTTTTAGGGTTTTATTTTTAGGGTTTCATCCTCAACCCAAACACATACTGCCAGCAGAAGTCAAATGTAGATTGGATTGTTGTGGAGCCTTTGCTCCCCACTCCATGATTTGTTTTTCACGTTGAAAGCGAGTTGGAGGTGGGGAGGAGCTGACAATAATTTTTTTAGGGGTTCTTTCTCGAGGTGCAAGCTGGGAGACGTGTCAGAAAAGTGACACTGTGTGGACTTGAGCTGAGCTCCGAAGTAAGGATAAAGTGGCGTGATGGACAGAAGATTGGCTGGGAATTAAAAGACCCGGAGCCCTCTCGGAGCGCCACGGGACACATGACAGGCAGCCTGCAGAGCTCTTCTCCGGGGCTCACGGAGGAAAAAGCCGTCTGTGTCTGGAAGAGAGCTCAGACTGACAAATGCTGCGCTCATTACTTTCATTCTTCACCGTGCTCTCTGGGAGCAGATGTTTCTTTACATACCTACACTGGTATCCAGTTCTGCTGCTGTTGTCAAAAAATAATCCCCAATCTAGTAGAATATCAGTGAAGTAAAAGCTAATTCAGCGGGACACAGGGAGCACAATAAAGGAGACTTGTTACTCTACCTGATAAACAAGTTAGTTAGACTGCTACAGAAGTGGACTTCTACCTTGTTGAAATAACTTTAAAAATGTGAAGTTGCTCAAGTGAACTGAACAACAAAAGACTCCAAAGGGTTAGACTGAAATCAAACTGTCTAAGAGTGATCAAGTAGTTTGGTTTTCACATGCGCTCTTTGTCATTAAAGTCCACAAGATGCAACGAGGTGAACTCCTGTGACCCCCTCCATGCAGGACACATCATGGTGTGTCATCATATGTGGCTGATGGCAGTGCAGCGAAAATGGCATAGAGGAACTGCAAGTTCCAAAGCAGACAAAATGATTGTTGAGCTACAAAATTTCATGTAATTTTCTATGTTATGAAATGAAAAAGGAAGGTGGGGAGGTTAGTGTTTTAGAGCAACAATATGCACTTCCTCATGGCCTAGGACAGATGCTCATCAAAGCTGTCCCTCCTGCTCTCTGACCGAAACACCAGCAAGCAAACTCAAGAAATTCAGACCAATCACTCTATAGACACTTTGATGTAAACATGTTATTGTTTACATCAATAAATGTTGTGTATTCGCTCAACCCTGGAGACCAAAAAAGACTATTCTTTTACGCTGTCACAGTAAAACATTCCCATTAACAAAATGAAACCCAGAGATACAGGTGTTATTAATTTAGTGCAATGAGATGACACGGCAAAGGGTAAGGAGGTGGAATTGATGTATTGACTGATATCTGTGGATAAGTCTCAATTCAAGCTAAAAATAAAGGGCAGGTGGAAGTAAGCAGTTGAAGTGTGACATCTTTGGTTTACTGTCACTCCTCACACAAGCATTTTCAATGAGACTGTCGGTTCACATTGGTCTCAGGTAGTGGTTACATCCAGGAATAGATGTGAAACAAGCAGAAAACATAGGCGGAAGCAGCAAAATGTGAGCAAAGCACTTAAGACGTGGCCTTTGATGGTGGCTTATTTTACACTGAATGCTGCTGCTAACCACTCTACTCCTGTGATTACATACTCTTCGCCTCCCCTGCTGTCATATCAAGCAGCATGGCTTCTCCACAGTACAGAGAATCCCAGTGAGTATATTCTCTACCCAGAGTGCTGATCACTTGCTACGGAGCTGTAATAGAAATAAATGATCTTGTACGTCGTTTGTTTTACGTTTGTTGCTTTGAACAATTTACTGTTTTTCACGTAGTGGTAGGACGCGGCGGGTTTGGAGCTGTTTCTTGTCATTCACTGCACAACAATAACATCTTTATATCTGTCATGGCCTGTCAAGCGACCTCTAGCATTTCAGCCCGTTAATGCGTGTACGCCATTAACCTTGGACTTCCTCTGGGACCTGGATGCTGCTGCACTCATTTCTCTGCTGTAAATTATTGATCAGAGAAACATGAGTTTATTTCCTGTCATATATTGCCTGCTTGTCGTCTTGCTCGTGATGGCGCTTTATAGCAACACACCTCCAGCCTAACAGTGATTTTTAAAATGTATTTATTTATGTTTTTGTTCAACTAACATGCTTATAATAATCTGAAATTTCAAAAATACACTGCAGTATTTATTCAATATTACTGCTGGCAAAGATTATAGACAGGTTGCATTTTAAAAATTTATTTTATTAATGAACAATCACAAAAATCTAAATCAACCCAAAGTAATAATAATTAGCATCAATCCTGAATATTTAAGAAAATAGGGTTTTTTTGTTTTGTTTTTTTACATGGATATATTCATGAGCACCATTATTATTACTATTATTGGTGCCTTGAATTAATATTTAACTAAATAAAATACAACATTCCTATCTGAACAATTTTTATGCTATATTTTGGATAATGAGCAAAGTTGTCAATATTTCTCTTTTAACATTTTTAAAGGGGCGATAGTGCGTATTTTCCAGTCACATGGTACCCATTTTATAGCACAACCTTCAGTTAGTATAATAATGCTATAAATGAAATATGACTTAAGAAATTTTATTTACAATTTAATGTCTAAATTGTGACTGTCTCTTTAAAACTCCTGCTCTTTTATAAAAATATTTATTTGTGGAAAATATTTTTCTTGTTTTTATATGGTAATCATGGTTAATTAATTCAAGTCAAATGACTTGAGACATTTCCATATCAAAGTATCAAAATCAGTATTGATGAGACTAGCTCTGTATTTACTTTGCATCCGATTGATAAGTAATTCACAGTCAACTCGTCTTTATCTGCCTCCCCCAGAGAGGCCTCAGCTGCTCTAGATTTCAAAATGCAACTTTTTAAACAGTTCTTATTATCACAATTAAATTTAGATGAACTCTTTTTGGAAAGATAGAGCCACCAGTCTAACATTTTGAAGCATTTCATTGAGGTTTAACATATTCTCCAGAGTTCCCGTATTCTCCTGACTCAGCAGTCTCACTTGCTGCTGTTTCAGATGTAACATTCTGCAGACAGCTTGCTAGTTAAAGACATGGCTGCGCTTTCGTTTTCTCAGCAATCTGACAAAGTGCTTTTCACGATAGCTGGGAAAACAAACGACAATTCCAGAAACATTGTTTGTCAAAGCAACATAATCTGGTACTACTTTCTTAGCTCCTGATGTTTCCCCAATGGGCCCTGAATCACATTCTGAAACTGGATCATTTGTGTTCTAACCTGGATCACTCAGATGTAAAGTGACTGTCAGAGTCCACCCATCCGGTGCTTTTCCTCGCAGAGATTAAAAAGCTGTTTCAACAGGACTCAGCCAGTTCTGGAAGCTTTTGCACAGCCAATTATTTCACTGACTTGTAGCCAATGGATGTAATTAGTTGCAAGGTGTCCTGGCAGATGATTTCTTTCTCTCACAACCTTTCCAGTCACCTGCTGCTCCTGATGAAATGCGATGCTGACATGAAAATCAGATAACTCTTTTCATTTATTTTTCTTTGAGCTTTCTATGGGTTATCTTTAGTTTGTTTTTAATTGAATGTAGCATCAGAAGGTTTAGCTAAATCTAGCCTTTCATTTCAGCTGCTGTTTGTTCTTCCGTCTGAACATACAATGCCTTATGTTAGCTTAACGTGCATCATCTGCATAAATTCAGCTTATTTCTGCTTTTCCTACTTCTCTTTTGAACTCTCTAACATTTTGATATGTATGTGTGGAAGCATTCTGACTTCCTTTTCTTTTTTTGATAGAAAGTTTCTCAGTAAAGTGGAGAAAAATGTAAGTTGTTTAATTGTCTTGTTTTTGATTATTTTGTGCCGGCAGTGCCCCGGGCTGGGTCCGTTATTCAGGTGGCCAACAACTATTTGGCGCCAAAGGCATTCAAATCTGTATTTTCCAAATAATTCACAAAATAAATTATTTTCTTGATGTTTTAATGAAAAAAAGCTGTCTCTGGATATGTAACTGCTGCTATTAGCTGTTTTGAATGGGTGGGAATAGCTAAAAATATTTTTTCCAAAAATCTCTCAAAAACATAAACAGAACATTAACATAACAAATCCATTTCTGTTGATGAAGCTTTAAGAAATGTTGTTTTCTCTAACAGCACCATCATGACAGTGTTACATAATTTCTGTTGAAAAGCAAGAGCTCCTGAATGTTGGTCACTTTTAGCTAGAGAGACAACTTCCTGCTTTTTTCATGATAGAAGAATAAAAGCTTGATACTGGGTTGAAATCTCTAGAAACTGGTGAGAAGTGTGTGAACAGTTTGTGCTGTTGTTGTTTTTACTGGTTTGACAAACCTTTGCTTTACTAGTAACATCCTGAGACACATAGCCCAACAGACAGTCCATGCTGCTGGTTGGGGTTATTTAAATTAAGTGGCACCACAAAAATGACTCCATCAAGATCCCTAAAACCAGAGAAACTTGACCAATGTTGGACAATACAGCAATAAAAAGGCTAAAGTCATCAGTGATGATCCTTGGCTTTATTTTATTTTTTTTTACTTTTTAACACCTGGCATAATTAGCCTCTTCAGTCCAGGTAATGGTTTTAACTTTATACCATGTCTTTGGAAATTTTTTACCATGTGGAAACAAACTATTTTGCATTGTGGTCTTTGTGACTGTCGAAATAGAATTTTAAAGTAGCACAATAGTACATAAGTTAACTTTTAGGTTAAGATAAACTTAGATACAAATCCAAACTGGGACAGCTGGTGACTCTTTGAACTTACATAAATTTCTAATCAGAAAGCAGTCTTATACTCCTTAAGGAACATTTAAGACAGGGAGTATATTGGCTATCAGGGCAATAAATTCTTTACTCAGGGTTGAATAGTTCAGACAAACACTAAAAACTATAGAAGTCTGTTCCAACATATAATCAAACATATTGGTATATTTCTTTAAGCATTAAAAAGTATGTTTTTAATTAGTTAGTTTAGATCCAAACTTATAGTCCTTATTTAGCATTACATTTTGTGCAAGCTTGGTCAAAAATACAAACTACTTTCTTGTTGAAGCATCTTGAGGCAGAGATAACGTTCCAGTTCCACGCTGTAAATCAGGTCGGAGCCTGGTACGGAGGTTGGGTCTCAGAGGTAATAAAATTAACATTAAGACAGCCCACACAAAGGAAAAGAACACACCTCCTAATGCATATATTTAAATGAGGAGAATATGCAGTCTATAAAAATGGTTGGTTTCACAGCAGAAGTTGGAATCTCTTTGTGCTGAGTGAGAGTTTCCCGGAGGATGCATCTTCTGTTTTTGTCTTTTTTTTTTTAACTCGGTTCTTTGTCTCTGTTTTGTAATGTCTTGGACTTTTGCTCTAGGTGAGATGCTTATTGTAAAGTTCTTCTTGGATTGAATTTCTCTGGATAAAAAACTCTGAATATCTGAAGTCTGACGTCGTATGATTGCTCTCTTCTCTCTGCACACTTACACAGACACAGGAATTCGGGACAAAGAATTAATTAACGAGCTAAATCAAGTTATTTCACTTTTTAATTCTTAACATGACATGACCACCTTTAGAGTATGTTTAACACCAGCCCTGTTTAGGGCAGAAAGTGCAGGTGGTGTGAATGAACAGTTGACATCTGATGGGAATAAAAAAACCCCTAAAGAAACAAAATAATTATCTTCTACTGTACACAGTTGTGTATGAGGATATCTGCGTCTGTAACATTGAATCTAAATAAGAATACCATTTTCACTTTAATAGCTAACACAAAAGGCTTATCATAGTCAGGGAAGTCATCACAACATGGCTCCTCTATTAACCCTTTAACAACATTTTTACCAGAGTTTCACTGAAAAGCAGCTCGTATAATGAGCTCCCCCAGGTGTAAAGCTCAAATAAGTTTACATAATACAGCCCCTTTAATTTATGATGAAAGTTATCAGTACAATCCTGATTTGGGGGATTTGGCCCATGTTTTTTTTTTTTTAACTTTTTTAGTTCCAGCTTATGCACCAGCATGGACTCTGTAAGAAATTTGATTCAGAAGAGAGAAGCTGCAAACAAAAATATTGATCTTATCTTGCTGGTATCGATCCAATACCAGCACTCTCCTTTGTGTCAATAGTATCAATATTTAGATTCAGACCACCATATCACCATGAAGATAGATACATTATTACACCACAGTTTTCAGGGTTTTTTATTTACTTTAGAAAGCTATGTGTGGCATTAAAAGTATCTGTAGTTTAATGCATTTCTCAGTCCAATTAGTTATTTTCAACTCAGATAAGAACACATTATTTGCAGATGAGGACAAAATGCAGATGAGCTACTAATAGAATCACAACATGAAAGTTATAACAGCCTTGAATGTGGGTGGAGGACAAATATGGACGTCAACTAAAAGAAAATGGATTTTCTAAAAGTAACAATGCTTTATTCTCTCAACTGGATCAAAGTTTTACATATCTGTAATAAACTGTTTAACTTTCTTTCCCAAACTGAAATAGTTTCTTGATACATGAGTTTTAAAAAAATTATCTGGCAATACTACTTGGTTGTTAAACATCCTTTGGTTTAATTTAGAATAATGATTCAGC
The DNA here is from genome assembly GCF_027474105.1 of Poeciliopsis prolifica. Taxonomy (NCBI): domain Eukaryota; kingdom Metazoa; phylum Chordata; class Actinopteri; order Cyprinodontiformes; family Poeciliidae; genus Poeciliopsis; species Poeciliopsis prolifica. Next base: position 423,562 of record NW_026562378.1, read on the forward strand.
AACTTGTGTCATCCAGAGTACTTATTTCAAGATTGAAATATAGTCATGGTTTTCTACTTTAGAAAAAAAAAAAAGTCTGTGCACAGGACAGAATAATTTGAGCATCAAGTGAACCTGAAGGTAATGTCACATAGGAAAAGGTTGTTGACACATTTTCTTTCTACTCTGTCTTCATCCCATAAAAAGTGTGTTTATGTGAATAGAACATCTCAACAAAAGAGATGTTTCTTTGTGACAAAAACATCACAAAGAAAGACCAAACAGAAAATGCTGAGTGGGTGTTGTTATTGCATTGTATTTGAACATGGACTGTGTAACACAAACCCATCAAAATAATTAGTAGTGTTAATTACATCACCCCTGTAGATTTATCATCAACTCTGAGGAATGAAACAAAACTACAAAATAGCTTCTTCACATTTGGATCACCTGAAAATGTTAGAACAACACATATTCCTACATTACCACATAGGAATATGTGACATTCCTATGTGGTAATGTCACATAGGAAAAGGTTGTTGACACATTTTCTTTCTACTCTGTCTTCATCCCATAAAAAGTGTGTTTATTTGAATAGAACATCTCAGCAAAAAGACAGTTTAAATGTTTTACATGTCAACATAAAACAAGAAGGCAAAAGCAGTTATATTGCATGGAAATGTATTGTGGTCATGGAGGAAAATGTTTGAGAACTATCAAGTTATAATGTGATAATATATTAAACAAACATGACAATATGCCGTATATAATAATTATATTGTACAAACATGACAATTATATTGAATGCAGTATCGCTTGCAGCTGCAGCACTGTAAGTTTTCCTTTGAGTGAACATTTTTTTAATTATAACTATTTTTTATTTATTTATTTTTTATTTTAACCTTTACTATTAACAAGATTGTGGGGAAAATTTTTTTCCACTGTTCAAAACAGCTTGTATGTAGCTCACATCTGTGTACATTTGGAATGCATGTCCACCCGAAACCTAAACGTTATCGGTCAGTTTACTTTTGCTTATTTGGCAGCTTGGCTTTCTTTCTGTAAGCTAAATGTGACTAAACCGTGAAGCTAGCTAAAACTGAACAACTTGACCAACAGAATAGCCAAGTAAAACATCACTGTGCAAGATACTGGCAGGGAAAGCGTACCTGGAACGACATAACCAAGTGGCAGGTTTAGTGTACAGAAACATCTGTGCAGAATATGGACCCCAAGATCAAAGTGGGAAACACCACAAAGGTGGTGGAGAATGCCAGAGCTAAGATCCAGACAGACAAAATGGTAAGGGAGAACCAACCAGACATTGTCGTAGTGGATAAACATCAGAAGAAAGCCGTTGTGGTAGATGTAGCAATACCAAGTGATTGCAACATCCGGAAAAAGGAGCACGAGAAACTGGAGAAATACCAGGGCCTCAGGGAAGAACTGGAGAGGGCCTGGAAGGTGAAGACCACAGTGGTGCCTGTGGTCATCGGGGCCCTCGGGGGAGTAACCCCCAAACTGGATCAATGGCTACAACAGATCCCAGGAACAACATCAGACATCTCAGTCCAGAAATGTGCAGTCCTTGGCACAGCCAAGATACTGCAAGACCCTCAAGCTCCCAGGCCTCTGGTAGAGGACCCGAGCTCAGAGGATAAGAATCACCTAGGGTGGGTGAGAAGGGAATTTTTTTTATATATATGGTACATATAGTTCATATATCTTCACATATATATATATCTGCTTCTTTGAAATGTTCCTCTGACCAATTTTTTTTTTAATTGGTCAGAGCAACCAATTTTAGAAAATAACTATTTTAGTTTGAGGCATTCTTGTTTTTCTGTCCTTATTTGTCTCATATTTCAACCATTTAACTTCTGGATAGTCGTGACATTCTTTACTCACCAGTTCAAAGAAGTTCTAAAGAACAGTTTAAATTTCCCACATTAGTTTGTTTTGCCTGGTCCATGGAATATTGCTTGTTATTTTGATTTTTCTTTTTTTGCTGCTGTGAATTAATCTGCTGGTTAGAAAATTACACATTCTTTTTTAAGTTCTTGTTTTTCTGTGAACCTGAAGCCTTTCAGGAATAGAAAATAGATTTTTTTCCCCATGCTGTTTTCCTTTTCAGCTTCTCTGACTTCCGTGCAGACTCACAGAGAAGCAGCGCCTCTGCAACTCTAATTAAGAAGCTGCAGGGAAACTGATTTAACTGAAGTATAAATGAGTCATTTTTATAATTTGGAGCACTGATGTTCTTTAGATTTTACCTCAAATTTAGTCTGCTGAGTGGGAGGTCAAAGAATGAGAATAAACATGTGCTCAAGTGACGGTGAAGGATTAAACATGCTTCCCTTTCCGTGACAGGGCTACACTGATACCTCCTCTGTACCATTATCACTACAAACTCTTCTTTCTTCATCTGTCGGTGGAGCAGCTATGCTGCCTTTATCACCCCATCACAGCTTCCACAGCACTCTTTTAATTACCAGTCTGAGAATTGACGTTTGCACTCTCTGTGAAGCATTTTGTCTTGAAAGATGCAATTACTGAGTCAAGCAATGCCTTCAGCATCATTAGGATTCATAGATGTAGCGGGGACAATATACTTGTTAGCTATATCAGCAGTTATTTGCATTTGCTAAGTGTGAAAAGAGGAACTTCAATATGGGGGAATATGAGCTGTAAACAAGACAAAACTTACACATATAGAGTGAGGAGGAAAAATGTTCCTGTATGACAGTAACCACCGTTATTCTGACAGACTTCTGCTTTTCAGCTCTGATGTTAGATCTGTATTTCAGAGTCATACAAACCATATTCATGTAGTTTGAAGATGTTTCTGAATGGGAGGAGTGGGAAGAGGACAGAACACAACAACAGTTTGCATCTAGACCTTCGTATGTTAATGCCATAGCTCATACACAGTTTTTTTGCCCTTATGTGACCTGTATCTGATCTTTTTAGGATAGTCTGAACAACACAGGTTATGTTTTGACTAATGCGACCGAGGCCAGTTGGAAGTCTGGTCCTAAACCCAATATCTGATCTTTTCCAATGATTGGAAAAGCCAGCTTGCATTCATCCAACCTGTACGTCACTGATACTCAACAAACGTCACTGTTGGGAATCCTGCAACATCCACGGTGAGTGATAATGTGGGTGATGTTCTTGTTCCAGTCAGACAAGAATTTTAAAAATTGTAAGATATGTTCCACTACATCCGTGTTTATTTTTTAAACACTGAGCATATGCACTACGTGATGTTACTGCAGCTTCTATTTCACATCCGGGGCACATTTAGGTTGTTTGCAGTTCACATAGGAGATCACATACAAGTTACATATACTTGGGAATGTGAACAGCCACACAGAAAAAAATCAGATTTAACAAAAAATTGGAGTAAAGCATTAAGGTATGCCCTGTGAACATACCACACCTTGTTGGAGATTGACTGCAATGCCAGCAGTCAGTCTCCAACAAGGTTGCCCTTTTGTCACATATTCTGTTCACAACCTTTATGGACAGAAGTTCTTGGTGCAGCCAAGGTGTTGAGGCAATCTGGTTTGGAAGTCTCAACATTGGACCTCTGCTTCTTGCAGATGATTTGGCTCTGTTAACTTCATCAGACCAAAACATAAAGTTTTCACTAGAGCAGTTATAGCCAAGTGCAAAACAGCCAGTATGAAAATCAGCACCTCCAAATCCAAGGCTATTGTCTTGAGCCTTTCATGGACAAGAACCCCATTGATCTATAATTCTGACCCTTATCTATGGTCAAGAAGTCTGTGTAGTGATTGAAAAAACAAAGCTAGACACAAGCAGTCTAAATAAGTTTCATTCACAGTGTCTTGGAGGGGCTGCTGCTCCTCTGCATTGGGAAGAGCTAGTTGAGGTGACTCGAGCATCTTGTTCAGATGCCTTTTGGATTCCTCTGTGGTGTGGAGATTCAGAGACAGAATACCTCAGTAGTCCCTCCAGAACTGTTTGGTAGGTGGCCTGAAAATGTTGTGAAGTGCTGGCCCAAGTGGCTTGAGAGAGGGAAGTCTAGATTTATTTCTTCCGGCTGTTGACCCCGGATTAGGCAGAACGTAAGGGATTGATGGCTTGCTCTAAGTTACAAGCCAAACATGCTATGCAACAACAAAGAAATTTGTTCTTTTTCTTGAGGTTCTTAAGGCTAAAAACAAAGTTATTTTTGTTCAGGAAATGTATTACTTCAGAAGAACAAGTGCAGAACCCTTGGAAGACATCAGAGAGCCCTCATACTGGGCTCGACACACATTGAACGACAGCATTAACAGAGACATCTTTCAGGTTTTTTGTGTTGGACCTTGTGTGCACATCTTCATGTATGAGCTCAAAACTTCACTTGCACAAATTTCATCTGCTGGTGATTTGTGGGTTTGGCTAGACGACAGGAAGTGACTGGCACTTTGTCATGCAAATTCCACAGGAAATGAACAGACAGGGAGCAATCCTAGAGTCCAAAATGATCACATTGATAGACATCAAAGGTTTTGTTTCACATTTGTTCCATTAGATTATGATTGGAACAGAGGGAAAAAAATAACTCAAATATCTTTTTCATGAGACAAACGCTCGTTAAAACAGGTTTTAATTATTTCAAATATTCACTGCCTTTAGTATTTGTGGCATCATCAAAGTCACCTGAACGAGCAGTTAAATTATTAAACGGCTGGAAGGGGAGGATTTTTTGTGTCAACGTCTCTGTTGAAGGTAATTGTATTCCCAGGTCTCCACTTAAAAGTTGCACCAACCATCTGGTGAACATAAACAAGCGCAATATCTGTCCTTCTCATCAGGGAGCTTGTAGCTCTTAGCCGTGTTCATTAGCCCCAAATGAACTTTGAAGGTGAATGGGAATGCCAAGCAACTCTCTCTAACACACTGTGATTTGTGTGTTACTGTAGTCACAATAATTATCGTCGAATTAAATAATTGTTTTCTTTTTCTAATTATAAACTGTGAACCCGCAGTTAAAACCGCAGGCTGTCCATCACTCCTTGGAGAAAATTGAGTAATTGAGCATAACTCACTACAAATTAATGACATACTGTTTGCAGCTTAGCAACTTGTTACCGGCAAACAAGGATTCTTCTACACATTGTGTTTATGCGTATTTATAATTCCGTGAAATTATCCCAGATTTCTGACTTCTGTGCTCAGTCCCTGAGGAAAATTGGCTCATTTGGAGAATTTATCCTCTCATCCTGCGGGTGAATTGTCTAAAGAAAATTTATGAAAAAAACTACATGTTCCAGAGGAGTGACCTCAATTAGTGTCATCCTTTCGGTCTGAATAATGGCTGACTTTGTCTGGGTGTAGACATCCAAACAGGTGATGTGTGTCCTTTCTTTCCTTCTTTTTCTTCATCTGCTGCAGTGGGACTGTCATTTCAGGTTTTTTATTCTGTGTTAGAATACTTTTTAACTAAATCAGAGCGCCAACCATTGATTACCCTTGAAAGCTGAACAAAAATGATTCTCAGCTGACAAATGAGCTGCTGCCCTTGAACCGCAGAAGGTTTCAATGAGTTCCTGTTAGGGTTTTATAAGGTGCTACCGGATCTGTATAATGTCTTGAATTCACCAAGAAAACAGATGTTATCTAAGCGTTGGGTTTCTTCCATTTTGCTCTGCAAACACAGGCACCAATAAAAACTGTTTACTTCTCAAAGAAGCTTATTTCTCCTTTTCCAGATAGTTATTGGCTTAGAAGAAAACTTTTAAAGAAATCACATATTCAGTAAATTAAAGGAGTAGTTTAGGGTTCTGAAGTGAAATTTTGTTAAAAAGGGAAAAGCGGTTAATATCAGTGAACAACTCTCTTGTCATGGTTTATGCAAATGTGATTTATGACCTTTTAAAGTCTGGTAATTTATGGGGATGCACCAATATAAAAATCTAGGCCAAAGTTGATAGATTTGACTGATCCAAAAGCAGAAAGCAGACAACAGTGCAGAGCATTCTGGGTAAATATAACCAAAACTATGACTAGTTATAAAAATAGACCTTATTTGGGAAATATTTATATTAGATGTAAAAGCAATACAGTAATAACACTGTTGGTTACTAAGTTTTATTTACCATAGTTATTATAGTTTATATAAATTTCAATAAGATATTTTCACAGGAATGTCACCAGGTTGTGCAATGATGACATGTAATGGTCCAATATTTAGGCCAACATGTTCAACTAGTCTTGGATTCTTTATTCTCTAGTTTTCAGTGACTTTGGCTCAGTATTTGTCAGTTTGTAGTTGTTTCTGTTTTTATTTTATTACAGTTTACTGCAGTCTTTATAGAATGTCTTATTCTGGCTTTAATGTTTTTTTTTTTTTTTTTTTTTACTTATTATTTCCAAGTATGTCTCGGTTTGATCTGTTTTGGTACTGTACATCACTTACGCTCTTTTTTTCAAATGCTTGCCTTGACCTTTTTCTGACTAGCTGATCACATTACTGTCACTGATACTGGATTTTTTGCTACATGGAGAAGCCTTGAGGATAAACCACAAGCTGCTCATTTCCAGGTGAGGAGGCTGTGTTTTCCCATCCACACAACAAGGTGGCACTTGTTGACATGCCCATCCCAGTGCTGGGATGGTGTGTAAGATTCATGAGCTTTTTGTGGTTCATTAAAGATGGAAATGCAGCAAGACCTCCACCAGCCTTTTGATTGACAGATGTTCCTCTGAGGTGTCAGTCTCCTGAGATCCTCCACTCAGTGGTCAGGAGAGCCCTGCTAGCTTGATGATGATAGATGAGGCTCTCCGGAGCCAGCCAACCCTATATATCAGACATAAAGAAATGTGACACTGAGAAATAGCTTGACTGAAAGGTTTCATCTGATTGAATGGTCATGGTTTAGTCTCATTTTGTCTCTCACAGGGAAAACAGAGACTTGTATGACTAGACTTCTTGACGTCACTGTAGGAAGAAAATCGTGAAACAAAATGTTGCAGTGACTTCAGTATCATCACACTACTTGATTTTTTTTTTTTTTATTAAAAATGTAAAAATTACAGGAATGTCAATCACCTACAAATTGAAATCTCAATGCATCAAGAGGTGACTAAAACTTGCCTTAAGGTCTTATTGGGAAGTTAATGCAGTTAGGTCTCTCTCAACTCTTACAACCATTCACCTTTTTCCCCCCATAGTTTGAAGCTCTCAGCAGCCTCTATTGCTCATTTCCACCTGGGAGGGTGAAATAAAAATACATTACTCTCTGTAGCTGTTTCTAATACCAACACAACCTGAGCCAAGTCGCTGGGTAACCGTTAAAAGCATCTCAGACTTGAGTATGTTCCTCCAGGCTGTTGGAAGGCAGCCATCTGTGAGAGGAGTAAGTGCTGCTGAGGCATCACTGAGCAAATACATCGCAGTCTGAGCTATTTTACTCAAAGATACACTTCATGCTCCAATGGCAGTGCAACGACATACATAGTGGATTTCTAAGAAAAGACAATAGATGATGTTCCTTCTATTGAGACAGTTTTTCCAACTGTAGATCTCCGGTAATTGTGCTGTGCTTTATAAATAAAGACTCAACAATTCATACTTAAATAACATTTAAAAGGCCCAGTTTAGTTTTTATCCACATTTTCCATATTGCAGCCACAGGTGTCAATTTGTTTGCTTAGACTGGATACATAGCGTCTATAAATAGCAATACTTGCGTTAGGCCAAAGATTGTCAATTGTGGTCAAATGTAATTGCCCCAAGTGGAGGAGTTCAAGTATCGCGGTATTTTGTTCACAAATGAGGGAAGGAGGGAGCGGGAGATTGACAGGCAGGTTGGCGCAGCGTCTGCTGTGAAGCGGGCGCTGAACTGGTCTGTCGTGGTAAAGAGAGAGCTAAGTCATAAACCAAAGCTCTTGATTTACCACCCTCATCTATGGTCATGAGCTTTGGGTCATGACTGAAAGAATGAGATTGTGGATACAAGCGGCCAAAATGGTTTTTTTCCAGATAGACTGAGAAGCTCGGCCATCTGGGAGGGACTCAGAGTGGAGCCGCTGCTCCTTCACATCGAGAGGAGCCCGTTGAGGTGGCTCAGGCATCTGGTCAGATGGTACTATTTTTCTCAGCTGGCTTGAGAACACTGGGATTCCCCCGGAAGAGCTGGAACCAGTGGCTGGGAAGAGGGAAGTCTGGGCCTCCTTTCTGAAGCTGCTATTCCCGCAACCCAACCCTGGAAAAAGCGGAAGAAAATGGATGGATGGATTTTGTTTGGTGGTATAAAACTAAGTTTTTGTTCACAAGAAAGGTCAAAATGCATAAAAATTTATTAATTTCCCCAGATATATGGTTATATGTGGACTAGGCCATAGTTTTTCTCCTGTTTGAAGCCCAACAAGCACAACTTTGGTCTAAACTAAAAGGATGTGCTAAAGAGGACATCTTAAGACTTTTCTTTTGAAATGACGTCCTACTGACATCCTTCTGCAAGCCACCAAGGCTTGCAGAAGAGAAGCAGGTCCAGTAAAATACTTTGGTTCAAGCCCTGAAATACAACTTTTAAACAAAATATCTTCATGAGGCAATACCACTGCAGCTGGAATTGGCTCTAGTTTCCATCTAAATGTTTTCAGTTCAGATCAAATATATGTGCAGCTACACCTAGCATTAATCAAAGAGGTTTCAGTTCATTCAGCTTCTTTTTGTCTTTGTGGCAAAACCTTGATGACAAGTGACTTACAGCTTACCTTCAGAAATTTCAACCTGTTAAAAAAAAGCTGTGACATTCTGCACTACAATCAGTGTCATTCAGTCTGACATGTATCTGGTCGTCGTGTCAACATGAAATATATCATTTTTGTGCCCATGCACTCTTGGGGCAAAATTCAATGAGTTAAATGTTTCTCTCTGGTCTTTCTACCTTTTCCTCACCTCTTGCATATAAAAGCTTGATGCATCCGTTTCTCAGCAGCCCAGCTGGGGCCGAGAGGAAAAGGTCGCTTCGGTTTTAGATTAGCAAGATTAGTGAGGCACCTTCAGGTTTAACCCCTGGTTTTATCGTCATGGTTAGGTCTCTTATCGCCAGGCTGCATGTTGTGCTCGAAAGCCCGGCAGACTCTGATTTGACTTGGAGAAATAACATCTGGCCACCAAGCATGATAAACACCCTGAGCACAGCTTTTCCACTGGAAGAAATAGTGGCAGCATCATGCTGTGGAGATGCTCTTCTGCAGCGGGAGCTGAGGAACTGCTCAGAGGTGATGGGAGATAGGTGGAGTTAAACACAGGGTCATCCTGGAGGAAACTTGTTAGAGGCTGCCAAACACTTAAATGTAAAATAGACTTTTTTGAGTTTTCCATTTTTTTGAACCAGGAGATAACTTTTTGGAGCATCCTATATTATCAAAACAGTTCTGTTTACACCCATTCTAATTATTTGAAGGAACACACAACATCCTGAAATATAAGCAGATATATAAATCAGCAACCGAACTAAGGTAGCCTTAATACAGTGATCCTAGATATGAAAATTAACTCATCTCACCCTACTCTCCCCTACAGACATTAAAGTCTCTAAAAAAACATTAGAGAAATAAAATAATTTTTCGTAGTATTTTCCTCAGATATCAATATCCTATAAAAGAAAATGCATCCATCTATTTTATACAAAATTGTTGTCATTCCTTATCACAAAATCTAAAAAAAGATATAAAATGAGGGAACTTTAATTTTTTTTAGTAGATATTAATCAAAAATACTACATTTTTTTGATTTTTTAAAGATCATGTAACATTTGTTGCTCTGAACAACGTTTAATTTAGCTGGACTGAGGACAAAATGGCTTTTTCAATTATAAAGGTTTCAGACTCCTGGCCTAGTCAAAGTTCAGACCTAAATCAAATTAAGTTTACATGAAAAAAAAACCATTGCTTAATTTGTCAGTCTGTCACCTAAAATCCCAGCTACAATAATGAAAAACATTAAAAATGTTTTCTACATCTTGGGAAAACCCAGCACTTTTCCTCTTCTTAAAGTTTTGTCATACTTGAGATTAAAAAAAGTCACTTCTATCACAAGCTGACTCTGTAACATCTTATTCCTGTTTTTTTCCAGCTTGCTGCATTAATCACATTTCAATACGTGGGCGCTGACAGGGAAGGTTCTCACTGCAGACTGACATTTTGACGTGTTCCTTCACAAAGAACATTTTCAGTCTATCAGATGACATTTAGATATCGGAATGGCAAAGATGAGGACTTCTGGGACAGTTATTGTAAAAATGGAACAGTTCATCTTTCAGTAGACGAGGACATGTTTCATATCTTCCTGCTTGGCTCTATTTCGACTTTTTATTCATGCAGAAAGTATTTCACTCTAAAACCTAAAACCTAAAACCAACCTTATTGTTGAGCAGAAAAGTAATTAATATGTAGCCCACCAGTACAGGACCACTCAAGCTGTGGAGGGATCTGTCTGTGTTATATCCCAACTGTCCATTTTCAAAAACCTGCTGATGAGGCAGTTTTTCTTTGAACATCTTAGTCCTCTCAAGTGCTCTAAAGCTGCGTTCATGTAATATAGAGAAGTCTGTTTGAGTGGAGCGCACTCTGGGAATATCTGTCTGTATCAACAGCTTATCATGCTGTACATTCTACAGCCATTCTGGTAGTGCTGGGGATATTTCTTTTGTGGCATTTTGTGTTTCTTTTTTTATCTGTTCACATTTATTGGGTTTTTACACCTGTATCATTCAGTAAATGGTATGAGTGCAGATACATGAGTAATACTCTGAAAGTACAACAAAAAGGTCAGAAATAGACACACCTTCCTTCCTCCTGGGCCTTTACTCTGACTGTCGCTGGTGAGAACCTCACAACTGCCAAGTCATATGAATTTCCGGACTATAGCTTCATTATTCCCATTGCGAGAAGGCTTGGCCAGGGTGATGATCTACAATGCTGGAACTTTAGGAGGTTTTCACACCTGATCGTATGGTAGACAAGGTTTGATTGGCGCCCAAAGTTGCAACATTCGTTACATATTCAGCTGCTGTATTTCTCCTTCACTGCACTGTCAAACAAACTAAACCCTTTGAAAAACCTGCACCCCTCCTCACCAGGTTCACCAGCAGGAACCACTGAGGGAAACAACAAAAAACATCTGAAGAAGACAAAAGCGCATCTTCCTGCTTCATGAAATGTAAAGAAAAATGCAGTGGCTTCATATTTTAATGGTTGTAGGATTTCTCCTTTCTTTTTAGTTAAAGAACAATTTCACCAGGTAGCGCTAGACTCACCTGTTTGTTTTGGTTGTATTTACCCAGAATGCCCTGCGCTGTAGTTCGGACTTTCTAGGCCAGGAGTCGGCAATCCGCTTCTCTCGAACCGCAAGCGGATCTTTAGTGCTGTCCTAGTGGCCGAGGGGAGATTTTACAGTTCTTGGACCAAATCATTTGCATTCACTGACAATGTTGAAGGATTAACTGAATTTTTGTTCTTTGGCGAGAAGTTGTCAAATAACAAAATAGCACCGTGCTTTCCATATTACAGAGGGCACCCTACTGTAAGCCGTTACATTTTACAAGCCTGATGTTGAGAAGTTGTCCAGTGATGCCCCAAAACAGAAGTCACATTAGACATGTAAGAACACAATCCTAACATAGGCACATATATTTAATTACAAAGTGGTTGTTTTTATAGAAATTTTTGTCAGTATATATTTAGATTGACACTTCCGGATATTATTGTGTTTTGTTCCTCAGGTCACAGGATGGCTGTGTATCAAAAGAGAAGAGGATGCTGTTACGTTTTATCATTACACTGCTTGGCATTTGCACAAAAATTTAACTTTTTCATTTTTTTGCGGCTCCAGACAGATTTGTTTTCTGTTTTTTTTGGTCCAAAATGACTCTTACAACGTGTTGGGTTGCCAACCCCTGGTCTAGGCAAACAAACTAGACTTTGGTTAAAGCGGACTAAGCAGTACAGATGTGAACGTGCCAAACTTTTAGGTTTGTGCATTTGAACCTTTGGCAAACATTTGGTTACTTTCATCTGTGTTTTGAAAAATTCCAGCATCATACTTTCAAACTAAAGCTAAATATTTTTGTCCTCAATTTTTTCTTATTTCCACATTCTAGAAAATCTAAAGACTATAAATAAGATTGTTGATGTTAACTTCTGCAATGCTGTTTTGACTGTTTCCACTATGCATGTTTTTACATATTTTACATAATAGCCAGTCATGAAAATGTTTAGAGGGAATCTCAAGTGTTTACTAGGCAGGTGCAAGGACATTAACTTAGCACAACCATGAAAGTCACTCTATATTTGGGGAGATGTGACTTAGAGCCTCCACATTGCTCTTAACAGTGTTACCGTCTAGCTTGATTCCTGCAGTATAATCAACAATAAGGCAACAAAAGCAAAACTTTGAGAAAAAAAAGTTGGCACGGTGACTTCTTTGTTCTTTCAACAAATCTTGATGTGTTTTGTTATGACAGTTTTTTCTCGCTTTCAGTGGTTGGAGCAGAAATAGTTATTAGCAATAGAAATGTACCTACATATTTTCTATTTCTGTCTACTTACACATGTTTTTTCTGTGCTGTGTGATTGGTCATTGCTGTGCGGCACAGCAAGTAAATGCATGTCGGAATGCATTTACTCAGAATCCTTATGGGAGCCTAAAGAAGAAACTAATCATGGCTCAGTGGGGTTTTTTGTACGTCAGAAAAGATTGGTGGAATCGGCAGAATTAGAAACAACTCACTTAGTTTCAGAAATTTTTTTTTTGCTTTTAAAAAAATGAGTGATTGTGATTACAGGGAAGCAGAAGAACGTTTGCTGTGTTTTTCCATCAACTGGTGGGACTATGGCTCATCAGAGGCATGAAACATGGAAAAATGCTAGTTGATACTGGGAAGATCAGCAAGATGTGGGATCTATGCTAATTTACATCCTCTACTTCCTGTTTATTGGACCCATAGGTAACATCAACGTTTGTCGAAGGTATGCTGTGCAAATCCTGGTTGATTCACTCCATACCAGAATATGGAAACACGCCGTAATCACGTTTTCCTTTTTTTTGGTGACATTTGAAACATTTGCATGGCAATTAGATGGAAACATAACTACTGTGACTCAGTTCACTTTCTTTTTGTTGCTATCAGTCAATAAATTTGGTTTATTTATAAGTGTTAATACTTCACACTTTTTTTCTGATGAACCTGTGACGTGTGCTGCCCCTCCAAAAGTATCAGAACCACAGCTGGCTCCAGATGAGTTCAACAGGGGGCACCGGCTTATTTTAGGGGGCCAAAAGGAAACTACAAAGCAATAACAATATTACTCAAGTAAAAGAAAAAGGTACAGTGCAGTAAAACTACCCTACATTTTTTGGGGAAGAAAAATGTACTCAAGTGAATGTAACCAGCACTGCCCACTTTTGAACATGGACAACAACATTCCTTGGAATTGTTAACAACCTTAAAGTAGTGTATTGGTATTAACTAATCGTCTTTTAACTAACATTGCCTCCATCCAACACCTCAACTCAGTCAGTTAGTTTGGGAAAAAACTTTGCAAAGTTCTTTGCATTTTGCTGCCGTGATTCTAACAGACACCTGTGAAACTCTGCACATCAACAGCAGGTCTCCTTCACTGCTGCACAGGTGTAAACTCAGTGTCTTAGCGCTCATGTTGCTTTCAAAGGCGGCTCGGAAAAGCAGGTTACGACGTGTTAACAAGGTATTTTTAAAAAGTGACAGAAAGCACAGATATGGGAAGGGCAGAAGCCCATATTTTATCAAATAATAACAGAATATGAATAACAGAGAGTCAACCACTCTGAGGTAAAAATTGTTAAAAGTTCCAACAAAGTTTGGTTTGTTTTTCTTCTCTCTGCCATTATTAAGCTGCTTTTAGCTGGTTACAAATTCAAAGACAGGAACTAAAAAGACTTTAACTGAACTAACTGAGAGTGAAGACCTCCTGGAAGAGCCAACCACTGTTGGAGCAGAAAACCCAATTCTCAGTCAGCGACCAAATGACTTAGTCAATGGAGACCGGAACAGGGATTCCAGCTGGTTCCAAAAGGATATACAGATTATTTTCACCCACAATGAGGTGAGAATAATTTTGATAATTTTATTTTATTTTTTTACGCAATTCTGGAATCTGAAATTGTCAGACTTTCTAGGTCTTAGTTTCTGAATCATTTCTTTCAGAACTTTTATGAAGCAAGTTCTCTCAGAGTTAATTGTGGTAAAATAAATTATGTGTGAAATCCTCTCGAACTCAAGAGACACTGACAGAAAAAGGTAAACCCTTACAGGCAAATAATTGAACAAACATTCATTCACAGTTCCCTCACAATTCCTCTCCATGCTCAGATTTCTTTCCTTTTTTTAATTTTAGTTAATTCTCTAAAATACAACATTTAATAGTAAGTCAACTCTGTCTTCGGTAATTAGTGCATTCAGTTTAAATTACAGTGTGTTGGTTCGGTTGAAAAGAGACAGATTACTGATGTGATATTTACATAATTGTAAATCAATGTTAATGGGCCCAATTAAATCTTGAGTTGTGTTTAAATGGTGTTCCAAATAGAGACAAAAAACAAAACAAAACATTTGGATAAAAGAACATTTGCCAAAAATCTTTGAGTTGGAAATTGACAAAAAGTAACATTTATTTTTACAAATCAGTTTTCACTTCAACTTTAAAGGGGACTTTTTGTTTAAGAAGTCAGACTTTGTTGAAAGTGATTGATTTGTAAAACAAATAAAAGAGTAAAACATGCAAGGTGGTGAGTACTTTTGATGTACTGTATGGTTTTATTAATATTATCTATTGAACAAACTGAATAAAACCAAAAAGAGAAAACAGTTGGAGCCACTGCTAACATGTAGCTAGTTTTTTATCCAATGAGCTTGTCCTATTAAAGTAAATAAATATTGATGGGCAACTGTTTACTTTTTAAAATATTTAATTGTTTATCAAAGAGGTTTGCTTTAAATGTAATGTTCAGTAAAGAGTAAATTCTAAAAAGCACTGCTTTATTTTGGTTAGCATATTATAATTACACATTTCAAATAGAATCTACATGGAACATGATTTATTTTTATAGAATATAAATTTTGTCAAAGTTAAGAACTTATTCAAAGTCTCATGGGTTTATATGAATAAGTTGGATAGATATTTTACTTATTCTAAACAGATGACTTATGACCCAATCTTCCTTTTAATACCAAACTCATTCTACATGCAAAACTATCAAGGGAATAACTGAAATGGCTCCCAGTTTCTAACTCAACAAATATCACCAAGGGCAGTGGTAACATTTTGCTGCTTTAAGACTTTTCCACACACACAGGGGATGAGCACAAAGCAACTCCAGAAGAAAATCAGGCTACAGTAATAACAGGAATAACAATGAAAAAAAAAAATAAACCAAACCCAAATCCAAGCAAATGAGTCTGAGATCCCCTGTAAGGGCCACTTCACCTCAGCTCCGTTTATCTGCAGTCTGACAAACTCACAAGGCCGATGTTACTCTTCTGAGTAAAGACAAAAGGCAAAATTAATAGGAGATGTTTGCCACTGCCCTCATTATGTCATCAAACCTCCACAGTCTGCAGGCTCGTCTGGCGTTCACCGGGGCGTCGAAATCTGATTTAGAGAGGGAGTGTGAGGGGATTTTCGCCTTGCGTTCCCAACAGACGGAACCATTGCTTTGCTTTGTGAGTAACATGCCGTATTGTCAGACTTACAACCTGGGGAGTCATGATCATGTCCTCGCTGTCTGCTGGATGAGGGGACTCGGGTGGGGGTGGGGTTGTGGGTAGTTTTAGGGATGGGGCTCTCAGAGGAAACACACACTTCTGGAACAACAGCGTGAATGTAGCGATGCGTTTTTTTGATTCAGCTCAACACCTCACAGGTTGTAACTCAGTGTTTGCTGAGGCTTGTGGTTCTGTCTGCTCTGATTGCATTAAATGCTGATACTGGCCTGTTTAACCCCATCACCCACCAGGAAGTCTAACAGGTGGGGCGGTCTGCAGGGACACCGGGTGGGGATGGTGTGGTAAAAAAAAGAAAAAAGTCGGTCTAAATGTTAGAACAGGCCACGGAGGTTTCTAAATAAAACTGACAGCAGTCCGCCTTGCTGAGCCATGACTTGAATGTTTAAAGCGCGGCTCGGGTTTTTGTGAGGAGCAAGAGAAATCTCCGGCTGGCAAAGCAGAGCGAAGCAGAGAGAAGCACAGCTCGGTCCTCAGCAGGTAGAAATATGAAGCAGACAGACAGATCCCTTCAGAAGGGACTCACTCTGAGGATGTTACGGTTTGAGTCAAATTGTGGCAAAAGCGGAAGAGGGGGGAGCCAGTGTTCACACGCGCCATTGTTGTGGGAAACATGCTGATCTTCAGGATTAATTTTTTTGCTTTCTTAGACCATAACATAAAATTAGTTGGAAAAAAGGGAAATTCTCTGTGGAGCAAAGCGACTGCAGAGAGTCAGAATAAGAAATTACATATAAATCAAAGCGTAATGAACCCTCAGCCACAGAATAAAAATAAAAAATAAAAAAAATATTTTCATCCCTCAGTTCTCTTTGAGCTAAGAGAGATCGCTTTAATTCAAATAAGAAGAACTGCGACGTCGAAAAACTTGATGCATGTTGTTGAATGATCTCAAATTACTCATGGAAATCAATATTTATCAAATCCTGTTATTCTGTGTGAAGTGCATGTACGTGTGTGTGCGTGTGTGTGTGCGTGTGCATGCGTGCGTGTGCACGTGTGTGTGTGTCTTTCAGTGAACCTGCTGAGTCACATCTCAGTGCAGGTTCTCTGTCTAAATGGCAGCCTGGACTGATTCTCTTCATGAGCATCAGCCACTGGGTCACTGTGAACAGAACACTGCTGGTACAATTTGGGTTTTTTACATTTCTAGGCTGGATTTAAGAGTTTTTGTTTGTTTCTGCAAAGACGATATTGTGAAAGCAATAAATTGTTCTGCCTCGGTAATGTGCTTTGCTGAGACAATGAGGAATCTGTAAATTATTGTGTAACCACAATACATAAGGAAAACTATCATTTTAATGTGTCTCCGAAGAAATCCTTATGAATTAATAAATCATTAGCTTTAGATATTGATAAAGCATTCAGGTCATTATTTTGTTTTTCTTACAACTTCTTAGGAGCCAGAAGTTAAAACGTGTTGTAGAGATTCTAATTAATAATGCACATTCATTACAATAAGTTATTATAACTAATTAATGATTTAAAAAATCCCAGAAAGACAATGCAACACTGAATAGTAAGCACGCTGTCATTGTCCAGAGTGAAGTGATTTTCTGTTTATAAAGATGAACTTTCTCTATTACGCTCAACTCCAAGCTGGACTGAGATCTACAGCCGCCCAGCAGGATGAGTGTTCTTGACAAAAGATTTAAAGTTCAGAGGAGAGCTGATTGGTCATAATAGAAGAAGTAAAGACTTTAAAACCTAAGAACATTTTACCGAATACTGAAGAAAAGAACACAAGAACCACAGAAGAAGACACTGAGCGCAACTTCCTTCTTCCTTCTCCTTACAAAATGTAAGCAGAAATGGAGAGGCTTCAGATTTCTCTTTTGTCTTTGGTAAAAGTCCATGTGCTTTTCCTCCTATTAGTTTCTCACATTTGATTGTATTAACCCAGAATGCCCTACACTGTAGTTCACGTTCTGCTTTTGGAATGGTCTCCAATCTGGTTGGTCGCAGTAGAACCACAGTAGAGTTGGTGTTTTTGGACCAGTAAGAGTTTTGTTGTGCATTCATTCTCACCTCACAGGTTGCAGCTCGTGTTGCTTTCTTTATATTTACCTTAACATTGGCGCCAGTTGCTAAATAAGACTGTTGCTATTGTGGGTAAGGTTACATTTAGGACTATATATTTTGATGCGTTAACTTTACTTTGCTCATTTAGGTGCAACTTTTCTGAGTATTAAACTTGATATTTGCTTTTTTTTTAACCTCAACTGTTCTATTTCTGTTTTAGCATACAGTTAGACACAAATTTAAATATATTCTTGGACATAACTTGAATGTCATTCAACCAAGAAGTTTATTGCTGACTGGAAATAAGATAAAGGATAATAGAGCAATTAGAAGGAATGTCAGTTTAGCTATTAAATGTAGTCTTTAAAAAACAATTCACATTACACGAAGAAATTTCTTCTTTCCATATGCCCCATATTCTTTCCGTTTTCATTCATATTGTGTTGGGTATGAATGTTTTTAGATACAACTGTATTCAGAAAGAAAAGACAGGAAATGCTACGATATCAAGTTTTTAAATATTTAAGTGAACTCTTGCCTGTTACTACTCATTTGTTCCAAAGACATAGCAGTTTTACTCGTAAAGACCTACATATCAATTCAATTCCTAGGAAACCAGAGGTCAGAACAGTCTTACCGTTAGAATTCTCTGTCCTTTCTTTCTCTTTGTTTTCATCTGATGATTAGTACATAGTGTCTCAGCCCACATTTTTACATTGCCAGCCAGAGGGATACGCTCTAATAATTTCTAGGCAGGAAATGGGTGACTCTCTGTTTGGGGGGAAAAGAAAAAAACAAAAAGTCTGCTTTTTGTCTCTGCGTCCCTTTCTGTTTTCACAAAGGGACAGGCTAATTTGGAGAATATGGAATATGAGCTGAGTTCATCCACTTTGAAATTTTGCTCCAAGGCAACTGGAAGGCTAAAAAGGACTGCCACAACCGTGGGTCATTTATTTGATTGACACCATGCAGCAGCAAATAACGGTTGCTATTTCAAGAAAAATGAAATTTCATCCGTGCTGGCAAGTTTGAGAGCATGGATTTAGGGGACATAAGTGGCGGAAGAAAGCACTTCTGTTAAACAGAGTCAATAACTTGCACAAGTACTATATAGCACCTTGGGGTAATATCACCCCAGTTGAAAAAACATAAGTGGGAATTTATTGAATATCTGTCACTAGTGCCGATTTCTATGGCGAGCATAATGGAAATACCATTAAAAAACATCAAAAGCTCAAAGACGATGCCCGAAACAGACCGCTTGCTACAAATCCAGGAAAAACATGAAAGCAGCTGTTTTAATGAATTCAACCTTAAAGACAGAAAAATAATCGGCATGTCATCCACAAAGCAGAGGTGTTTTGACAGACACCCAGCGTCTCCAGGGACCTGATTAGGTGAGAGTTGAGCCCAGTGTCTCACCTGGTTCCCTGTCGGAGGAACACTTACAGTAGCTATAATGAATGAAGCTGGATGGGGGATCAGGGGTTTGAATGCCACCTCTGCCCCACTGGAAGCATCGTCCAATTTTGGCACTGTGTAATAATTATATCAGTGAGGAGCCATGAACTATGGGTGGCTTATCAAATGGAAAATCCTTTCATTGCTGATGGAAGTTGTTAGGTATTTTCCTTGAACCTACAATAAAATAACCACAGACAACGTATATGAATTAAATATGGTCAGGCTTCTGCAGAAGGAGAAATCCCGATCAACAGCTCCTCCGGGCTGGTCAAAAGAGAGTTCTGATCTGCTTTCACGTGAGCTCCCTCTTTATTGTCAAAGCATCAAACAACAGAGGTCGTAAAACATTTAACACAAACAGACCAACAACTCAGTTCCAGGTGTGATATCTAATTTACAATCTGAGCCCAGTTCAGCTCTGGGTCAAACTGTCACCTAAGACCGGGCAGATAAACACCAGAGAAAACTTTAGGGTCTGAGAACCATAAAGTTTTACTATCTCGCATGAAGACAGTCGTAACCTCCAGGTCAGTTTATACTAAAATCACAATAATACTTTAGACTGAATATAAACTAAAGTAACAACAAAATGATAATGTTAAAAAATATCTAACAGAAGTCAAATTCCATATCTTCTAACTGAAGATGTGGGACTTATCATTATCAGAACTCATTAATAATACCGCTTTGTTGTACTTGTGATCAGATGCAGCTAACCTCAGCAGATTCCTTAAACACACACCCCAAGTGAAACAGAATAATGTGAATGATTTCTTTCCTAAGAGTTACAAAGAGACTTCTGTGACTTTACATGCATGGTTAATTTGCTCTTATGGAAAAGCATGTAGACCCATTCAGTAAATTACAACATTACTGAAAAGTCTGTTTAATTTAGGAACATTCTCATGAAGTTTCTCGACATTGTGTAGATTAATTATGCATTATGGATGTTTGTGTTTACTTGTACAGCACATTTCAGCAATATGGCAGAGCTTCACATCATGAAATCATAAAACCCCATCATGAACACATCTGATAGTCAACAGTTATTTATACCAATAACAGAGATTATATTTTGTCAAATCATCAATACACATCAAATATGTTTCATTTATTATGCTTCAGAACAGACTAGACAGGTGGCTTTTTGATTTAAGGAACTCGATGTTTCAGCCATTTTGCATTTCTCTCGAAGTTTCTTCCAGATTTGAGGTACATAGAAGCTGAATGCTGCTGCTTGTCCTTCTACTTGAAAGAATCTATTTCTATTGATTAAGATAAAATTCTGCTTATTGTAATGAAAACATGGCATTTTGTTTAGAATTAGAATATCACAGACTAATAATAAAAATAAAATAAAAATTGTAAACCCAAATGTGGCTTAATGAACAGTATTCTCAAAACCTGCTTGAAGGTTTTTTACTTGTGGTCTGTCAAACGAGACTCATTGAGAGGAATATTCTAATTTATTGAATATGACTGTATGTTATCATAAAGTGCAAAATTCAGAAAATAAACCCCCACAAACAAACACAGGTATCCATTATTTCCAATAAAGAGGCTCCTCTGTGGCTTCTTATTTGCTTTCGTTGACAGGAAGGCGCCTGCTGACAGCACAGTGAGGATCTGGCCTGTCACCTCAGGCCAGTCTCACAACCACTTTCCTTTCCAGTCTGTGTCTCAGTGCTACATTGACCCCGGTAATGGCTTTCCCTCTTCCATTCAGCATGAAGGAAGGCCCTGTTAACAACATGACAAACCTGATGGCCTTATTTTATTTTTTTTTTATCGTCTCAGAATACTTCACAATTATATAGTGTGCGGCAGTTTGTGGATTCTAAACCCAGTGATTACGTGGTGAGTAGAAATATGGCTCCTGGAACATTTCTTTGTGTGGTGGAGTGAATGTGATGGATCCGCTGAAGCTTGTGAGGTGCAGCACATGTGAAGAAGTGCCTGGATGAGGTTGTTTGATCTGTTGCACAGGGAAGCAGTGGGCCAGCAGGAGACGTGGCACCGCCTCCCTCTGTAAATCTCTTGTTCATGCCGGATGGCGGGTCAGGATGATGTATTGCCTGGCCGGCTCACAGAGAGCTCAGCCAAGACCACAAGAGAGTTACTGGACCAGCATCCCGTAAATGATAAATAAGATAACCCATATATGCTCTGTATGGGGTGAAATGCCACACAACCACGTTACAGACATCTGGGAATGTTTTGATTTGGTCATGTGACATACACAGTTATTAAAAATAATTTTTTTGTTTATGACTTATTTACATGGCCATGCAAATGTTTTCATACTCGTTCAACTTTTTCTTTGTCACATTGAAACCGAAAACCTAAACTGAATGTGTCTAACAGACCAAAACAAAGTTATGCATAATTGTTTGAAATTTAATAACTGTGCCAAGTGTTTAAAGGGAACCACAACTAATTATAAATATAGACCTTATTTGGAAAATATCTATCTTAGATATGAAGACATTACAGTAATAATACTGTAGGTTATTTAGTTTTTATAAATGTTAATAAAATTACAGTAATGCCGTCATGTTGTTCACGCCACAATGCATTCTGGCCAACTGTGATGGTCCAACTGCCTGTTCTCCATTACCTCTATTATAAAATAAGACAATATTTCAAAACAGTTGACAAAGAAATAGAATGCTGGTCAGAATTGGAGCAGGAACTGCGAACCCTAACTCTTATGATCATTTTTTTATTTTCTGAATTGCAGTTTATGTTAGATGGGCTTTTCCCACTGGAGTGAAATGCAGGTAGAATGAGGTCAGGGTGCCAGATTGTTAAGTCTCCAAACTATTGCATTCAAACTCAAACTCTAATATCTGACTTCTCTACAAAGGATAAATAAGTAAATTTAATTATTCACTACTTGGTGAGCATAATGTTGCAGGAGGCCACAGTTTGGCATTCCAAACATCATGTCAAAGCTCTTCAGCAGAAATTGGCTGCCTTGAACTTGATTTGTTTGTCAGACTTTATAAAAACCTTTTCTGGTTTAAACATGGAACTAAACACGACTATCAGGAGACACAAACCTGAACAGTTTTTTGGCTGGGCTGAAATAGCTTGAAGCTATTTAAATTTAGTTGTTTTTCCCCTACACTGCGTGAGTCACGAGTGTGTTGATTTGCATACAAATACATCTAAAAAAATTTATATTATAAAAAACTTTTTCTTTTGTTCAGAAAGTGAAACTAGTACATCACAGATGTATCACACTGAGTAAATATTTCATGCCTTTATTTTTTTCCATCATTTTGATGGTTATGAGATGCAGACAACAAAAACACCAAGTCCTCGTCAGCACTGCTCATGGACGCGCCTCCATGGCAACACATGATCAGGTGACCTCAGAGAGAAGAAAGAATGATTAAAACAAAATATTAAATAAAGCAAGTTACTTTCTCCAAGCAAAAACAATACATTTACCAGATAAACTAGAATGTAGAAAGTTCAAAAACAGTACCTGTTAAGGAGGGGGTAAATCCCTCACATGCTGTTTCGGTCGACTCCTTGTGATGTTTCCCCAAATTCTTGAATGAATTTTGGACAATAAGTGCCTGTTACTGATGCATCTTTTTTTACCACACCTTTTCCTTCCACTAAACTTTCTATGCATATAGCAGTCTGTCCCATTATCGAGTAGCTTTCTGACCCAGACTGAGAAACTGTGTAATGGCTCAGAAAACTTTTGAAGGTGTTTGGAGTTAGTAAGCTTATTAATGTGTGACAATTGTGTGCAATTTTTAACTTTTTTACGATATTCAGATTCACAGTGAATTTAAAATGTTCATTATCTGAAAGCCATTCATCACAGTTATAAAAAAGAAATACTTGAAATGTGTTACTTAAAGGGGTAGTATTATGTATTTCCAAGGCACATAGTTCCATTTTATAGCACAAGTAACATTGTTAGCTATAGTTATAAAATGCTACATAAATCAAATATGATTCAAATGGAATTTGACTTCATAATTTAACATCTTGAAATTGGGCTTCTGTCTCTTTTAAGAACTCCTGGTCCTTCTTAAAAGCATTGCCACATGGCTCCTCTATTAACTCTTTTGCAACGTTTTTACCAGGAGCACTGAGAAGTAGCAACTATAATGAGATAAGTTGATCCAAAGTTCCACTAGGTGTTCGCTTACTGGCTAGTCTGAAGGAGCTGAGAGGAGGAGTTGTGGGGAGGCCTGCTGTACAAGGTGGAAGCTTGGAAAGACTCCACTCTACTTCTGTTTTTGATGACTGAATAACAAGATATAAAGCTCAATAAGTTGATTTTACATGATACTGCCCCTTAATGTGTAATACATCAATCGATATAAAATTCAAATTTTGAAAGAAATGTAAATATAACTAGACTTATTCACAATAATCACATTTTTAAGATGTACTTGTAAAAGCCACTTATTGATGTCAGAGCTCTAAGAACAATTTGCAGTCAAACATCTCGGTCAGACCTCAGTACCATGTATTCTGAGTCGTTTTTTAATTACTTGGGCCTAATTAAAATCCTGCTCACTAGCAGCTAGATGCTGGTTTTGCTAGTATCTGTTAGGTTCTGGGAGTGTCAAATCTTTCATAAATGACTGCTGTGAAAACATTCATCAGAGTTGTTCTGACATGATATACAATATTTGACTCCAGCGTGAACAGAGATAAAACTATAAATGAAGTTGGATCGCAAGGAAAACAACACACTGCCAGGTAAAACCGCTGAGCTAAATGGGATTCAGATCTAGCCAACGGACAGAGCGTCTTCCTGTCAACACCCTCCATGTTAGATAACAATTCATCTCCATGTAGATAATTCAGCATACAAGGAAGGCAGTAAAAGAGATTTTCTGTTTACTGTATCTCTGGGGTGAAAAATAGGCTTACCTTGCCTGTCATTTCAGACACAACGTACTGGTGTTGAAATATTGAGACACAAAATGTATTAGCAAGCACGACTTATTCAGAATGACCCTACCTTGATCTGACAACATGATTATGGTACACAATGCAAAATAGATGACAAAGTAAGTAATAAGATGCAGGCTTCAGTCGTATAAGCATTTCCCTGGTTGTCTGTACTGACCCACTCCCTAAATGAAAGATTGTTACTTTAAACGTATGAGACAGGGGTGTCTAATCATAGTATTACTCCACAAATGATTCAGCGGCATGTACAGGTGCTTGTAAAACTATTAGTGTCGCTTAAACCTTTTCACAGTTCCAATACAAGTTACAATTGTGAGGCAGAAGAAAAATAATATATGGGCGTCAGCTTGATTTTTACAATTAAAAAGCTGAAAAGTGGCCATTTGTTTGCCTCTCTGTACTTTAATAAATAATTTTCCAGTGAGACAGATTCCCCTGAGAAGTCACCTAGTTAGTGAATAGTCCAATTGTGTGCCATTTTATCTCAGTATAAATACAGCTGCTCTGTCTTAGTAGCAAACGGCATCATTAAAACCAAGAAAAACATCAACCAGACCAGACAAGAAGCTGTAGAGAAGTTTAAAGTAGGGTTAAGATATTAATGTCTGACTGGCCAGGTGAGAAAAATACTAGAAGGAGTCAGGATGCTAATGAATGCTCTATAGAAGCTCCAGAAATCCACAGCTCAGATAGAAATATCCACGACTGGTTGTCTTGCTTTTCACAAAACGAGGTAGAGGCAAAAAGAAAACCAGAAGCCCCAGTTTATAACCAATAATGGTGAAGTTCATTTTTTGTAGCATTTTTGCTAACTTTAAAAACCCTTAGCCAAATTAGCTTCTCCTAATTTTCCAGATAAATTGTAAAACACAAATTTACTTGGCTGTTGGGTAAGGTTTTAGTTAAAAAAATCTGGACACGTGTGTTGAAGCTTTGGTCATTAAGCAATTGACTACAGTCCAGTGTTGGCAGCATCATGCGTTTGGTTTGCTCTTTCTCCAGATGTGTTGACTTATGACATAAAATCCCAATGACATAAGAAAAGGTTTGTGGTTGACCAAGAAATTATACAAAAATTTAAAGAAGATTTTTTTTCATTTTCTAAATGTAAAAAATTAACTATTTTTGTTGATGCCAGGCACAGGTGCATATGTTGTACTGTCCACCACACCACATAGTGCACTGGGCAGTACATGGACTGTTCATGGACTGCACTGCTGTATTATGTAGTATTTTTTCACTGTTACTGGTCCAAATCTCTGGTTTTCCCTTCTGAGTCAGAATTTGTGCCTTCTGTCCATGTGTGAGTTTTGCCCAGAAACTGTGTTTTCCTTTCTCAGCTGATCTACCATGTAGCCACTTTCAAAGCAGCTGTTAAAATTCTCCTTCAATCTTCACAGAGTGAAGCAGGTACACATTTAAATTATTAGTGAGTCAATGTAATATTATCCACAGAGGGAAATTTGAACACATTAAATTATTTCTTCGTTTAGGCCACACTGATTCGCACTACTAAATATACTTGGCTTTGTGCTAATTTTGGGATGGAGGATCTTTTGGCTCTCATGTAGTCAAGACCTCTTCAAGGGCCACATAATGAAATCTCGTGGGTAGAATTTTACAGCTGACTGAACAACAAAGGAACAAAGCAGTTTCTGCCCTCAGGCTTAGTAAATGTAGATGGAGGAAGATATGTATAATAGGGCTATTTTGGACTGACAACAGCCATTTGCCACACCATGTACATTGCCTGCAAGAGGACTAAAATGTTTGCAATGTATTCTCAGTGTTTTCTTGCTTTTTCCAACAGTCAAATGAAAATATTAATGAGTTAAACTGGGTGGAAGTATCTATCCACCCGGTTTCAACATGCAAGCTCCATGCAGAAATAAAAATTCAGACCACATGCTACAGATCAGAAAGATAGAACCAAGAATGTGAATTTTAAAATACTGTTTGTACGTCACTGGATAACTTGACATGAGAATACCTCATGTATTGGAATGGAATGTTTTTAATGATCTTTTCAATAACTTGTCACACATGCTTTTAATTCATTTCTTATTTAATGGAAACACCACAAGAACAAAGTTTTGTTTCAGATTGTCGAAATATTGACAAAGTTTTGTGAACGTTTGTTATGGCAACACAGATATTGTAATCTAAAAACACAACCTGTTTAGAGGTCATTGATTAATGACGTCTCACCTGGAACACTGACCAGTTTATTTGATGGATATGTGTTATATTTGTTTATTTTATTTGTTTGTTCTAGATGAGTTTTGTGATAGCATTTGACAAAATATGTTTGTTGCCATTTCATAACTGGTTACTGTGTAGTACTTTTATCTTGAAAAGCATCGTGGGCTTCCAGGTGGCTGAAATGTCCTACAGAAATAAACTTGAGTAGCACTGATTTTGACTTTAAAATCAGTAATAGTAGTAATAATAGTAATTTAAACTGAATTCAGTAAGTAATTCAGTTTAAATCTGGGGACAAAAAAATCAGAATATTCCTAATAGCTCACAGAAAGTACTTGTGGTTTATCTTGAAAAGAAACATGTTCCATTCACATCACCAACCTGACTTTAAGCCATTAATGTATTGGAAATAAAATGAAAAAAAAAAAAAAAACTGTGACTGTAACAAAAAAAACTTAAAATGTCCTTACATGTTATTCACTTATCTGAGGAGGTATTTTAAGCCTTCTCCTCTTCAGAAAAGTGTTTAGTTATGTCCACACCTGACAGCATTGAGTGATTTTTAATAAAGGTTCTGGTCTGTTTTTAGACATCAAACTGCTGAGGCCTCATCAGTGCATTCTTTGTGCTTCAGGAAACCAACTTGTCTGGAAATGACAGACATCTTTTCTTCTCACATTTGCACCTTTCTTTTCATTTCTATTTCTGTGGCAGTGTTGTTTTTTTGGAAATATTCTGTTTAGAACAGATTTCAAACTGGTGTGCCATTCTTTTTTCTTTCTTTTTCTATTTTTGCTTCTTTAAAACAGTTTTTTTTTTCTGAATTAAAGGATGGCTCCAGCTTGTTTAATTCTATGAAAACAGGCAGTAAATATTTAATGAATCGCAAAGCAAAAGCATAAATGCCTAACAGAAGAAAAAAAATTTAGTTCACAAGTCCAAAACAAAATCATCCGCGGCCTATAGAGAATCATCTGAGCTCCTCATCTATGAGGTTAAAGAAGAGTCAGTGAGCTGAATGCATGAATTCCATTTATTTATACCAAAATACAGCTGGTCCATTATGACCTGCCACCTTTAAGAGGTAATAGACAAAATGGAATCACAGAAGAGATTTTGATCTGCTTTGTTAGCCTCTAGCTAACCAAAGACCAAAGAGGCTGTTACCTACTTTGTCATATCCTGTAATTTCCTAACACTTCCTTTAGCATTAGCTTTGCAACTCGCCACCAGATAGAAGGAAAACACATTTATTCTCAATAAATGTAAAAGAGTGCAGAGTTTCCACACTAAAACTTGATGTATGGATAAATTTAGAAAAGTGCAGTGCACTGAAAAAATTCAGATGTATAAAACTGGACCAGAGTTCACCTTAACAGAGTATTTTCTGTATTTGACCGGTTGTTTTTTTTAAACGACTGGAAAATTTAAAGCTCATCGGTCATTGGACAGCATCATGCATGTGAAACTGGGAGCTCATCCACCCAGATGTGAACATCTGGGTTAGCAAAGTAACGCAAAGTTGAAAAACATTCAGCTTTCATTGCTGTCTGCTTTCGCTGTCGTTCGTTGCTCCCAGCGTGTGGGACTAATAGATAGTTTGATTAAACTGTGTTAAGTAATAACATATTAAAATGTTCAGATTAATTGCATGTGTCTTGATTTGAGTTTTTCCACACTTTATGACAGTATATGTTAATGTTAACATAATTACTGAATGCAACATAACTTCCCACAACATTCTTATAGTTGGTACATGTAAGAGGTGATCTATTTTAATGTTCCCTTTAAGCAGATTGCAAAATTGCCATTATACTTTATTGCAACACATAAATATAAAACTTTCAGTTAACTGTATTTTTTCTGTTTTGCTTTTAGGACTCAAACCTAACAATCAATAATGTGTTTCTTTTTTATTTATTTATTTATTTTTTCCACAGAGACAATTAGTGACTTGTTAAAGTGTGTCTTTGCTGTGGTGAGGATTTGTTGTTTTAGCACAAGGTGATTGTTAAGTATATGAAAGAGCACTCTGCAGGATTTGCCTCTGAGTTGTTGATTGTGTCCTGAACCGCAGCATGTGTTCAGCTGTCTGGAAGAAGGGTGATTATCTGGTGGAAAATGTTTTGGAAAAAGCCACAGCTGCCACCTGAAGACATGTTCTCTCAGTCAGCGTTTGTAACTTTGGAGGATTGTCACCTCTCTTCTTCCTCCCCCACTCTCCACGCTGTCACCTGAACTGTCTAATAAAGCACACCGTTTATCAAAATAACCTTTCAAAAAGCAAATTTCCCCTCGATGCTCAGAACGCTCCTGGGGTGGTTGGATCCTCTGGGAGGACATTTTTGTGTTTCTACTTGTGCTTTTCTGAATATATATATATATATATATATATATATATATATATATATATATATATATATTCATATATATATATATTCATATATATATATATATATATATATATATATATATATATATATATATATATATATATATATATATATATATATATATATATATATATATATATATATATATATATATATATATATATATATATATATATATTCTCAATAAATATATATATATATATATATATATATATATATATATATATATATATATATATATATATATAAATATATATATATATATATATATATATATATATATATATATATATATATATATATATATATATATATCATCCGCGGCCTATAGAGAATCATCTGAGCTCCTCATCTATGAGGTTAAAGAAGAGTTTAAGCCATTAAAGTATTCAATGTAATGTATGTTTGTCCAGCAATATACCTTATATAAAGGTCTGTTTATCCAGCAATATACCTTATATAAAGAACTGATAAAATGCAAAGTAAACAGAAAACGCTGCTTTGATAATGAGTGTACAGGAATACACTGAACTGCGGCAGCAGCATTTTACCTTGGGATATTGACCTTCAATCATTTTATCTTTGCCATTAAAGTGAACTTATATGAAAGCTAAAATGTGATCACGATGTTTACAGTGTAAATCCAAATGCTTCTTTATAAGTAAGTTTCAGGTTGAAATCCTTGCTGCTTTTCACCTGTCCATCCTTATGGCTGCCTTATACAGTCAAAACATAACAGTTTAATTTGTGTTACTTAACCATAAGAGAAAAAAAATGCAGGTCATTTTTTCAGTCATATGTTCACTTAGTTAAATTGTAAAGTAAAACTTGAGCTCGCATGAGTGAAACATTTCAATCTGATCTGCTAACTCACCCCTACCTGAGACTCTGCGGCCCGCAGCATCACCAAACTCAGCCTCTCTTCGAAGACACGTAGAGGACATTCGTTACGTCAAAAAATGTTATGTGAATTTGCAAGATAGGAATATAAAACAACAAATAAAGAAAACATTACTCTGCATTGTCAAAAAAAGAAGTCAATTATGCATTGTCTGTCTTATGTTGCTCTCTGATAATGGATGTTTAAAATAAAAATGAGCAAAAACCTACTGCAGACCCTGCAATGACCTTTTAGGGATCTGTTACAACACATTGCAAAAATGTTGCCTGGTTCAAGGAGTTTTGATTTCAGCTGTGACATTTAGAGAGAATTGAGAATTGACAGAATTAGGTTAGGTTTAGGTCTCATATGGTATCGGATGCTGGGGATGGGGGAATGGTGTTGCTGGGATATACATATATTTTTTACCACACATTGGTTCCCTTAGTATCAAATGTTTTTATGACGGTGAGCTTTCTGTACTTGATTAGCCTCCACAGGCCACAGACATTTCAGTCTCTAGCGACTAAAATATCCAGAAGTCGCTAGAGACTTCTGGACAACATAGCAAGCCGATGCCCCAAATCAGTAAGGGAGGTCTGAGGGCAAAATGGAGATCCATTAGAATAGCTTGTAATTCTAGCAAGCTATACCAAATTATTTGGCCACTGAATATGCATCATATGTGGAATAAATCATATATACTACATTTGGATGGTGTAAACATACATCCTTTCAGCAAAATGACACAGAACCTATCAAAAGGGGACAGAAATCCCTCTAAAATTAAGGATCAATCGTAGCTTGTAACCCTTAGAATAGCCTGAGGCATGTTGCTGTTTTGTGTACGCTTTCCTTTTCAATGAAATTTGCCTTTGGAGTTTTACACATTAAATTCAGCCATAAAAGTCATAGTAAAGGCCAGTGGGAGCTTTTGGAGAAAGCTAAAATACCCTCTGAGGATTTAGTGCTGCGCATTTAGAGAAAATATGGCGCTGTAAATGCCTGTCAGACTGATTATAAACCACCATGGCTGCACAGATCATTGCTGTTAGCATTAAAATAAAGTTCCACCATTCAAAGGTTAACTGGAACATGAAAGGCAAAGTCACATATATCTGCAAATATCTACACACACTGTGAAAATACAGATTTCAGTTTATGCTGGACTTTGACTTTGCAACCTTTCCTGGAAAAATAGTTTGACTGTAGAAGAGTAATGTCCTGTGGTACAGCCTCTTGCCCAGAGAGGCATACATTTTTGATTTAGAAGTTATTGAGCCAGAATTTCTATATTATTGAGTAGTTTGGGCCAGCCTAACATTTCTTTACTTTCTGCAGCTCAAAAGACATTTCCTCCCTGTGATCGCAGACAGAACAATTTGAATCTTTGCTGAACTCTCGGTTGACAGCCACAATTTTGAGTTTTTCTGATGAATAAAGGCTGAGAACAATCCGATGGTGAATGTGAAACGGGATTTTACTCCTGAGCTGCTTCTGCCTTCTAGCTGCAGCCTCGTTTTACCAAGACATTCAGTGGCATCAGTGTGTAATTATGTGTGTCTGTCCAATATAACACCACAGGAAGAGAACATTCAGTTCAGCAAATGTGTTGCTAATACTTCACCTAATCGAAGGCAGTGTTCACACACGGTCAGTAAATAAAGACTTTGTCTATGTGCGACATTTCAAACATTCCAATATTATGCAGTTCAGCAGAGAACAGATTGATTTCGATGTGGCAAGTGAACAAGTCAATTCCATTAGCTTCTCATTCAGAAGAATCCATAGCAGACTTTGGCTCCTGCTTAAGGGCATGATGAGCTTTAAGCTGCTTCTGTAGGAAATCCACTGATGTTTGCTACATGGACATGATTTAACTTATGTTCTGCAGGACCACAAAACTAGAGATCTAACATTTGCTGCATTTCCTTTGACCGTGTAAGTGAGCAATTTCATATTTCAAGAAATTTGCTAAATGGAAATACGTCAATATAGAGAAAAGATAGTTTTTGCGTGAGTTTTGTTGCTCTGAGGGAGAGGATTGTCTTTGGCCATCTTTGCAATTGTTCATTAAATATGAATTTTATTAACGTCACATGTTGATGCATTTGTTCACATAAATCATAAATCATTAAAAAACATGCCATTGAAAAGTCATTAAAAAAAACATGCTGCATCATTGTCCTACAACTACTTCCTGTCTTCTTCTTCATGGTTTCTGCCAGTGGCAACAGACGGTTGTTGATCATGTGATTTTTGTGATGTGAAAAAAGTATTTATGTTGGTTTTATGCAAAACAAATCAATTCCGATACAGCCAGAAAACCAGAAAATGGGCAAAATGGGATCTAGAGGAGAGGTTCCAACTCAAAACCACTCACGAGATGAAGGACAGATTTACATTTGCCAACTGAGACAAACAAACCAAAATAAATATATTGATACCCACAAGACTATCCAAAAAGTTTATGGACCAACAAGACAGAAGTGGACATAATTAAAGATGGCCATACCATTACACAAGCTATATAACCAATTGTTTGTGTAATGAAGGAGCAGCAACCAGACATGGTGGTAAAGTGATGTTCTGGTTCAGAAGGAGGACCAGACCTCTAGACCAGCAGTTTTTAACCTAAAGGTCAAGGTCACTTTGGTTCCACCTCTGACTGACTGTATGCAAAACAAAACAGACAAAAAACAAACTAAGTGAAGGTTTTGGAGTGACCTGATTAAAGTGCAGACTAAAATCTGACTGAAATCTTAAACAGGCCATTCATGCTTGGACGCCCTCCAATGCGGCCGAGTCAAAACAATTGTGTAAAAAGCAGTGAGCCAAAAGTCCTCCACCAGGTAAAGAGCTCATCACAGTAATCACAAAATCTGCAACTTGTTGCTCAATAAGTGGAACAACCAGTTCTGGAGATCAGCAGGAAATTGCTTTTTGTTATTATTATTATTATTATTTACAGAGAACCAAGTTGCTTTGAATTCCCTTTTTCTCCCAGCAAATAAAATTGTTTGAGATGTGCATTTTGCATCAAATTACATTATTTTGATGTAAAAATGTGCATTAATGTAAATGTGACAGAAAAGCCAAATTATAAAGAATTCTGTGTGTGCCCAACAACTTTTGTATAGCTCTGTATATGTCATAAAAACTAGTGAAATTAGACTGCTTCTGTCACATTTAACATTCAAGCTTTCAACATCATTTAATCTTTGTACTTTGGAAACTTACAAAGTGTCTCAAGATGCACTTTTCCTGACTAAACCCTTTTTTAGTCAGTAAAAGCTCTGAATAACAACAACAGGAGAACAGTTTGTGTGATTCATATTTTTCTTAAAGTTTAATCTAGTTGCAGTTATGAGGTGTTGCTTGGTTTTTGTTTCTTGTGTTGCTGTTTCACACAGATTCACATACAAGCTCATCCTTTACTGCTTCTCCAAGTGAGACAGACAACAGGTGAAAGGGGAGGAGATATTCAAATATTTAGCCCAGATTTAATTGTTTAGTTAGCAATTTAAACGTTTAGCAAATTTTGCATAGCACCATCTATATTGTTGACGCTGCCTTCATCTGAAGTAAATTGACTCAAAAATAAAATAATTAGGAAAGTCTAATGTATGTTATAAATATCCAATCTTTCAGAACAATTTAGCTTATTGGTGGAATATTTAAGATTGAAAGATTGCAAAAGAAATATCTTTATTTCCAGAATAAAATGAATTACACCGGGCTATAAGCCGCTGGTATCTCTGCCGCTCTCGATTTTCCATAAGGACCCAGGAAAGGGCAGCGTCCTAATAAATCTGCTGGATATATTAAGGATGCAGCCTTCCGTCTCCAATGCTGAACCATGGATTCGTTCACGCTGAGCTTACATGCAGCGGCTCTATTTCCCTCTTGTATTAACTACTGGATTGATAGCCTTCAACTTGAAGGCTAAGAGTTTTAAAACATTTCTCCGCTGTGCCTGCTGCTAGCATGTGCTTGTTGTAAATGAAAATTAGCACATTGTGCTTTGATGTCTAATTTTCAATGATTCACTTTCTGCTAAAGAGCCCCCTGGCAGTTGAAGAAAAATCCACAGAAAAGTTGCAACAGGCTACAAGCCGCATGGTTCAAAGAGTAGGAAATAAGTAGCGGCTTATAGTCCGAAAAATACGGTAGTTTCTTTTGAAAGAAATTTGATCCCATTCAAAAAGCTGAAAATCCAATCCACTGAAGTTCTTTGAGAGTCTATTTCAGCTTCACGGCTTCAAATTAGGGACTCTATTTGTTGCAAAAAGGATTTCTGAATCTTTTCATCTAAAATATCCCTCGGGCTTTAGTTTGTTTTCATGTTCTTTTCCTGTCCTCCTTCGTGAACTGAATTACGCCTGTTTATAAATGTTGAAAGGAATTCTGGGATAACTACATTGAATTTAATTTAGTTCTCTATTTTTTAACATCGTTTATTATGAATCAAGTGTTTTCACGGTGAACATTTACGTCTACAATATTTGCCTAAGCTACTTCATTAGAATTACATTTCATTCCTCCTAAAAAGTCCCCTCCGACCTTATTATACTGCCTCAGTCATGTTCTCCCGTTATAGACTCGCATAAAGTCTACATGGAGTTAAAAGGCCAGAGTAGTGAAAGTAAAACTTTTTCCATGCAAACCGGTTCCCATTAGACCCTCTGAGATATGGAAGGAAATTTCTCATTAACACTTTCGTCCTGGAGGGGTTTTCTGTCTGAGCCTGCAGGGAAGTAACAAAAAACATTCAGAGTTGAAGGTGCCTGAGGGGGGGCGAGATCCACTGTTACTCAAGCAATAGAAGTTTGAAGCTTTAAAATGTCAAGTGGTTGAACAGGTGCATGCCAAACCCCGAGGGACCGAACGTTTCCCGAGGGGCCGTCTATTTAATCTGTGTCTCAGGAAGTTGGCAATTAGCCTCAGATTTTATGGGATGAGATTATGTTGTACACTTAAATATTATGAGGCACCAAAGAAAAATTTTGCAAAGAGGTGTATCATTTTCCACTTTACACTGCTCTGCGTATCAGATGTGTTTGACCTAAAACAGAATCTGTTATAGTGGTGGGGGAAGCAATGCTTGTTTGTGTTTGTGTACATTCTATCATCCATCCATCCATTATCTGTTCACCCTTGTCCCTCGTGGGGTCGGGAGTTGCTGGTGTTCCGGGCGAGAGGCAGAGTTCACTCTGGGCAGGTCGCAGGGCAGCACAGAAACCAACAGGACCCCGGGCCGGGAATCGAACCCAGGACAAGAACGCTCATATAAACATATAAATTTAACAAACTAAAATTTCTCTGAGTTAGGAACAGGCTTGCTGTCATGATGAGAATTTTTCTCTGGATGATAAATTGTCCCTGATTTTTTTGCGGTAAACAATAATGTTTTGAGATCAATTTTTAAAAATATGACTATAATAAAATAATTCAAATTTTCCTTCTGAAAGACTGATAAACTTAATTCTGTTAACAACACTTAACACTGGACCTGGACAATATTTTAAATAGCCAAAATAAAACATGACACCAGAGGGAGACCAGCCTGGCCCAAGATTAATGCCAGCAGATACAATGATATTGTTAGCTTTTCTGTGCTAATGGAGAGCAGAGGAAGAAGACAATGCACTGGGTGAGCAGCCTAGTCATGCTAATCGTTAGCCTCTCCAAAGCTAATATTTGTGAGTGGCCGATTCATTTGCCAGCACTGGACACTCAGTTCCTGACCCCAGTTGCTGAGTTACCAGCGCCAGCTTATCATCAATCAGATCAGTAGCTTCAGAATACATAAAGACTACAGCAACGAGGAAGTAGCCAGTCCTGGGTGCACAATAGTCTTAATTTTGGTCTGTTTTACAATAAGGTGATTACAAGCAGCTCCAGCTCAGCCACACTGAGTTCTGTCCTTTGTACTTTATACATTGTGTATTCCACAGTGATGCATATAATGAGATCTGACCTTCATGTGCAGCTCATCTTGCTGTCATTATTGGCTTTCATAGCATTTTTTAATTGAAAGTCAGGACAGTTTCTAATAAGTCAGGCTAAGCCTGGACCAGAGTCACCGCTCAGAGCAGAGGACTGCAACTTTCTGTCCTTGATAGGTATCAGACAATGAAAAACCACCCGGTGACTGAAAGTGCTTATGAATGTTCTTTTTTTTTTTCAGTTTGTGCTTCCATTATCCATTTGACGCTCTTCAGGCCAACATACAAAGGAAACAAAAATCAATACACTTGAGGAGTGGTTGGAGGGCCTTTATCTTCTGTGGTGGATGATTTGGCTATGTGAATTATTCATCAGCAGAAAGCTATTGCCCTGTGCTGGTGAGCACAGCGGATAGAAATAACAGCTTTTCCTTATCACTCTTAATCTTAGGAGCTGAAGTAATGCAATTCTCAACATTTAGCACTTAATGGTGTGTCAGAGAGGCAACATGATCTAAGACCATTAGGGCTATTTTGTGCTGAGGTTCAAAACAGGCTTTTTTTGCTCTTATCTCTGCTGCTGAGCTCTCTGAGGAAACAGGAAACCATGAAAGGTGTGAGCAAAGTCAAGTTTTAGGATACAATCAACCTGTGCTCTGGGAGGATGTCTTTGATATTTTCCCTTCACTCCGGAGGCTGGCCTTGCGTAGCATGCTGAACAACTACAGATTATTTTCAATTTCTGTAGTTATTTCCAATATCTCACCAATAAATAAATTGATTTATTGAAGATTAATAATGCTGAAGTCATTTGGCACCTCTTTAGTCAGAAAAACTAAATCATACATCTGGGCTTTGCACAGTAGATAATTTTGCTGGATGAATTATTGTCCCAGTATTTATTGGGATACATGATATTGTTGTTTTGAGACCATTTTCAGGTTACATATAGTAGTAATAAATAAACTTTAATTTTGTAAAGAACTCTTAACACTGGAACTAGAAGACATTTAAAATATGCAAAAGAAAACCCAAAACCCAAAAACAATAAATCAAACCAAAATAAAAAAAATTAAAAAAAAACATTTACAACCAAAACCCAAAGTAAAATGCATTATGATATCTTTGAGCAAAATTGCCCTTAAAATATTAATCATCATAATGGGAATTATTTAGCTCACTTAATTTATCTATGTGATTAATTGATTATTGCGGCTAACATTAATCAGCTGATTATTCTTCTCAACAGCAGGGGCCAGTTCTGTTATTGGTGTGTATGGGCTGGTATGTATCCTGTTTATCAGTCTAATGTTTGTATTAAATATTGTAAATACAGACCAGAAGTTCTCCAGCTTATTGTAACAAAGCAGTTTTAGAACAAAAACAGGTAAATGTAGCGAGGACAAAAAAAGCAGCAGTTACTGCAGTTGTAAAGAATCAGTTTTACAGGATATGAGATGTTTTATGTAAGTAATGTTTCATTATTCGCTCTTTTGAAAACACAGTTTGATCTCAAATTTGATCAATGCCACTCAAATTACCTCTGCTACTGAAATGTCACCACATTCATCAAACAACGTAACCTAGGCTGCAGTATGCAGACAATGATGAAGATTCCCCCACATTGGCTTGCCAAATACTGCAGTAGCTAAAATGGTAATGTATTTTTCCAATGTTATAGCTAAAAATTATTATGTAAAATGTAAAAACTATATATATTTCTAAACATACATGACAAGGTCACATCATATTTCTATATTTGGGGTTTCTATATTTCTAAAAGTATTTTTTTGCAGAAATGTAAAAGTGTTCATGTCAGCCAGACTTCTTCAACAGACAAAAATATTCATTCAAAATAGATTGTCTGTGTATACAGTGCATGTATTTAGTGGTACCTGCTTTGTGAATTGGGTGCACAAGTGAAGCAAACAGTGGGAGTAAAAAAAGAAAACAAAAACTACAGGAGATTACAAATCTTCATAAATTTCCAGAAATGAGTAATGAGGTGTTAATTCTGCAAAATGAGGATAATTTAAGTCCAACTCAGTCAGCTCAAAGAAGATCTAACTGTGATTAGACATCAGGGGTTCTGACCATATTTCATTCTAAAGTCAGATTTGAAATAGAAAGCAATACAGTCACTCCCTTATTTGGTTGATTCATAAGTGTTGTTGGTGGTTACTGACGTGTCCCCATGGTGGTCCTGTTACAGGGAACAGTTGGTTAACAAGATCTACACTCAAAATACATGATGATTTCAGATCATATCTTTGAAACACTTCTTTTTTTTAAATTGATTGTTCAGAAATGCATGTGTGTCATACAGACAAAAATGTCAAACCGAAAATTCTCACTTTACAGTGGTGCAAGTTGGAGACTGATGTAGAGGCACTTCAGCGAACAGCTGAAATACAAAGCGTGATTGTCAGTGTCCAACACAAAGATAACAAGTGGAGGCTGCTAATCTCGCTTTGCTCTGATTTTCATAGACTGTTTGTTTAACTGGGAAAAGCAATGGCGGTTGTGTACCAGAGGACTTCAAAGCAGGGGAAGACAGTCCAGTCCTCCAGTGTCCTAAACTCGTAAGACACTCAAAATCCTTGAGACTTGGACTTGTCTTCCCTTAAAGTCCTCTGGTACACATCCGCCATTACTTTTACCAGCAAATTACATTACCAGCAAACCTACTCTCATTATTGTGACAGAATACATTTTTTGTGTACTTGTTCTTTTTCAAGTAGTTATATTTTACTGTATTTTTGTTTTTACCTTAGCACAACTTGCTAGCATGGGTCACAAGTTTAAGCTGCCAGGTTGCAAGTTTTGATCACATCAGAAATTACTGAAGAAAAATACACTGAAAAACAAATAGAAAACACAACATAAACATCTACAACCTATCACACTGCAGCAGTTAAACAAAAGACACATCATCTGCGGGATCTCATTCAGAAGTGATTGGACTTGGTCCACTTACTGCGTCTACTTGAATAGAAAATGTTTCACCTGAGCTTGAAGGTTAAATATGTAGCTCACTACCTAAATATTTAGCTACCTCAAAGCCAGCCAGATGCTTATGTAACCTTTTTAATTATTATGGCTTTTCGTCAGTACTCTGCGTTGTGTGAATATGGACCAGGAGACAGGATCATAGAAGATGTAGTTTATCTGTATGAGACAGGATATAAAACAATCAGGGACCAGGTTCATTATCGGCAGTACAGCACCTTACGAGGAATAGTATTTTATGATAGCAACAAACTAACAGAACATTCCACAGGACCGTTACAATGTTCCCAGTGAACCTACCTCGCGCCCATCTCTCATGAACTGGCAACGAGATATCTGTGTTCACTATATTTAACGTTGCCAACCACCAGGAGGGGGTGCTGTTTCACCCATTTCACCTGAACTCAAACTTGGAAGTAAAGACAAGTGGAATTCTATACAATATTAACTATGTTAAACTCCCTCCTGCCGAATTCCACTTGCCCCATTATATCCTGTCTCATACAGGTACATATTGTTTCATTTATTTATTGTTTTATTTCCTTGTAATTCTGTCTAATGTTAATATATGAAATACGGCCGTTGGCCAGTTCATGAGAGATGGCCGTGAGTTGCTGTACTGCCGGTAATGAACCTGGTCCCTGATTGTTTTATATTCTATCTCATTCAGATAAACTACATCTTCTATCATCCTGTCTCCTGGTCCATATTCACACAATGCAGAGTACTGACGAAAAGCCATAATAATTAAAAAGGTTACACTTAGTTCACCAATGAAATATTTAGCTCCAAAGAAGATCTTCAGTTAGCAAGTTAAATAAGTTGTTAACAAGCTAAATGCTTAGTTTATCAGTTAAATACTTGGCTCCAAATATTTAGTTAGATGTTTAGTTTACCAATTCAATACTGTATTAGAACCAAACAATAATTATTTTGTTAGCAAGCCAAATATTCAGGTAGAAGTTAAATATTTAGGTAGCAAACTAAACAACACAGCTTTGTAAATTGACTTCTTTGTGTATTATTTATCCCATAAGATTTTCTTTTGCCCTCATATGAAATGTTCTAAATGCTATTAAGATAAAAATGTGTACATGAGGCAATCAAGGACAGTAGGAAATCTATTTGAAATTGTGAATTTATATTAGATAACTGGGTGCAAATTAGTGAGGAGCTAAGGAATTACTTTTTTTTTTTTTTTTATCTTTGTCTGAATATCACATCATGTGAAACTTCAAACAATCCATACAATCTTTGTACACCACAGACAAGAATAAAGTCCAATACTAAATGGTTTCCGGGCCCTAAGGCAGCGGTGCATTAAAGACAGGCTGTGTTCCCTGGTGGAAAATCCTTGGAAACCTCTGAATGAGCCAGGAACACTTCAGAGAGCACAGTTCATACCAGCATCCATAAAAGTGCAAATCTGTTCTGCAGTAAAAAAAAAAAAAAAAAAAAAAAAACAGCCAAGAACCCCAGTAGAATAAAACGTGGAGCTGCAACTGTCCTGTGTTCTGTTGAGTCCAACATCATGTTGACATGCTGCTGGTTGGGAGACTACGATTTAGAAGACGGCACAGCACAGCATTGGACAGGCATGATGAGAGTGGAACAGTACACTCAGAGAACAAACACGACCAATTACAGAACATTTCAGACAGAATCTTGTGTTTTTGAGCATGAAGATGGTAAATATTACAGGCCAGTATTAAAACACTGACTGGCTGGTGAATTAGGACTTTTAACCAACAGGAGAGAAAGGGAAATCCACATTAAGCCTCTTTAAATGTCAGTTCTCATAATAAAAAAATCTAGATTGGGAATTGGTGACAATGTGCCCAATCCATAAGGGCAGATCTATTCAGTCTAATTCTACACTTTGTGCTCTGAGTTACATAATACTTTATGCTTATACTTTTAACTACACTGACTAGACAAATGAAAGTTGTGTTGTATTCCATGTATGAGCAAGCTTGTGAAGATGTTGGTGTTTAAGTGTGCTGTACTGGTGAAGAGTTATCAATTAAATATGTAATTTAGCACATTTATGTTGGTTCAAAAAAATAAATATTTTGAGAAAATTCTGTTGTGTTTTTCTGTATCGTATCAGTGTTGGCTGATACTAAACCTCTTTGTACTGTCTGAGTATCAGAAATGGAAAAAGTGGATCAGTGCATCCCTAATTAAAAATTCTTTCATTGATCCCTTTGATCCAGCTTTGGCTCCAAACAGTGAAATTCTTCTAAACTTCCACATTCAAACTTTTTCAGTGTGAATTGATTTCTCTCTCTGTTGCCAACCCACAGCAGCACAGTACAAACACACCCTCGTGTTTACTGTTCAGAGATAATAGCAGTCTGGCAACGCTGTCATGATGGAATTATGTGCTCATGTGCAGGCCCGGTCACTGAGGTGTTTTGAAATGATCGGACAATTACTGTCTGAATGCATTACGCTGAGAAGAATGACACAGCCGTGCGTATGTACAGTCGGTTTTGTCATGTAATCAATATCACATCTGAGAGGGGTAAGCCGTGCTCTACGTGTCTCAGCTGGTCTTGATCCTGATTCTAACTAGACTCCACATTGTCACGTGTCTCCTTGGCGATAGGTGAGTACCCTCCACCTACCCTTGTTAGCATGTCCTCCAGCAGCTCGGCGGGGCGGGCTGACACCAGGGAACGGCTCACAGAGCTCCACCTGTTAGGAAGGGCCTGATGAGGTGTGATGTGCTACAGTGAGCAGGGAAATGAGGATCAGTGCACCGCTTGTGGGTGACAAACACTGTTCTTTAGCAGCCACTTTTTCACGCTCTCATTCAGAATAAGATCCTCCAACAGGCAGTGAAGAATCTCTCTGGAACATGTTGCCCTATATGATCTTTATCTCTTGGTTTCAAAGCATCAAAACTCAAATCAGGCCAATGTTTATCTGGAAAAGAGCGTGGGATAAAATTACACCGTTAACACATTATGCTAATCTTATGAACTTGAGTGTATTCTGTTGGGATGTGTAAAAAGGAGCATATAATTGTTGAGAAAAAAGAAACTCTTTTTTCTGAAAATGTCCATTTGATTCAGTCAATCGAAGTTAGCATGCAGTTAGCAAAGTCAGCTAAATGAATTGTTATCATGTAAACCATGGGTTTGATGACTTAGTGTCTTACATATTACTGTATGTTCTTGTGCATGTATATATATTTTGTTTTTACATGTTTTATATTTGATATGCACTTTTTGTAATATATGGCTGGAAATAAAGCAGTAGCAAAGCAAAGCTAAGGAACATTTTCACTTGTGTCTCTACCAGCTTTACACATCAACAGTCTGAATTAGTTATCTAAATAGCTAATCAATCAATAAATAAATCAATTAATCAAATTTATTTGTTGAGCAAATCTCAGCAGCAATGCGTTTTGATGTGATTTACATAATGAAAACACAAAATTACAAAGTTATAAAGAAAACACCATAAAGTAAATAATTGAAAAATTATTTTGATGAGTGTCTTTATCAAAATTATACACATCAAATATGTTGGTCAATATTTCATTTATTATGCTTCAGCAGCAACGCTGGACATGTTTATAGTTTAGATTCAAATGAAAGTTTCTGTGTTTCGGCTGTTTTATAATTTCCTATCATATTCAACAGGTTGTTTTCCAGGATATCTGGAAAACAATTTTCAATTCTTACTGAAATAAGTTGAGTTGTTTTAAACATGTCTGAATTCATTCGTGAGAAACATCAATAAAAGCAGACGATCTGTTTAACAATGCTTATAGGTGTAACAATTGTATAAAGTTGTATGGGAAAAGCTCATGTAAAGTGGGCTGAAGTCACATTTTCTATGAAAATTTGCAGTTTGTAAATAAAACCGGTTGAAATGAAAATAGAAAGCAACCTTTGATTTAAACTCTGTACGCCAGACAAGCCGACAGGCTCCTGAATGGATAATGACTTATCTTCAAACCGTTTCACTGTTTATGTTTCAGCAGGATTATTCTGCCTTAATCATCAAGTTTCCTGTAACACTGCAAATTGTTTACTGCTCACTTTAGGTGTCTTTGAAACAGTAGATGTCATTTATGCTCCAAATTCATTCAAAAATAAAAAGTCAATCTCATGTGCAATTTCCAAGTAAGCAAATTTCTGCTCGGCAAAAAATGTTTACTGTGAATGTTTCCACAGGCCAATGACAAACTCATTTGCTATGGATCTTTAAGTATTTTTCCACTCAGAGCTCTCTCTTGTGTTTAAGTGTCTGCCAAGGAAAAGCTTCGCTGCAAGGGAGGGAAAAAGCTCAGTATTGGTCAGAGGAGGGCATGTCATCCTATAAAACAAGCAAGTTCCTAATGATTTTTTCAGGAACTAATTTTCTGCTTTGTGGCACAGCCCATAAAACAAGGTTATTCTCCCCCATCGAGGGATGAATAGAGATTTAACTGTCCTTTCCTTCATTGTCTCCCACCAACATTCAAACGTTGCTTAAGCTTCAAACTACAAGTTCTCCCTGGTGGTTTTGTTGCATTTTTAATGGGTAAAAGGCTTATTCTAAATATTTACAGTGACGGTTTATTATTATTCTTTCATCCTAAAGAGTTACTTGTGTGTCCTAGTTATGTGTCACCTTCCTGCAGATTACATGCAATGTCTTTTGTTGTAAAGCAGTCAAAGTGAATTGCAGCAGCAAAGGAAATCAGCTTTGGCAGTAATGCTGAATTTGGTTTTAAAATGCTGAGCCCTCACTAATGTAGAAGTCGACCCAAGAGCTCTACTGCTTACACCTGCTAGGATTCCTCTAACGCTGATCCGGACCCCAAGGACAAGCACATGCCACATGATTTTAAAAGCCCTGCAGAAGTATTAACAACCTTTTCATGTTTTACAACTACAACTTTTTAAACATGGTGATGGCAGTGTCATTGCTGTGAATACTTTTTCCAGTCACTGTATCTAGAAGGGCATGTTTTTATGGAACAGGGATTCATAAATTATGGGTGTGTGTCCAGACCACTCAACCCGATGTGGACTGATGTAGCTTCATAAAAGACAAAGAGGCTCTGGCGATCTTCAGATTCTCACAGAACACCATTCAGAGAAGCTGCTGGCCTGAGGGGCGTTTACAACATTCACTCAAACTATTACCTTGCTGATGAATGGCTGCAGCACCATGACTTAATTATGATTACACAGGAAATGCTGTCCATCCCTAATAATGACTCTGATGGCCATCGATAAAAAGGCCTGATAAACACAGACTTCCTGAGCACGGCTGGATAAATACAGCCTCAGTAATGAGACCCAAGCTGCCGAGGATGACAGCTCTGCTCTATATCACATGCTGCTCTGGTGCTGTGCAGTGACAGCAAATAGAACAGTGTGTGTGTAGAGGTTTCAAAACCTCTCTATAGTAGAGGTTTTGATACCTCTGAGTGGGTCCTCTCATTCACAGCTGGCTTTCAGACACAGTTTCAGAGACGATGATGAGAAAGCCTCTAGGAGTCACCTGACCTGTTAGCGTCACACTCTGATGACTGAAAGGCAATTGCATCACATCCACGCATAAGATTTTGAAGAAAAGAAAAGTTAAATAACTGTCAACATGATCTAATGCACTAAAAAAGTAAGACTGAAGTATTTTCTGTTGTATAAACCAGCTGCCTGTCAAAGTTAAGTCATCTTTTGCTCTCTGCTAAGGTGTTCACACATTGACAGATGTATAACTGAGAAAATACAATTTACTGTTTGGTGTAACATGTAGCCAGGTCTTTATAAATTTGACTATCACAGACACTTTTGAAAAATTATTGAACACACAGGACTGGTGTTGGAGAAGTTTTCATCTTTATGGACTTGCACAAAGCCTGAGCGTTCTTTTAAACATGACAAACCCACAGGGGGCAGTATAGCACATAACTAAAACTTTCAGCCAATCGGAGTGCATCAAAACAAGCATGACTTACTGTTAGGAATTAAACATGGGCCTGGAGGTTAACTTGAAAGCTTGGTGCTTTGGAACTACTTTTAAATGATGTATTAGAAAATAAAATGATTAAAACACAAGACGATGTCGATAGGGAGTCATGTCAAAGCCAGCATGTGAATATATTGGTGCA
This sequence comes from Poeciliopsis prolifica, assembly GCF_027474105.1. NCBI lineage: Eukaryota > Metazoa > Chordata > Actinopteri > Cyprinodontiformes > Poeciliidae > Poeciliopsis > Poeciliopsis prolifica. Next base: position 468,315 of record NW_026562378.1, read on the forward strand.
TCATTTGTCGCAGACTGTGTGGAACTGTAATTTTTCATTTCTCCATAGATACACGCAAACACTAATGCAGAGGTTTCTCAAAATTCTACTTGGGTTGGAGTTTTATAGGTAATCCAGTTATTTTAAATGGAGTTTTTGTTTGAATGAAATGCCAAAAAACTTAAAAATGCATTTTTTGTCCCAGATATCTGGCCATGTGTGGCCAGAGACAACAGAAAGATATATTTCAGAGGACTCAACATCATCTTCTTAAGCAATTCCAGCTAAAGAAGCTTGAATCAGAAGGGGCTAGCTGACCCATGAGTGTCAATTAGGGTTGATCAACCAGTTCTCCAATGCTTCTCCACTGGATCACCTTTGATAGATAAAAAACCAGGGACAACCCACAAGTGCTGCAGTGTTGAAGATGCTGTGACCAAGACATCTGCTTTCACGGTTTGGACCTATTCAAACTCACTCAACCCCTTCGCTTTCCCATTTCTCCTGCTTCAAACACATCACCTTTGAGTTAAAAATGTTTACTGGAACATGAAAATTGCAGCAGTGGAACAGTTGAAAATGTAGTTTTCTTGCAATTGGAAGACTGAATTTGATTCTAGCCACCTCCCCAGGGACTGCTGTATGTCAAAGTATCCTTTCTCAAGATATTGTAAATCATTAGTGTTTAACAGTGAATGTCACTTGCATGGTCAAACTATTTTTTACTGTAAAAATGGCCAAATCAGATGCTCTGCAGGATGATGATGATGCAAAGTTGGGCCCAGTGAAATCTTGATCCTCTGTAGCAAAAAAACTAAACTTTCTTTATCTTAATGTTCTTATCAAGAATGGAAGGATGAATGGCGTACCTGTACCACATACTGAAAGATAGTGACTTTTTTTTGTCATTTATCCAACCAATGAACTGCATTGTGTGATTCCAGTAGCTCCATCTTAACAACACTGCACCATCATCCAGTGGACTTACAACTGAAAGGGCCCAGGAATGTTATGCTACAGAAGAACCATCGTACCAAACTGCACGACTCCTGTGGTGTGCTGGAAACGAGGCAAAAGTCCAAATCCTCATACAGTGAAGTCTCATTGTACAGGTTAGCCACAAATTAGTGATTTTTATTTAACTGAAAAGAAATGATGTAGGCATCTCTCAAAAGATGATTTAGCTTAGTAAGCAAATATAGAACAAAACATTAAAAAAATTATCTGCTTCGGTCATATTTCATAAAAAGAAAAAAATGTGTGTTAAAATTATTTATACCCTTCTAAAATACAAAATGTAAAGAAATTTTATTAATATTGCAGTCCACTCAGGCCTGTTCATGGTTTAGTATTTGTGTATTTTTTTCTGTGAAGGTTGACTGAAAAATTATGTACAGACAATCCATCTTTTTACAGGTTTTTATTCTCGGAAGCCATGTCCAGTGCTAGTTGATGATTGACTAGTTTGTCCTGAGCTCGATTTATTTTCCTTGGTGGACTACTTATGTTAGCTTCTGCGATAGTACGAATCCCTTTGCATTCCTCTGTCACCAGAGGGTCATGAGACTGTGAATGGACCATCACAGCCAAATCATTATGCAAATTTAGAATTTTTAAGGCCAAAGGTCTTAAATGTTTGATCAGCTGACATAAGACCTACTTAAGGCTAAATATAGCTTGGATGTTATTATGATCTTCCATCTTTCTTTATGAAACAATACAATGTTCTTTACCGCTGCTTTTTTTACATGTATAATTTATATTAAGTAAAATAGGGCCTACCCATTTTACCTTAACAAGAGTTGTTTCAGTAATGCCATTAAAGTTGTGGGTGAAACATGCAAAGCTACAGAACACTAATGCTAAGATAACACTTCTGATTGTCTCAGTGATTTTGGCATTCTTAGACCCTGGTTTGTGTGTTCTTGGTCACTGAACTACAAGAGTGTTGGTGTTTTTTTTTTTTTTTTTTTTTTTTTTAACTTGATGCTAGCACAGAATGTGATTAGGCGACTTTTCTTCTTCAGCTGCACAATCTTTCTCTTGCTAAACTCCTTTTGTAGGTCAGGTTTCTATACCCCTTTTACATAGTCTCTAATTAGCATTGCTCCTGCACTTTAATTGATTTTTTTAAAGCAGTATATCATCTCAAATCCCTCTCAATATAATTAAGGCTCATGTCGGGATAATGCAAAAACGGTGGATCAGAGGTTGAATGACTTGCATAAGGTAGAAAATGATTTCGGTATTGAGTGTGAAGTCGTGTCTGACTAAAAGAAAAATCTGAGGAGCATAAAGCAGCTTGACGGGAACAGATAGACGTGTTTTGTTCTCAGCTGGCATTGATTATAAATGTAATATTTTTTCTCAAGGTTTATAATAATTCAGTGCGCACCACGTAGGATATTAGAGCACACATACTTGTAAAACAAAGCAATTATAAATGAAAAATGTGAAATTATAGTTGAAATGAGCATCTAAGACACCACAGCATGGTGGCTAGTTGTGTCAAAAGTTTGTTTCATGTGGGCCAAAATATTGTCAATGGTCAAAAGTGTTTTTTTTAATTTGACAAAAAAAGTAAAATCAAAATAGACATCTTTACAAATTGAGTATGAAAACTTTTGAAGAAACAAATGTCCAAATCATTGAAGATCCAAAACTTAAAAAATGTTTTCCCTTTTAGAAACTATTTTGGCCTCAACTGAGGAAAAAAAGAAAAGAACTGTATCTGTCCTCAGCATAAAAACAGAATTTGATTCACTCTGTCTTTAAAAACTCTTGCTGTATTTGGGAAACTTTAATCAAAGAATACAGAATCTGCGTTTAAGTAGGACACTAGATAAATCTGGTCTTATTTAATATGAAATTAAAGAAAATGCAAAGACAAATATTTTTTTATGTATCTAACATTTTCCATTGCAGGAAAATTTGTATTTGTCTTTCAAAATTTGCCCTAATTAAAATGAAAAAGCCTTCAAATTTGTATTGTTCTTGAATTGTGGTGCCAAAGAAAATCAGACGGCGGGCCACAAATTTCCTCCAGACTACATTTTAGACACACCTGCTTTAAGACAAGATACTCTAAGAGAGGAAACACTGAAATGCATTGACTTCAATGATCAACTGCATCACTTTTGCTTGGCAGAAAAAGTAACTTCTCTTGCATAATTACTCGAATCCCATTAAACGTCACAGGTTGCTTCAGCCATGAACCTCAGTATATTTCATTCTGATTTTATGTGATAACGTAACACAAAGTAGAGCGCAGTGTGATGAGGAAGAAAAGTAATAACTTCCTTAATTTTTGACTTCTGAAGATTTTAAATTGTGCCATGCATTTCCACCCTGGGGTAGCATTGATTTCAAGGTGATACAATCTTTTAGTTTTCCACCACACAAAAAGTGTTTGACCTCAACAGATTCCACCAGCTCATGTCCACCCTGGACATGAGCTTCTTCTTGCCACACTTCCATAATGGCCAGATTGTAACCATGAGGCATTTGATTACAGTGGGTTTATTTACTGTCATTAAAGTTAAGAGGGTGTCTTTTCCCCTGTGCTTCACGATTAAGACCTTGTACTTAATTGTGTTTTATTAGTCTGGTAACAACCAGCACCTTGCTGTATGGTTCGCTTCCTACAGATGGTCTGGACTCTTAACAATTGAGAACAATTGCTTCCTGCATGCATGGACTTGAATTTTGCCCAATTGCTAACATTCAGTCATGATGCATGCAATGTGATAGTTTGTCTACATGAAACTTACCTGACACTGCCTGAGAGAACTACCTAACCGAACATGGTGGCTCATTGAGTTTATTCAATGTGGACTGAACTAATTTGTTCACTTCCTCCACTATGCCATTGGCAAAACTACAGGCAATTCTAAAAAACACAGAAAATAAACATAGTTCACAACTTCTCCTTCTGTTTGATGATTGGCCCAGTTAAAGTTCAGCCAGAGAAATCCAACACAATGGAAGCATAAATTGAGCAATGAAGGGAGATGGCAATCAATCAGACTTGCGTAGGGAGGCAGTCTGTCTTGTCTTTCACATTAAACCCCAACATAAACACTGGTTTGTGGTTGTGACATGACAAAATCTTAAATCCTTCAAGTAGTATGCATTTTTTTCAGATTTCACTATATCTTAATAAATGCCTGTTTGCTGTTTAATCTAAGTCATTCCCTATGGCAGCTCTGCTGTCACCAGTCTTTATATAACTTGCATCGCAGTTTCAGAGTCTGAAAATGTGATGTGGCGCTATTAAGGCTCCCAATAACCCAGAGTCATAAACACATTTATTACAGACTTACAGTAAATTTGCTTGTTGAAATCGTTATAAATGTAGTCTCCATGGGGAATAAATTATGAGAAGTCTCCTACAAAGTCACATCTCTGAAACAAGAGTGGGTCAATAGTTCACTTTTTAATGTGTGTATATACGTGTGTGTGTGTATACATACTGTTTCTATTACATTTGGGACCAACAGTGGATTGCATCACCTATAAAAGTTGGATCTAATTGGAACTTAAAAAAATAATAATTTGCTAAAAAGTGCCACAGTATTAAGCTCCAATGGAGCCGTCAGCTGAAATATTTCATTGGTTAAAACTGTTTAAGTCTCCAGAGAGTTGATGTGCAAATCAGCGAAGGTCTTCCCTAAAGACGAAGGAAAAAAACTGTGACATTTTAAAACGAAGCAGACACACCACATCCCTCTGAAGTCTGAAAGCCCTGCTGAATGATGGTCACATATCTGGTGTGGCAGAGAAACGCAGTGTGTGAATGACTTGTCAAAGCTACTTGGTTTCATGCAGATGAGCTCTTTAAAACATTTGAAGCCAAACCTCGCAGAGAATCCTCTCGTTCAGACGTCCTGCTGATAGACTGTGCTTCTTTACCGCTGACAGGCTGAGTGAATATGCAAACTCCTGTGGTTCAGTGATGACACACACGCACACCCCCACACACACCCTGCCTGCCTGGGTGACCGTGCGAGTTTGTCACATAGAATCAGTGACTACACCACGGCTCTGTACGGACGTGGAGAGAATCCGTTTATTGATTAGGCTGTGGGATTCAGAGATGGCAACGGACCCTTTTGACCTCCTGGCCCTCCGTTTCCTGTCGATTTTCTGTGCGAATATTGATGTGATTTGAACATTGTGGCTTAATGAAGGGAGCAATTATTTTCTCCGATAATTGAAAAGCTGCAGAAAAAGATGGATGACTTTTAGGGGGTTTTATGATGGTGCAACATTTTTACAGATGAATATGCATATAACATTCGCTTCTGTTGCCATGAATGTCACATAGTCATGGAGCAGTGAAAACATACTATTTTCAGTTCTTCATGAAAAATATTTTACATAATGATTTCTAATCTTTTTGTTTGCGTATCTTTGCAAAAGCACTGCATTTCCATGCAATACTTTTTCAATACCTCGCAACAATGAATTATGAAAAGTCAAACATAAACATGACATAATTTTACTGTAAGAAGGTCAGAAAGAAAGTGAAAAAAATACAAATGAAACTATTTGGACAAAGCCTGGCCATTGTCTTTCTGTTCATTCTGCTCGATTCTCATCTTGCTTTAGTCTGGCTTTTCTCCCATCTATTTGGATTCCTATGGTATATTTTCTACTTGGCCAATCAGGAAACAGAAGGTGAAGTTGTGAACAATGAGGTGGATTTTCTGTGCTGTTTCAGAAGTATATTCTGCCTGCAGAGTTAGCAACAGGCACTTCATTCATTGAGGAAGTGAATGATGTCGTTCACTTTGTGTTGGTCACTCTTCCAGATATTTAATAAACATCAAACAGCGGTCTCTGATGGTTATTAACAGCGCAGGCAATTTCTGGTCAGCTTCATAGCTTTGACTCGGCGCATTACATATGTCACAGGCACACAGTAGCAGGTAAAGTTTAAAAACTTCACGCCTCCACGAAGAAATCGTTTCTCAACAGCTGAGCTCCCAGACGTTCTGGATGAAGCCCAGCGTAGAAAAAGGTTCTGGATTTAACGTGCTAATTTGAACTGTGTTTGTGTTATTTTCACAGAGTGATATTTGGCTGTTTTCGTTGTGTCTGTTAGTCTGACTGGTTTTTAAAGTGAAGTTTTTATGTTAACTGGTACACTTGCAATGGAATGTGAGAGTTTTCCTTTTAGTCTAATTGTTTCATTGATACTTGAATCCATTGTCTATATTCATTTATTCATCTTCATTAAAAATATATTTCTATTAATGTTACAGCATATATATTGTAGTAACTTTGTTTTACTTCAAATACATGTGCTATGTACTTTACATGTGTTGTAATATTAATATATTAGTATGAATATCTGTGCTCCCACCTCAAAGAACCAAATGCAAATCCATTTCTTAGACCCGTGGGTGGTCTCCAAGTTTTCTCAAGGAGGATGCTTGGAACGCTCCTGCTGGGAGAAGCACCTTCGTGAATCTGAACTCATCAGAGATCATGTAGAAAATGTTATTCTTCTTTGGAGAACTTTTCGGAAAAGTTTCTTTCAAAAAAACTTTTTCCTTGTTCTCCTTCGTTCTGTCTTTAGCGTGTTTTAAGAAACACAAATCAGCCAGGAGCCGGATTCATTTTGATTAAGTTTTGCCCCACTTACCTCATATCTGTGAGGGCGTTTGTTGTTGTATGACCTAGAAAAAGACTTGTGTGTTACAATGTGTGTGCGAGTGTATGTGCGTGTGTGTGCATGTGCATGTGTGTGTTGTAACGGTGAAGCATGCGGAGCCTTGATGGGTTGCAAAATAAAAGCAATATCAAACTGAACTTCACATTTGAGAGCTGTTCTAAAACACAACATGGTTGTTGGAACCGCCAAAAAGATAACTTTGATTAACATAAAAAAATGCAGCAGGAAAGGAATATAAATACTTATGAAATCCTAGATGAACTTATAAATGGGTGCCATGTTAAAGGAAATGATTTATCAAGCTTCCAAAATATGAAATGTAATATAAAAGAATTCCAGATCTTCTTTTGAAAATCAAAAAGCAAATGTTTCTGTTTCAGAAAAATGTAATTCACATTACACATAACAGGTGAGTTTAAGTGAATAAGCTATGAATCACAATGTTCTTATAGTTTCTAATTAAATGATCTTGTAAAAGTATTTATTCTTGATGAACAGCAGGAAGTCTGTTGGGGTGTGGCTCTTTCAGCTTTGCATATCCAGTGACATTTTGGTTCTCTCTTCTTTGCAAAATAGTTCCGGCTGAGTCAGATTGGATGAAGACAATACAGAGCCCTTCTGGTGACATGGGAGAAAAAAACTACAAAAAAACCTTATAGCCACAGCTTCTTACAATCAAGTTATTCCCATGTAATTAACCTAGTCGTTGCAACATTTTTTTCTCTTTTTTGGCTCTAGTGGTCTTTATATGATGGTGAATAGACAAAAAAGCAAGTTGTGAGAGGGAAGAGATCCAGCAAAGGTTGTCAGGCCGGGACTCAAACCAGGATGGTCACTTAGAGGAGCGAGGCCTCTGGACACGGGTCGACACGGGTCACACTCTTTACCCCTCTACTACTGCCACGCCGGCTTTTGTTCAACTTCTGCTGAATGGAGAAGCGAGGTTTGTTTGTGGTATTAATTTGTAATTAAGTATCTTTTTTTCTACAAATATAAGTAGAAAAGTATATCAGAAAGAAATTTACACCAGAAAGGTTCTGATTATGTCATAAGAGACTAGCTTGAGACTGAAACAGCTCATTCCCAGTTGTGGTGCTGGAAATATATTTTTTATAATTATTTTAGTCATAATAAACATATGTTCATGTTTTACTATCACCCTCCCACATCTTTGCCTCACTGTGCTTACTTTAGCAAGCACGGTTAAAATGCCAAACCTGAGATTAGGAAATGGCAGTTCACTAACTGTCTGATTATATCAGTATAAATGCCAGCAGGAGTAAATATGGAGGTGAAAAGGTGTGCATTATGGTTCGTGAGGAAAAACCTCCCAGTGCCATAATTGTTTTGAGAAACCAGTGATATCGGTGTAAATGCCAGCTGCGAGTTGAAAATAGTACGGTTTAGATTGGAGAGATTTCTGGACTTTATTTATTCAAGAGACTGATGGAAACAGAGTGACAGCAGGTTTACATGAATCACATGTAAATACTGCAGTCAGTAAATTGGCAAATCATGTGTGAAAAAAAATGATCTCATAGAGATACTTTAAAAACTGCTCTGACTGTTGAAATCTTCATGTCATAGTTATTTGTGTAATATGACAATACTTTTGATATTGATCAAATACCAAGTACATACAGAGCCAGTATCACCAATACTGATACTTTTTATTTTAATTTGATAGCTATATCATCAAACCTTTGATCTTTAGGTGCTTTTGTTGTTTTTTTCTTTCTATTGTTTTGCACAAATTTGTTTTCTATGTTTTACCAAAACATACTTCAACTCTTTTCATACTTCAAGGGTTTTAATCTTTAATCTTTCATCTTTAATCTTTATTAAGGACAGTGCAGATTAATGAACAATCAACACTACTGTATAGACTGTAAATGAGCCAGATTATAGCATAATTTCTAATTTCCATCTGTAGTCCTAGACAAGGAGACCCAAACAACAAAAAGACATTATAAACATACAATCAAGAATTGACAAACATTTAACAAACATTTACAAAAAAAAAACACAGTAAAAAGTTAGTTAAAATGATGACATGTCTGGGAAGTTTTAATAAACAATTTCAGGTGTTTTTTAAAAACGCTATTGGTGAAATACTCTCTGATCCTAGCCGGCACACTGTTCCAGAAGTGACTCCTTCTGACTGATAGAACCATTTGCCCAAATGTTGTTTTTCTGTAAGGGCCTGATGGTTAACTGTATCGAAAGCTGTCTTTAAGTCCAAAAAGACTGCACCAACGCAGGTGGTTTTATCAAGCAGAGATTTCACTGTTTCTACAAAGACACAATTTGCTGTCTCTGTAGAATGGTACTGACGGAACCCAAACTGCATGGGGTGCAGAAGAGAATGGTAGCTGAGATGTTTATTCAGCAGCTTCAAAATCCATTTTTCTGCTACCTTGGAGACAACAGGAAAGATGCTCATTGGACGATAGTTAGAGATATTTGTTTTGTCTCCTGATTTAAAAAATGGTGAGACTGTAGCCACCTTCCAACCTGATGGAACTGTTGCCATTCTGATGGATGCATTTATCAGATATGTTATTGGGCACACTAGTGTGTTTATAATTTTTTTAAAAATTGTGTATCAAGCCCATATACATCTTTGGCTTTCGAGGCCCTCATTGATTTAATTATGCTAGCAACTTCAAGCTCTGTGATTTGCTCTAAGTTAAACCTAGGTTGTCTGAGATCAGTAGACTGACAAGGTATATCTGACTGAGTGAACATCTGTGTTATTTGATTAACAGAATTAATAAAAAAGTTATTGAATTCAGTTGCTATTTCTTTTGGATTAGTCAGCAACTTATTATTCACTTTTATTTCCAGACTGTTATTGACCGTTTTATGTTCCTTACGTATCAGTTTGCTTATATTTTGCCATTTCCATTTGCACTTTTGATAACATCGAAAAATAAATTTGTCTTTGGCTTTACGCAATGCATTAGTTGTTTTATTCCTCATGGAAGTAAATCTTTGCCTGTCAATAGTTAATCCAGATTTTGTAGAGGTTTTAAGCAAAATGTCTCTTTCTTTCAGAAGTTTTTTAAAGTTATTATTTAGCCAAGGCAGATGGTATTTCCTTTTATTTCCTTGACTTCTTTTAAGGAAGGGTTGCATAACTTCTGTAATTTTTGAGTTAAATATTTGAGAGTTGAGTTCAATATCATCTTCTGAGAACAACATTTTACTTCTTTTTATGATATTTTGAAGATTTTGATGCAGGTATTGTGGAATAAATTTATGATGTTTATGGGTATTAATATTAACAGTATTAACTTGTTTTTTACTTAATGTGCATTTTAGAGTATTCCTAACATATATTAATACTCCCCCACCCCTCCCACCCTCTATGTCCTTTCTGAATACATTGTAACCAGGCATCTTCACTACAGCCTCTGGGGAGGAATGGGACAGCCATGTCTCTGAAAGTCCTAGAAAGTCAATATTGGAGTTTGTGTGCCTTTTACTCCAATCATAGAACACCATACCTTCTCATGAGTACACTTAATTTCCTCATGTTCAACAACTGCCATCTTCAGTTCCAACCAGGCTGATTTCACACTTTTGTAATGTTATTGCCACATGCAGCATTTCCAGAAAACACCTGTTAGTGTTGAGGGTGTGCCTGCTCATCAAATGTTTATGCTAATTAATTTATTTGATACGTTCAAGTTTGCTGGGACAAATTTGAGAATAAAATATTGTGTCGCTGCTAACAGGAATGTCCCGCGCAACAGCCAAGCTGACAGGTACTCGGTCCATGAATATCCTGAGCAGCTAGGACATCCCAGAAGCAGACGGAGGAGGTGAGGGAGCGAGGGAAGGAGGGAGGGGAGGAGAAGAAAGGAGGAGAAGTACTTGCAGGGGGAGGGAGGGAGAAAGAAAGGGAAGGCTGTTCCGCTTGGATGGCCGGAGCAGTCAGGAGGCTGCTGGGGAGGGGAGACACACAAGACATCGCTTTCGCTTTCTGCGCTTCCCTTCTCGGGCTTTTTCTCCTGCGTGCGTCCCGACCGGAGCAAAAGAGGGGAGGGCAGCGGGGAGTCAAGGAAGGGAGAGCTGACGCATCTGAGTGAGTGGGCACACCGAGGCTTCACTTCCCCCCTCCACCTTCGATATGCAACCCGCGAGACGCCTGCGCACCGCCCTCGACCCGCGCTGCTGACACCGAGAGGGAGAGACCCGGAGGAAGGAAGGACGCAGAGAGCCGGAGATGGATGCGGAGTAGCGGCTCATGCAGGAGGGGGCCACGCTGATGAGACAAGCGGAGCATAAGCGTGTTTTCTTTCTTCTTCTTCTTGTTTTGCTCACAAGCCAGATAGAGACCCTGTTATTATTTCTTTATCTTTTTTTTTCTTCTTTTTCTTCTGTAACCCGGAGCGTCACAAGTGTGACATTTAGTTTGGAAACAAATTTCGGATTATTCTGTGCCTGTGATTCCTGGAAGAAATAACACACAACAGGTAAGCTTGTTATTATTATTATTATTATTATTATTATTATTATTATTATTATTATTATTCATCCAAACGCGTTCAAGCGTTCCTTAAAATGAAAGTCAAACATGTGAAACCAGCGCCAGAGAATGATCTCAAGTTTTCCCAGATTACAGTCAAAGCTTGAGGCTGGCTGTGTGTAGAGGCGGGATTGCCTTTCTCTGAAATTCTCCGTCGTTCTGATCTCATTTGTTTGTGTCTACTTTGTTGTGGGACCGTCATCATGTTGGATGCGAAGTAATCTAAATCTGCGAGCGCGTCTCTCCGATCGCTGCAGATGTTGGGCTAATCCCGCCGGTTGTTGACCCTCCCTTCCAGAGCCTTAATCCCCGCAGATTGCACTGAGTGCGTCGCCGCAGCTGACCGGCTGTCCGCTGCACGGACGGGACGAACGCGGAGCATAAACACAAACTTCGGTTTTCAGCCAGTTGTTAACCCCAACCAGGAACCTACCCATACTATGGATATGAATAAAATCCAAAAACTAGTTGAGTGTTTATTTTGGTCGTGCTGATATGGATCAGAACATGTTCCATAGTTTGCAGCCGGTGTCTGATGGGCAGCACTGCAGTGTGAAGCTGTCGCAATAAGTTTATGGGACTTGCGCGTCTGGTCTCTGGCATAGCAAGTGGAAGCCATAACTTTAGTTGTTTTGCTCCACAAACACGAATCAACAGTTGTACACTATAAAAACTCATCTCTGGGAGTGCAAAATAACCAATAGAATAATCCAATTTTAAATCAAAGACAATTTGATTTGGGTCAATTATGTGCCAGTTACTCAATATCCATGGTGGTCATTGTGTTTCAGTTGCTATGTGAGCTTAGTCAGTCCTCATCTCTCTGTGAGATATGTTAAAAATTTAACACAGTACTCATCTAAATTTAATTTGAAAATGGTCCAAGTCATACTTGACTATCTTTAGCTTTATATATATATATAAGTATATATATGACACTTAGGAATTGTCATTAGGTAGTGTTTTAATAAATATAAATATGTTGCTGTAAGTATTTAAAGTTTTTATTTAGCTTCAGCTTGCTTGATAAGCCTTAAATCAAACTTCCTTGGAATTTATGCTTCCTGAAGGCCTTGAAATATTTTTCCACGTTCATGTATTTGTGCTATGTTGACCTCATCAACATGTTTGCTCACATTTGTGCTTCTGCCAAATAGTTGTCGCACTCAGAGATGTGTGACAACTCTCCAATCTCTTAGAAGATGACAGTGCAGTAGCTTATGCACTGATGATGAAATAAAGAAAAATACTGAAAAGGACAACAGAAAAAAAATCTATTTCCTCAGTACTGCATAGTAGCTATGTTTTTCTGTCTTCTCCATGTTTGGCGCCATCCTTTGAATCGGAGTGGTAATGTCACAGGCAAAGTCAAAAACTTGGGATTCTTATAAACCGCATATATTTGGTATGGCTTTCAGGGAAAACTATTGAATATCATCTTACTAAGATGATTTAAAGAGTTTGCTACTATTTCAGTAAAATTGTATGCTTCCGAATTAATAATTTTCTTCTTTAACTGGTTTACTTTTAGGTGTTTTTTTTTTTTCCAAACTTTGACAACAAACTAGATTATCAAAATTATCTTAATAGTAAGCCTATCAAAAAAAAGCAATAAATCAATTAATTCCATGTTAAATAATGCATCTCATTGATGATTGCTGTCCATTTAGATGCTCCCTTTTAATATCCTTGAAAACATTTGACACCCAGTGCAAAGTGGCCTGCACCGCCTGCCTCTTTAGACTGTTTTCTCTGCCTATGCTGAATTACTATTATTTTTTTAAATACAGTTTTGGTTACAGAGACTTCATAATCGATTTTAATTATTGCTGTTTCATTTGTTTTGTTTTCTTTTGTATATTTAAAATGTTTTCCAATTACAATCTCAAAAATTCTTTAGAAATTAAAATATTTTTTGATTTTTCATTGGCATAAAAATGCATCATCCAGCAAAATTTGTTATTATAACAGGCCTACTTGATCAATTTGAATTGAACAAATTTAGTTTATAATGTATATAAAATAAGTGGTTGGCATTCAGTGCATTGGCATTTGAACTCACTGTTATCTACTCTCAGAATTTTTTATTAAAATCTGCCAAAATGTCTTTATATTATTACACTAATTTTTGTTAGTAACACTTTGTTTAATGCTGTAATTTGTTAGAGATTTAAAATCGGGGGAATAATGAGGCAGTATGCACTATTCATGAGCATCGGTCTGTTGATGTATATAGGCCTGCATGAGACAGACCAAAGGAGCAGCTCCAGTGATGCTCTCAGTGATCGCTTCCACACTTGTAATCTGACTTGACAAGAGTGGAACTTATTCTAAAGGGCTGTACAAGAAGAGGCAAAATGAGAATTGCTTCATCCTACAAGGAGTAAGCTACTCGGAGTAATCCTCCTCTCGGTCCTAGTTTCTCACTCAATAGTGCAGCATCAAGAAAACATTACTGACATCTGATCATTTTATTTTTTTTGTAAGTGATGATAGGGAGCAGAAGAGGGTTGATTGTGTAACTGGTTTGATTAGCAAACTGCATTGCGATTCCAGGATTTGATAACCGTGAGTGTAAATACAGCAGTTTCTCTCAGGTCTGTGCAAGTTTTGTCTTTCAGTAATTTTGCATACAGCAATAGAGATGTTGCACTGGTTTGCATTGTTGCTTTTAGCTATGTTTAGGAACATTAACAAAGTCTCAGCTGACCTAGTCGATGACAAAATATTTGTTTTCAAGTTGAAGTTAGAAATGCGTGTTATGACCAGGAGAGACACATTGCAGTGTAATGTCACTGGCACAAAAACTGCTTGCTGACCATGACTACCATTGGTTTTAGTGTCAACATAATGCTCTAAATATTTAATGTACAGGTTGTATTTAAAAAATACCTGGTGTTTTGCTAATTGTCAAAACTATGGATAACAAAGTCAGGAAAAAGAGTTACTTAAAGATAGCAAGGGAGAGAAAAGTAGGTCAGTTATGCTAGCTTGACTTTGACAACATTTAACTCGTAGATCGGTGTGGGATTTGGTGTGTTTAGGTTCAGTAAAACAAAAGGAGACTTACACACTAAATCTGACAGATAATCAGTAAAGCAGGGGATTAAATTAGTTAGTTAATCTACCATGGCAATCATTTATTAATAATCGCAAAATAAACATCAAGCCTGAAAGTACAAAACTGTAATGAGACAGACCAAAGGATTTTTGATTTTTGAATGTTTTATGCCGCGGCTCTAAATGTGCATATCCTGGGGTATTTTTGAATGTTATGAATGGAATAATGAATGTTATGTTCTTTATGTGGAAATGTTTGCATGTTTTTTTGTGTTGAATTCTGATACATATGTAGTGCTGTTACTGCTATTTGCTATGTCAACCACTGTGTGTGGCCAACAGAGCGAGAAAAAAGAACATGAGTAGTTTTGAGCTATTCAACGTTTTTCTGCCTTATTTTCCCTTTGCTCTTCCACACTGCACTAAATGAATAATATCTACATGTCCACGTTTTATTTGTTAATGGAAATATTCCACTGTGGTATCTTGGCTATGGAAAGTTAAGTAAAAGAATCGTCTTTTTTCCCCTCCAGAGTTTTACGTAGACACAACATTTCTGGACGTAAATAAAATGCAACATGTCTATACACTAAAGAAGAAGCCAGTTACCTGCTGGTGACAGTTCTTTGCTGTCTAGGTGTCGAGGATAACAGCTGGATTTCTTTTGGATTTTGGTTTTGGTTCCTGCTTGGAGACTCCAACATCCAGCGGCTCCCACCATCCAGAGGCTGGAAGCGGAGCAGCCCTTTAACGCTTGGCCACGTGCTATAAGCCAATGAACCTGTCAGGAGTGACGGAGCACTGAAGTGACAGGAAAAAAATACCCCAGGATATGCACATTTAGAGCCGCGGCATAAAACATTCATTGGATGCTTTTCCCGGGAAGTAGCCTTTCGAAGAAATGTGTCATCAAGGTCATTTTTATTTCATGCCTCTTCAGGAAAATCCAGCAGAAGGAATAGAGATGTAGGGTTTGTGTAGATTTAACACTGGTGAGCCTTTGGTGTGAGGGCTCATAGGAAGTTTCTACTCTACACATTGATTTGTTTTATCATATCAGTTAAGTGTTGACATTATATCCGCTGGGCCCCCTGGCTTAGTCATGGCTGTATATTCTCCACTGCTGTTCCATGTGTGCTGTCTAAAAACTCAAATGGAATCAACAGGTCATGATAAGTTTCTTTTTTCTTTATTTTAATTTGAATTATTATTATTATTATTATTATTATTATTATTATTATTATTATTATTATTATTATTATTATTATTATTATTATTATTATTTTATTTTTTTAACAATTTTTTTCACTCACTTGAGGATCTGCATTCTGTACTACTGGTGAATCACTGTAATGGATTAAAAGAAAATGATAAAAACAGTAGTTTGTCAGGTGTCTAAGGGCATCTCTTTCAAAATGATTTTGTTTTTATCAATCAAATAATAATTGTGTTTCCCTGTGGTTGCAATTGTGTTATTTGTGTTTATTTATAGCTGAAATACAATATTAGGTCATATGAGTTTAAAGATTTCAGTCATCAATCAGTAGTTCCTTTTTTTAATGGAAATGCCAAAGATGTTTACCTTCAGTTTTTTTCATGGCGATTGGAATTCTGTTGTTTTGGGTCAAACTATTGTTATACATGACTGGTTTGGACATCAAACAAGCAACATTGCAACACTTTGAGTGAGAAATACCACACAAAGAATCAGAGAAAGGGAGGCAATGATTTGCTATTAGTTCTCAATGCTGCCACAACTGGATCACAAGATCCAATGGTCAGGTCAGGAAAAAGTTTAAATCTAGAAAAACATTGAGAAAGTACAAAGTATAACTTGCCTTTGACAACCTAAACGCTTACAGGAATAAAACCTGTAACTATTGACCAGCCTTTTGTAAGCTTCTTTTGTGACAAGGTCAAAATCTTCTGCGGTTGGAAAGATTCCTTTCCACCAATTTGATACTGATCAAAACATTAGTATGACTCAGTTTTAAAAAGACAATACATTTACACATGCTAGAAAATATCATTCGTCTGAAAAAAATAAAAATCCACAATAGCGGTTTAATATTTCATAGATCAAGCCAAAGCCAAATTTCCACAGGGCTTTTTATGAAGCTGGCTGTAAATAAATGAAATCAGAAAGCCACTTGTTTCAGTTTAGCTGTGTTTGTTCTGTTTTCATTAGGTTTTTATACTTGTTTTAACATGGACTCTTCATTTTGTAAAAATAAACAGCTGGAGACATTTACCCCCGTGGGACGATAAATGCTGAATAAGCAAAGCTCCTTGATACTGCCGTACCACAGAGCAGCACAGTGTTCTGTCCACCAGACATTACATGTATGAATAAGGGAGAGGAGCTGTTTGATGCTGGTTGCTATTGTCTGCAAGTCCCATCGCTGAGTGTCTTTGTATTTTTTAGATGAAGCAAAAAAAAAAAAAACAAAGAAAAGCATTAAATGGTTCTTTGAGAAGGCTCCATTTCCTGCTCTATTTATTCTCTCTTATTGAATCTCCAAATGCCCTATTTGTAATTCAATCAAATTAAAATCATTTTCCCTGCTTTTGTGATACTTTATGATGATCTGCCACTTCTAGGCTGTTGGTTTCGTGGCACTGCCTTCCTCTGGGGTACGTCTTCACAGCCCTTCTGAGCCGCCGACGTTTCCTAATTCAAACAATGTTGCACACACTGCCTCTTCCTTGGGAACGGCTTTAATTGAGTGCTTAATAAGAGCACCGCCACACAGCAACCCGCTTCGGCGGGGGATGTGAGCGCTGGGACTGCTGCATTATTAAATGGACTTATATAAGCCCTGGAAACATCTTTCTCTTTACAAGTGATCTCGGAGTAAGGCCAGACACTTCTGATGATACAGTTCACCTCTCTTCTATGCAGGGATGACTGTTTTGTTGTTTTTTATTCATCATTGAAGATCCATATTAACCTTTTTTTAGAGGTTTATTGTTTGTCAGTGGATGTGCCTTTTATCTTTCCTTTTGGATTCAATCCAGCAAATCAATTTAATAAAACTGCTCTTTGTTCTTTGTGTTAATAATAATAATTTAGGGTGTTTTCACACTAGTCTGGTGGACTCAGTTTGGTGAGGGACCAAAGTTGCATCATTTGTTACATTTTCAGCTGCTGCAGTTCTCTTTCACACCCCACTGTGTCAAATGAAGCAAAGCCTTTGAAAACACTGTTCACCTCCTCACCTGTGGTGGTGCTGCGCCAATAACCACTGAAGGAAATGACAAGAAAACCTGTAAAGAAAACAGAAACACTTGGCGCAACTTTCTTCATCACTAAATTGTAGATGGAAATGGAATTGATCTGGGTTTTAATGTTTGCAGGATTGTCCTTGGCGAAAGACCACATGGCATTTCTCCTGCTAGCGCTCATTTGTTTTGGTTGTATTTACCCAGAATGCCCTCCAGTATAATTCGCTTCCTGGTTTTGGAGCTGTGTCAGGTCCGTTTGGCATTCAAACTGTGTCAGAGTTCACTTCACCTGAACAGAAACCTGGGTTTTTAGGCGGACCAGTGTTTGATTGTTAGTCCTCGTCGGAGTTTGATTATGTTTTCACACCTTCTCTTTATGAGTAAACAAACCAGAGTTTGGTTAAAGTGGACTAAATAAAGCTGATTTGAATGGGCCCTGAAAGTATGGAAAAAAGAAACAGGCATGACCCCATTTAAGATGATCACAGCACAATGATACAAAGTAAAAATATCCACGGTTTGACAGTGTTTTGTGTCTTTACACAAAAACTTCAAGCAATGATAAATCTCAGTTGTCAGATGTAAGACATGGTATGGTCCAGTCGACAAAAATATGAAACAAACTTAAAAGACTATTCCTACTCTATTAATATATTATGTAAGTAAGATCGAGTCAGTTAGAGACACAAATGTTTTTGTTATTACTTACATTTTAGGTATTATTGTGACTTTAAACATATGTTTAGATTACATAACATAAGATTAAAATTTGATGGCTCAGTGGAGTATACTATATTGAGTCTAATGTAATCATAATCAGTCAAATTTCTTAAGACTTCATTGGATGAAATTAATCACTCCACCTAAATAGAGTAGTGAAATGTTTTCATATTATACTACATAAATTAATACATTTTCACATGATACTCTGAGTTTGAGTGATTATTTCCATAGTACATGATCTACTAAAAAACAAAAAAGTTAAACTGTACCCCACAAATTAACTACATGTATCCAAAATTGTTTACCAAAATGTAATCAAAATGGGATTGAACCACACAGCAGTGCATAGTACAAAAACATTTATCGTAACTTACTGTTAATAACTGGTGGATACATATTCAGGAATACGTGACATAACTCATACAGACATTTTGGAAATAATCTAACTTTTGTGGTAATTACGGATGAACAATACCCCAAGAATATTTACATGTTTGTGAGACACTTAAGAGGTTGAGAAAAACAAACACAAAAGATGTCATTGTTACTTCTATTCAAGTCTTGATTGTCACGAGCTGATTGGGGCATAGCAGTGCTTCTCAGTAACAGTATGGTTTGATTGTACTACCAGAAGGCCACAACCCTTCAGAAAAAAGACAAAAAAAAAATAGGATGGCAGATGTGGATGTTGATGAAGTAAAGTGGTTGTATTATGCAACGCAGCAATTTCTTCTTTTGAGGATGAACCCAAGCAACAAGGAAAATGTGAAAACCACCACTCAATTTGGCAATCAATGGCAGCAGAGGGAACATTTTCATCAAATAACCATTTATTGCTGTGCAGAAACCCGTCTCTTAATTCTGCTGAATTCTAAAGAGAAATACTTACTGCAAAATCAGGTGCAAAATGCCCTGTGTTTCTCAGGAGAGCCTAGCTCAGGTGAAATAATGTTCTGAGCACATTTTATGATTAAACAATGAAGGAAAGCATCCAGAATCCACGTGAAGGGATGGTAAAGACCCGGTTAAATTGGATCTTTGAATGCATATATATTGCTTTAATTATATGAGTAATATATGAGACAAACTGAAAATGTTTCTTCTTTTGATCATGTTTTAAATCCTGAAAAAAATATAATTTAAAAAATTACTATTTTTAGTTCTTGAATCTATTAGTTTAATTATAGACTACTACAAAATGTTACTTATTTACAAAATTTTTTAGGGACATTATTAAATTTCAACCTTAGCAGAAACATAGATTGTAAAAAACAGCTTGGTACTATGTTTATCCACAATATGTTTATTTCACTTCATTTTCTTACAATGTGAAATTATATCCATCTTATTTCAGTAGGGTTAGGAATACTTTTCCAATTGACCTGTATTTTTTCCTGCTTTTAAATCGCAGAGAGCACAAGAGTGATAAACTTGATTATTTTTAATTGGTAATTATCTGGAGAAGGCAGACGATGCGGTCAGGGATTGAGAGATGAATTATTATTGATCATGAAACATATTACAAACCTGAGCCAGTCTCAACACCAAGACCAATCCTCTTCACAAACTAACATTTCTTTTCTGGTGGCCTGTTGTAACCAAACCACAATGGAAGGAATCAAGGAATTTCCCCTTTGTATGTTTTTTATTTTTTAATTTTTTTAGATAATGTAAAAGAAGTGAACATAGATTATTTGATAAACAATAAAATAATTAATTATTTTTCACTTGGATGAATCCACAACCCGAATCCACACGTTAAGCTTTTGCCTGATTATAGCTGGACTAGCTATGGAACAAGTCTGATTACTGAAATTGAAAAAAAAAGAAGAAATATATTGAATCTGATTATCAGTTATTTAAAAAATTGCAGGTCACAATTAGCCACCAAAACAAACAAATTTATTGTACAGCTAATATTATCTTACACCAAACTGAAAAAAAACAAAAACAAAGATAATTTGACTACACGTCTATTTTCAGGGCTTGATATTTTCAGACCCCAAAATCTCTTTTGTTTTTGTTCAGGTGTGTGGTCTGCCAAAATGATTTCTGTCACTCAGTTGACTTTTATTTAATTAGATTTTTTAATGCCTTTTAAAAATGAACTGTACTGATACTTTAACCTGAAGCACTTTCCTTTATAGCTTGATCCATCGTTTGTGTGTTCGAGTGCGCTGTCTATGTTTGTGTTTCAATACATGTTTTTGAAGGATCTCATTAGAAAAGGTTGATAGAAACGGCAAAATTCTATATAACTTTCACAATTTGAGAAAAAACGTTTTTACACTTGCTGGAGGTGTGTTTCAATTATTATGACAAAGTCAACGCACTAAGGGGGCAATGGAAACACCTTTGCCAAATACATAGGGGCCTTTTCCATCCATTATCAGAGACAAAACTGAAATATTTCAAAGTCCAGACCTCCAGTTCAGAGAAAAGACTTGATTATATGAAACTGTTTATTGTAGTACATTTTTCAGCCATATATAAATATATAAAAAATAAGTACAAATAATGACATATATTACAGACCAAAAGTTTGGACACAACCTTCTCATTCAATGGGTTTCCTTTATTTTCATGACTATTTATAAGGCAAGAAAGCCCACTTATTAACCTGACAGGGCACACCTGTGAAGTGAAAACCATTTCAGGTGACGACCTCCTGAATTTCATAAAGAGAATGCAGAGTGTGTGCGAAGCAGTGATCACAGCAAAAGGTTGCTACTTTGAAGAAACTACAATGTAAGGCATATTTTCAGTTGTTTTACACTTTTTTGTTTAGTACATATTTCCACATGTGTTATATTTCCACATGTGTTAATTCATAGTTTGATGTCTTCAGTGTGAATCCACAATGTCAATAGTCATGAAAATAAAGGAAACTCATTGAATGAAAAGGTGTGTCCAAACTTTTGGTCTGTACTGTATGGCACAACATACCCTGTCCTATTGTTTCAGAACACATGAACATTTTCACACTCTTGATCCCAAACGACATACACTATTCATATGCATATACAAATTTCTATAATTTATTTTTTAACACAATGTTTTGTCATAAATTAATACAATAAGATCACGTTCTATATTTTTGCTTCATTGTAACTTGCTACGTTGCATGGAATTGTTCTCCATTAAATCAGCACATTGAATCAGAGTGAGTTATGTTTGAGTGGTGAAACAAATCGTACTGAAAAAGTGTTAGCCATGTTTGATCTGCGAAGCAGGGGCACCCAGCCCTGTTCCTTGATATCTGTTTTTCACAGATTTTGTTCAAATGAGTCTTAACAGACATGTTATTGAATTACTTGATGCTAAAGTTTTGTTGTGCTGGCTCTGGCCTCTCTTCTAACTTTGTTTTTTCTCCTTCTTATATTTTAGGACATTATTTTTTATGTATCCCAGAGGGGAAGAAAAAGAAGTGTTTCCTAATTGGCATTTCCACATGTACAGGAAGAGGAACATTGTGTTCATTTAAAATAAGCTTGAAGAGAACTGCAGATGTTGCAGGTATTAAAAATGTAATCAGTTTTTTCCCTTTATGAAATTATTAGGTATTCTGGAAAGGCTCTGTTTGTTTATTAGACCGTTTCAGATGTGCGGGGTTCAGATAAATGAGTTCTTGTAGCCATTGTATCAAAGAACAATTAGCTGGTTTGTCCATTTAAATTGATGATGGAAAGAAATAATAACAAAAAAAACAGAAGATACTCGTTAGGTTAGCTATAAAATATCACGGATATCAGAACATAACAAAACGGAGCCATCGCAAGGATATCATACATTATCCTTGCGATAAATCTTATCTTAACTGACAACTAATGTTACATCTATTGAGGTGACTTTGCGTTCCATTATTTTATTTTGTCCATTGTTGTTGCCGCTACACCCCCCTCCTCCCCTCCTTCACTCTCTACTCTCTCAGTCACTACTTCCTCTTCTGAGAGGGGAGATGTGCTACCAGCTCTCCATCTAACGGGTAAATTGAGTTTCCTAAATCCGCTGGGATTTACCCTATCCAGAACTGAAGTAAACTCTGTTTAAGCTGGTTTCGAGACCGGATTCGCCTGACTACTAACGGCCTACATCCAGATGTCCCACCCTTCTTCCCCCTGTGAATTAGCCAGACTGAGCAGCATACAGCCAACTAGTTCCACAGAGCACATCTGTTAACGGTCGCTCCTTCTCTTTTTTGCAACTTGCACTTGTTACTGAATCAGGTTAGTTTTAGTGACTCGGGCGAGTCCCAAGGATGTTGTTTTAAATTTGGGCTAAAGCAACCTATAAAACATGACCTACTTTTTTTCCCAGAATCAAACATCACAGCTATTTTACTACCATCAAAGAACTTTGAGGTGACTCATTAATTGAATGTCCACAACATCTTTTAGATTTTCTTTATGCTAAATATTTTATTAGTAAAGCAATTTTGCAAGGGTCAGTACAGCTTAATTAAGTAGCAGAAATAATCAAATAAGTAAAATCAATCATCTAGCCTGTCTTTCCCTAACGCTGATACTAAGAACTAAAAAGGGAACCTTTAGAGAGACGGACAGAGTTTGGTGTCTCGAACCCAGAACTGGATCGATGATGAAGAAGGTGTTACAGCAGGCGGAGGAGGTTGATTGACGAAGGCAGGGATCTCTGTTGGTCTGATGAGCTTTCATCTCTGCATCGATGGTGAGGTCACACAGGACTTGGGTCTTTGTCTTTGTCTTGATCTTCATCTTTGCCTTGGTCTTCATCTTTGCCTTGATCTTCATCTTTGTCTTTATCTTTGTCCTTGGGGTCTGAACCCAGCCGATGAGAGAAGTCCAATTTGAAGCCACATGTTGCGGGGCTGATGGGTTGGTCCCCAAGTGCAGGACAGTCTTCGTCCCTGTGACCCCGGCTCTTCTTCAGCTGCAGAGTTCTTTGTCCATCTCGGTCTTGACTCGAAGCTGCCTGGAGGATCCAACCAAAGATTCCTCTTTTGCTCTCCCCTTATATAGGGTTTATACCCGCTTTCAGTGCATTTTCATTGGCTAACACTGTTGCTGTGCTTTATTGGGTAACTGTTTGGACAGATGGACTCATATCCATCACTGTCTTAGAGACATTTTGTCCTGAGGTCTTGGCTAATGTCTCAGGGTTGCTCAATGTTTCTCCCATGTCTCTGACACGTTTAAGTTGTTCAACAAGCTATCTCCTAATAAGGTCTTGGTCGTCTCTGCTTTTCCGTTAGTCCCCATTTTACCCCTAACCTCTCACCTACTATCTACCTCCAACACATCATCAGTGATCTTTAATAGCAGATACATGTTTTACACCATTTCAAGTTCAATGTTAAAATCACATTCATAAACCTATTAGTTTCTTTAATTTAGCATTCATTAATAAGTTTATGATAATCACAACTTATTACTCTTTTATTATTTGATACCAAAGTTACAGTTACTTGTTTTACTTGTACGTTTTTCCACAAGTGTCAGTAAGTATTGTTATAAGTAAACCAATATTAATATAAGTACTTTACTTTAAATCTTATCTAATTACTCAAAATGTTTAGATTTTATCCTTTGAAACTTTTATGCTTTTAAACAAGGACTGGTCTCAGCTATTTTTATACAGCTGCAAGCTGGAAACTTACTTCCTCTTTTTCCAGGAAACCTGCTCTCCCTGTCTCATCTCTCTCTGACTATGATTTCTTATGATTAGATATAAAAAATAAGTATAATGAAAGTTAAGTTTGCAAGAGACAAAACAACACACACAACCAGATTTATTTTATTGCAGTCTGGGTCTACTGTTGGATCTAGATGTGATTGGTGTGACTTATTTTAAAGATAACTTTATTTGTTGTTACTGTTAACTAAAATCTCCAGCATGGGGAAGTGGGATGATCTCGGATTTTTCTTGACACCATTTAAAATAGAACTTGATCAAGATAATAGGTACTACCTTTGTTCCAGAGGGTGAAGGTAAATAACTTTACTAATATTTCTGCATAAATTTAGTTCCATGAACAACAATAGAAAGTGTAGTGCCCCCGAGTGGTCCAATACTTTTCTGGAAGAAAATTTATACATGGAGCCCCTTGAAGGATTTAGCATGCTGAGATCAATCTGCAGAATGAGTGTCTGCAAAGGGTAGCACACGTTTGATTGGCTCGTGCTTAAATTCCTTATGTAAAAAAAAAAAAAAAAAAAAAAAAAAAACACTATTTTGCAATTGTTGTGTTTCCATGAAGTAAGAAATAATTTTCCATGGTGTGAAAAATCATTAACAAACATGTTGCGCCATCATCCTCTTATCACTTGCTCCTGTCGTTTCCCTCAGTAGTAACATCAGGTTGTTGATCAGATGACCCGAAATTCACCAATATCTGGTCAAACATGTAAAAACAGCAGACAGTTTATATATATATATATATATATATATATATATATATATATATATATATATATATATATATATATATGTCACCAATATGTGCATGTTACGCAACATGTTACTAAGTTGCGTAACATGCCGACTCAGTCGTCGCCCGGCCAAACAAGGTCTGCGTCAGGTGTTGAGGAACCAAAGCACTTTGATGACAAATGGGCTACTGGAACAAGACGGAAATGGGCGAGAGATGAAAATGTGGATCTGTTGGAATGCTACTACTCAAGTAACCCTAGTCAGAGAGGTTACATGCAAAGACTGGGGAAGGAATGGTTACTTCGACATCCCCAGTCAACACTAAGCGCTAAACAACTAGTAGCTCAGTGTTCCAACATCCGCAAACGGCAACTGCTATCACAACTTGAGATTGACGAGATACAACACAAATGCTACGGCAAAGGGAGGAACCCGGATGTCAGGACTGTGGGGACTTAACTACAAGTCCCCACCCAGTGAGGGGATACACGGCCCCAATGAGCGAAACAGAGCTGAACGAGACAGCTGCTGACCTGAGAGAGAGAATCATGACCCGAATGACAACCAGACCTCCTCGGCACCAATTACAACGGCTGAGTGAAGTACCATCTGAAAGTCTCATTGAGAATGTGAATGCAGCATTGAGAACGATCCCTACCGACACCATAACAGAAACCAATGACAAGCAAATGGCAACCTCGATGAGGCCACAAGGAAAGGAGCCACAGCTAAATACCTCCAACGAATAAGGCAAGTCCTGAGAAGCCAGCTCAATGGCAAGAACAAAATCTGTGCGATAAACAGCTATGCCTTGCCAGTAATCAGTTACCCTGCTGGAATAATTAGCTGGCCAAAGGAGGAGATAAAAGCCACATATATTAAGACTTGAAAGCTACTAACCATGCATGGAGGGTTCCATCCCAAATCCAGCACCCTGAGACTGTACACGAGCCGCAAGGAAGGAGGCAGAGGACTAGTGAGTGTGAGAACCACTGTCCAGGACGAAACAACTAAGATCCATAAATACATCAGGGACAAAGCCTCAACAGACAATGTGCTCAGTGAATGTCTCAGACAACAGGGAACGGAGGTTGAGGTGCCAGAGATACCAACATGGGAGGACAAGCCCCTACATGGGATGTACCACCAGCAAATAACCCAAGTGGCTGATATCAGTAAATCCTACCAATGGCTGGAAAAAGCTGGACTCAAGGACAGCACAGAGGCCCTCATCCTGGCCGCCCAGGAACAGGCCCTAAACACCAGAGCAATAGAAGCCCAGATCTACCACACCACACAAGACCCAAGGTGTAGGTTGCAAGGAGGCCCCTGAGACAGTCCAGCACATCACAGCAGGGTGCAAGATACTGGCAGGGAAAGCGTACATGGAGCGACATAACCAAGTGGAGGGCATAGTGTACAGAAACATCTGTGCAGAATATGACTGGAAACCCTGAGATCAAAGTGGGAAACACCCCCAAAGGTGGTGGAGAACGCCAGAGCTAAGATCCTGTGGGACTTCCAGATCCAGACAGACAGAATGGTAATGGCGAACCAACCAGACATTGTCGTAGTGGATAAACAACAGAGGAAAGCCGTTGTGGTAGATGTAGCAATACCAAGTGATTGCAACATCAGGATAAAGGAGCACGAGAAACTGGAGAAATACCAGGGCCTCAGGGAAGAACTGGAGAGGGCCTGGAAGGTGAAGACCACAGTGGCACCTGTGGTCATTGGGGCCCTCGGGGCAGTAACCCCCAAACTGGAGCAGTGGCTACAACAGATCCCAGGAACAACATCAGACATCTCAGTCCAGAAATATGCAGTCCTTGGCACAGCCAAGATACTGCGCAGAACCCTCAAGCTCCCAGGCCTCTGGTAGAGGACCGGAGCTCAGAGGATAAGAAGTGAGAAGTGAATTTATTGTTCTCAATATCGGGACTGATAAAGATACCAATATCATATCAGTGCATCTTTAATTCCAACTATTGTGTATTTGATTCATCCAAAGATGAGAAGCCAAACGTAGGATGTCATGTTATACATAGTCCCTCGAATTAAAGGTCCAACAGTAATCTATTTTGAACCAGATATTAACTCTGGAAATCTTTCTGAAATAACGATTACAACTCAAAATAGTAGCTTATATTAAATTATAAAATCCAAAGTAAAAAGTCAAACAAAATTCTAATAAAACCCAAAATATTAACCTCCATATAAACTGTTTTCAGCAAATGGACCTAAAAGAGTGAGGGTCAGGAACAGCTCTCTAAGACCGAGCCTCATATCAGGTTAATCGGGTTCAATACAATTATTATTAAGATGTGCACACTTAACACAGCTGGGTTTTTATGTTTTTACATCAGAGATGTATTTGTTTTTTACTTGAAATGTTCAAATTTGTCAGGTTATAGGCAGAAAACTCTTTAAAATTTTACATCAATATCTTGTTTTTGTCTTTCTAAAATGAGTTTGTACAATTTGGATAAGCACTTTATATCCAAATGACTTTGAATATTGCAAACAAAAATGAGACCAGATTCACATTCAGAAATTTCCTCTCAGCAGGAAAACAAACCATAGGCCATGAGAAATGTGGTCAAAATATTTCTCATAAAACCTAAAGAGAAAACAACATTTTACTATTCAGTAAAAACAAAAGGAATAAAACAAAGCAAATTGTGTCGATAACAAAGGAGAACAGAAAGCTGGTATTTAAACAAAATCATGGAGGTTTGGTGTTAATTACTCCACAGTAAATAAATAAAAAATGAAACACACACATATACACATGCACTGATGATTAATAAGGTTGGGGTCTGAAAAGCTGAGAGTGAAAATAATCATCTATTGTTAACTGGACTTTTTAATTAAAGCGAGTAAAAACTGCACAGAGAGCAGAAGGTGATTCACAGCAGAAAAACACCTGCATGTTGTTAAGGATGTTTAACTGGGTTTGTCACTGTGCAGAAGGCTCAAAGCTCCATTTAGCATTCAGTTAGTCAGCTTGGTATGTTATATCTGATGTGTTTAATAAGATGATATTAACTTCAGCTGTTTTTTAACAGTGGTACCAAAAACGGCTGGAAAGGTGGACCCAAATTATATCAGCCGCTGTTCTTGCACAATTTGTAGTACATGCAAAAGTTTGGTCTCTTTATGAGGATGACAAGCTACATTTTCTATTTTTGCTTTAAAAAGCACTTTAACTGTAAGTAGTTTGTAGCTATTACGTTTGTAACACAAAAGAAATAGAAAAATTTTGCTTACCACGCGTTTTTCATTTTCATTCCTAGTAAATGCACATTGAGTGTTGAATATATGGACTGGAAAATACAATAAATCTGTAGAATAAAGTATTCTGCTCATGGATTTCAAGATTGATCAGAATAGCACAAAAAGAAATGTTATTTTGGACATTTATGTTTTTGAGGATGTTGTCCAAGTGCCATTCGGAGACTCCATTGGGCGTCTCCAAATGGCACTTGGACAACACCTGATATACAAACTTCAAATGACTGTAACTCCTCAGTGCTTCAACATACAGTCATCAATGAGGCTCTAATGAAATATAATGACCAGCCGAATCCTCAGATAGACACATTATTACTGATAGTGGAAATGACTTATAATTCTATAAATAAAATAGCATATTTGTCAAGTTAATGCATGCGCAAAAATTCCTTATGTAAACAATAACGTGCAGGTCAATATTTGTATATATGATTATGATTAAGTCAGTGGCTCACCAGATTTGCATCTCACTGCACGTTACTGATATATGTACGTATATATTTATGTATGTATGTGTGCAAACAAGAAGCCAAATAATAATAAAAAAAAACGTTTTGTCTTATTAAACTTTGGACACTGGGAATCTTCCAGGTTAAAATTAATTATTTCCCATAGTCCTATGATTCACTTGGTCTTCACAAATGACTGCAGCATCTCAAATGCAGTCATGTTCCTTTCATGATGTTTTTTGTGATGTTGTGAACGCCTCAGCTCAAAAGCAGCTCGTGTTTTATATTTGTGTTGTTTTCCCAGCATTCAACAGGTTTCATTCAGTCCTTCCTTTTCTGTGTTTAGTTTGACTTAATGTACCCTCCAGTTCATCCTGTAGAGGCGTGTCAGAGTGAGGAATGGAACCCAGCAGGCAACGGTTGGTGAGTGGATGTCAGAACCAACGAGGCTCATGTCATGCGCTGGACGGTGCGTTTGATCCATTCTGGTTCTGCCTGACTTGAAGAGTTCATATCACTGGACAGCAGATCTCTTTTGACCACAGTGGATTAGCCGACTGTTTCATCTGCTCTCAAGTTCATTTCATTCAACATGGGATTCTGCACCTCCTGGACACAAACACACATGAGTTTGTGACTGAAAGCTGTAGTGATTACTTTGTGTTCCTCTGTTAGATTTACAGCGGCTGATGATTTCTTTTGTACAAACTTTTTTTTGTTTTATAAATTTTTATCAAACCCAGTAATGTTTTTTTTTTTCAGGATTTCAAAACTTTTCCCACCTGAACTATGACCTATAGGATACTCAAAGTATGCTATAGTAAAATATCTGGTAGGGGAATATGAAAAATATTAAAAGAGCAATAAACTGGTTACCCGCATTTACCTAAAAGTGTGGCATGGGGACCACACTTAGGCCCCCAACATATAAAATCAATTTTAAGTCTTTATTAAATTGATTCAATTTATTCATCTGGTTTTAGCATTCATATTAATGATGTAGTATTTTAGGAACAAACTCAACTCATACTCAGGCTTACGCTAAGAAAGAATAAATAACAATCAGAAAACTGTACGCCTGACCCTGTTTGTGTTTTGGAGCTAAACTGATTTATGGAACTGGAAAAATTTAGCTATTTTGTTTGTTTCAATACAATTTAGCATGCTTCAGTTGATATCTGAGCAGATAAATAAAATAGTAAATATAAATTTGACAGTTTTGGCCTTGATGATAAAAAGTTTGCAATCATCTTACTTTTGATTTAATTTCAGCATTCAGTCTTTTTTTTTTTTGGTAGAAGACTATCAATCATGTTACATCTTGACTGGGCAGTAACATCACTTGTCCTTTTAAAGTGACACCACAGATTTTCTGTCAGATTCAGTTCCAGACGTCCTTCTGGTGACAGTTCTTGTGTTGATTTAGCATGCTGTTGTGATGCTGTATGCTGAAACGGGTATCTGGATCTTTTCCATCTAAAAACAACAACAAAAATGGAACTGCAAATCATGATTGTGCCACCACCATGTTTCACTGTGAGCATGCTGCTGCATCTGGGTAAGCACAGCCCCACCCAGGCCTAATGTACCTTTTGGAATTGTGGTCCCAACGTTCAAGTTTGATTCAATTAGTCTGGAATTGTTTTGATCTCTTATCCTGGCAGATAAACAATTAATCAATAATCTGGAGTTGGGTTAAGGGGTTAGCAGCTTAGACTTTTCTCACTCCAGCCACTTTGTCCAGTTCCTTTGGGGAAGTGTGAAGGAGTTGCCATGCCAGCTGAGAAGCATAGTGGCTCCCACGCTTTACCCCGTGCCACCAACATGCTAAATCCTCAATGTATGTGTGATATATAGAAGAAACAAAGGAACCCAGTGCTTTTCTACTAATTGTCAACACTAGATAACTAGGACAGTAAATAGTTTTTTTTATAAAAAACAGCGAGGGAGATGGAGGAAGGTCAGTTGCGCTAGCTTGCCTTTGACAACCGTAACATGTAGATATGGAATTGTACACAAATATGCGACCCACACCAACTCTGACGGATCATTGATAGAGCAGGTTTTTAAATTACCGGTAGCTATTTAACCACCACTGTTAACTTAGCTTGTAGAAGTGGTAGCTAACCTACCACAGCAGTCACTTAATAATCACAAAATTAACATTAAGCCTAAAAACATAATCATGTAACAGACTGAATGTTCTGTTCTTTGTGTGAGAAATGCTTAATTGAGTTTTGTTTTGAATCTTGATACACTTATGCAATTTCTTTTTTTTTGTTTTATGTTTGCATTTTTTTCCCTAGTTGAATTTTA
The DNA here is from genome assembly GCF_027474105.1 of Poeciliopsis prolifica. NCBI lineage: Eukaryota > Metazoa > Chordata > Actinopteri > Cyprinodontiformes > Poeciliidae > Poeciliopsis > Poeciliopsis prolifica. Next base: position 498,982 of record NW_026562378.1, read on the forward strand.
CTCAAATCATCTCATATCAGAAGTGGAAAAAAATTTTTAAAAAATTGTATGGTGTTATTATTTTAGCAGGTGTGTGATTCATTTTCAGAGGTGCTGCTCGTTTCCCTCCAGCTGCTATCTGCTGTGGCTCTTAAAGCCCATCAATACCTCTCGACCGCCATCCATTCAGAAGCGGCTCTTTATGGGCTCATTTTGTGCATGGAATATTTTGCTAATTACATGATGGGTGAAAATGAGTCAGTGTTACAATTTTCAAGTAATTTGTTGCTGACTGAATATGCAAGTTATTTATTCTGCTTATGCCCAAGAGCATCTTCAGTCCTTTTGCTTCAGCAAATGGGGCCATGTTACATTACACCTATTGTGTCACATGTTTGATTTGCAGCAGAATGCATCTGGAAATTATGTCAGGGATTTAGGGAATATTGGCATAACACCACCTCTATTAATTCCAATAATACCAGGATGATATTGGTGGTTTTGGACTGCAGGTTTTGCAAATGTACAAACGGAACAACATCAGGTTAGAATGTATTTCTGAGACAGATAAAAGCATAATTTAAAAATTTCTGCTACTTCTGCTACTTTTTAGTTCATCACAATTTGAATGAAATTATTATTGACTTGTACTCTACCTTGGAAAGGAGTCAATATTCCTTCAGCCTAAATTCTGAAGGAATTTTTACTCATGGCCCGGAATACTCCGGGCCATGAGTAAAAATGCTTTTAACTGTAATAATAGGACGTTATTCTTGTAATATCAATATGTAATACTCCACTTAATGTGTGCTCACGTGCAAAGTGTCTAAGTTGTTTCCAGCTTAATGACTGTGTTTCTATATTTTTGTCCAATTGGTATCGATCAAAAATGGATGGGAGTTCAAGCTTATCTGGCCGATATCAGCAATCGGCCAGAAAACTGCAATTATTGCACCTCTCAAACTAATAGTGGTATATAAGATGTTTAATGGTTAGGATATTGTTAACTCGTCTGAAACTTTCTCCTTCGTCTGTCTGCTGCGTTTTTGGAAACCATTTATAATTTTCTCTATCACATGAAAACATGTTGAAGTTTGAGGTTTTAATGTGACAAAATGTGAAAAAGCGCAATGGATGCAAATACTTTTGTAATGCCAAACGCATTCTCATTTCTGACTTTACGCATAAAAAATGTGTCATAGTTGGAAGAAGCTATAACACAAGAAGTCCAGTCTGACTTCTTTGTTAGCAAAGCGATGCTGGATGTTCTCCGCCTCGTCCCGCCATTTATCAACTTCCATTTTCCTGGCATCAAGTAACTAAACAGATTACAGCAACAATGGGCAAGAGGAGAATTGTGAGGCCTTCAGCGCTGTGTTATCTTTGACTGCCCAGGATGCTTTATCAGGTCCAGTTGAAAGGGGTCACGGAGGGGGGCTTCGAGTGAGGCTTTGATACTTTTAAAAATAGATTTTACAACTGGAGGGAAACGAAGTTACCAAGAGTAACTTCAGTCCTGTACGTACGCTCTGTTCTCTCTAAAGGCATTATGCCTCCCTGATGATTCTCCGTCTTTTTAACGTGGATTCCAAAGAGCATGCTCTCTGTCTGATGGTCTGAGGAAGATGTAGAAAGTCACAGGCTGCAGGTGTTCATATCAGATAATTTGTTCTTAATTGACAGTCCACTTGCCAGCTTTTTTCTTTTAAATGTATCTCTGATATATCGATAGATATGCTACAAAACTATATATGCTTATCAAATTTTAACAGGTTTTAACCCAGAACGAGTTCTCAGACAGCAGATACACACATACACACGCACACACACACGCGCCTGCGTGCAAACACACGCAAAACTAAACTGAGGTAACATAAACAGCATTTGCACTAAGATGGTACAAGTGTTTTGGGTGATAAACCGATTAACAGACAAAAATGTACAATGATGGCTGATGATATACTTAATTTAAAACAAAAACAATAACAACTGATAAAAACAATAAGTATTCAACAAATATTTTGTCTGAATAAAAGAGTCTTAAGCTTTAAAGAAATCAACATCAGGGGCCACACAGAGATTAAGGGCCTATTTTAAACACGAGTCTTAGCAGAACTCAATGTTGAATGGAATATTTTTCATTACCATTATAATAACCTGAAACAGGGATGTGTATACATTTACGATCTGCTCTAGTTGTTTAGGGAAAGAGAAAAAACACAATCTGCAAGTTAAGTTTGAGGAACTTATCATCTAAAATGTTTCAAAGAAAACAAAATAAAGTGAGAAAGTTACAGTAGGAGTTCACAAGAACAAAATGTGAATATATCAGCTGTTGCCAAAGGCTTTCACAGTGAGCACATTTTTAAAAACTGATTTGAAGGTCGCTAGAGACATATTTTGCCTGAGTTCATTCAAGAGAGCCAGAGCAAAAATTGTTAATAAAATAGCTTCCTGTTCTCTGACCTAGCAATAGATGTCAGGGCAGTTTGCACAGATGCCATTGTTTGTAAGGCTAAAGGGAAAGTCAATGAGTCTGTGATTAAAGACTAAGGTCATTTCATGTTGTAACGCTGTGCAGTAAAATTTTAAAATCAATAGTAAATCTAACAAGGTGCCAAGTACTCAGTGATGCATTTATGACTCACTTTAGCTATTAACATGGAAGCGACTGGAATTTGAGTCAACAAACAATGAATAAGTGACAAAGTATGCGATTCTTGCATTGTATTAAAATGTGACAAGCATTTTAATACAGGAATTCATATTAAACGTAACTTTAATACGTTTAATATTAAAGTTAAACTGTACACAGAACAGTGTACAGAAGTGTACATACACAGAGATTCCTTGCAACCAAATAGTTGACGGATTAAAACCTTCAGGATGGTAAGAATTTAATGGATGAAAGAGCAAAACGTATTCATTTCCCATGAGAGATATGCCTAAAATCCAAGCTGTAAAATTTAAAAAAGATGCTGAAATTTGATACATCTGTAATCTACAAAATTTACAAGTGTACACGGTTTTATCTTTTTTCAAGAAGCTTATTGAAAGCATAAAAAAATATGTGAATGTGTAAATGGAACAATTATTGGCACTCAAGGGAGAAATGGCAACAACCACTAAAATCTGATGCAGCTCCAATTCTGTCTAAATTTTGCGAGGAAGGAAGTTGTGCTCATCTCTTCTCTGGAGGTTTTTCTGTCATTTTCTTCAGTGGTTCTCAGTGCAGCGCCACCACAGGAGAACAGGTTTTTCAAAGGGTTAGGGATGTTTCACACAGTGCAGTTTGAAAGAGACCTGCCTTAGCTGGAAATGTAACAAATGTTGCAATTTTGGTCTCAGTCAAAAATAGTCTACCGTACTGTAGACATGACACATGTTATTGTTTACACACGGAAAATTTTGCCTAAGTGAAAAACTCTGGAAAGCAAAAAGACTATTCTTTTACGTGCCATCCATATCTGCGCTGCCACGGTTTAACAATCCGGTCAACAAAATGAAACCTACAGATGTTGGGATTATTAATTTAGTCCAGTGTGCCACAGCAAAGACAAAAATAAAGGAAAAATGTTGAAGAACAACTTAAAACCACTCTTATTCTCCTGTTTTCTCGCTGTGTGTTGGCTATGCTACAAACAGACCTGTTGCCATGGCGATTGAAAATAGCTCAACTAATGCATCAAGATTCAACGCCAAAAAACACACAATTATTTCCCACACAAAGAGCAGAACTTTAAGTTTGCTACAGTATTTTCAGTGTTTTCAGGGTTGATATTTATTCTGCGAACTTTTAGTAAGTGACCATATGAATAGAGCAGTGGTTGATCAGCTAAGTTTAACGCCTGCTCTACTAATTTATCAGAGAGTTTATATAGGACATTTCGTTTATTTATTTATTTTTTTCTTAATAATGGTCCCGAAACATACCGAATTCTGCACCACGTCTACATGTCGAGGTTGTCAAAGTCAAGCTAGCACAGCTCATCTATTTCCCCTCTCCCTCACTATGTTTTGAACTTCAAAAGTTTTCCTGACTTGTGAAATGTGATACCCTTGAACTTTACCTAGTTGCTGTCGTGTTGACATTAAGTAGCAAAGTACTTAAAAACTCTGTTTTATACAGCTGTGGAAAAAAATTTAATTAAAATGATCAGTTTCTCTGATTTGACATTGTATAGGTATGTTTGAGTAAAATCAACATTGTTCTTTTATTCTATGAAATACTGACAACATGTCTCTGAAATTCCATGCAAAAATGTAGCATTTATTTGCAGAAATGAGAAATGATCAGCACTTTCAGACGTCAAATAATGCAAATAAAACAAGTTCATATTCCTTTAGAAACAGCAATACGAATGTTTTAACTCAGAAAGAGTTCAGAAATCAATATTTGGTGGAATAACCAGAAGCGTTTCAATGGGATTCAGTTCATTGGGCTCTTCATGGCTGTATATCACATCTACATTTAAGATTTAGTGTGTTACATTGACAGGAAAACCAGTGACAGTCATCGTCAACAAGCTGTTTTTTGCGATCCAGCAGTATACTGGGGATGAGATCTCACAATCTTGGTGTCACTGAAATGTGTCTATAAGGCCTGAGATCTCCATTAGTCTGACATGTAGAGAGAATTGAAGTGTTTATAAACTCAAGAGAAAATGCTTCAATTTCAAGTTTCACATATTGTTTGTGAAACTTATAATATGTGAGTAAGCTTCACATGAGAAATTTTACTTCTCAGTAAGTTTGTGAATGTGTACACATTGTACACATGAATACACATTTTACACATTGACAATGTGTACATTAATATTTTGTAGACATTGTCTCTTTAACGTGTGTTGAAATATTCGAGGATTAGGTGTTCTATCTTCAACTAATCGTATAGTGGCGATGTATAACACTGAAAGGACATGAGCAGCATAAACAAATTACGCATTAGCCCAAAAGGCACAAGCCTTGGTGGTTTCATAAGACGCTCTTTAATATGCATGAAACTGCTCTCTAGGTGTAAGGCAAAAGCCTTGCACTTCTGATGCACCTGAGACAGAGTCTGACAAACCTCCATGTGATGTATGGAGATAAAAGAGCTTTCCTCTGTAGGTGGAGACTGAAGACAGAGCTGGAAGGTAGAGAATGTGAGATTAATGAGAGCGCGCCCTGCTCAAACAGTTTCCGATGCTTTCTTCTATGTGTTTCTCAGTAGTTTCATCCCACTTTTTTGCCGTGTTTTAAAACTTTCTGCTGTCTGTAATTTCAGCAGGAGGGGAATAGAAGAGTTTTCTTCACTTTTTTGTGAGAGCAAAATGTCTCATAGTTGTGTTTTTTTTTAGATGTTTTTGAGAAACATCCCTCAAAGTCTAAATCTGTTTAACACTGGATGTGATAGATTACTGCAGCTTGAGTCCCAGGGGAGATCTGCTGAAAGATTTCCTTCCTTGCTCGGTATTATTGTTTAATCCTTACAACAGCGCAGCTGCTTCACTTTCAGCCTTTGACATCCTTTTGGAAAACTTAATCTATATTTTTCTTTGACTAACTCTCAAACTGAATACATCTGTTTTCCTCTTTATGTTGTCTTTTCCAACAACACCATTAGAAACCACATATTTTAGTTCCATGCTTAGAAGATATTTGAGTCCTTTTTTAGCAGCATGTGTTGCCTTTGGTTTGCGTCAAATTTTGTTCTTATGTATTTTTCCATGACATGTTTCTTCACCCTGAGTGTATTTGTCTATCATACAGTAAATGCTGTCTGTTCATGTGTTTGTGCATTGCTCTCTTTTAGCTCAGACCACGTTAGGTTGTTTGAAGCCTCACTTGACTTGAGGTTTTGTCATATTTCTGAAATTTTTCTTTCAATTGTACACAGCTGTTGTTCTTTATGGCTGGCTATTTATCCTGTTGTTAATTGTTATTGTTAAAGATGTCTTATAATGAAAACTTCTTCACTTACAGATTCAAACATATGAATAAAGTTAAAATAAGAACTGAATACAGTTTGAAACAAAATGTCTGGCTGACACACTTTTGTGTTTCCTACTTTGACTTTCCTGAAATAAAAGGATTTTCAGTAATATTCTGATTTATGGAATATGTCTTTATGCATGTAGAAGGGAAGGAAAATCCAGATCTGCATCAAGACTTAAAAACTGATATTCATAGATTCTGTTGACCCAATCTGAACTTGAGCTTGTTCACAAAAAAATGCACACATTTCAGTGAAGTGATTTACCACAGAAGACCAAAACATACTGGTAGCATTTACAGCCAATACTGCAAATTGATGCCAAGTAATTCAAGGTCAGTGTGAATAAACTTCTCATTGCCAGCTTGCAAATCACTCCCACATGTCCTCCCTGCATGCCAATCAAACCAGAATACATCCCTAAACACAGATTGTGAAGAAATAACACTTTTAATTTTAGAGTTCTTCTCAGACATAGCACCAGAGAACTGTTAGAAAAGATAACTGATGACACCATGTTGACCTTCTGGAAAAATGAACTGACATTGCATTGCATTTTGTTTTGTTTGTTTTTTATATTTCCTGCCTGGGATTGTAATTTGCCATCCTGAACCTGGTGCATCGATACAGTCACTGCTGCTCAGGAGGAACTAAACAAGTGTTTACTTTAATATAAATACATAAACAAACCTGTATGTAACCTTTCAAATAAAATAATTGTGTTTATTAATACAAAATAATCAATAAGGCTGTCAACATGACATTTATAAAATGCTGAGTGTTTATCCTCAAATATGCATAAACATGAGCTCATATTTTGCAGATTTCTAAGGAGCTAATGCTTCCAATCTCTGAAGTTTATTTGTTTTAATAAAAAATAAATCTACACAAATAAGAGAAGAAATATTATTAAAAAGAAAAACAGTAGTGCAGTAAAACTACTCTTATGAAAAGTTACTCTAGTATGTAACCCAACATACCCACTTTGAACATACATAACAATAAAATTAGTGGCGTATTCTTATTAACAAGCTTAATGTGATACATTGGCATTAGCCAGTCACCATTTAGCATTACTCAACCTCCTCTGTTAGCTCAAGGGGAAAAAGTTGTGCAACGTCTTTGCCTTTTGCTTGTTTGCTGCCATGATTCTAACACACAACAATGTGCCGCTCTGCATAGCAGCAGCAGTTCTCAATCGCTGTTGTACAAGTGAAAAAGCAGCGCAAGCATCTCGGGACTGTTGCGTTTACAGGCAGCTCGGAAAGCCACGTTATATCAACAATGGATTGAACAGTTGCAATGGCTAAAAAACGTGTGAGGTACAGAGGGCACAGATATGGGAAATGCAGGAGCCCCTACCGTAGCAAATCAGGAAATGAATAATAGAAAATTGGTCACTCAGAGGTGAAAAAAAACAGAAAAAAAAAAGAAAAAAAAAAAACTGTTTCTTGTCCAGAGGCAGGGGGCACGGCTGACTCTATGGAAATGACCCCCAATGCTTGGCGATGCTCCACGTCTGTATCGATAACAGAAATATTGTTTGGTACATGCTCCAATTTGTGGCAATTTCTTGTGTTTTATTTATATTTTTTGTAACATAAACTCTTTGCCACATTTCAGATCCAAACTCAAATCTCAACTGTTTCTTTATGTCTAATTTTGTACTTCATTTTACTGTGTATTTTAATATGGTCTGTTTTCATGTTAAATTGCTTGAGGAGGGTGTGAAAACAGACCTGGGACATCATGATTTATTTCTTTAAAAAAATTTGTTTTTTTCAAGTGGAAAAGAAAACAGTAAAACGGTTGGAAAACTTGCTACATCCATCACCTAATTCACTCAATAATAGCAATTTAATGAATATATCTGCATGTGAACCCTCATTAATTCATGAATGGGGGTGAAGTTATGCTGGGTTTCTACGTGAGCGCTTGAGAGAAGGGGCAAAAAGTTGTAAGAATATTGGTGTTTAGTATTTTTTGTGAAATGAAATCAAGACTAACATTTTTTAGTCCTCAACAACTTTCATCAGCAATTAACACCACTAGCGTTGTTACCATGTAACCCCAGTCTCTGAGTGTTTGTACATTTAAGTAAAGTTGTTCTACATGCTCTACCAGAAATACAAAATGTGCCAAAGAAAAAAAATCTGAATCTGATCTTTTTTCTGCTGGACAGAACAAGAAAGTCAAACATTCTGCCACCACATTAGCCTTCCTGCTGCTGCTAAAGTTGCTAGATGCTCTGCGGTTTTCCAGGGTTTTCTCAGGCTGTCATTGCCATGCAGTCAGAGCCATACAATTAGGTAAAAAAGGGCTGAAAAGAAGTTTTTTTCATCACTTCCATCCTTATCACTGTACAAAATAAAATATTGTGTTAAAATTGTAAGTTCATATTGCTCACGCCTATTTAGAATATTTTATTATGTTTATCGGGTGTAATCGTCTCTGAAAGTTAAAGCTGGAAGCCCAAAGAGACATTCAAAGATATTTCAAATGATGTGCCTCTGTGAATTCTTCCAACAGTTAGATGGTATTATTATGCTATGCATAGTAGGCACACTTAAATAAATTGATTTCTCAAATGTAGTGACAGGTTTTTTACTTTTTTCCACCTTAGCTGCATGTATAATTTCAGGCTCTTTTCTTTCCCTGAGGTCTATCCTATAAAGTTCAGGTTTTTCTGGGAAAACTTTAAACTGTCAGCCTTTCCGCCTGGGAAAAGACTGAATAGAGAATATGTTCAGGAAAAAGGGCCAGCACATTGAGAAATTCTCTGGTGTTCTCTGTTTTACAGCTTTTGCCCTTTTTATTTTGCATGTTAGTTGGAAGAGTTCCTAAAGAACAATACCATGACAATGTATGGGAGTTGGAGCTGCTTTTGAAAGCAGCTCTGTCTGTTGTGTTGCTGCAGATACAGAAATGAACATTTTCCTGTCCCGTTCCTGTCAGGTGAAGGGTTTCTTTGAGATTTTTTTACTCCCCCAAACCTGTATGTTGTGGTTCAGTTCAATGGTTTTTGAATTAAATTTAAACACTTTTCCATTTTGTCAAGCTCCAACTATCCTCCTTGTTCCACACCGTGTGGGATGACTTCGGCAAGCGAAGGATGCCCAATTTATTTATAAAGTTGCTACAAAAAAGTGCTTAATAAATTGGTTTCTTTTTCTTCCGCAGATTGGCAAAGGAGAGAAGTGCAAATCGGATTCCATACGTTTGTGATTGGATGTGAAAACACTTTTGACCCTTCAAAATTGAAGATGATGTTACTATGGAAACTGCTGCTGCAGTTACTTATGGGGTGCCTGGCAGGTAAGGTATCTTATTAAGAACTTTTGATGCTGCCAAATCTGCCTTTGTGAGAGTCTGACTCCTTATTCATATGTATTTGGGGCAGGTGGCAGTGTAAGAGCCCAGGTTTTGAGAGAAGTGGCTTCAGGTGGATTAGACAGAAGCAGTCGTATTTTCTCTCATAGATGATATAATAAAAAGCATGTGGAATCGGCTCTGCGGGGCTGTTATTGTTGTAGTAAACCTCTAATGACACGAGGATATTACATTTCAGCTTTCCCTGCAGCCATGTGTTTTCCTTTTGTTGCTCGCTGCACTGATCAAATAATCCTAAATGTTAAGGAGCAGACACGACAAACGTTACTTCACTTCAGCTCTTGAACTCATCAGAAATCAGGCTAGGAGTTTTCACAGGAGTAAAAACAAATCCATGAATTCAAATTTCTACAAAGATCTATTTGATCTATTAAGTATTATTATACATTAGGATGTATTAGGATCTGTGAAGGGCAGAACAAAAGTAAAACATCAATGAATATAGATCCAATTATTCATGTGTTTACAGTAAGGCCTGATAATACACAGAGAAACATAATAGATTAACTAACATAAGGGCAATGTCAACAACTCGGTATTCATGAAGAAATTACTTTTAAAGATATACACACAATATACCTGAACTACTATACTGTAGACACGTTGACATCATGTTGCCCCCAAACTTTCTGCTGGAAGACTACACTCATTGTCCACACTATGACATCTACATAACAAGGTCTAAGGGTTCCACATTTCACACGGTCAGGAAAGAGTTTTAACTAACACAAATAGAGATGGAGAAGGAAGTACATCAAACATGCTAACCTGACTTTGACAAATCTAAAATGTCGATGTGCTGTGGAATTCAGTGTGGTTTGGTTCAGTAAAAAAAAGGCAACCCCCCACAAGAAACTCTGACAGACAATCAGTAAAGCAGGGGTTAATTAGCTAATCAACCAGCATCACTTATTAATAATTGCAAAATGAACATCAAGCTTGAAAACATGAAACTGTAATGGAGTCAATGTTCTGTTCTCTGTGTGGGAAATGTTTGCATGTTTTTAATGTTAAATCCTGATAAGCAAGTGGAACTGTTGCCAGAGCTGTTGCTATGGCAACGGGTGTACGCACAATGGAGCCGATGCAAAGAATGACAAAGCAGAATACGATTGGTTTTTAATTTTTATTTTTTTGTGTATTTTTATTTTTTTTTCCTTTGCTCTGTTGCACTTAACTACATTAATAACTCCTATATGTACAGGTTTTATTTTGTTCTAATGTTCTGCTCTTGCATGAAATTTTCTGAATATAAACAAAAACATGCAACATGTAAAAGTTATAATATAACCCACTTTGGGTGATTTTCCTGCATCAAGTGTGGACTGATTCCAGGCCTGGGTTAAATTCATACCACAAGTTGGCTCATAGGTTAAGTTTTCTGTCCAAAAAACTAGATTAAGGAGCGACACGCTGGATTGAAGGACAAGTAATCCAACCGTCTCTCTGTCCATCTTGTATTCCCACTTAATTCTCTTCCTGGTTGCTGCTGTCAGAGGCAGCACTTCTCCTCAAATAAAGCTGATAACAATAAAAATGGAGTTCTAGTGGGCCACTGATGTGCCCAGAACAAGCAGTGGAACAAAACCTGTGTAGGAGCATCATTACTACATTTTTGGAAAGTAGCCCTGTATTGGTTTTGCTTTCCAATGCAAGTCACTACTGTGTCAGATGTCTGTCTGAGCAAAAGTCTGAGTGAAAGCAGGTAATTACTGCTTAAAATTATACGTAAATACACTCACAGGCCACTTTATTAGGTACAACTTGCTTGTACCGGGTTGGACCCTTTTTGCCTTCAGAACTAACTTAGTCCTTCGTAGCAAGGGAACATTCCTCACAAACATGTTGACGTGATAGTGTCACGCAGTTGCTCCAGATTTCTCAGCAGCATATCCATGATGCAAATCTCTGCAACATTTCCACCACATCCCCAAGTTGCTGTACTGAATTGAGATCTGGTGACTGTGGAGGCCATTCGAGTTCAGTGAACTCGCTGTGTTCAAGAAACCAGTCTGAGATCATTTGGGCTTTGTGACACTGCTGGAAGTAGCCATCAGAAGATGGGTACACTGGTCATAAAGGGTTGAACTTGGTCAGCATCAATACTCAGGTAGGCTGTGGCGTTGACACGATGCTCAATTGATACTAATGGACCACATAAAATATGTGTGTGCCAGGAAAATATCCCCCACACCATTTCACCACCACCACCATCCTGAACCGTGGATACAAGTGAATCCTTTCATGTTGTTGATGCTAACTTTTCCCATTAATGAACAGTTGGACAGGTATAATAAAGTGGATGGTGGCTGTATATTTCTACACACATACTAGTTTGATCTGTGTGTAATTTATTGCTTCGTTATATAGTTTTGAATTTGACTTCTATTGATTAAATAAACAGATTTTTAAATTCATTATTTTTGACATTACACTTTGAGATTAGTTATGTTTAATTGGAATAATAATAATTAACTCAGTGAGTCAGTCTCTGGTGAAACATCATATAAATTATTTACACAATGAGCAGCTAATGTGGGGAATAACGGACTTTATGGAATATATTTAGATAAATGTTTAGAGTCTGAACTTTTCTCATTTAATTTGTTCATTTTGTAATGTATTTATTTGTGTTTTTTTTAATGCTGTGTCTTTAATCCTTAAGAGATGGGGTCATTTGGACTCAACAAGTCTTTTATTCTATGTGCAGTCTGGCGAGTTCACACTGAGCTGTGTGTGCTAATGATAACATGAACGATGTTACCAGGTTTTTTTGGTTTGATGGGACAACTGTTCTGCTTCCCCAACCGTGACATTAAGTTATCTCAAATTTTGGATAAGGTTTTCCCAAATCAGTCTGCCAGCTTTCAAAAGTCATAATATCTTTACTTCCTTATTCTGAAGTCATGTGGTCAGATTAACTCTCAAATCATTACAAATTAAATTATTGCATCTTCAGTCACAATATAAATGAAATTAATACAGTATACTAAAAAATGCAGTAAAAGACATTAAGAGGGTTTTCCTGTTGCTTTGGGATAAGAACCTTAAAGACTACAATAGAAATGTAGTCTTTTGTAGGTATTTTTAATAAAACTGCCGTTGACATTCAAAAATCTCTGCATGCTGTGCTCCAATGTCCATCATTCACTTAGCAAGCAGTAAACTTAAATTATTGCTTCATTATACTGAGGCGTCCATTTCAGCCAGAGGGGCTTTGTGGCATTGATCACCTTTTGATGGAGGACTTTAATTTATCTCCTTTACAGATTTGAGGGGGTCACCTCCGAGTATAGGCGTCATCACTCAGTGTTTAATCAACAGGTATTAGGCGAATCACGAGGACAAAGGATGTCATATTGACGAGGAAAGTCGCCTCTCTCGTTAATCAACACGCGGGGTGTTGTCCACCCTCTGTCCCTTTACAAATAACATTATCATATTTCTTTGAGGAAAGCCTGGTCGGTGCATTTGCCCTTCCAGAGTTCTCTATGCGTGTCAATACTTGTCTTATGGCAGCTCTAACAACGGCTCTTCTCACTGCAGACAGCTGGTGATAATTGACCGGTGTGCTGCCTATTCCTCACGGAGGCGTTGACTTCACAGCAATCATATTTGTTATGGAGACAAGTGTCAGGGGGGTGAAAGCAAAACATGATCTGGTAGGTGTTTTCAAGAATCATGCTTTCTAGTCGGAAACCCCTAAAGTGTTTGGCTTCGCTTAGCAACAGTTTCACCCTCAAAGTCATAGAGTAACATTGTCCTGAAAGTGACAACGATTTAAAAGGAGAATCCAGATCCATTCATTATGTAGTTATTGAACTTCCATTTGGTGGATTTGTGTAATTGGTTTTATTCCATGTAAACTTTTTGCAGTATTTTTGCTATGTCCTTTAACTAAAGCACTAAATGCTAAGCTAATCTTTACTGCTTTGATTCGTGACACATTGGAAAAACTGAAAATCATAACCTAACAACATTGCTGTCCAAGTAGTTTGTTGCAAAATCATAAATACTCCTATTGATATTACAGTTATTATATCATGTATGGCTTATACTTATACACATTCCACAATATACACTACATGTATATTACTTTGTTATATAAAATATCATTTATATAACAAAGACACAGCGGGACGGATCATTCGGGAAATGATGGACAGAGAGAGCCTGACTAAAATGATCTGGTTGTTAGACAAATTCTGGGGTTTATTACTTCTCTGCTTATTCCAAATGAGCAACTTCACGTTTAAAAACAAGTCCAAAAAACTGCAAGCTGCGACTTAAATTTGCAATGACTTCAGAAAAAAAATGCCCAAAGTCGCATATAATAATCGGACTTGAGACAGAATTTGTTCCTGTTTTTGCCATCAGCAATAGGTGCATCTCTTTCCTGCCTCCATTGTTTGCATGCCTGCTAATGGAAGCATAGAAACGACGATCAAGACCCAAGAGAAAAAAGAAAATAGTAACACAGTGATTTGGATAAGTAACTTTAATCTGATTACTGGATTTGAAATAGTAACTTGATAATTTCCTAGTTACTGAACAAAGTGGTCGGATTAGAGTAATGCATTGCGAAGTAACGAACTGAAGTTCATCAACTGTTCACAAAAAGATTTCATTACTAATGACTCTTGTTCTTTTGTGAAGCATATAGCTGACCAACGTACTAACAATGACCAATGTTAAAAATGCAATAATGTTTCAATATTTATTTTTATTTGTCAAACAAAGTTCCCACAGCTCTGGCTACACACACCCTGTTCAGTTGCTCTCTTCATCCGGCTGAATTTTTCGCGACCGCTCGACTCAGTGATCAGCCGAACTGTAAAGCCTTGTCTTGCCATAGTTACAAATGCCGAATGGATCTGGGAAGAATCTTTCTTCATGTGCATGCCGCAAAAACCAGGGCTTTAGAAATCATTTGCGCTTTGCAGAGTCGCTCGATGTTTGAAGAAAGTTCAAACATCATCCCATACGGAGAACATACACAGTAGCTTGTTTGACTAAAGCTCAGAGATTTTGAGCTGGCTTTATTGATCCACATGAAAACTGCAGAGTTTTACCACAGCTCTAAAAATAATGCAGAGGGTTTTTAGTAGAAAGAAGAAGATCAAATCAGCATAACAAGAGCTTTGCTTTTGTCTGTTTTCAATAGTTTTTTATGCTTTTATCTGAACACCGTCTTAAGAGTGAGACTTGCTTTATATCTCAGAAAAAGCTGCTCTTAATGAAGACAGTGCTGCCATATTATTAAAGTACATTGGGAAAAGTCTGGTCATTTAACCACTCGCGTACAACTACATTGTTTATATTTTGTGTTGCTCATATATAAATACATTTTTCAGGGACACATAAAAACAGACCTATGTAAAGTTTACTAGTGCATACAGCTGCTTCATTTTCAGAAATCAGGAGGGAACATTTATTCAAGCTTGTGTCAGCTTTTCTGCACTAACATTCCTGCTTACTGTATAAGTTTGGAGCAACACTCTGAGAGAGCCGTTCCAGGTACCATATTGAAACTGAAAACACAAATTTAGCACAATGCGGTCCTAGCCATGCTAGCCAGGAGTGCTTTATCAACATTTTACTCCACATTGGGACACTACACTGTCCTTTCAGCTGGGAAAGAAAGTCCTTATTATGACTTAATTGCTATAATCAGTTTCAGGGATGGCACATTTTGAACAATTCAATTTGGCATAAAGTTCATGATTTGAGATGCACTTTCACATCTCAATGTGTCCCAAGGAAGATAATGTCAGACGGTGCACACAACCACACTGTAGGGGGTGCTAACGCAATGGTTTCACTCAGACAAGAAAGAATAAAAATACTTTTCATCAAGATATTGATGCAGTTGTATGTTCTTGAGAGATAACAGCCATACAAACCACGGTTGGAACGTCTTTTTTTCTCCTGTTTTTAGCTTGAGACTATGCTACTGCAATAAAAATCACATTTGAAGGATGGGTTTTTACACTGGTAAACAACATGCCTTACCAGAGGTGCCAACAATATGCAAATTTTGAAGTGTTGCTTTCATGAACTACAGGGTAGAACACAGGCTATGTGAGAAGTTGTAGGAACTGTATTGATGTTACTTTGCAGCTTCAATTGCACTTCTTGGTTCAGAGTGTTAATTTGTTTTTCATGTTCAAATGAATAAAAAAAATGAACATGACAATGACATTTGCTTTTGGATACTTAAGAACACAATTATATTTCTAAATTAGTCTCCTGTCTTTGGACCCCAATAATTGAAAACTGTTAAGGCGTCATTTCATTTCAAAGTCGATTTCATTCATTTGACAGGTGTTGCTCTCATTTCTTGATTTTTATACACACACTCTGCTGTTGGAAAAAAAGACCAGTTATTCAAATGTTAAACTGCAACTAATTTAGTTCCCGGGAATACTAAGAAACCATTTTCCTATTTGCTTTCAATTAAAACAAGCAAAGGCATAATGAGAAATTCATTTTAAATTTTTCATTTATTTCCTAACTAATACAAAAAGGCAGTTGGATAAAACATAGTATTGTGGAAGAAAGAATATGAAATATGAATACATACATAGGACGCTATTAAACAATAGGAATATATTTGCTGTTATCTCTTTGCTTTAGCATGGCTGACTTGGTTAAGCCTTTGGAAGTTCAAAATATGAAGTCGTTTTTGTAAAACCTCTTTTTTCTTTAGTTACCAACCAACAATACCTGCCACAAAGTACACTGGAAGGACCCAGTCACAGACTCAGGCATTAGCAGCTACAAAATAACTTTTTAATCAAATGTTGCCAAAAAAGAATGGAAACTCCAATAAAGGTATGACAAAAAAATGACAAAATTCATTTAAAAAGAAATAGCAAAAAAACGCTACAATCCCAAGGAAGATAATAAAACTCAAAGTATTTGCACATCGACCTGAAACAGAAGCAAGCTGGAGTTACACCTACAACCTTCTGATTGAAAGTTGTTACAGCTGAGATTACAATTGACTATTTCAGCAGATAAATATTTAACTATTTGTGGACACTTGTATTTGATTCCTAGACAGCCTGCTGATTAAGAAAAGCAAAACATGAAATAGGTTGCAGTAAAAGAAAAGCATCCCTGATGGAATTTAGCAGAACATTTATTTTATAGCTTTAATCCTGGTGGACATGCACTATTCATCAAAATGTTTCTTTAGTTTGTGTCTTTGTTTTTGTAATGTTTTCTGTCTGACATTGTGTCACTCCGATTTGCTGTTAAGGTGAGTCCCAACAGATTTACTTTCACAAGTGGAGCATTACGGCTTCCTTTAGAAGTCGCTTTGGGTTTGTTTCAAATGTAAAGGACAAGGAAGCAGAAAAAAAGAGAGAAAGGTGGGATAAAGGCCAAAATGGGAAAAAAAGAGATGAGTAGAGAAGAGAAAGAAGGACACAGAGAACACAGCATCCCAGTAGTCTGCTTCTTCACCGGCAGAACGAAAGAAGAAACACAGTTTTTCAATACAACTATAAACATTGCAAGATAGAAAATATTGTAACAACTGCTTTTGGACCCACGAGAATGTGTGTGTGCTCTTCATGATTGAAAACAAATGGCTGCAAAACTTATAAAGCATTAGTCTTATTTTGCAACTCCAAAGTGTCAGATGTTGACAGCAAGACTGACAACTCAAGTTTTATTTGATGCCAGACTGTAGGATTTCATGCCGGCTTCAGATTGAGGTATAATTCCAACCATGTAAGAAAGAAAAGGCAGGAATGTTTAATTAAACAGACTAAGAGTTAAGAAAAAGGGGGAGGATCATGAGGAAAGGCAGGTAATTGTATCAAGCAGAAAATTGAGTAATTTAAAATGACTGAAATCAGGAACTGGTTCCAACTGACCGTTAACTTTCTGAGATTTATTTACGTCTGTAAATGGATGGTGTTGCAGTATCTGTTCACTTCTCATTGGTAACTATTACTGATAATAAATAACAAATAATAAACCTCACATCAAGAATTATGAACTCTTATTCCAGCGGTTTCCAGGCCACGCCCCGTTCAACACCACTGACTGTTTCAGCACTGGAAGTGTTTACAGAACTCTTGCCTCAAAGAAACAGAGAAATCAGGAAGGCTCTCTCTTTTGGCATCTAACAATACAACAAATATCTTATTGGTTACAATTTTGAACACAAACAACATGACTTGCTTGTTTTATGGTCCCATAAGCCTGATGGACTGCTCCTTTCTGCAAGTTGCTCTCTCTTGTTGGAACTCTTTCTCCACAACGTTTCTTGATGCCAGAGTTTATTCCACCCAGAAGTTGGCAGCCAGAGCACTTTCCTCCTGTTTACAGTCTTTCTAGTGGTATGTGTGTGTGTTTGTCAGTTTGATTTCTGGGTCCTGTAAACGAGCCATTTGATTTCACAACCCCAGGACTTAGTGTGGAGCAGATTAAAAGGCCTGTCGTTCCAGGCAGGATGACACACACACGCACACACACACACACACACACACACACACACACACACACACACACGCGCACTAATACAGCCACAGCTTTTCACACCTTGCACATAATGTTTTTTTTTTCTGCTTGCTTTTAAGTTTTGAAATGCTAATATGTTTTTGGTTCAAGTCACTTTCAGTTTCTGTTTTTAACAAAATAAAAAATAATTTAAAAAAGGAGTTTGGAGGTTAAAATAAAGTTGAATAAAATTTTTAAAAACTTGTTGCTATCTAAACTCCACACCGATTGACTAATAGCGAATTTGTTTTCAATAACTCACATGTATAGGTTTCTCTAGTTTTATACTATGTTTATTATTTTATTCATTTTCTTTCTCACAGTTCAATTGTTTCCGAGAATGGATTGAAGAGCATTGCTGTTGAACATGCTTTAATCACTTTCAGGTTAAATTGCTGCAATATTCTGCTTTACAGACCTTCTAACATAATTCAGTCCCTACAAACACCAGAGAGAGACAAGTGTTGACAAGTGTTGCTCTCATTTCTTGATTTTTATATATACACTCTGCTGTTGGAAAAAAAGACCAGTTATTCAAATGTTAAACTTGTTAAACCTGCATGTTTTATTGTCATTTTCTGATTACAGAAAATCCATGAAATTGTCTATCACAGATATTTATCAGATGTGTTTTTGATAATAATAAACAAAGTAAGAACAACAAAAACATCCAACAAAATTCCATTTCCTTAAGACATCTTAAGTAAAAGATATGTTTGTGATCTTTTAGATGATTTATCAGTATTTAATGATGTGAGAATTTTAATGCACTTTTAGTCTGTCTGTTGAGTTGAAGTCATTCTCTTTATTGGAGTTTGATTGTTGCTTTTAATTACCTTTAATACCAGTTGAGTTCAAGAAAATATCGCTTGAGTTTAATGAAATGTTTTTATTCTTTATTTATTGTGGTATTTTAAATACTAAAGTGGCATAAATAAGGGCAACACATTTAATATTTAAGCAGCGTTTCAGCTGTTAACATGTGACAACATAAATGATTTGTGTTTCCAGATAAAACTCAAACCTCTCAGCACTACGTCACAGTGGATTCCCATATTCTCAGATTAATTCATTTACAGGTTTTTCTGTGGAATGTTGCTACAAATTATTCTTTGAAAACTCATGACCGGCAGCGTGACGTTACGAAGGCAGGCTGGATCTCTTTCACACAGCACTGTCAAACCAATCAAGCCACTTGCTCCACTCCTCACCTGTGGTGGTGCTGCACCACTGGAGGAAGCAACACAAAAACCTCTGAAAAAGACACGGAGCATTTGAACCGCACCAGAGTTCACTTCAACCGAACCCAGATGAACGTTGTTAGGAGTACCAGAATTTGATTGTGCATTACAATCCCTACACAAACCAAACATTTTTGACATACTGGAGTTTGATTAAACTGGGATAAAGACCTGGTGTGAACACACTCAAACTATTAGAATCATCTGTTTTGCCTTAGTGTGTGAATCACATCCATCTCTATATATGAAACCTTTGAATACATTTTCATTTAGCTCCTTTCATCCATAATTTTCCACTGCAGTGTGCTCAACCGTTAACATCTACTGAAACAGATGAACCTTTTCATGACCTGTTCTCATGGAGTGAGGGAAACTGATAGAGCAACATTGCAGGCTTTATCCATTCCAAACCCCAGAAAGGGAAGAAGAAACACTAGACAGTTGTGATTTTATCTTTTTCCAGAGTTGTGAGGTTCTTCTTTTTCTTCTTCTACCAAATGTCTTTCTATTGGCTGTGGATTTTAGAAAATACAGAAGCTTTAAAGGACAAGATTGTATCACTTCTCTTTTTCACTCTAACTTCTGGCTTTAGGACCTTTAAAACGTGGAGAAAGGAGCCTCAGGGGATTAGAGTAGATCATGCTCCAGATTTAAGTCTCAGCAAACCTGCTTTCTTACAGATAGAATCATGTAATATTCTCTGTTTATTGACCTTGGCTTTTAAATTGTTTTTGTGTGTTAGTTTCATCGATTTTTACAGCTATTACTATTTTTAACTCTTCCTTTCTTTTGTCTTCATTGTTGTTTTTCATACCAAATCCCATATTACTTTGAGGGTCACTGTTTGACGGTCTTTCAAACTGTCACTTGTGTTTTAAAAATGAATTGTGTGTATTTTTGTTGTAATGGGAGAAGCTCGTCATAATGGAGAGAAAGCTGATTAAACAGGCCTTGTCATCTCGTCCTCATCTTCTCAAAGCGAAACCAGAGGAACAGACTGCTGCTTGAAGTCAAAGTCGCTGTTTGAGAGCAGAAACTCAGCCGAGATTAACTCCATAAACCTGTCACTACACTGAGCTTCATCAACTTTTAGTTTAGTTTAGTTTAGTTTGCACAGCTACAAACAGATCAAAACATTAATATAAAAATAATCTTTTAAAATTTGTAATCTGGAATAGTCAAATAATGTTTTCTAATATATCTTAACAATATCTAACGGCTGTCCAAGAAGTTGTAATACAAGGGCCAGCTAAAACCTGCTTTACATATTCTGTATGCATCTGCTTTTGTTGTTATTGTTCCTCAAGTTTTTGTCCAGCTGACAAAGCCCTACAGCAACAGCAATAATTACGTTGAGTGCACAGGAGGCGGCCAAGGAGACATTAACAGGGAGGAACAGATCATGCATAAGAAAGAGAGCAGCTTAGATAGACGGGTCAACAAAACAACCCCCGTGGCTTCTGTCAGTCGACACTGTTTTTCAGATGCGTTTCTCTTCTTTTCCTCGTACATGTGGCAATGAATACCTCACTGCTTTGTCAGAATTTCATGAATGTTGCAGCTGACATGAAGCTGGAACAGCAGCAGCAGTTCACGTCCCAGCAGGACTCGCAGAAACTAAAGAGCAAGACAGTGCGAGATCTTGATATGGCCTTCACGTTCGACAGAATATTTCCTGGTACAAGTCGCCGATGGATGGAAAGGTCTACCAGTGAAAGTTTTTTAGCACAAATTTTGTTTCCTATAAACCTTCTACAAAGACGACCTTTGCCCTGATGATGAGCTTTTTCTTATCCAAACCCAGAGTTTTGATTTCTAACCCATTTCCATGCTGATTATGCCATTATCTACCAAGGACGTAGGGGAAGTAGAGCTGCATAAAACAATAGATTCTATGAAGAATAGCAATTCCTAGTCTTAGGAATTTTCAATGGATTCAAAATACTCAAAATCAGTTTTTAAGTTGTATGTCTTTGTCAACCTATTTATGAGTATACTGCATGTTGCATTACGTGTTCTTTCAGCCGCCATAGATTTTTATAACCTTAACAGAGTGGAATCAAAGGTTTTCACTAAAGTGTATAGAAACAGTTCTCAGTCTGGTGTTGTACAGTAAATAATTCTTGTGAAGTGTTAAAAAAAACAACAATGAAAACACCTGTAAAATACCTGTAATATACCACTCTACTAACATACTTTTGTTTTTGAGTTTGTCAAATCAGAACAGTTCTACCAACTATGTACTCAAACTTTAATATGACAGAATTGTAATGTTTGATATGTTGTTAGCTGCAAAAATAAAGTATTTAGATTGCTAAACAGTTTGTACTTCATGTAATCTTAAGCACGTTCTAATAATATTATTATCAGAATCAGTCATAATATGAGAAAAAATTCATAATACAATTTTCTTCTTGAAATATTGACTCATTACAATGTTATTATCATATTATTTTGACTTTATTCTCATAATATTATGATTTCATTCTCTGTATGCCAGAAAATATTACCAAAGGTCAGGTCGAGCCAAAATACCACCATGTAAAACTTGAATGATTTTAATATGTTTTAGACCTCATTGTTCTGAAAGTTAAACTCACTGGGGAAATAAAACATCATCAGGCCTTGACATTCATGGAAGAGAAGACTGGAACGTTGGTCATTGTGAGGCTCCTCTGGCAGACCTCCCATCATGCCCAGTAAAACATTGCCAGATGGTCTAGAACACTGTGGTGCGTTGGATGTTTGATCAACCAAAAAGGACGTGTCACTCCATTACTCACTGACCTACACTATCTGCAGGGGCTGCCAGAAGCAGATTTATGTCACTAGCACTTGCCTACAGTGACTAAAGGGTCAACATGAATTCCAAAGTGGACATACCAGCTTGTTCATTCCTTTGACTGCTGTGAATCTGGTTTATTTTCACTTGGGTTTCCATAGTAAGTGAACCAACCACCAAACTCAATGTTAGACTCGCTTTTCTGATTGGCTGTTTACTGACTAATTCTTCAGATGAGCTCCAACCAACCAACACTACATCATAATGTCTGCTCCTCTACAGACATTCCTAATTGGTCTCACCTGCCCTGACCTTGAACTTCTTTACCACTACAGTGGATTAGCAGTGCTTTCCATCAGCTGATAGTTTCATTGAAGGCATGCTACAGTGGCCACAGTATCATCATCCACAATGACTCTTTAGAGATACCTGAATGATATGAGTTTGGACATTAAAGAATTTTTAAATTGAATGGAATTGAATTGACCAAAGCAAACAGATCAAAGTTGTGTTGTGCACAATGTTTTGTGTCCAACTAAAGTTCTGTCTTTTGCTTAAATGGCAAGTAAATTGTATAAATTGTAAAAAACCTTTAGTTTTTGTCCCAGTTCTGTGGGGTTTGGATTCATTTTTGTACATTATAAAGTGTAATCGGTGGGGCAACTTTTTGTTCTTGTGCTGGCCCTTCTTTCCTTTCAAATTCCTTTGAAAAGGTCAATAAATCTCCTCATGCATGTGAAATTGGTAAACAATGCAGCGAGTCATAAGCTTACATTACCTATTGATAGCAAACATTAGCTATTTGAATGTTACCCCCTAAGTGACTAACCTAACATTTAGGTAGATAACATTAACTATTTCAAAATTACCCACTTACTGATAAACTTCACTGCAGTTTTAATTCTCATTTTCCCTCTCGAGGTAAATTTCTGCACAACGGCTCTGTCCTACTGTGGGTTTGGATCCATGCAGGGAGGCCCTTCAGCGGCATACAGCTTCACAGTGTGAAACAGTTAATCCCCCACATTACTCTACTGCTTAGTAGTAAAGAAATTTGTGGTTAAAGAACTTTAAATAGTGGAACCAGACTGGAGCTAAAAATTACAGCAGAACTGAATCAGAACCAATGGAAACCTCATGTGCTGGTTAAAGTGGAAAACCAACACATATTTTTTTTTTATAAATATTTCATAAAGAATTTTTTATAGTGTTCTCAGGATATGTCTACATTAACTTTATATTTACATTTTCTTTATGTATTTCTTCCTTTTTTATACTTGGAGCCTTGATATGTAAATTATGTCTAATATGTGCATGTTGAACTACTTTCCTTCAGCTCACATTAACACCACACACACACACACACACAAACTGGACATCCATACTAAAATACACATGCATTGCTTTCATTTTTTCTTTTTTTTCTTTTTTTTTTACAAGATTATTTTAAATAGAAGGAGAAGAAAAAAAATAACTAATTAGGTTAA
The DNA here is from genome assembly GCF_027474105.1 of Poeciliopsis prolifica. Classification (NCBI taxonomy): domain Eukaryota; kingdom Metazoa; phylum Chordata; class Actinopteri; order Cyprinodontiformes; family Poeciliidae; genus Poeciliopsis; species Poeciliopsis prolifica. The sequence goes on from NW_026562378.1 coordinate 522,349, forward strand.
TGTCATTCAGCTCTCGCAAGGAGCTAAAATATAAATAATCAGTCGTGTAAATGGTAATTATCCAAAGGTGGATCTTATTTCGCAAGTGACAAATAAATAGAGCAATTAAACAGATCATATCTCCATTAGTTCCACTAAATGATTCACAGTGTCAGCCCCTTCAATATTTCATCCTTCTGCTAACTGCAGATATGATTAAGCTTACTAATACAACAGGGCTTCTGCTCTGCTCTTCATTCTGAAATATTTAGTAAGGTATAAATATATGTATTGCAATATTCATCAGCGGGTATCATATGGAGGCCATTGGGGTATTCCGTACTTCTCTAAGATTTACAGACCTGAGCATTGTTCTGCTAGTGCCTCGTGGTGGTTTTTTTCAGTTCTCTGTGTGATTTATGGTCATAGCAGCAAACTCATGGGGAAACTGCCCGATATGATCACATTTGTGCTTGCTGTTAGTCATTGAATAGCTTCTTTTCTCAGGATTAGTTCCTGGGTGGGTGAAGTGAGAGTGTTGAGTGCAAATTGAGTCATTTCAATCTTCATAATTCCACTCAAGTCAAAGTATCCCTCTAGTGTCAACCTCCTTTTCTGGATTTTTCCTCTTTTTGCTTGCAGAGTCCATAAAAAGTGTTGTTGTTGAGCATCTGGTCTACAAACAATATGGAGCTTCTGTCACCTCCAGAAGCAACCAACATGTCAGGCTGTAAAGCAGGAAACAACAATACCTGGAATCCTGGGGGGAAAACATGACAGAGGAGCATAAGAGACAGTTTAAGGGGGAAACAAACTTAATGGGAAACTGCTTTAGGAAAAGAGAAACACAAAAACAGCAAGCAGAGTTCTGTATGGTTTTATGTATTGTGTATAAAAAAATAGAAGCCTGGAGTTTCACAGTGAATAGAAACAAAGAATTGTCTTTCAAAGCAACAAAGAATGTAGATTTGCTAAAAAATAAAACTTGAATTACTAATCGATCATAATGGACATGAATCATATCTCAGACTGATTCTCTTCTTTCCAGCCACTCAACCAAAAGTTTAAAGTGAATGACTAAAGCAAATGAGGTTAATCAGCAATGCTTGTCAGCAACTGATGGTATAATCCAGGGCATGTGAGTGACCATATTTAATCAGAGGCATTTTCAGATATGTTGCAAGACAGACTGCTACAGGAGAGCCGTTCTGCCCATCCACAGCGACTCCTTAAGATATTTAGATGATATGAGGTACTAGATTTCACTTTCCTTTGGGACTAAGAAAATATTTTTGAATTGAATTTGGCTAACTGCCAGTCCAACAATAAAATAGTTTAAATTGAAGTATATTCATGTGTTAGATGGCCCAGTCAAAGTCCAAGCCTGAATCTCTTTCAGAATCCATGGAAAGACTTGAAAATCACAGACCCTCTACACAGTAATTACATACTTATTTTTTTCAAATAAATTTCACCATGCATTTTTTATGTTAGTTTATCATATGATAAAATACAATAGTCTATGGTTGTAACGCAGCAAAAGCAGGAAAGTAATGATTGCTTTGTGTGTCAGCGGTCAGCAAGTGAAGGGAGGATGATTGTTGATTTTTAGAGACAAAGTCAACCTATCTTTTTCAAACCTACTATGAAAAAAAGATACATTTGAAAATGGTAGATTTTTGACGACTGAGGAAAAAATGTGCGTCCAAATGACAGGATGCAGCACCGCAGAAAATGTTTTATTTGGAGTGCCAGGCCAATCGGTGGCGCTGTAATACTGCTATGGCACCATTCAAATAATACTAGACAATATCAAACGGCGCCATGTTTGTTTCAGAGAGGACGTGAGATAGTCATGTAAAGGAGCAGAGAAATGCTAGCAGCTTTTGCTCATAGTTATTTTGTTATTGATACTATATAATTGCACCTTTAATCTTGTTATGTCAGCACAAGTCAAGTTTCAAAAGTCTTTTATAAATGCCTATTAGCTGTGTGTCGAAGCAACTTTGTTGAATCATTTAATCTATTTTTTATGGTGTGTGATCTTTATTTATTAAAAGCAGTTACCTTGCAGAACGTTGGAGGCAAAAATTTAGATTGATGCAAGACTTCAGCTTTTTGTTTTCTCATGTCAAACTTTTTCACATGTCTGAATAAGTGAAATACTGATGTCTGTATAGTCACTGTTGACTATAAACGTTCAATAAGTCAAACTATTTTAAGTCCTCATGTCACAATTGAGGCCATAGGTTAAAATAATCTGAATAAAAAGACATTTTTCTTACTGTCTGAAGTTAAGTAAGACTAAACTTCTCAAGTTATGAAAATTATTTCTTTGCTAAATGAATGATTTATTTATTAATGTCTTCAAAATCAGAACAGATGTGTGAACTGCTGGTTTCAACTGTTTGTACAGTCAATGTGAATAAATTAAAGTTTCCTGCTTCTTCAAAAATGACGTCTTTTCAAAAGCTCCTCAACTAAATATTTAAATAAGCAGAACAGATGACTATCTGATAGTCGCCCTCCACATGTCTGTTATTTTTGGAGGCTCATCAAAAGTAAATACTTAAAAGAAGAGCTTGAAAAGAAAAGTCTTTGAAAGCAGCCTGAACACATTCATCGCAGTTATTTATTCTGCTAAAACAAAGTAGGTCAGGAAAACAAACGTGGAGAAAAGTAGATGTGTGTGAGGGTAATAGGTGCATAATAATAATAGAATAAAAAATAAAAATACTTTGGTCACACTCAGTGCCTTACAAAAATTCAACACCAAGTGGTGAATAGTTGTAAAGTGGAGCAGAAAAGGTACTGAAATAATCAAAAGTGTTGAATGCATTTGTGTACTGATCATTTTTCATGGAAAATTCCAAAATAAAATCGGGTGCAACCCGGCTTCAGAAGTCCCAGAATTAATAAGTGGAGTCAATGAGTGTTATCACCTCTCATTCTAAGTAGCCTCAGAGGTTAATTTGAGAACCTTGGTGATCATCAACAACAAGATCACAGATGTAAAGGTCAGGGAGAAAGTGCTGCAGAATCTTAATGGGTGTTAGATGATATAAAAATATCTCAAGCCATCCATAGGACATGAAATTGGAATAAAGGTTTATGTTGCAGCAGAAAAGTGACCCGAGATGTAAAGCCACAGTTCCAGTGGCCTGATTTGGACCAAAGCTTGTCAATATGAAGGTTTTCACCCCTGATGGTTCAGTAGACTCGGCTCAATTAGTAAACATTTCAACATGTTACATTTCCAGCTGCTGCGGTTCACTTTCACATTGAACTGTGTCACATAAAGCAAACCTTTTGAAAAACCTGATCCCCCCTCACCTGTGGCGGTGCTGCACCAAGAATCACAGAAGGGAATGACACAAAAACCTTCAGCCACTGACTGCAGCTTCCATCTTCAGAGAATGGAGGCAGTCAGATTTTAGCAGCTGTACATCTTTTATTTTATTCTTGGCAAAACACCATAAGCCATTTATCCTGTTAGCACTAGATTGGTGTGTTTGTTTTTTTTAGTTTTTTAAATTGTTTTATTTTTAATTCACATTGGACAGTTACTAGAAACTTGTCTTAAAATTTTCTGATTCCTGCATCACAGTGTTTATAGCCATAGCTAATTAGCAATAATCGTCACTAGAAGGACTGTTAAAAGATGATTTAAATTAAATGTTAAAACAAACAGTGAATTTAATAAAATGATCAAAAAGAGATAAAAGTAAACAATTAATTTAAAAAAATGCAACATTTAAGAATGAGTAAAGCAAAAGGGAGGAAGGGATTTTTTTGTTCTTTTTTGGGGGGTTTGGCCAAAATTTACTTTCGCTCCCCCCAAAAAATACTTAAGGGAATATTTTAGAACAGTAACAAGATAATTCTGTTATGAAATTAACAGACAGCACTGCTATGATGGAAAGTAGAAGGTAAATATGTGTTACCTTCTACTTTCCATCATAGCAGTGCTGTCTGTTAATTTCATAAGATTTGGGTTTCTAACGTGACAAAATGAGTTGGATGTGTAATTTGTCAAACACTTTTATTATCATACATATAATCTAAATGAGCTCACACCTACAACACTGCTGTTTTCCTCTAAGGACCTTCATTATACTGTTTGGATTTCATTCATTGCTTCATGGAGTAACGGCTGTGAAATGAGGCCTCGCAGTTAAAAGCATATGCAATATATCAATGTCCCGACTCCAGAAAATGATTTTATCCAGCTCACTGAACTACTTATGTACTGTGACAGAACTATCTATTCTAATAGTCTTTAGGAAGCATGAAGGATCCATGCAGTTATTTCCCGTTCTCATCACCTTGGACCACTTCCTGGATGAGGTCTTTTGCGTTCCAGGAGTCCTGCTCCGTTGCTCGGCTCAGCAGATAAAAGACTTGTCTCCAAGGTGTGTGTCTGCTTCGCTAGCAGAACCGCGTGTGTGTTTGTGTTTTCTCAAACTACGCACACACAAAAAAAGCAGCTTGGTTTGTTTGATCTGCTCTTTCAGACGATGTGCTAACTTTTGCCCAGCTGTTGAATGATAAAGTACATGGAAGAAGTGTGCTTCTCTAACTGGATTCGTTTAAGTGCTTCTCATTCCGCCTGTTTGAACTTTATTTATGCCGAGCCACGCTTCATAAATCCCAACTCTTACCAGCGATCAGGGGAGAAACTTTTATTTCTTCTTCAAACTGTCACCTGCCAGAAAGGAAATTGCTCTTTGACACACCAAAGCTCCTCCATGTTTATTTGCTGATGAGTGGGAGATGAGTGGGATAGCTGATGTGCTCGTATTTGTAACTTTTACCTGTCAGTTTGACATATTTAATGGTGATATTGTAACAAAGAGGATGGAATAAAATATATCAGAAAAACACTCAGGCAGTCTCACTGATCTGATTTAACATCCTGCAGTGAGAGCTACATAGAACATTCGGATATCAAAAGTTCCAAGGGGACTCTGCTGCTTCACCAGCAAAGATTTCCTCATTGTTCTATTGAATTGTTTTTTTTACACTCTATAGTCCAAGAGACTCAGTTCAACTGAAGATTAAAACTGCAACATTGCCCCATTTCCAGCTGGTTCACTTTCACACTGCACTGTAATCACACTAAATGTATAATTGCACTTTTGAAAGTTTTCATTGAGTTTCTACTCAATGCAAACTGAGTATAAGTTTGCATTGACTTATACTCAATGCATACTTATAAGTTTGTTGTTGAGTTTCCGTTATACACCTTGCAAACTCAAATTAGAAAATGTTTCAGTATTCTCTGAAAATGAGCTGTCAGTTCAACCCAGATGAAACTTTCTGCGCATCCTGTTTACAGCCATGTGGTGGTGCTGTGCCAAGAACCGTTCCAGGCAAGGACACAGAATACCTTAGAAGAAGACACAAAGCGCGTCACAAAATGTACACAAAAATGAAGTGGCGTGAGATTTCTCTGGTTGCAGGATTTATTTTTTGTTTTTGATAAATGTGACAAATAAACACTCTTAATCAGCATGAGGAAGATGAGGCAGATCATGGAGAAAGTTGTTGCTGTTTTTTAACAAATGCTTTGCGCTGTTGTCTGCTTCCTGCTTTTGGAGCATCACTGTAACTATTCAGGATATAATCTAGAGGCAATACAAGTTAAGATGAGAATTTGGATAAATTATGCAGCAGTTTTATCACTTTCATACCATTTTACTCTTTATACTGGATACATTATTCTGAAGAGCCAGTTTCTGTAGCAGTGACCTTTTGTAACAGAGCCTCCTTCGCAGGCTGTCTTTCACTGTCTGCTGGGCAAATTTCAAGTCAGCAGTCTTCCTTGTGATTGTGTAGGTCATAAAAGAACATCTCTGTATAATAAATCACTTTTATTGGTGTTATGTGGCAAAACTTAAGTCAACAAAAAAAGCAGCTGTTCTCGTGAATTAAATATATATGTATAAGACATGAGTTTTCAGAAAAACAGTGTAAATGTCAGAATCTGTGGGCCAAAAACAAGTAGAAAAAAATAAGGCTGAAGGTTAGTTAGAAAGAAATTCTTATACACATGTTTAAAACCAAAATGGAATTCAGACAAAACTGTTCCCAGTAGATTGGCTGCTGTGTTGCAGCTCCTTAAGTTTAACTCAAAAGCCAAGCAAACAGCAAAAACGTAGATCAAAAATTCAGTTTGCAAAAATTTTGTTAGGTTAGACAAGTGGTATCTGATTTCAATTTAAACTTTGTTCATATTTTGAAAGGGCAAAATAATTGACAAACTAATTAATGAAAGACACTTATTTCCAAACTTTGAATTGCTCCTGAATTCACGCCACTCACTTCCTACATAAAGAAAAAACTAGGCGTACATGTCTAGGGAGCCTTCGCAGCTTGATGCAAGAATGTCATTGAAGGAAAAAGCGACATGCTATTCACACAGTAGCATGTCATCATCGCTGCTGCATAGGTGTAAAGCATGTTGGGGCTTACGTTGTGTTTAAAGGCAGCTTGGAAAATAATGTTATGACATGTTAGTAATGGCTTAAACAGTTATCACAGAGTCACAGATACAAGAAGAGCAGGGGGCCCTACTGTATCAAATTGAGAGAGGAAGAGAGTATGAGGTAAAAAAATAAAAATAAAAAATATCATAATAGTCATAGTAATCACAATCGGGAGTAGAGGGGGGTCACGGCTGAATCTGCACGTCTCCCTCTTTAAATCATGCTGGTAAAAAAATGTTGCATTGCCACATTGCAATGTTGGAAGTGTTTGAAGAATGTAGCAGCTTGTTGTCTGTAAATTACAAGACACTTCACTTGGCATCGCACATTCCAACTCGTATTGTAGTTCTAAAACTACAATCTGAGACAAATGTACAACATAGAACATTAAATGATACAGTATGATGCAATATGATACAACACAGACCTTATACCTGTAAGAAAGAAGAATCTAAGGAGACTCAGAAAAGGAGAACTTGTTTTTCTATGATTTTGAAGAAAAATTCTCAAACTGGATCTCAATGGTCAGTGTACTTTCAGTTACCTGATCTTTATTCATGTTTCTGTCACACTGTCTGCTGTGTTTCAAAAGCTGATGCAAGGCTTCATTTAAAATGCTTACCAAGCAGCTAAGCGGCTCCAGTTCGCGGCATGGAGAGGACTTGTGCTGAGGGAAGTGAGCAGCCATTTAGCCATGTGTCACCCAAAGACTGGATCCACTGAGTGAGTCATCGGCTGCCCTGAGCGCGACTCAGGATGTTTCTGCTGTGGTTCTTCTGTCATTGCAAATAGCAAAATAGGACAACTTGCTGAAGTCATGGCAAATAGTTGGGAATGCTGACATAAAAAAAACAAGGTCAATGCAGCATTCTGCATTATCCCTGTTTCGCTAAATGAATGTGATTCTTAAATTTGCATTTTTAAGCGGCAGCACAGCTGTTGGAAATTATTGTATCTGTTAATATTTAAACCTATTTAAATAAAGGCATCCCACCTTTGGGGAGCTCTTAAATCTGAGAACAACATTTGGGACTAATTAGTAGAGCCTCAACATATAAATAGTGTCTGGTTTTTATGTAACAAAATGACAGAAAATGTATATTTAACACCATGAGTTACAAAAGAGATCAGCTATGTGCTACTCTCTTGGCTTTCCCACTAAACCATTACTTAGTTAGAAATTGAAATGCTCATTACATGACTTTGTTTTGATGACAAAGTTATTTTTTCACATCTTCATTGGTCCTTTGCCAGTTCGTACTCCGTTACTTTCCCCTTTATCTCTGTTTCATTCCTTTGTGTTTGGGTTCAGAAGTAAGAGAAGCATTGTAGAGAAATGAACAAAGAATCCTGGTTGTTGTAGAAAATCCTTTAGCATTTGAAGCATTAACAGGATCAAGAAAAAGAAAAGCATACAGTTTCATATTATTGGTGGGTTTGATTGTTTTTTTGTTGTTGTTGTTTTTCACTGTGCATCAGTAATATAAACCACTTTTGGTGTGTGTAGGTGCGTTTCAGTTCGTATCCTGATGGAGAAACAATCTGGTCGTGGTTTACTGGAACCCTGACCAGGTTCTAAAAAAATCAAAGCCATTCTGAAACATCCTTATTCCATCTACAGGCTTACATGTGGTGTGAAATATGAAAATTTTAAAATAATGCACATATTAAAGAGAAAATGATTTCACTTATGTATAAAGTTGAGTAGATTTCAAAAACAATGGCCCTCTTTATCTTAAAGCAAAGTGGGAAAGAGAGAAACTTAACTACAGAGGAGGAACAGACGACAGCATGGAGACGAGACCAGTGGACATTTAATAAATCACTGCAGTGGCAGGATTTGGATGAAAAAAACCTCATAAGATTATTTATCACACCTGCTCAGAAAAGCCATGATGGAAATCCTCCTACTTGCTGGTGAAAATGAGGAAATCAAAATGGAAACCATTATTAGTTTTTTTTTTTTTTTTACAGGAAACAGAAACAAGATGTGTCAAGCGGAATGTTCCTTTACAGAGCAAACTTAGGTATTTTGCCGATATACTTTAAGAAGTTTCCAAAAGAAATAAACTCATATATATATATATATATATATATATATATATATATATATATATATATATATATATATATATATATATATATATATATGGTTACCTGAGCAAGCCCCGGTAACCATCACTGTGACAGATGTTCAAGAAAGAGTCTCAGGTATGAAAAACTGGACAGCACCAGGGCCTGACATGATCCATGCCTACTGGCTAAAGAAATTCACTGCTCTCCATGAGCGACTGGCAGGCCAAATGAACCAGCTGCTTTAAAGTGGTACTCACCCTGAATGGTTAACTGAAGGGCGAACAATCCTAATCCAGAAGAATCCATCAAAGGGTCCAGTCCCACCCAACTACCGACCAATAACCTGCCTCTCCACAACCTGGAAGTTCATGTCAGGCATCATAGCGGCCAAGATAAGCAAACACATGGATAAACACATGAGCACGGCACAGAAAGGTGTTGGTGTAAACAGCAGAGGAGCCAAACACCAACACCTCATAGACCGCACAGTTGCCTGAGACTGCAAAACCCGACACACCAACCTGTGCATGGCTTGGATTGATTACAAGAAAGCCTATGACTCAATGCCGCATACTTGGATCATTGAATGCCTAGAGATGTATAACATCAACAGGATTCTGAGAGCCTTCATTGCAAACTCAATGAGGCTGTGGAAAACCACCCTTGAAGCCAACTGCAAATCACTTGCACAAGTGTCCATCAAATGTGGCATATACCAAGGAGATGCTCTGTCCCCGCTACTGTTCTGCATAGGCCTGAACCCCCTCAGCCAAATTATCAACAAGACTGGCTACGGATACCGACTCAAAATGGGGCCAACATCAGTCACCTCCTCTACATGGATGACATCAAGCTGTACGCCAAGAGTGAGCGAGACATCGACTCACTGATCCACACCACCAGGATCTACAGCACGGACATTGGGATGTCATTCGGACTAGAGAAGTGTGGTCGGCTGATCACAAAGAGGGGGAAGGTGATCCGCACAGAAGGAGTCTCACTCCTACAAGTAACAATAGCAGACATAGAGGACAGTTACAAGTACCTAGGTATACCACAAGCAAATGGCAACCTCGATGAGGCCACAAAGAAAGGAGCCACAGCTAAATACCTCCAACAAATAAGGCAAGTCCTGAGAAGCCAGCTCAATGGCAAGAACAAAATCCGTGCAATAAACAGCTATGCCCTGCCAGTAATCAGATACCCTGCTGGAATAATTAGCTGGCCAAAGGAGGAGATAAAAGCCACAGATATTAAGACTAGAAAGCTACTAACCATGCATGGAGGGTTCCATCCCAAATCCAGCACCCTGAGACTGTACACGAGCCGCAAGGACGGAGGCAGAGGACTAGTGAGTGTGAGAACCACTGTCCAGGACGAAACAACTAAGATCCATAAATACATCAGGGACAAAGCCTAAACAGACAATGTGCTCAGTGAATGTCTCAGACAACAGGGAACGGAGGTTGAGGTGCCAGAGATACCAACATGGGAGGACAAGCCCCTACATGGGATGTACCACCAGCAAATAACCCAAGTGGCTGATATCAGTAAATTCTACCAATGGCTGGAAAAAGTTGGACTCAAGGACAGCACAGAGGCCCTCATCCTGGCCGCCCAGGAACAGGCCCTAAACACTAGAGCAATAGAGGCCCAGATCTACCACACCAGACAAGACCCAAGGTGTAGGTTGTGCAAGGAGGCCCCTGAGACAGTCCAGCACATCACAGCAGGGTGCAAGATACTGGCAGGAAAGCGTACATGGAACGACATAACCAAGTGGCAGGCATAGTGTACAGAAACATCTGTGCAGAATATGGACCGGAAACCCTGAGATCAAAGTGGGAAACACCCCCAAAGGTGGTGGAGAACGCCAGAGCTAAGATCCTGTGGGACTTCCAGATCCAGACAGACAGAATGGTAATGGCGAACCAACCAGACATTGTCGTAGTGGATAAACAACAGAGGAAAGCCGTTGTGGTAGATGTAGCAATACCAAGTGATTGCAACATCAGGAAAAAGGAGCACGAGAAACTGGAGAAATACCAGGCCTCAGGGAAGAACTGGAGAGGGCCTGGAAGGTGAAGACCACAGTGGTGCCTGTGGTCATCGGGGCCCTCGGGGCAGTAACCCCCAAACTGGAGCAGTGGCTACAACAGATCCCAGGAACAACATCAGACATCTCAGTCCAGAAATGTGCAGTCCTTGGCACAGCCAAGATACTGCGCAGAACCCTCAAGCTCCCAGGCCTCTGGTAGAGGACCCGAGCTCAGAGGATAAGAACCACCCGCGGTGGTGAGAAGGGATTTTATATATATATATATATATATATATATATATATATATATATATATATAATATATATATATATATATATATATATATATATATATATATATATATATATATATATATATATATATATATATATATATATATATATATATGTATATATAATGATCATTCTAATAACAGCAAGTAAAATAACTCGACAATATAATGGTTATAATATAATAGGACAAAGCAACCTTAGAAGAGTTTTTAATTTGAGTATATTTAATTATTTCTTTTTGTATAATATTGTAATATGTTTTATTAAGAAAAAAAAGAAAAAAAAAGAAAAAGTATAATTAGGACTGCAACTAATGATTATTTTAATAATATAATAATCTACTGATTATTTTAACGTTATGTAAATAAAAATTGGCACATTCTCCAGATTTTTCATTTAACTATTTTTTTTTTACATGACAGCAGAAATACATTAAAAGATGAAAACATGCAAAAAATGTAATTCCTTTTTTTAAAATAAGTAACACATTAGGGGACTACAAGTGAAAATCAGCCTCTCTAGCTGAAACATATCTACAGGCGAAGGCTTTCCCTCATTGATTTAACAAACTCAATTTTTTAAAAGTGTAAACTTATTTAAATAGAGACAAAAAAGTAGTTCTGTTACTGATGTGGCTCCTCTACTTAGTTAGACCTTCTTCAGAGTTGCTGCTGGTAACAGTTGCGCGTGCTTTGATCCATTTAATTTCACTTATGACCCATTCTTCTGTTCCATACTCCAGTCTGGGCTTGCTGTTAATTAAAACAATCTGAAATGTAAAGTCTGTGCAGCTCATATCAGCACCGAATAAAACGTTCAGCCAGTAAACACAAATACATCCCTGCAAACTGGAAAACCTGCCCGCCCCCAGCCCCTTGTAATGTTAAAGTGTGCCATCTGTTATCATCAATAACTTAATGTACTGCTTCGATGGAGCCATCTGACTTCATTACTTTCAAAATATGTTTTCCAGCACAGGCGAGGATCATAAGGCTCATAATCCTTTTGTAGGCAAATGTGGGAAACGGGCGCCTGTTGCTGTGGCTGCGTTTTCATGTTTCATTTCACAGAAATCGGAGCTGTCGTTTTGACGAGAGTACACCTCAAGTAGGAAATGATGTTGCAGTGCAACAATCCTAGCCTGCAGTTTACACTTCTGAACAAGCAGCAGCCTCATGAGTTACTCTGAGGGCAATCAGAAGCACTGTTCTCAGCGGCGTGTCAGCTAAAAACGCCGCAACACCTCCACCAGGATCTGTTTAATGAAATGTCATAATTAGGCCTACAAGTCATCTATCAGCCTTTCCAGATAAGTCGCAGTATTAATTCAGCCCATTAGCATCAGTGGAATTTTGCTGGAGTCAGTCATTACACAGAGTAATCAGTGTGGATAATGCTGAATGCCTGACTGTTGTCCTGAGCTGAGCATCCATCCGGTTTTTTACTGAACTCAATCTTTACTTTCAGGACACGTTCAGTTATTTTTATGTTCTGAAATGGAGGAGTAGAGATTTTTATTGATAGGACAGAAGTTTATTATTCTTCAATGATATAATTTTATTCCAGTTGTTACATGACGGACTATAAACTGCTAGTCATTACATGAAAAGATGGTGCAGATAATTTTGCTATTTTGCACTTTTTACACATTTCACATTCTGTTTGGGGCTGAAACAGTTAATCAGATTAATCATGAGTAATCAATTATTGAAGTGATCATCAACTAATTTAGTAATTGATTATTAACTGTAATATACAAACTCAAAAAAAGGCAAACTGGTGAAAAACAACACACAAAACAACAACATAGTCAGAGCAGTAACTGAGCCAAAAGTTGACCAAAAAATAGACACATTTATGATCTAAAACAGAAGAATATGTGATTATTAAAGTGAAATTCAATGGATCAGAGCACATGCAACTGTTAGAAGCAGTAACTCTGCAGAAGGTCTAACCAAGCAGAGTAGCCACATCAGTAACAGAACTACTTTTTTTGTCTCTATTTATATAGTTTACGCTTTTAAAACATTGAGTGCGATGACTCAATGAGGGGAACTCTGTTTGAAATTGAAGGAAGTTCCTGGAAAGCCAGTGGGATTGTGTTTTTAATTGCATTGGAGCTGTTTGACATGCACAGGCAGCGTTTAACGGACCTGACTGGAGGACAGCTGTCTCTTCCACCATGGTCAATAGTAATTTAGCCAATTAAGCCCTTTGGTTCCATAGGCATTGATCTTGAATTATAATCCTGTGAAACAGTTTTAGTAACTTTGCCTCTACTAGAGTCAGCCTGAAGCCTCGACTATGAACATGTCCAGTTCCATGTTGCCTTCTGAGAGGGGAACTCTGTTCTGTGTTCTTACCAGGAGTTTTATGTCCAAAGTTTGTTGTGATGTTAAATAGCTAATTTACATTAAACTGGCTTCTTTTCTTTTGGGATTATATAAAAGACAGTGTTATGCTGAGAGAAAGTTTAACAAAAAAAAAAAAAAAAGAAAAGAGCCATCATTCCCAAGAGTTCTAAAACTGAGTTGGATGATAGATATATATATCTATATCTATATCTATCTATATATATATATATATATATATATATATATATATATATATATATATATATATATATATATATATATATATATATATATATATATATATAATATATATATATATATATATATATATATATATCTTGTTTTATTCTGTGATGTAGGTCCATGATAACTGGCTAATTGACTTGTTTTGTTTTGGCATCCATCCATCCATCCATCCATCCATCCATCCATCCATCCATCCATCCATCCATCCATCCATCCATCCATCCATCCATCCATCCATCCATCCATCCATCCATCCATCCATCCATCCATCCATCCATCCATCCATCCATCCATTTTCTAACACCTTGACCTTGGTGGGGTCAGCAGGGGTGCTGGTGTATATCTCCAGCTATCGTTCTGGGCGAGAGGTGGGGTCGCCCAGTACAGGTCGTTGCAGGCATCAAACTAATCATAAGATTTTTTCCTCCTTACTCAGAGAAATATAAAGCTTTCAACAATAGGAGATTTGTCACAAATCCCATAATACCTGGAGTCCTGGCCGACTCATTACAGGGTTTTCTTTTTAAATCCCTCTGGGAAGAAACAGCAGCAAACAGGAGGAAACAAGTCTATTTGTTGTTTGTTTGTGGTTAAGTTTTTTTCATGCCTTATTAAGATTGTTTAAAAGGCCAAAATTTAATGAATACTTCTTATATAATTTGCTATCATTTTGTAAAGATTTTGTATTTCACCTACTTTCATTTTAGTTTGGGTCTGATTCTCCTGAGCCTGTTAACTGATCAAATTCAGAGTAACCGTCAGGACCGCATGCAGATGGATGTTGTTTACTGATGTCTTTTAAGCACATTTACTTACAATAGTATTAAGAGACTATGGATTTGATTCCCTGTGGCAGGCAGTTTCAGTTCAGACCCTCAAAAAAAAGAACTACAAAAGGCACAAAGTAAAAAAGGAGTGAAATGAGACATTAAAGAGAATGCAGAACAAAAACGGCAAAGTTTTGTTCTGCTAAATTATAAACTAAGAATCTCTGAAAAAGGATTCTAATAAAACAGGAAACATAAAAAAAAAACATGGCTCAGATTTCCCACTCTTTTTCTCCTGAGTGTAAATACATTTATAAATTAGTGGTGGGCTGACTGGAGTCATATTTCAAACAATGAACACTTTTACCTGGTTTGGTTGATGGCTGAATCAATCAATTGACAAAAATGTGAAATTCAACATTTTGTGGGAAAGAAAGTGAAGAAATTTAGAACAATTTTCAGGGCTCAAGAAAAGCATCTGTAAAACATCCTGTTGTCGACGTTTAGAGTATCCGCAAAAAGAAAACAAAAATCAAGGCACGTTACTATTATTATTACTTTATGGATTAGGTGGCTCACTAATAAACATCCATTTAAGATCAAATCTGAGTCTGAATTCTTTTGGTTCAACGTGCTGCAGCATCTGTCAGAACAGCAGAGCTCCTGGATGCAAAAATGACTCCTAATGCGTTTCTGTATTCATGTTCACGGCCCATAAAGGGCGATGAGGGGAGCATCAGATGGCCTTGTGTGTCAGGGTTCCGTCTACTAGTGTTGCCCTGAATTCTTCAGGCCATTTTACAATAACAGGAGGAACGCTGACCTGTGTCCACTTGCTGAACGGCCTGTGGTGAGCCAGTTAGTGCCAGGCTAGTTGAGCCCTGCTGCTGGCAATACCCTTTGCCCCCCCAGTCTCCATCCACACACTCTTCCAAACTGCCGCAGCTGTCCCCATCCCTCCCTCCTTCATTTGTGTTAATTAGAAGTTGATCACCCATTTACATGGGTTTCCACTGTTGTGCTTCGACTGATTGCTGCACTCCCAATACCTGCATTTCTGTCACAAATGTGCACAGATCGTTGTCAATAACCTGCAAATGTCAAGAAGACACAATTTCACAATAGAGGTGTTTTCATTTAATAAAAAAATAAAATGGACGTCACAGGTTTGCTCATGCGATAAGTCATTAAAAATCATGTCAGTGACAGATGTAAACAATTGCATGAGGTATATTCAAAACTCATCCATGACGTTAGCACTCATCATCTACCAGCTTCAGAGGAGTTGGTGGCGTTTTTATTCAGGAGTTGGAGCAACAAGCCCTGCCTTCTTGGGAACCCGGCTGGGTTTTTTTTTTTTTTTGCTTTGTTTTTTGGCAGGGGAGGGGGGGGGGGGGGGGGGGGGTGGTTGAGAAGTTTCCCCAAAACACGCATGTGGAAATTACAGTCTATGATTTCACTGCAGAGTTATGGAATGTCACACATTTATGAACTGTGATGCTGTGATGCTGTGGTGGAGCCAGCTGCATATTGTTAGAAAAAAACAACAAACAAAAAAAAACGTCTTCCAACCACTTTCTGTCATCTCCTTTATGGTAGCAACATCCAGCTGTTGATCACATAATCAACAGCTGGATGTTACTACTACAACAGCTGTGATGTGAAATAAAGCATTTCAATTGCAGTTTTGTGAAATGCATTTATTTCCAGACGGCCAACAGAAACTCATGTCATGCTAATGACAAAACCTTTTATCAAAAAAAAATATACATATTTTTTAAATCTGTGTGCTTCTTTTAAACAAATTTATTTTTGTAATTTAAATTTGTGCAAGTCTTTCACAATGCACCTAGACTGACCTGACTGGCTTTGGCTTTCATTGTTTTGACGCCTGTTCTGCAGTGCATTAAAGCTCTCATTAGGGTGGAGATCTCTTTGATGGCGTTCATAGTAGGAGCTCAGCTGCAAGCCCAAAGAAATTGAAGACGTGTCGGAGTAAGTTGGAGTGCGCGTCTCTAGGTGAAGTCACCTGCTTGTCCTCAGGAGGAGCAATTATGTCAAGATGAAGGTGGGGGAGGTTTCCCCCAGATGTCCTCGGTGCCAAGCCCTTGCTAATTGGCACTGTTACGGATTCAGAGAGCAGTTCAAGAGTATGAGCCTTTTTCTTTCCTCTCTCCACTGCCCCTGCACCCCCAACATCTTTGTTTTGCTTTGTTTGGCTTTGCCAACACTTGGCTTTTGATATGCATATCAATACATGTTTTATTCATGGCTCGTTGGAGTAAAATGAGTCAAGATCACCTTGCAGTTGTCTGAAGGAGTGTGAGCAGTTAGGCGTTTGTGTTGGCACCCGGAGTTGCCGTTTCAAAGCAAAACTTTAAAACGCTGCCTCACACTTATGTAAGCTGGAGAAATAAATGATTTATGGGACTGTCACTTCAAGGATGCGGAACAACTAAGACTAGTTGTAGTTTCCTTTTCTTCCCTTTCCTCTTTGTACAAGGACAACAATGCTAATTAAGTGAGTGGATGGAAAAGAACAGTGTTGTTACAAAAAGGGAAAGAGGAAGGCTACAGGAATTCACAACAGGCATCTCGACGGGTAGGATGCACTACCTGTTTCATGAGAGCACAGATCTGTTAGCTTTTAACTATCATGTATAAAACTGATGTCTAATAAATTTTAATTGCTGTAATTTTGGTGTCAGTTTCCCACTTTGGTGACTGAAATCACAGGATATATTTTAGCATTAAATGTTATGTTTTTGTTTTGAGAAATAAAGTTTTGTTGAAAGGTTGAAAACAATTGATATCTGACCTGCAGTAGACGACAGTCATTATTCATGTATAGACCAGAAAATACACTGGATCAAAGTGTTAAACATATATGAAGTCCAGCTTATTTCTTACACAAACCATTTTGAAAGATGATTTCCTGATGAGTGCAGAAGCAACTGTTTCTTCCTGATATTAAAGCAGGAAGGAAGTGGAAACATGATGGCAACTCATGCTGGAAGTGGAAAACCACTTTAAATCATAGAATGTTGAGTCTTGGGGCCCATGGAAAAAAGCCCTTTTTTAGTCCTCTTGAGCTGAACTTTAGTTTGTTGGTCTAGAAAGCCTGGTTCATCTGGGGAGATGTGAATGCACAATCAAACTGATCCAGACCAAATAAGTGAACTCTGGTGCTCCTAAAAACCTTGGTGTTCTGAATTATATTTGTTTGCATGCATTGCCCTGTGAAATATACTGAAGTTATTGCTTTTAATTCATCTTTAGTCAAAACATCCGATTAAGAATCTAAGGAGTGGGAGAGTAAAACCAGATTTAGACTTTTTCCATATAGGAAAGTGACAAATAAATGGATATTATGATGCTCAAGAAAAAAAAAAACATTAGGAAATGCATTAATAATGTGTTTTCAGCACCAGTAAACAAAATTATCTGTATATAACTTAACTGTGATGCATTGACGTTAGAGAAAGGTTATCAACCTGTCAAAAATAAAAGGTTAGATCAACCAGTTATTTTTCTGCATAAATTTTTCATGCTATTTAAAATTTTACCCTGTTTACCCGCAATATTCCCTTCAGTAGGAACCGGGTGCTTTGGGCTGACAGTTTCTCCCACAGAGTCTTAAGCAGAGGAATAAAGCTCAGGAAGGTACGGTGTCTGAAGGTGTGTGGGGTCTTCTGGGAGATCTTCTGAGTATTTAGTGTTAGAGGAAAGTAGACTTTAACTGTTCTAATTGAGTCCTAATACTTATGTTCTTCTCCCCACAGAGAAGGCAAAGAACCTGCTATACAAAAACTATTACATTAACAAGAGAGAAACTCAAACATGTAGAGTCAAAATTCTCAGAAATAAGAAGCAGCCATAGCCAAATAGTCAATCATTTTATAATGTCATAAAGAGAATTAAAGCATTTTGTGTTAATAGCCTACGTAATGTGAATATAGTAATAAAATATAAAGTCTTTGCATTTCTATTTTCTGTAAAGTGGAAATAAAGTTATCATCAGTAATCTTCATAATCCCCAATATTGGGTTACCAAAACCCAAGCAAGTCCAAAGTAAATCTCATTATCTAATTCCAATGTTCTAAAGTATTGCCTGTAGAAATATAAGCTGCTTCTCTAAACTATCATACATTACATTGGGTGATATTAGAAATAATATTCAGAAGTGTGGAAACAAATAAATGTCCTGATGGTTTCACTCATAATTTTGCAGCAGTTCTTTTAAAACACCTTTTCTGCTTTCTAAAGGGGCACTATTATGTATTTTCAATGCGTACAGTGCCATTTTATAGAACAATCAAGTAACTATGTTACATTTAGCTGAAATAAAAATGCTGTGCATATCAAAAATGGATTACAAGGAATCTGGCTTTGTAATTTAATGACTTGAAATTGGCCGTCTGTCTCTTTAAGAAACTTCTGCTCTTACTGAGCAGGAGTATCTGCCTTCCAAAGGTAAAGGTAGATTTGTTTATATAGCGCATTTTCAGCAACAAGATAGTTCATAGGGCATCAGGAAGTCATCACAACATGGCTCCTCTATTAACCCTTCAGCAACACTTTTAAATCTAGTTGCTGTCAGGTGACTCTATTTACTTCCCCCAGTGTCATTGGAACATTTATCCTGGTACAACCATAGGTAAACTACAATTCTAAGTTGGAAAATTAGCGCCATTTTTCATAACAGCTCCTTCTTTGGCCTTGCTCAGGGTGAACGGGTCCTGATAGATACTTAAAATTATGACTCACTACAGTTAAAACAGGAAAGTGGAGGTGCTGTGATGGGTTAAGCACAACCTACCTAAGGAGGCCTAAGTACTTGATGTGGCTGTCACAGGTTCGAATACTGACCTAGTGACCTTTGCCGCATGCCTTCAATCTCTTTTTACCTACTTTTCTGTTGTACCACTTTCAGATAAAGTCGATGAGAGCCAAAAAATAATAATAATAAAAACAAAATACAGCCTAGTGTATAGAAAATCATCTGTTCCAACTAATGGCATATACTCATAAAAAGACCATAAAATGTCCACAGAGAAAGGCCAGAGTAATCTTAAATTCAAACCTTTTCTGTGTAAAGCTAATTTTTATCTGGCCAGATGTTCATCCAGCTGTAAGGCTGCTAAAAAGTGGCAATAAATTCAATCTTTGCAGCACTTTTGCACAGTAGGCTTTTAATATTGGTTTTCTATATAGTCTTGGCTGTTTAGAACCAAAATATTGAAAATCCGCCAAGCAAGACTTGTCCTGTCCACGAGTGACCTATGTAATTACCAGAGATTTATCCCCAAACAGCCAAACGCTCGGCAGAAATAATTAGAAAAGACAGAGATGAGCAAACATGTTGAGGCATTGTTCAGCAAATCCCCTTTCAGTGGGATTTTGGTTGATAACTGAAAGGCGTTTCTTCGCCAAACTAAACCTAACTCTGTTTTCTGTGCACAGAATAGTTGCGACTCCCTAAATAATTTGAATTTCAAACAAAATCGCTGAGACCATGAACTCTTCATGCATTGTTTTGTTTAGAGGAAATTATTTCACATATTTTGAGGGGGAACTTTTGCTTTCCTATGGCTCCTTTTTAGATGGTTAATCAATGCTAATAAGGAAGTGTCATGCTGAGTTTTGCACAATCAAAGACGAGTGTACCCCCTAGAAAGATTAACAAGGAGTCTAAATGCTGCTGGGCTCTGAGAGTGTACTTTGATGCTGTAAAAGTGTAATGTGTGCAGGAAAACACTCTTTACTTGCATGCTTTCAGTACTCTGGGCAATTCTTTCCATACAGCTATACATAGATCTGACAGTGCTTTCATAAAACACAATGCTGGAGCCTCGAAGTGCTCAAAGCTTTTTGTTGGTTAAGCCAAAAAGTGATGAATACGCAATGTGCAGCATCCACAAAAAGGATTTCTCCATTCCTCACATTCATTACCATCTGTGGGAAATGAATCAGAAAATAGAGGTGGATCAAAATTGGACATTTTCTCAGAGGGAGACTTAAAGACGCCTAGAAATTCATAGGTGCTGATGGAGCTTTAAAAAGATTAAATGCTTGTCAATAGGAAATCAATTGGCAGAGGGACGTGAAGGAATCAGCAAAGCGCTGTATCTGATATCACTACTTGAGTTTGGAGATGCATCATAAACAAATTGTCACATTTCAGACTGACTTTCAGTCTGGCATTGCCAAAAGTTTGGACACCCCTAGCATAAAACATAAAAGATTGAATTGTTACCAGTGAAAACACCTAAATTTGATAGATTTTATGTGCAATAGTTATTATACTTTGATTGTTAAAATGTGACCCACATTCTGAGTTTGGGGGGATAAAGAATAAACACCAGGAGCATGTATTAGTAATTTAAAGTAGACTCCTGTTGTACTGAGTTTGGTTTAATTTTCTGTATATTAAAAACAAGAGAAATGTGTAGCAGCCTCCTCAAGGCTAGCTGACAGTAACAGCAATAGGGAAGGAGGGGCAGCACTATTCTATGCTCCAAACTGCCAAAGACTTCTTGAGTCACTCTGACAGTTTCTCTGGCATGTTGGTGAAAAATTAAAGTCATTGGAACGTTATGATGGAAGAACTGTTTAAATATCTGAGTTATGGACCTCAGAGTAGGAAAAATACTGAGCTAGTTTATTGCAAAAGATTAGGAACCTTGGTTTGTTTCAATATAAAACATAACATAAAATGAAGTTATCAAAATTCTGTAAATTTACCGAGGAATGAGTTAGTTTTTAATTTCATTAAGATTATGAGATGGAAATTGTACAACTAAAATAAAATGAAAGTACAAATAATAGGGAAATGTTTATCCTGGTAAAAAGCAGCCCCTTGTTCTTTACTTTGCTTTGTACCGAAGATCTGGACCCGGGGCCAATGGGAGGCATGGACTCTGTTGAAGTTTTAAACAGCTGGATCTGATTTGAAGGACTATAGTGTCTTCTACAACATCTTTAAATATCTTAAACATTCTTCTTCCTCTGACTTTAATTGCTCAACATGTGGAGCATGAACAGACTGATCGGCTTCGTTCACTTCCTGTGCCACTATTCCCAAACTCCACACCTGTTGAGGGAGACTACATCTGAAACTGCAAAGAAAATCGATGTCATTGACTGGAGAAATGGAGATCAATGGATCAAGCACATTAAATTGACAACATGAAATTCAATCAAATTTGAGTTTATTTTTTGGAGTCCTGGTAGTGATGCATATTTTGTTACTTATTTGTTGTTCAATTTTCTGACAAGAACTTCTATGACTTTTTGGTCCAGGTACAAAGTCTGAACCTTCTGTTCAGATTCTTTCAGGAACAATCCAACACCTGATTTAGGCAACCAGGCTAGAAAACATGGAACCAGAGGCAGAGCTTCAGCTGACGTCTCTGATCTGCCCTCTGCCACCTCCATCTCGCTCCGCTTGAACTTCCAGATGTGAAGTATTTGCAGCTGTAGGATTAGCACTAATTGCATCCAATTTAAATTTGAGGGGCTGATAAGTGCACCTCCACCTCTCAATGCTGAGGCTTATTAGAGAGAAGTTTGTGGTCATGAGTAAGACTCCACCAGGCCATACTCTGCCTCACTTGGACATGCAAGGAGACTCAATAAGGAAGTGGCAAGGACAAACTATATCCTTGCATTCCTAATAATATATTAATGTCATATCATCTGGCTTTAGGTCTCGTACTTTGGGATGGTAATGCAGCCTGTGTGAATGCTGCAGAGCTCATTATCCGCTGCTCGATCAGATCAGCAATCGCTTTTCATCTTCTGCTTGGCTTTGAGAATTAATCTTTGTCCCGTATCATTAAGGAAAAGGCAAATCTCTCGATTCCACTGGAACTGCTCAAAAATACACAGTACTTCTCCATGTTTGGCCTTTCTGAATCCCCACTCTGTCACGTCGGTATTCCACCCCACACAGCTGCTCTAAACCTGTCAGGAAGCCCCTTAATGGGCAGGACCACCATCTCATTGGCAGTTATGATTCGTGACATGTTCATTGATAATATTCTCATTTTCTGTCATATGTAACTCAAATTTCTTTATTTCCTCGTGCAAGTTGGGTAATGGTTTGCATTCTGAGTCAAGAGGGAACTGAGCGTGTTAAAGCACAAATGTGAGTTACTGTGGGATGCAAATGGAGGCACAGTTCGATGGAGGCCGTTGATTTAAATGTGTTGTTGGGTTTTTTGCACATTTAAAATTCACAGCCACATCTGAGTCTCTCATATTTTCCTTCCTGAGGATGCATATATTTTCGTATGCATACATCGGTATAGGAGTGGAGCCCTTTTCAGATGTGAAGCCTGCTCGAGAGATTCTATAATTGTATGTAATTTTTGCTGTCAAAAACCCATGAATGCAAATCCTCCCCAAAAAAGTTTCAAGTCTCTTATACTGTGACATGCAGATGATTTTTTTAAAAAATTGAATAAAAGACGCTTTTCTTTCACCACTCAAGTTGTCGTGTTTTGGATTTGCCCCATGCATTGGCTGAAAGGCGTGATTTATGTGTCACTGCAGAAGCTCTCTTTGCTGAAGACTAGATTATTATTATTTTAATAAATAGAAAGTACAAAAAAGTAAATCTGAAGCAAAAATTCTGTTTGCAATTTAGCAGCTTTGACTCGTGTCTTCCTTGAGGCAGTTGTAACATTTGTAGAAACCACAGTTGGTCTTTAATCCTCCATCTTTAATTGCTGAATAGTAACAACGTTATTATTTTTTTCAAAGTGGAGCAGTTCCAGTTTGATCAGATATGTGTACATGTGTGTGCTATGCTAACTGTAGTGCGGGCTTGAACAAAGAAACTTGAATGATAAATGAGGAAGCAAAGACCAAAAACACAAGCAATTTGTGTTCCTACAAGAGCCACCCTAGTTTAGAAAAAAAGAAAAAAGAAACATCTAAGTGAAATCAATGGTAGACAACATGAACACCTGATTAAATTCATCCATCTGAGACGGCGTGTCACAGCATAAGCTTGACCTTTGTTTTGAGCTACAGACGTGTTCTCTAGTAAATCCTGTGTTCTGTGCTGGTGGTTTTATGTAGGAGGAATTCTGTGACAAATGGACCCAAAGTCACCACAATGACAAATATGCAGCGTTTTCTACTTTGTTCTGTATGGTCCATGATAACCATGAAAGATGCACAGGTACTGTAACACTTTAACAAATAGATTCGTATTCATTTATTTTCATTGCCTGTTGAATCTGATGCTTTCACTGATTACAAACAGTGTGGGCTGTGTAAGAATAGTGAGTTTAAATTTCCTCGCTTTTTTTCTAGCCAATCAGAAAGCAAAGTAATGGAAACACACAGAGGAATCCAAAATACAGAAGACAACACAACTGCCCTGGAGGTGCAGACATTTGCTGGACGTTGGAGATTCTTTTTGTGTCGTTTTTAGCTGTTAAAAATAGCCCTCAAACTTTTGTCATTTCTTCTTCCTTGTGTGCCATCTTTGTTTATTCTGAAGTCATGTTTGATCTCGAGAAGTTTTGTTCGTGAGTGAAATCTCTCCCTGTGTGTTGTGTTGTGTTATGTTGTGTAAGTTGTGTGGCTGTACACTGCACACTATTAAATCTATGATTTTTATCATGGCTTTTAATCATTATTTTTAAATCTTGCCATGCAAACCAGGCATTAGGCAAAGAAGAAAGTAAAACAAGGAAAATAATCTTAGTAAAATATATAATTTTGATTATCCAAACTGACCTAAAACATGAAAATATTCTCAAAGGAAAAGCAGAAAAAGTGACGTATCTATGTAAACAATGCATCTGTTTTCAAACGTATGCCTGTATTTGTGGCTGCATTAAGATGCTGTGTGCATTACCATGAATTGAGCTACAAACAGGAGTAAAACAATATCACAAAATTTGAAATTTAAAGTGAGAAAATTATGAATATGCAAATTATAGTATGACATCATGAAGTGACATTTTGTGCCTGGTTTAGCATGCTCCAGTTATATTCTCCTGGGAAGAGTTGGCAGGACCAGCAGTTATTTGGTATTCTCCAGGCAGGATGCCCGTTGCACCACACACACACACACACACACACGCACACACACCCCCACACACACCCCACACACACACCCCCACACACACCCCCACACACACACACACACACACACACACCCACACACACACACACACACACACACACACACACACACACACACACACACACACACACGCACGCACGCACGCACACACACACACGCACACACACACACCCATGTTAAAAAAAACTCCATGGTTGTGACAAAAAAAACAAAAGCAGAAACAAAAGCAGAGATGCAGACGTTCATGTTCACACAGTAATTGGGTTTTACTACATGTCTAAGATATTAGCTTAGACCACCATTAGCTAATTCAATTTACATAATGAAACACAGACCATGCTGACCATGCTGTCTGTTCCCTTTACTGTTGCATTTAAAACTTTAATTTTATTATTCTGTTAGAGCAAGAAAGATGTTGTGCAGCAGCGGCAAATGTGATTCTAAGAAACCAAAATCAAGCAACAATGTTATTCTATAAGTGTTCACCATATTCACTTATTCACTTAATATTTTTTCATACATTTTAACTTAAACTATGTGGGCAATAATACATAAAAATCACAGTTTGGTGAACTCATGACTTTTAAAATCACATTATATTGAGTATTCACACATTCATTCTGTATGAATGGGAAATTAAACAGACTTACTTACATAAAGGGACACTGAAGAAAAAAAAAAACTTTTTTGCCCACACAAGTTTTCCTTTTTTTTCTTCAGTCATAGTTACCTGGATGAAATGGAAAAGTTTGTTTCAGTCTGAAATTTTACAACACTTTTTTGATTGGAATAAATGGCTATAAAACTTTTCGGCAGAAAGATTTTTCCTTTTTTCATTTTAAGTGAGTTCAGGCTTAGCCTGAGTGGAGTTAAGCAGCCGACATAGGAATCATTCATACTGTCATTTACAGCATAGAGGTTAAACAAAATAAATGCAAGCCATGTGGGAAGATAATCCTAACATCTAATCCAATAAATGAGAAAAGGACACATAAAAACAGGCTAATGACTGCATCTTTCCAGGTCATTGTTCAACCTAAATTAGACTCTATATCCTATTACCACCTAAATAGGTCCTGAAGACACGTCTCACTTCAAATCCTTTCCCTGTGAGCCTGAGTCGTGACAGGCACTTTAAATTGATATGCTTTGTCTGCTTGTGGTTTTGCCCTCTGAGAGACTTAAGGCAGCATCAACTGCTTTCTGCCGCCGACTAATTGGCTGTTTTGCAAACACGGCGAGACGCAGGTTCATGATCAACCGTGTTGTGTTTCCTTGTGGTCCCACAGAGAGCAGCGTCCTGCAGAGTCCCGTTTTCACCAAGCAGCCAGGCAGCATCGTGTACCCCGTGGAGACGGTGGGGACCAACAGGGAGGTGGTGTTCAGCTGCGAGGCCCAGGGAAACCCACCTCCTACGTACCGGTGAGTCTCACACAGGGGCGCCTCGGATCCTCCGTCATCACTGGCTCTCCTGACGCTCCAAACATCAACACACTGCTCACAAATGTCTCTTTTTTTGCATTTGTTCATCTCTATATAGCAATAAAAAGAAACTAATGGGAAATGAAGCAGTCACAAAACCTGCAGCAGACTCAGACAGTGTCTGAACTCCTCAGGCTGGCAGACAGATCACGTCTTTACCCATTAACTGCTGCCCAACACTTTACAGCTTTTCTTTTCCCGTCAAAACTAAACTCGATGACCTTGCAAGTCTGTTTTTTTTTTTTTTACGACTAAGGCTTGACAAAGCAATAAGTTTATCTGAGAAAGACATTTTAGAAACACTGCTGCAAAAGAATGCTTGTACTTTTTTCATGTTTTGCCACATTGTGACCTCAAACATCAACACATTAAAATGAAGATGAGGATCATTTGTGAGCACTGGGAGAATGCACATGCTAAAGTTAGCAATGCTAAAATTAGCATTTACTTTTCTGTTGTTTAAACAGTCTGGATTTTTTTGGAATGGATATTCTAAACTGAATAGAAATTCTTTAAAACAGTTTAGATTCGCGAGTTCTTCTAATTTTAAAAGTTGTAAAAACACGTTTTGTTTTTTTAAACTTTTGAACATTTTTGAAAACAAAAGCATAGAAACAAAATATCTTCAAGTCAAACCTACTTCAGCTGAGCTATTTGACACTGATTATAGGTTGTTCTGAGACAGTGTGTAACTCATAAAACAAATTCCTAAACAAATCCTACTTTTAGTTTTCAATCCAGTATCAGCTCCTTCGGCGTGGGAAACAGTGTGCTTAACAATTTGGCTGAAAAGGAAATGCAGATTCTTATAATTGGTTAATAACCAATTTTTCAGCATTGACAAGCTGGAAAATATGCATATATTGTTTCAAATTACTCAAACCAAAGCCATTCAGACCAGAGCTGAAGTTCTTGAAAATGATTACACATCATGCAATAAGAAGCGGAGTAAGCCAACTTAGTCAAGCTATTATTAGTTATTCCACCTTATCTATGGATTAAATTATTGAGAACCCTCAAAAGTCACAAAGTGTCTTGACTTTTAGGCAAGTTTTGAGTTGGTGTATCAATACATGATGGTTCACATGAGGAATAGGAACATTTGCCAGAGCAGAAACAGGAAAAAAAACAATACATTTCTGAGAACATAGTGATTTATCTAACTAAATCCTGGAACAGATTTAGTTAGTTATGATTATCTGCAGAGTGGACGACAGTTATCACTGCAATGTATGTTGCTTGGCTTCTGGACAAACATTTCCAAACCTCTTAATATGGAAAGTCTGAGATGTTTGGTCGTTTTAATTATCTCTTCCTCTGTCTCTCTTCATCTGTCTTTTTTAATATCTCCTTTTTTATATTTATCTCATTTTTTATCTGTTTCTGCCTCCACCTTTCAGTCTTTATCTGCTCCATCTTTCTCTGTCTGTCTCTTGTCCAGTATGTATTTACTTACCAGGCTCAGTCTTGTACAGCCAGGGGGATTTTTCCCCCCGGCAGTGAAGCCAGGTCAAATTTGGCTGGAGTGCTGCGTGTCCGGTGGAGGGCATGAAGCAGTTGTTCTGTATAGCTATACTTTCACTGTATGTATCAGAATGAGCACAACTCCTGCAGCTACTCACTCCAGAGAAGGACATAGTAAGGATAGATCTATCATAATTTGAACACGCACTGATACTACATGCTGTGATCTTCCTGGGGGGCGGGGCTACACTCATTCAACCTTTTTACCTTCTTTCTTTTCGGCTCAGGGAAGTTGAGTTAAGTAAGATGATATTAATATTTACAGCTAAATGTGTTATTACAGACCTACATGTTCAAATTGGAAGGAAATATTAGCAAGTTACATTTTGCAGTTGATTTGGGGAGGTGGACATTGTTATCATTAGGGATAAATGTGTGAGGGTTTTTAAGAACATCTTGCGGGTTAAATTTAAGTGACTGAAACCTCCAGGATCCCTGAATGTCGGAGCCATTTCCCCAGTAATTAGATTAGGTTTGTATGGTTCTCATTAGCATAAGCTTCCTCAATTCTTTTTGCTTTACTGTGGAGCTAATGGCTGCAAAGCAGAAAAACTGTCCATGTGCCGTAATATCATGCAGAGTATATTTTAATTATGCCCTTGGATTCAGCCTTCCATTCAGCGTGAATGAAAACGCTCTGGGCTTTGTTTCCTGATGAGGCAAACAAGACAGTCTTGGCTTGTTAGCTGCAGCTCATAAAAAGACTTACACGTCCTCTCGAATCATGCCTGACCCTATCAGGATCAGATAAATGCATCTTGTGAATTGTGTTTGTGATGATTTGGATTTTTTTTTTTTACCCCCTGCTGAAAACATGTGTTGTGTGTTTGCAGCGTGCGAGCGCATGTTAAGCGCCGCATAAATGCAGCCAGTTCATGGTCTTTCTTCTCTCTATTCCTCCCTAACATGGACTGAATGCATGCTGTCTTGCAGCTTTGTAGTGAGGTAAAGTTCAAGTCAGTCATGTTTGCTTTCAGAAATGACCGGGGTGAGATTTGAAAGGATTAGTACGCTTATTGCTCGGGACTTAGCCAGCTTACGGGTTGACCTCATCAGTGGTTTCCTTTCAGGGTGGCCTTCTGCTGCTGCTGCCTCCCAAACATGTTACAACAAGCAAATGAGAGTGAAGTCACACTCAGCTTTCGTTGATCGTCCTCATTCACCAGGAAGCTGTGACAAAGCTCTTCTCAAAAGAGATTAACCAGAATTTTCACACACCTGTCGTCAGTTAAAGAAAACCTGAGTAAATATGAGAAGCAGATTTAAAATTATTTAATTAAATTTTTTTTTTTCTATTTCATTTTTATTGGTTTCACAAGCCATGTAACAGTTAACATGGACATGGTTTAATCTTTGGCATTTATGGTAAAAAAACAAGAAGAAGAAAAAACACAAAACTAATTAATCAATAGGAGAAAAAGAACAAAAATATATCAAACCTCTGGGGAATGAGATAATTATTTGCATAGAAAATCTGATTTTACTGGTTTTATTTAGACAATGTGTTCAATCCAAACCTACAGAGATGTTTTCTTCTCCCAAACATGCACCATGTCCATCCAGTTCTCCTTATTTGGTGTTTCTTCCTTTGAACCATTTTCTCATTATTTCTCCTTTTTGATGCACTGGGCCAGCCCAATGGAAACTGTGACTAAGTGTTTTCCATAGATACTTAAGTGTGATTAACAACATCTCCACCAGGACAGCAAAACAATTCCCATTAATAAACCATGGATCACTATTGAGCTGGAGCAACTGATACAGAAGACAAAAAGAGCAAACAGAGGGAGACAGGCAATTGTAGATGATTTAATAAAAGACATTTAAAGTGAAGATCAGAAACAGCAGTAAAAGCGACGGGAGGTCAGTGATGAAGATCACAGGCTTCAGGCAGGAGGAGGATCAGACCAACTTGTCTTCATCTGGACATTGAAGACAAGTTGATGCCTTAAGAGTCGGCTGGACTAAAGATCTCAGTATGTGAGATGAAAAGCTTGTATGTCTGACTAGTTGGTCAGCAGCAGAGGAACCTCACAGAGGATTGTCATTCATTTTCACTCTGTACACCTCTGACTTCCAGGGAATTCAGACTTCCTGTCATCTGCAGAAATACTCTGATAACTGCAGATATGGCAGCACACCTGCTTGCACATGTCGCTCTGCTTCTAGTTGAAGTAGTTCATATAAGGCAGCTGCCATCCGGCCTCTTGCTGCCATCGGGATCCAGTCATGGATGGAATTTCAACCACATCAATGCGTTCTGCTGGATTACACAAAATGACTGGCCAGATCTGTCCACCGTCAAGCTCCTTTACTCTCATCATATTTAGTTGTTGGTATGATTAAATGTCATAAGGACACACAGAATGTGTAGAAAAACCAGTGGAGGATTAAACCCGGAGAGAACATGTGTTGTTAAATAAGTCTCCTCACATTAATCAGATTTACAAACCAGATCATTTGTTTTTCATTAGAGAAGTAAGCATCAAAATAAAATAAAAAAATTAATGAAAATTTTAATTTTTAACATCAAACACTTGAAGAATGTGTAAATAAAAATGAATAGAATCACAAAAATATTTTCTTCTAAAAAGCAAAACTCCAGACCTCAGTTCAATGGACAATTTTGAGAAGGCTTTGTGAGCATTCACACCGGTCCTGTTTAGTTCACTTTATTCAAACTTTAGTTCATTTTGTCTATTAAATACATATGTGAACTCCAAAGGGGCCGAAGGACCACTCCAAAAGCAGGAAGTGGACTATAGTGCAGGGAATTCTGGGTAATTACAACCAAAGCAGGAGAGAGGGTCTAGCACTGGTTGGAGAAATGACTCACGGTTTTTTATTATACATGATTCATAAACCACAGCGGGTCTGTCAGTAAGACCAGCCATGTCCTGTGATCTGGAACAAGTGTGGAACAATCTGGTGTCACCTCTGACCCCAACCTGATCTGCTGGATCTCCAGTACTTCCTGTACTTCCAAATCTACAAAGTGTTTGCTATTGTATTGTAATTTTGACACAATTCTTTTCATTTCTGCCTTTCCATCTCTCTTCTTTTTTTATGAGTATAATTCATTTTGATTAGATGGATGCAGTGTTAGCAATTTCTTCTGCTGCAGTGGAGACTTGAGAGAACCACAAACTAATCCTCGCTGCTTGACGTCCTCGTTTCGCCTCGTTTTGCAAAAAAATCTGCCATAAGCAGATTAACGCCTCAAACTCAGGGTGTAAGCTTTCTGTTTGTAATGATTTTTGTCAGATGATGAATTCAAAGACCTTTGCAGGAAAAAAAAACTGAGAAGAAATAGTTAAATTATTCTACAAGAATCACCAACACAGCTCTAAATCAGGGCAGATGGCTCACAACATCCTGCTCTCAGAGTCAGAGTGGGATTTTTTTGTTGTTGTACTTATTTTTTTTTTAACAGACTCTCATTTCAGTTTAGGTTTGCAGTCCTTCTCAATAGTATAAACACTTTTTATTGTGACAGGTGTGTTGTGTTTGACACCATAGTAAATCCTTTGACCCTTTATTGCTGAATTTATCACATACATTTCAAATGAAAAACATAAATGTGTACGAAAAAGTGACAAAGTAAAAAAAATAAAAAGTTGCAATATCCTTGTTGAATCAGGGCAATTTATTCAATTCAATTTAATTACGGTTCGCCGATTCACAAAACGTCAACACAGGTCATTTCACAAAAAATAGTTATTTCAATCCAATCATGCATGCTCAAGTTGATCCCAGGTGTCAAACAATGCAGGCAAGTTCAGTTTATTATCCAAACTGATTAGAAAAAGTTTCTATCTAAGGAAATCTAGCAGCTTGCGCCGAGCAAAGGCAAAATTGGAGAGTAGCAGGAGAATAGTTTGGTCCTTGTTTGCACCTGGCAAACAATCTGAAACAATGTAGTAAACAAATGGAGCATTAGTGATTTACAGATTAAGTACATACTATTGTACACCAGAAAATTTGAATAACACTTTAGGTGTAAAATTAGGCATTTTGGAAACCTCGCCTGAACTCTGTGTTATATGTCATAACCTCTCTATTGTCCTTCTGTTTCATTTAATGGGGATGAATTTAAGCAGAGATAATGCTAATGTATTATGCTACAGTTTGAAAAGCCTTTGGAGCTCATGTACTATCATTCTCAGAGGAAAGGAGTTGATACGTTGTAAAACCCTGGTTTTACCGAGTTGTAAAACCAACTTTATCTCATTTCTACTGTGTTCTACCTTTGTTAACCTTTTCCCAGTAATGCATAGACTGATATTCCCCAATCCTTGCAAATCTTTCAAGTCTTCCCTTTACTAGAACATGAAACATTTTCAAGTAGACTTTGTGGTTGCAGAAATATACACATTTTATTATGGGAATGCAATCTTTCAAACAGAGTTCAAATGTAAAAGCTGTGCCTTAATGTAGTGTTAGAACTACAGTCTGTCATTAGCAGTAACCTCACTAGTTGTATCTTGTCAGCCGAAACACAAAGCACTGCACTGACATTTTCTCTAAATTCCAAATAAACAAAATACTGCCAGATTAACATTTGGGCTTTGGTGACAGCTGTTTCTGAGCAGCCAATCTGGTACAAGACGTACAATGTTTACTTTTCATCTTCAAAAGTAAACACTCATTCATACAACAGGGTTTCAAGCTAAAATCCATCTCCTTTAACTCTCATAATACAGTGGACACCCCTGTTGGTGGCAGATTCACTTTTTTATGGCTAAAAATTTCTCATATTTTTTTGCTGAGCAAATCTTAAATACTCTAAAAATTGCAGCTTGGAGAGCTGCAACATGGAGGCTCAATGCTTCCTGGCCTTTGGCTGGCATTTGCAAAACAGTCAGTCCAGGAGCACCGTTCATTTTTATTGGTGCTAATTGTGTTTAAACCCAAGAGTAGAAATAAGGTAGACTGATGTCTACCTGTGGAAGTGTCAATATGGTTTCCACTGTGCATATTGATGAATATAGATATATTTGGTGTTTGAATGATTAAAATAGACATTTATGGATGTTCTTAGGACGGGTCTCAAAAATTGTCGTACTTTAGCTTTTTGAAGGGTAGCTGGTCCTTAACCCCCAAGACCAGCAGGGATCACGGTATTCAGGTATTCTTAGTCTTAGTCACATCAAATCACTCAATCAGTGTTTCACAAGGCAAGCTCCTCTTTGACAAGAAAAATCCCATGACCTGTCTGAGGATCACAAGATCTTACACCAGGAGATCTTTGATTAAGTTTTAGCATTAAGTCCGATTGTGAAACCGATTAACCTGAAATAAAGTTCAGGATCTTTTTCAAATTTGCCCAGAAGGCCATGGGGAAGAGCTGTCCTCAAACCCTCGAGATCTGGGGAATTTTGGGTCCAAATGTGCAAATCATGTAAGTCAGGTGTGCCTCAAAATCTTGAGATTCTGACAGATCAATACTAAAAAAGTGATAAATTCTCAAAATTTCCCACCAAAAGTCTTTCAAAAAGTTAGTAATTCAGCAACACATTTATTTATTTTTTTAACCAACATGGTATTTATGGGATGTTAAATGTAAAAATGTGTTTTTAAAGCCCTTCATTTTAACCAGGGTACATGGAGTTTCAGTATTTACTGTGAATGTAACTACTGGGACAACGCATCAAAGTATCTTAAAGCACCAGGACCGAACAGACCGGCCAGCAGTCGCAGGCTCGTAAGCCAGATGGTGTGGTATTTTGCCACAGTTGTACACAGCTTGTTGTTACATGATTGTATAAAGCATGTGCCTAACAAATGGGACTGCAGTCCTGGCCCGGCTTGCCGTTATAAATCACTGTAAACAGAATTATTAAATTTCTCTTCAACATGTGTTTGATGTGTTCCTCTGCCTGCTTCCCATGAAAGACACACAGCTGACTGCGTCTGGCAGTTCAAAGATCCGCCCCATGCTGCGCCTCGCGCTAACTTGTGCTGCAGTGGAAATGTCCTTAAGTTTCACAGAAAGTCTGAACATCGCTGAATAATGAATGCTATGGAAGTGAGAAGACTTGTTATTGGGGCTCTACAATTTTGCTACAAAGGGAACAATAGCAGCTTTTTAGTGGCTAGTTATATATAACCATGGCCGACACAGATGCACACTGCATGGAGCGTTTAGGGATTGAAAACGCTCTCCCTCCCTGACTGAGTTTATTCTTCCTGCTCCAGTGCAAAGCGTGATCACTTTCTGAGATAAGTCAAATAATTTTCTGAGGCCTAATTGCCGTAACCGCCCACTCCACTGTTTTAGAAAGAGTCGGATAAAGCATTGAAGTTGACGGCCGACGAAGAAAATCTCTTGCAGCATTTGGTTTTTCAAGCTGTCACCGATTAAACTGTTTATCTTCTGATACAATGCCGCCTTACTCTGAGCAATTACAGCTGCGTAAAAGGCTGCTTCCGTATTAGATGGAAATCCTTTTCAAAGAGAAAACACAGAGACTCCTCTCTGTGTGTCACCTGCTCCTTCCGCTTCCTGCCTGCTTTGCCGCTGTTTTCAGGCTGAAGGTGTTTGTTTGGCCCGGAAAATATCTTGATTTCTTTCTGTTTGCTGCAAATGAATCACTGCTGCGGCCCTGTGGGAAAGCAGCAGGCTCTTCTCTATTGTGTGTGGTAATAAGGCTCTCGAGAGCTTGCACTTACTTATGACGGAACTGGAGAAGGGCTATGAAAGACCATTGTGCTGCACATTTTGCCTATTAAAAGAGAGACTTCTGCAGCGGCGCCGTGTGAGTGCAGCCGTGGTCCGGCCCGCAAGAATTCAGCTGTTTTTGAGACATTTGATTGCAGAGTGGCGGGTAGGCAGTGCTCGTCTGACATTGTTTTTCGTGTAATCAGCTCCTGCTCACACTTCCTATGATGTCCCTGCTCCTGCTCTACAGGCGGCCAGAGACAAGGCACCAGAAATAGCTGATTTTCTGCAACCCAAGTGACAGATTAGGTCTATTACGCACTGCCTTAGAAAGGTATTCATAAGGTTTGTTGGAGAATATTAGTGAACAAGACCAAAGGAACACAGCCAACAGGTCGGTGAGAAAGTTGAGAAGTTTAAAGTAGAGGCCCCTGGTCACCTTGGAGGAGTAGTTTTTTTTTGTTTTTGTTTTTTCACTTTTCCGAGTTGAAGGCAATAGGAACAAGATGAGAGGTCATTCTGAACAGGGCATTTCATACTTGAAAATCTTAAAGTTCATATCAATTTCAACTTTTCTATATCACTTTGTAAGACACATATTGCACCAAACTATTGCACATCAAGAAAAGTGGAGACACTTTTGCTGAACATAGTGAAGTTTCCCATCCACAATGTTTGTCTTATGACAGGGTGAAGCAATCTTTTGAATGTGCTCTGGTGAAATAAAAGTTTTCAGCCAACAACCAAAGTGCTGTTTGTGGTGGAAATTCACGTCGGCATGTCAGTCTAAACCTGTCGCCTGTATTGTGAAACATGATGGTGGCATCGCCATGGCTGCATGGTTAGGGAAGAAAACCTGTTTGGGCCAGAGGCAGAACGGAATACTTTAGACTGGTATCATAAATTTTAGAAGCCTCTACACTGCCAAAGATAAACAAAGGACAGAAGTAAAATAACACTATGGGTAATATATTTCCTGAAAGGTTGTTTGAGCTTAGTGAGACAAAACCTTTTTATCAGTAAAAGCCGAGAGAGTCGCAGACCTAACAGCTGCGCACAACTTCTGTTCGCTATTTACAGAGGAGCTTTGACGAAGCCCCATCAAGGTGTTTGTTCTTCCAACAACAGCAGCACAATATTTTCCCAGCTGCACCTGAAATCAAACTGAGAATTAAATGAAAGAAATCAAAGCAGAAACATTCCTCAAAGAAATACCGAGCAAAATCACCAGGATCAAACCTGGACTGCATTTTATCTTAAAGGATGATGGGAGACAATCTTTTCTGGTCTATTAGGCCTCTTTCATTTCATAAGCTTAAGTGTTTACCAGGGGGATCTTATGTGATATGCGCTGCTGCTAGCTATGCATAATTATGACATGGAGAAGTTCACTCTTCAAAAAATTTCTCAAGACGTAATGCTAATTGATGATTGATATAACTACCTATCCCATTTGGATAGATGGTTGATGTTTTTCAACAGTTTTACAGATAAATAAAAATGAGGAGATATATTAGGTATAAAATATAGATTCCCATTTATTAATGACATTTTTTCATTCATCTTAATTTTGGAGAAACTAAACCCACAAACACTGACCTACTTTTTCTCAAAAGCAAGAAAAAACTGCTTTTGATTTCAATTTCAAAAGCAGTTTCAAACTGTGGGCCTTTTCTCATGTTTTGTATCTACAGTAATTTACACATCTGACTATTTTGATACTTTTAATTAAATTAAAACAGTTTAGTTCATTGGTGATAAAAAAAGGCACCAAAAGTTTGTTTGACAATGTTGTTTTACAAAATGTACAGGGTTTGTGGCCACAAGTGCTTTCAACTTAAACAACTTTGGCCCTCATGGCAAAAAGCACTGATTTCAGTATTGTTATTTGTGTCGGTGGGCGAGCAAAAAATGATACAATTTCTCCAGCACTTTGTGTTTATCTGTTCGACAAAATCCCAATGAAAGTAGTTTGCAGCGTAATATGACAAAATGTGAGAAAACTCCGTGGGTATGAATTCTTTCTCAATACTGGTTCCAGATCAGGGAGCATGTTTTGGCCTCACTGATGCTTGTCATTGCTTGTAGCCATTTTTCAGAAATGATGGATTTCCTCCCACCTGTGTTTCTTCTTAATAACATGCATCTGCATAAAAAACTGGAGAGTCCGCTGCCTTTTTAAGTGAATTATACCTCTCGTTGATCACCCATAACACCAACAATAATCGTACCCATGGCTCTAGAATGCACAAGTGCGAAGGCGAGCTCACAGACATTTGTTTTAATTGTCTCGCCATAATGATTAAGTGGAAATTTGATGCAGTTTGACTGAGCTCCGGAAAGATGGATGGCCTGCAATGCTATCCGTTCTCAGAGTCAAGTCCTTGGCACCATAACGGTTCACTGCTGCTTACATTAACACCAGGCTGGAAAGCATGATGTCTGGAACCCACCACCTTTTCTTGCTCTCATGCAATCGAACGTACAAATCACGACATTCTCATGAGTCTGCCGTTCGTCGTCACCCCAGTCTGATCTGAATAATGTTTTAATTTCTTCATTTCTGTGTTAATTTTTTCCATTCTTTCTGATTCCATTTTTTTTTCTTTAGGTGGAAGTTAAACGGTACAGAAGTCACTCCCAAAGCTGGATCTCACTACAGCCTTTCTGGAGGCAACCTCCGAATCAGCCGTCTGAACAAAGACCAAGACGCCGGAACGTACCAGTGCCTCGCCTCCAACTCCTTCGGGACCATCGTCAGCCGAGAGGCCAGCCTAACCTTTGCTTGTGAGTTTTTTCCAAACTTCTTTGGTTTCTGTGGCTGCAAAAAAAAAAAAAAAAAAGATACATTGTTGCAACCGAGGGTAACAAAACAAAAATATTCTCTAAGTCTTTAAGACACGATTAACATGCTGGGGGGAGTTTTTCCCTTGGGTGTCATTAGTACCCGCTGCATGCTGACTGAAGTTTACACTAGTCAATGCAGCAGATCAAACGCCAGGCAACAATAAAGATGTGAAAGCATAGAGCGAGTTACGGTAATTAAAAGAACTGCCATCGGTGATGCTGGCTGCCACTAAAGAGCTTTTATTTACTTTTTAACTGAATATGTGCTTTCCTGTGGCGTCATGTTGCTGTACTCTGAATTTATTAGGTAGGAGGGAGGCAAAAACAGACCTCAAAGCAAGACAACTATCAGACGTGCACGAGACATGCATCAAAAATTGTGCTGAGGCGTAATCTGGGAGGAGATGGTGATCTGATGGTGTGCCAACAGGAGGCTCTGTTAATCAAACTGAAGGGGTGGATCTCAGAGGACAGTTAGCGGGGCAGCGGTCTCTGGTTGGCTGAATTAACAACTAGCCTCCAATGAGCATGTTGCCAAGGGAACAATGAGGTCCGACGGCAGAAACTGAGTTCAGATGTCTTCTCTTTCCTTTCATAGCTGGCCAGCTGGGAGATAAATTGATTTTTATCAATTACTCAATTTTGTTTTGTTAAATTTTTGGAAAACCATGTATGCTTGAAAGGGGATAATCCATCCATCCATTACCTATGAATGGATGTGCTGGTGCCTTTCTCCAGCTATGTTCTGGGCAAGAGCACCCTGTGTGTACACCCTGCACAGGGGGTGTACACACAATTTACACCTAGGGAAATTTTGGAGAGAACAAATAATGTTATTGGACTCTGGGAGGAAGTCGGAGTACCCAGAGAAAACCCATGCATGCACAGGGAGAACATGCAAACTTCCTTGGCCAGGAATCGAACCCAGGACCTTCTTGCTGTAAGGCAACAGTGCTGCACTACTGTGCAGCCGAAAAAGGGAAAGATGACAATCAAATATATTGATTTCTTTTTAGAAAAATCCTTTGTGGAAAAATCTTGAGACTCATTGTCTAATTTACAAGAGACCTGCATATATATATAAAAATTCCCTTCTCACCCACCGCGGGTGGTTTTTATCCTCTGAGCTCGGGTCCTCTACCAGAGGCCTGGGAGCTTGAGGGTTCTGCGCAGTATCTTGGCTGTGCCAAGGACTGCACATTTCTGGACTGAGATGTCTGATGTTGTTCCTGGGATCTGTTGTAGCCACTGCTCCAGTTTGGGGGTGTCTGCCCAGAGGGCCCCAATGACCACAGGCACCACTGTGGTCTTCACCTTCCAGGCCCTCTCCAGTTCTTCCCTGAGGCCCTGGTATTTCTCCAGTTTCCTGATTGCTACATCCCCAAGTGATGTTGCAATCACTTGGTATTGCTACATCTACCACAACGGCTTTCCTCTGTTGTTTATTCACTACGACAATGTCTGGTTGGTTCGCCATTACCATTCTGTCTGTCTGGATCTGGAAGTCCCACAGGATCTTAGCTCTGGCGTTCTCCACCACCTTTGGGGGTGTTTCCCACTTTGATCTCGGGGTTTCCAGTCCATAT
This sequence comes from Poeciliopsis prolifica, assembly GCF_027474105.1. Classification (NCBI taxonomy): domain Eukaryota; kingdom Metazoa; phylum Chordata; class Actinopteri; order Cyprinodontiformes; family Poeciliidae; genus Poeciliopsis; species Poeciliopsis prolifica. The sequence continues at coordinate 560,797 of NW_026562378.1, forward strand.
TCTGCACAGATGTTTCTGTACACTATGCCTGCCACTTGGTTATGTCGTTCCATGTACGCTTTCCCTGCCAGTGTCTTGCACCCTGCTGTGATGTGCTGGACTGTCTCAGGGGCCTCCTTGCACAACCTACACCTTGGGTCTTGTCTGGTGTGGTAGATCTGGGCCTCTATTGCTCTGGTGTTTATATATATATGTGTGTATGTATGTATGTGTGTAGCTGCGTGCGTGTGTGTGTTTGTTTGTTACACGGACCATGCTAGCTTTGTGGCATGTTCCTGATCACTTCAAAACACTAATTTCTTAAGTCCTTTTATTTCAAAAGACCATAACAAAGATGTATGTTCTTTTACAGAAGTAGTAAAGTAATTAACATTTTCTGTTAAATTAACAGAAAAATTCTAGAAAAATGTTTGATACCATATTTATGCATCAAAGCATACATCCCTAACCTTTATTTGTATAAAAAAATTGCATGACTGATTGATTGTTTCTAGGAGGCAGAGATTGATTTTTTTTTTTTTTTACAGATTATCTGTCTTCTAACAAACTGCCACCACAGTGACAGCTACAACAAATATGTAAACATTTATTTTTTTATTTATTTTTTTTTTAATGAAATGTACATACTGCAGCTTTAAGCCAAATATAGTGCTGAGTAGCACTTCCTCCACCAAGCAGCCAGTCAACTGGCTGATGGAAGGGAATTCACTTCTCAGAAGCTTGCAGGATGCTCTCCCTGCTTTTCCTTTGCATGCTAAAGCGTCAGAAATCAAGCTGACAGAAGTGAGACGCTCTCTCTTTCAAAGCCATTTGTTCAATGTGTGGAAAAAGTGCAAATCTCTTGTGGGAAGCATCACACAGAAGAAGTCATCAACTCTCAAAGTAAGTGCCTAAGGACCGATTTATACCTAATTACAAGCCAGGAGAGAGTGATGCAACTGTAAGCATTGACTCTGTTGTAATCTAGTATGGAATGCTGGTAAAGCCAAAAGTCATGTGCTTGTGTTGGGTTGTGGGTCTGCTGTAGTCCATATGCAGAGCACCCTGTGCCACAGCAGCAGAAATCCTCTTATCACCCCTCACTTCCCTTTGGTCTCTGTTATGACAAACAAGTCGGTGCAACACACAGACTCTGTTCATAACTGATTGTTCCTGTGTTATTTCTCCATCTAACACAGATACAATTGGTTTTCATTCAGAAACACAGTACTGTCTGCTTTGAAATCCGATTGGTCCGCAGTAGAAAAATATTGTTGTCTGGAAAATGACTAGTTTCCAAACCAACTCTTTTGATTTTTAACACTCGTGTTTTGTGATTTATTGAGATCAATAAATCACAAGGAGAGTTTTAGGAAGCATTTAAAATCTAACTGTTCCCTTGTGAATAGAATGTCTGTACTTAATGTACCAGAGGTATATCGCTTTTCAAACTGCGGATTGGTTTTAGATTGGTTCTATTTTAGAGAAGTATGGACGCAAGTCAGGTAGATTTAAATTTCCATGAGGTGATGGAAGCAGATAACTTTGATAGTTCTAAAAGTGATAAAACCCAGAATCCTTTAATGCAGAATCAGCATCCTCAAACTCGTTTATGCTAATGTTTGAAGAACATGATGATGAATTGTTTGACTGATCTCAGGGATTTTAACTGACAGCCACTAGACTCCATATTCCTGGAGCTTCAGTGAGTCAATAACTCCCACCACTGTACGATCATTACTGGTCAGGTGAATTGATGACACTGCCAGCAAATGACTGATAACTGTTCAGATTAGATTCTGAGGTTTAGCATTTGGAGACAAGGCCACCAATCTGTCTCAGGCCATTTGTTTGGCCCCCTGGAGCTGTGGAAAGTCAATCCATGATCCCATTTTGCTGCTGGATTTCCACTGTGATGGGATGACAGTTCCATCAATTGTTGGGGCTCTGACCTTACCAGTCTTCAGTTGCTGTCACAGGGCCAGGGAGGATTGTTCACCGTGTGTATGACTGGGTGTCATCTATCTTCTTTATTACTTACGGAATAGCTTAATTAACTCCGCACCATGATTGAATGGTGAGGACCCAAGCGAGTAATTTAAAGGGCAACTGGTATTTCTGGAGTGTCATATAATTATTTATAGAAGTTTAAAGAAATCCCAGACAACAAATCTCTACACAAAAGACATAAGTTACTTTTAGACAAGGAGAGTTTTCAATTACCCCACCTCTGTGTTGTGATGGACGTCTGCTCAAGGTGGAGCAACAATCATATCCACATAACTTTTAATTAGTCGTTTACTTAACATATGGCTGACAGATCCACACGTGCTAGTGAACTTGGAGAGTAGCACACAGGTAAAATGACAGTGTTTCAAGAAAATTAACTATCGAGGAGCTCTGAATGTGTTTTGGTTTACAGGGTTAAGCAAGGCGATTAAAGAAAAACCTGAACTCCAGAGTTTCAAAGAGGTCATTAAGTGTCAAATAGGCAGAGGTGGACTGTCTGTACCGCAGGGCCTTCTCTGCTAGCCCTAGAAAATTGAAAAGAAAAAGTGTCAAATGTTTTAATCATATTTAAATGTTTTAATAATTTAATTCTTATTCTACCAGTCAGTTTCTCATTGGTATTACTGAAGTTTCCTTTAATTTCCTACTTTAAAAAGTGCCTTGAACACATCTTGTGAGGAGTTCGCCCCAGGACCTGCTGTACTTATTCAGCTACCACTTTGTCAAAAATGCCATGTTGGCATGACTGACAGAATTATCAGCCAATCAAAACTGACATACAATAACGTTGCGTTCCACAGACCCAGCTGTAAGTAAAGAACTTCCCCTATGTTCCCCGTAACATTAGAGAACTTGGTATTTACAAAATGGGAGCTGCATCCGCTTATTTTAAATAAGCAATAGCGAGAATAATCTAGAAAATTGGCTGTACTTCTTTATCATTCATTTCAAGCTCTATACCAACTAAGTCTTCTACATAGTGAAGAGATCAAATATTATTGCTTACTCATTGTTGTGCTTTAAGTACCGTCTGTTTAATTTCAGCATTTCTACTGCTATAGAACTTCTTCAAATCCAATGTCTGATGTGAGACTGTTTTATCTAAAATTGTGTATCTAGGGCTGCAGCTCAGCATTATATTATGCATCGATTATTTCAGCGATTATTCTGACAATTTACTGATTACTCAAATAAAAAAAATGGCACATTCAACAGATTTTTCATTAAAAAACTAAATCCTTCTTTAAAATATAGTTTTGGATTGAGATAAACAAATCAATTCCTTTTGTAAATAAGAAAATAAACATTTTATTGCATAAAATGCAATACACTTGCATTCCTTTTAGTGAATTCTTGCAGTAATAGGAACTTTATTTATGGTGTCATTTTGTTCAAGCATCTTGATTCAGGTTTGAGAGCTTGTTAGCATCATAATGCTTTGCATGCAACATGTTTCAGGAGTTCACTGAAGTCATTTTTATGCAGTTGGCCTGGAAAATATATTTCTAAAAATGATTAATCTTCACATACCTGTTTTTCCTTAATGATAATTTTTCCATATATGCATGCATCGCTGACGAAGGATATATAACCTGAACTAAATCAATCATGTCGATCTCATAGAAAAAAGGGCTAAACATTTGAAACAGTTTAGAAACCGTAATTCATATAAAAACTAGAAAATGATCCCCTTCCAAACTTTGAGGTGTAATGGTTACTGTAAAAGGTAGAATTTATAAGTTATTTAAGTGCCCAAAGGTCTGTATTATCATTATTGTTATTGTTTTCATTAATAAAACAATAATTTTTATTAATGAATAAATAAAAATTTATTCATTGAAATAAACCTGTGTAAACCCATCATGCTGAAATAAAACCGTGTAAACCCATCATGCTTAACAAAGAGCTAGCAGCAGTTAAATCACAACTATCAAGAAAACATGCCATATTATAAAAAACTGGGAACACAAAAAGCCTTTTTTAAAAAATACAATACATCAACCTAACGGAGAAACACGTCTGAAACACACAGTGAACGAGGTTCAGTGCTCTGGGCTCTATCTGGAGGAGGTGACACCTCAGGATGATGGTGTGGCTTGTTTTTATCACCAGATGTATTCGTGTGTGATTTGAAATGAAGCCTAGGCACAAACTCAACCTGGAAGACTCTTCCTAGCCCCACCTGCATCCTGCTCATCACCGTTGTCCAATCAACTCTGGTCCAAGACCCGTCATGTCCAATCACCGTCCATTTCCCCGCTGATAAGGACCTCCATCCATGGCGTCCTCCACTTTCCAGCAGAGCTCATCCCACCACCACCCTTTCAGCTCCATTCGGCCGCATAATTCACCACCCTCCACCACCAGGGCCTGCTCCCCGCGGGATGTCGTTCCTATCAGCATCGGGAACGCTCATCCAAGCTTATCGCAAAAAAATTTGCCATAACCAATGTTGTCACCGGGGCCCGAGCAAAGTTGTTTTTGTTCGACATTAGCAGAAAACTGACATTTTTGCACACATTTCTAATGGAAATCCATAAAGTTAACTGACAGTGCATTCATTCTATTGAAAGCAAAAATACAATCCTAAAACACAACAATGTCATCAGCAAAGTCAGAGCATCTGGGTAGCACAGCATTAGAAGAAGTGGCCTCAGTGTCAGGTTGTTGCAACATCTGAGCAGCTTTATGTTGACCCTGTAACAGTACTGTCTCTGTGTAACATTTGTGATATTGGAGTTATTTACCTAAGGCAACACATCTTTCAGTTCAAGTTCCAAAGTTGTGCATCGGGGTGTTAAGAATCAAATAATAAGATCAATAAAGCATCTACTGAATCCTTAACACTACAGATGAAATGACAAAAGATTTTATTTCCCTTCTCAGACAAGTGCTAAAACCATATCCAGCTCCTGTGAGTGTGCTCCAACTCCTTTTTGAAATTCACATCTTTAACGCTCAGACGTGGAGTGAGGTTTCAGCTCCAGCTCTTTCTCTCTCTGGTAAAGATCAAAACCTTGAGCTGGTAATGAGCTCTAAGCAAAACAGGAGTGTGATTTTGACATAAGACTGAGCCTCCTCACACCTCTAACAAGCTAACCGGCAACTAGAGCTGTATGAGTCGAAATCGGAGTCTGATAAATCATTGATGCATTTCTGTTGTATTTCAAAGACTGACAAATCTTTAATCTGATCCTAAGTAGTGTGTTGGGATTGCTGCACCACTGCACACCCCATCGAAACACAATGCAAACACTAGAAGCCATCCAGGAACAAATCAAGCAACAGGTTAATCAGACTAAATAAAGTGATTCAATATTTTTTTCAGTGATTTTCTGATTTCTGAAACCCTTTTTTTGATAGACCTGTCAGTAGTTCTCCTCAAGAACTGTGATTAGTAGCAATTTAAACAATACTACAAAAACTGGACATAACACTAACATACACCAAATAAGTATGAAAATATTTTATTATTCATTTATTTTTTATTAAATGCATACTTCAGTTTCCATATCAAATAAATTCCAAAAAGTTCAAGTGGTGAATAATAAAATCAAGTAAATGCTCTTTCAAGTCTTTGTATATTTTACTCTAATGAACTAGTCTTGTGCAAATAAAGTACAAAGCAGTGTAAACATGTACTTTTACATTCTGTAGTATGATTTCCATTTTACAAAAACATTCATCCAAACTGATAGGAAGCCAGTCGGTTTTCTCAAGCCTACGAGTAATTTAGATTTTCCTATTAACTTTAAAAGCTTGCTTTTTGAAAAAAAAAGAGAATTGAGTCAAAAGTCACAGTACACATTAACAGCAAAGCACTCAGCACCATTCAGTTCTTTGTCAAGCAGTGCTCCAAAACAACACGGATGGTTGGACTTGAGCTGTGATTATCGTGGTTTTATCAAACGCTGTGCAATTGCAAAAACAGAATAGATCCAAATTGGATCATTTGGCATCCTGCTGTGCAGCAGTGGTCAGCTGCCAAAAACTGGCAGGGAGGGTTGATATTTGTCATAAATAATATTGATTTGCCTAACATATCCACTTAGACAATATGCAACCCCCAGAACCTTAATGCAACAGCAATAACTCAAACAACAGCAGTGAATTAAAAGTATAATTGTTATAAATGAGAGTGTTCTTCTGGATGATTCTGAATTTCTTTCTTTTCTTGCCACAGATGATCAAACATTTTCTGTTCCCAATTTTGACCCTTAAATTGAACAATTTGAGATGAAATGCCAGTTCATAACTTCTCCATCTGCCGTCTTGAATTCTATCAGTATATGAATAAAGAAAATATTTGTTTTAATAGTTTACTCTGCAGAAAAAAACAGTTTGCCACAAAACTGATCTTACTGCAGTTCATGTCATTTTCAGATTTCTCAAAGGAAAGGATTTTAGTGTTGAGTTTGTCCAGGTGAGAGTTTTTTTGTTTGTTTTGTTTTTGGGTTTTTTCCAGAGATGGCGCTTTGCTTCCACATGAAAAAAACGTCAGACAGTGTGTTTTTGTAAATCATGGTGCTTCAAAACTCTGCTGACCTGGAAAGAAATTTTCAAGAATATTTCCTTATAACATTTGTTCTATTTGGTTTTGAAGCAAAAATAAATGCCTACCATCCATTTTATTTCAGTAAAAATTGATTATTTTGACTCTCTGTGAAGGTCAAATGATAATGTCATTAAATTTGGTCGTTGAATTGATGATGGAATTGTGATTCTATCTCTCTGTCAGATGTGGGAGCCTGTCATTTTTTCATTTTTTACAGTTGATCAGTTATCTGCCTCCTGAGTTGGTCATTTAGCTCCTGGTGTCTAAAGATTCCTCTGTAGTGTCATTAAGCAGCCATCAGTAATATCACCACCTTATTCCCGGTGACCAATGCTCACTAAAGCACATTATTGCTGTTGCTCAGATTGGATTTCTTGTGTCTCTTCAGATCAGCACATTGATCTAATCTTAACTCATTTCACATTTTTAGATAGCCTGTCATTTCTCAGTGTAATTTCTTAAGCATCTTTGTTCAATTTTCCTCCATTGTGGGAGCTGGATGAGCCATAGAAGCGCTTCCTCATGAAACCTTAAAAAATAATATTGCTTGGTTAGTTTTTGGTATTCACGACGTTGTCAAGGTTACGCTGAGAACCAGCAGGGACTCGGAACATTCTGTGGTTCCAAACTTTTGATGGATGATGCCACTTTTTTGCAAGGGTCGTGCCTGTCGTTCTCCTGAGAGGAGGATAAGTGATGGGTGCTGCCGCTCAATACGGACCCAACCTGATGAGTATTTCCTATCGATTCACTTATTATGTAAAAGATGTATACTCATATTTCATACTGATGAACAGGCTGTTTTTTTTTTTTTTTCTACATGGGGTGGCTGTGCTTTGAATGCAGTGACAACCCTTATTCAGTGTTCCACCAGCCAGAGATGCCAGAAGGTTTGACTCTTAACAAAGAAACAGAGCCTGGCTTGACACATCCAGTGGGAGGGTGTATATATTCAGGTATTGCAGATATACAGTGTCTCATTAGTGTCAGGCAAGTTCACTTTTGGCTGAACACACAAGCGACAGTTCCAGATGTAGCCAAAGAGGTCTTTAAAGGGGGTAGACAGAAACGCCTCATTTAGATGCAAATAAATCCGTTAGATTTCTTTCAGCTGCTCTGATAGTCTGGAGCAAATATATTGACTAAGCTAATGAGGCATAAATAGCTTATCGGGTTTTTTCTGGCTTTCGCTTTTATCTGCACTGCGCTATCAAAGTATCATAAAGCAGCATCGGACAGCATCAGGGTTCCTGTGCAGCCTGGAAGTGATTGGGTCCAGATTCCAGGACTTTCCAGACCTGGAGAGGATTGATAAAATATGAATATAGAATAATATTTTGTTGCTGCAGCTAATTTTTTTCTGCCATTGTTTTTTGTTGAAACTTTTTCCTTAGTTTTTTCCTTCTTTCTGCCCCTCTGTTCTTTTTTTTCCCTCTGTTTCTTTGTGTTTCTTTGTGTCTTCTGCTCCTTCTTCCATTGCTGTTTTTATTTTTATTAAATTGACTTAAACAAAACAACTCCATGGTCTAACGACAGGGCATTGTGTTTGTTTTCCATATGGACCACTTTAGATTACTTTAAAGATTTTACCCTGCTATCATGACCCAACCTGCATTCAGCTGCTTCTCAATTGTAATGGAAAATGACCAGAATCATGGATGTAACTTCTAAATATTTGCATATTTGCTGAAACTGTCAGTACTTTTGTGTGACAGTTTGGGAGAAGACAATCTATCTTATATTTCAAGCTCCCAGGCCTATGGTAGAGGACCCAAATTCAGGGGATAAGAACCACCCGCAGTGGGTGAGAAGGGGATTTATATATATATATATATATATATATATATATATATATATATATATATATATATATATATACATGCTGGAGCCCATATATATATATATATATATATATATATATATATATATATATATATATATAATATATATATATATATATATATACACAAAATTCCCTTCTCACTTTAGGAAATAATTCCTAAAAGTTGTGTTTCCTCTGAAAAACCACTCACAGATATGCTGATTCAGCTTTAAACCTGTTGTTTAAAAAGTTCACACTTTGTTGTCCACCTCATTTTTTGGCAGCAGATCTGTGTAGCATCGTAAGCGAAAGCCCTAAAATAACCATCCCGATGTGTAAGTTCCAGCACATCAACCCACACACACCTGCACATGTCATGTATTATTTTGCCGGCGCCACTCGAAGACATGGAAGCGGTCCTTACGGAGCAGCAGGTTGTGATGAATCTGACGGTCATGGTTGGTCAGGCCTGTTGGAGTATGATTAGTGGCCCTGGCATTTGGAAAGCTCATATGTCAGGGATGCGATGATCAGCCTAATCTGGATCATTGTTTGTAATGCCAGCCCAGGTTTGCAATTAATTGATGCTAATGGACCTGGATGGGACATCACTTTTACTTATTCTCAGGCAATTATTCATCGTTAGCTGCTTTCCTTCGGATAATCACAAGGAAGCTTTCTGTGTAGAAACAGTCAGGGGCATTCTGGGAGGCTGTGACTGAAAGGACTTGTGTTCTCCGTTGAGGCAGGCGTCTTTGCTCTTATGCTTTCTTTTCAACACTTACACATCCGCATGAACTTTGAAAGGCTTTCCTTCGGTCGAGCCCACGCCGTCCACCGCGGACAAACTGAAAGGCATCAGCCATGTTGCAAATGACACTCTGCTGCTTCCACCGAGCCTACTTCCAACAACAATGCTTCTTTTGCTCTTTTTTCGGGGCAGCTGGGGAGAGTGGATGGTTAGAGGTGGAAGATGAGGCGATGATGGTGGGAGTTTTTGGACACGGCCAACAATTGCAGCGTGCTTTCAACGGGGTGGAGGTTGGGGGGGGACAATGAGCGGCTCTAGTGAACTACACATCCCCACTTCATGGCTTTGATCTCAGCCAAAAATAAAACCAAAAAAGGACTTTTTTGGAGGAGACAGGGGTGATTCAATTCAGAACCTTAGATCTCTCTTGCTTTTGTTGACTTTGTTCTGTTAGCTCATTTTTTGGTAAGGCTTGGGTGCTTTTATCTAACCTTCTATCGTTTCTTTAGATGAAAGTAAGTGGTGGGGTTAGTACACCCTCTACCCAAAAAAAGAAAGAAAGCAATTTTTGAGAATCTAAAAAGCCCCTCCTAAAAATAGTACTGTCCTTTAATTCAAGCCATTTTTAATTACTATCAAAAACAACATTTTGTCAAGTATTTTTTGGCCTAGTTTCTGGTACAAATGTCTTATTACTCTTGACTAAACAAACTTATAACTAACATTTCAGTAAGATGTAGGAACTTGTTTTAAGTCTATAATTCCTTAGTATTACTAGTATTACTTACCACCAACAGAAAAGGGATGAAGATAATTAGAAAATAAAACAGCAGAGAGGAAGAATTAGTGACAAGCTTTCATCAAAGATCTGTGATCAGAAATGCCAGGCAGAGATAAAGCCCTCTGAGAGGAGCGAAGTCAATTAGCCTGGCAACAACATTGATCACCTTTGAGGGACAGCTGAGAGATAACGGCAAACACTGCTCAAACAAAACTAACCAGAGGAAATGAAAACAAGCCGCTTGGTTTCGGCACGGTGGACGACACCGCGCGCTCTCACCCCGACGCTGTTTGGCTGCCTGCTTGTCACAGTCTGGTAAATATAATTAAGAGCGATGGCAGCTCGCCGTGTTAAGAATGACTTGCCAACAGAGAGCTTGTCATCCGCCGTGCGGACCGTGACTCCATCCTGGATGCTCAGTCTTTCTGCCGAGGGGATGAGAGGAGTGGAGCGCTCACCAACATTAATCTGATGAGTGGATTAACATGTGGAGTGAGGGGGAGCGCTGCTCCACACAGAGCAGGTTGATTTGTGACTGTTTTTCTTTAGAAGTCCATGCTGCATTTTGAGTTTTAGTTCTCACTGGTCGAACTATGACGGGAGATTTTTAACAGCTACAAAGTAATTGCAGGAAAAGGTTCGACTGATCTCAGTAACTGATGGTTTATCATATAACATAAAGTGGAATCAGTTTGATTATCATTGGAGTTTCAATGGCTCTTCACAGTCACTGCAGCCTTCACAGGTTTCCTCTTCAATGGCTCTTTGTCTCAAAGCGGTAAAGTAATAACATGGAATGTGAGAGAAGAACTGAGTCAGCATGGCTTTTTTGGCTTTTTGTCATGTTTTTTTATTATTATTATTCTTTCATTAACTAAAAAAAAAACAATAAGAAAAAAGAGAAATGGATACTAGAGCAAAAATGAAACAGACTTACACTTAAGATATAGATTCAATAAGCACTAACTTCTTCCTACTCCTTGTTGAAATTCATATGAGAAATTTATTTTTCATGTTTCAATATTATTCCTATTTTTTCACAGTTGGATGCAGCATCTTTCCAAAGCCAATTTCTTTTATGATGCATTTTAGTGGCTTGCCTCATGGAGAACGCTTGTTGGACAACCGTCGACTGAGCAGTCTTCTCTTCATGTAGACTTTCAATATAAAATAGTGACTGATTTGTGCATTTTCTATTGAATTAGTAGACTATTTGTCTTTTCAGTGGTATTTTAGCTGAGATATGTTTGTAAATAGCAGAAGAAAGAACACCCATCCTTAAGCGGCTCTGTTTTAGTTAAAGCTGTGGCTGCAAAATTTCTAAGTAGCAAAGCGAAGAGCTGCTGAGGCCAGCGATTGGCAAACTAGGGGCCAGACACCCCAGATGGGGGAGCGGCGATGCGGTGCAGCGGCGAGGTGCGTGACCGGGGTCAGAAGCTGTTAAGTTGAGTAAAGCTGCTCCAGGCTGGAACAATAACACACCGAGAGAGCTTTCAGACCGCCATCACTGTCTGGTTCCAGAGTACAGACAACAACACATATAAAAACTAAACAAACAAACAAACTGTCAGTCAAACCTGACACTTCCTGTCCTTTTCCTGTTGACGCTACATTAATTTTTAGCTAAATAGGTTTTAATGAAAACTGTTAGCAGCACCTCCCTCCTGTCACATTAACACCGACATGCCTTCCTGCTGCTGATGCTGATACTGATGCTGTGACTCACTGGTGAACACAGAGCCAACCAGGTACCATCCCCTCCTCCGTCCAGCAGCAGCATGAAAACAGAGTGTTGTACCAGACCCCTGGTACACGGGTCCAGTCTGAAGTTTGTTTCCACTCAGCATAATTTTCAAAATAACTTGAGGTTTTTTCAAATAAAAAATGCGTGTTTTCTGGCACCAGAGGTCTTTATCAGCAGTAGATGAGTAGAGAGAGATTCTGGAATCGAACCCTGGGCGTCTAATAGCCTCCAACTGTGGGGCAGCAGCTCTACCTCTACACCACCCACTGCCCCTAACTTTAGTCTTTTATATTTCAACTGTTCTATTTTTAACAATATTTTATGTATAAAAAAAGTAGTCAGATTTTTTTAAATTTGGAAATCATTGTAGACACAACATTTAGAGCCTTTTGTGCTTTCAACACAACCTTTTAGTCCTCGAAAAATATTTATTATAAAAAAAATCAAGAGAATAGGAGTTATCATTTATTTGAATATGAATATTAATTACGTTTCCATATATTGATTGGACACAAAGGTCATACAAAGTCATTTCCATTGGTGCAGTACTCCGAGGTTTGTAATCCCCAAGTTAAACCATCCAAATGTGCTTTCTGTCAGTTTTGCTATAAAGGTCAATCTTGGTCTTTTGCAATTATATCTCATCAACTTTAAGTCTAATTTATCTTTAATTTACTTGTGAACATTTCAGCAACAAGGGAATTCAAACTTCTCTACACCAAAGCAACATAATCCAATAGCCAATTACAAAATAAGCAATAAACATTACATTTTTTCAAGATCATCAAACAATATACATCAGATATTTTGATCAGTGTTCTCATTTTTTATGAATTAAATGCAGCGCTAAACAGGTGGGTTTTTAGTCTTGATTCAACTGCATAAAAGCTGGATGCTGTATAAATATCCATTGGTTAGGAAGTACAAGAAAAATACATAAAATATAGCGATGCAAAAATTCTGACCCTACCTGATACCATGATAGCCCTAAAACATAGTTTTAGGGCTATCATGGTATGTATGTTTTGATAGCCCTAAAACATAGTTTTAGGGCTATCATGATAACAAATTTTGCTGTGCATTAAATGATACCAGAAATTGTTGTTATAAATGATAGTACAATCATTTTGAGACCATTTTCAACTAATACAGTATAATAACAATGGCACAATAATACGAACACACCCACTGAAAAACTAAAGATTATTCATTTCTAAAGAACATTTAATAACTCTGAAACTGAAAAACATTATACATAGAAAATAAAGCAAAACAAATGAGACAGTAATAAATAAAATGGATTATGAAGGAAATGATTAGTCTTTCACCTTAGACAGGGAAAACAGGTAAAAGTGGCAGGTAGTTGAGACCTAGCACTTCATACTGAGTGTCGAATGTTTGCAGCGTTCTTCAAAATGACTCTTCAGTGATATTAAAGGGGAGCTAATCTTTGTCGATCATTTCCATGTTCATTTTAATCAATCATGCAATGAACGGATTTATTGCTCATAGTGACAGGCTCACATAGTTTTAGGTAAAACTGAATAAAGTGACAACAATATGTCACCTCTTAGAGTCAGACACACCTATTGGACCCTGAAGGCATCAATCTGGCGATACTTCAAAAGCAATAAAAAAAAATAGGATTTGAATAACTATTAGCTCAACGGCGAATGAATCTTAAGAGCAGACTTATGCTCAAAGAAATAATTTGAAACTTGCCAGATAATGAAATTTGCCTGAGGCCAACATGACACATGATCTGACCTCGCAGTACTCTTCATAAATCAGCGAGCCCAATAATTTTTACATTTAGATCACTTGGTGCTGAACTAATCAGTAATCTCATTTGAGAGCGGACCGCTGGCAGTTTTTTTTGGCGACGTCTGAGGTTACAAGGAGAGCCGCCGTGCCCACAGCGCTGCTCACCACACAGAACTCCACAACACACAGCATATTGCAGAGCCAGGTTAATTAAGGTTAATGAACCCAATTTGGTAGAATATGTATGGATAAATTTGAGGCGCTGTGTCACCTGTCTTTGCGGATTAATTAACAGGCTGTATTCAGACTTCTTAGTTAAAAATAACATTTGGATCCTGGTTGATGTGCTGCAGTAAAATGCATGAGGCTAACAGGCCAGAGCTAAAAATAACCTGCAAGTATCGCTGAAACATTTCCTCTGTACTTTCCAAACATATTTATTTTTTAATATCTTTATTTGTTTTTATTTTAGTAGCTTATAAATTTACATTGAACAAAAATAAGAAATCTGAATAGTAATGTAAAGTGCTATTTTTTTTCAGGAGTGTTATTACTAACAAAAACACATTTTATAGATTAATTACCCTCACATGGACAAAAGGCTTCATTTGTGTTAATTATGATCATTATTCTACTTATAGTTATTAAAAACATGACATTAAAAATGGGAATATTAAGACCGGTCCTTCCAAATCCAGAGCAAAGCTGAATGTTTCGAACTTGACAGATATTTCAGGACGCTGCTCTTTGTACACCACAAAATACAAACATCATCTGAATAGTTGATTTCTGAAAACGAACAGATCAGGTTCACACAGCCAACAAAAGCAACACATATAAACTTTTTCAACACAATTCTGATCTTTTCACCCACCAGAAATGTGACCTTTGCTACTTCCATATGTGAAACTAAATCAGATTTGTTTTCTGATTGTTTTCAAGGCGTCTGCAGTCATTTTTTCTGAATTTTATGTCATTGAAGTGAAACGTGTCATAATTCTGCATTTAACGACACTAGATGTATGAAAATCAGGGTGTAAACAATAGCTGAAAATTAAGATAATGAAATTACTAAAGAAATCTGTGTCACAGAAGCACATCACTCCATAATCCCACCACACTGACCTTTGATTTCACATCCACACAGATGAGGTTTCCATCAACGCTCCATAAATTACCAGTATGAGTTGTGCTTCCTCATTCTTGGCTTATTTTGTCTTGTTATGATCTTGTGATTATCCTGTCGGCTCTCACTGCTGTATAAACTTTCAAATGGATCCATAAACAGTGGCTTTCACTAATTCTTCTGTAAACAGAAAGCTGCTGTGACGTTAACATTGGAACTGTGTGCATGTGGGCCACTTTGGTGTCATGAACCGTTCACTCAGACACCTCAATACAGTCGGGTTCAACTAGTACCAGCAGTATTAACCATGCACACAAAACAAATGGGAATTGAGCATCAGGGCCTGCTGTGTGAACGTAACGAAAATGAACTGGATTTTAGTCATGTGTATGATCTTAGAGAAGGCTAAGTATTTAGATTTTTCTTTTAAAAATGTAGGTTATTTTGCATCAAAATTAGTCCTAACAAAGGACAAAATATTACACAGTTCAGGTTTTTTCTGTTGAATCTCTTTACGTTGTTAAAACGGTTCCGATTGATAGGACTCTGGTGGTTACATTTGCTGAGCTCAACGCGCGTCCACCCAAAGTGTTTCTGACCTGCTGCTGCCATCAATTGTCAAAAGAAAATTAGTTCAGTTTAACAGCACTTTGGGTATTAGGGCCATGGTGGAAACAGCTCTGTAATGTTCAGTGCTGGTGGGCGTGATGAATGAAAGGTAACCTGATTACCAGCGGAGCTATTAAAATCTCTCATGTGTGACTCGCCTCAGCAGCCATCTCTGCTTAGCAGAGAGGCGGCAGATTGCTGTTTGGCTCATATTAGTGGGTGTGTGTCACTATTGATTTCCATGTTGTGTTTTTTTTTTCTCCATGTGTTTTGCTCACGCTGGGCCCAGATTTATTATTCATACAGTCGCTGAGGCGGGAAACGGGCCACAGCGTCAGTCCTCTCCACATTTTACACCCTCCCTCCTTGCTCAAATGTTTCTTTTCACTCTGAGCTACCTGACAGGTTCAAATTGTGTTTTCTCTGTTACGTGCTGCCCATATTTCCATCTGAATAATTACACAGGCGAGGCATTACGTACTGCTCACCTCGGGTAAGAACTATAGGGAGGATGTTCCGGCATCGGGGAGCATCTAAAGTGCCTGTAGGCAAACAGTAAGTGCCAGTCTGTCCATCCGTTTTAATGAGGCTTTTCAGTTTGTGCTTATATTGTTAAAACACTGGCCATCTGAGGCAAATAAAATCCTGCAAATGGTGCAGAACTACCTTTAAATGTCTTAAATGAAGTGGAAATGCAAAACGCGGCAAAAGTGCAGGTTCCGCCCAGGCTGTTTTTAAAATGGCATGACCTCATCACAAACTCTTCCTCTGCGATCGGATTGGACAGCTGCAGGATTAATGAATGACTCCTCTCTGACTGATGTACATGGTGAACCTCAAACCCGTCTGCCTGAAAAAATAATCAGAAAGATGGGGGGAAAATAAATTGAATAAGATTTAATATGAAGAGCAGACACAACTGGATCAATATTTAAACGCCTTCAGTTTCACTTAAATTCATGAAGTTGGAGTTTAGGAGGAGAAACTTCAGGTAGAAGATGCTTCTAGTCAGTGATTATGGTTGGGCAACAGGGATTTAATTAGATATTAAAAACTATTAATAATTACAATCAATCAATTTGTTAACAAAACAAAGTTTGTTAACAAAATTATAAAAAAAAATATGGCCTTTTTGTGAAAACTAACAAGTTGGGGCACCATCCACTTATCAGGAATAGGTGGATGGTGCCCCTCTGCCTTTTTCAAATGTTTTTCAGTGGATTCCAGTGAGGAGGCATTAGAGCAGTTTGAGCTCTGGTTTTCTCAGCTTCTCTCCAAAATACAAGAATTTTACCTGCTCAACAACATATTACCGTCTTTAGAAAAAAAAAAAGAACACTTTGTGTCTGCCTGAGATTTTTCACTGCAAGATTTTTATTCCATATACAGTGGTGTCCATAATAATTTGGCCTTAATTAAAGATAAATATCCTTCGACACTTTTTTTAGATATGTTTCAGCAGATTTTCTATGTAGGATTTGAGCTGACCAGTCGCAACAACACCACATGATCCGTTTTCCATAAGACCTGCAGTTATTCCCATGTCTCTGCAGATTTTTCTGTTGGCTCCCAATTTGTCTCACTTCTGATCCTTTTGGAATCCCTGCAGTGAGTCTGGGATATTGGATAAGGGGACAATATGACCTACGGCAACACCAGCAGCTCTCTGCAACCCACAGAATTTTTAATTAAAACGCCTCGATCACCAGCAGAACAAAAAAGCTCCTCAATATTTGGACGTGAGTTTTTGTTGTGTGAAGCTGCAGCTGTTAGAGAATCAGTTTCTCACTTCCAGCTGGAGAAATAGAACAAAAAATCCTGAGTGTGTGTGTTGGCTCTGTGATCAAAGCATATCAGTGTGTTGGAGTACTGGTACGAATGCACTTGCAAGATGTTGTGTGTTGTGATTTTCAATGAAGGATAAAATGATGATTCAAAGTGTTTGCAAACCAGAGTTATTGAACTCATTCTTGATGGGCTATTTTTCTTAACTGCTGTTATTTTTTTGTCATTGTTATTTTTCAGACTTGGAGAACTTCAAGACTCACAGAAGAAGTTCTGTCTCAGTACGGGAAGGTCAAGGAGTGGTTCTGCTGTGTGGACCTCCTCCTCATTCTGGAGGTAAAATTCTCTGTTTTCATGCCAGTTAAACAGAAACGGCTCATTTCCTCTGAGAAAAAAACTCACCTGAACTCGTTTCTATTCAGACTTAGAAAATCAAAAGGTCAAGAAACATTTATATTTTTCTTTTTCCTGTGTGGACAAACATAAATTTGATTTAGAAGGCTGTGGGAAAAAAGGTGTAAATGATGTTGTTACAGTTGCTGGCCCTGAAAAGTTTTCATACTGTGTTAAAAACACAGCAGTTCGGGTGAAAAATAAATTGTAAAACTATATAAACAGCAGAGATGCACCATACTCTGATCCTTATGCTGTATATGTTCTGATATCAAGTAAAAACAGAGCCAGTATCACCAATACTGATGCAGATATTAATACTTAACTATTTAAGTTTGTTATGTTCTCAAACTTTCGATCTCTTATCTTACTGTGAGATTTATTTTGAATTACTAAGTTAAACTCTAGTGTGGAATTTGCATAAGGTTTATAAGTGTCTACAAAATGCTAACATTTTCACATGGTAAACAGAGATTATGGAAAAGTTAACCAAATTTCTGTGCAATTTTTCCGAAATAAAGTGTAAAAAATCTTTTGAGAGCACATGAAGAAATATGTGTTGAAATAGTGTTGACACACTACAATTCATAAATACAATAACATTTGAACAGAGAATCTGAAGTGAAAGTATCAATCTTACCACACTAGTGTCAGGTCATTTTGGATTGATCTGCCAACCTCTAATAAAAAGCACAGTGGCAAAGAATTAGCAACACTGGCAGATTAATTCACTTAACAACAGCGAAAATGTCTTGTTAGTGAAAAATGAAAGAAAAATCTGCCAGTATTTTAATCAATATCAAGGAGTTATTGACTAGAAACAGGATTCTATATCTTGCAAAAAAAATGACTTGTAAGTTAGTGTTTTTTCAAGTGTACTAAGACATTTCCCTGGTAAATGAGACCAAAGAATACTTGGTAAGAAGTGTTTTTTAAATGTACAGAGAGCTGCAGACAGGAAAAGTCCTCGCAATCCAACAGCACTTTTCTGAATAGAAGGGCTGACACACACCTACAGTACAAGCAAATGCTGCAGTTTAGTTAAACTGCAGAATTACACAACTGTGTTATTGCAGCTTATGTTTTTTTTCTATCAGATGTTTTTTTTTTCAGTTAGTGTTAAGAATTACTGTCACATTTAAAGTGGCAAAAGTTCAGAAATGAGTGTCGACTTTCCAGACCTCCTTTAAACATTAAGAAAATTAGAAGACAGAACAAAAATGACCTCTGAGTTTCTTTCCAGATCTTCTGTTGCTCACTAAAAACATATTTTCCTCCCATTATGTTGTTTTGATCAGGCCTGTCGAGTGTCACCATCTGGAGACTGACGCGTAATTTGCCTTGATAAGAACGGTTTAGCTCGTTTTCCTCCCTGCAGTATGTATTCAACATTGTTTAGTCCCAAGCTAAAGGCAGACATTGCCTGAATCAAATAATACGATGTGAGGTATTTGCTTTCTCTCTGAGAGCTAAATGAGAAGATCAATACCAGTTTGGGTTAGCGCAGCATAAAATAACTAGGGAACAAAGCAAGCTTTGTTTCACATTTAAAGTCCATGAAATATTCAAAGACATTTAGTGTGTGTTGTATCATTTATTCCTTAGTATAAAGCTAAATGTTTGATGTAAGCAGGGTGTACTTATAAGAAGAATTGTATAATAAAATAGGAGATATAAACCTTTTACTTTTGATGAGGGTTGCTTCAAATAAGAACTCTGTTCGGATGCGTATCTGAGCCAAGAGTGGCTTCTGCCTGTTTCTGGTGCAGAGTCAGTGACATAAAAGTCAATAAAATCCAACTTGACTGTCCAAACTGCAGACACTTTGAAAACTACTGGATATGTATCCGATTTAGTACCACATGTGGAAGTGGCACAGGTCAGATTTTTTTGCAGATGAAGAGATTTTTAAAAAGTCAGATATTGGTTGCGTTTCAGCAAAAACTTTGAATTTGAGTTGCTGTGTCAATATAGCCTAAAAACTAATACAACAAATATTGTCTGTAACAACAGCATATGTCCCTTTCTTGCTTGGTCTCTAGAACTACTTCCTGCTAGAGGTATTTTGATGACAGTCTCCAAACTGAGGCCTCCCAACAGATAGAACTGATTCATGGACTGCTCTCCTGCTGTGAAAATGCTGCGTGCCTGGAATTGATTGAGTCTTAATTACCTAAATCTCATCCTTTCAGGTTTTACCTGCTGAAAGCTTTAAAAGCCTGAGGGTAACCTGGATTTTTTTCTTTTAATGCTCTTTGTCTTTGTTTGATGATTGTACAGTAAAGGTTGCTGCACTGACTGCCTTCAGATCTGCCAATTTGTGCTGAAGTAATCCAATTAGGGTTTGCCTTTTAGGACCAACAGGGAAATAACGACAACACGCCAGGCTCCCTCAGGCTGCTGAAAAGCCATCTTAAGACAGTTGTCTTCACACTAATAAACAGAATTGATGCAGGTTGTCAATTACAAGTTTGTTTTAGAGAGTCAGTGCACACATCTTGGATGTAACAGGTCTTCTGGCTAAAGCTGCAAAAGTGCCTTTGTCACTCTTCATATCAGGTTTTTTCACTTGTACAAAATAACTTTCATACTTATTTCTTAAATATTTGCCTGAGTAAAAATGTGTCTTTTAGTGAATAAAAATGTCAATACACAAGAATTCAAAAAGAGAGAAAAAAAATATTAAAAAGAGATAAATTTGTCAGTCTTAGCCCACACAGGATGGCCAAACTGTTAGCATCCAAAGAGGATCAGCTTATCCAGACGAGTAAAACTGAAATCACTGTTCAGATGAAGAGCTAACATTTGGCAATTCTCATTTTCCTGGATTGCTGGAAAATGTTCCACCAATGATCTGCTTGTCCAGACAGGTTCAACATGTGACTAAAACAAAGGCTGATTTAAAATGCAAAGCACGGTTTTATGGTCAGATATTTTGGGTTTTAAAGGTGTGTTTAGCAGAGATTTTAGCAAAATTATTTCAATGTCTAGATTACATGTTAGTTCGGTATAAACATGCATAAGAAATTTTAAAGATTTTTTCCATTTTTCAAATGTATCTGTGTCTTTGCAGATACGTAGCAAATCTGAGCCTATGATTAAGCTTTCAATGATTAATCTGTGAGAAGAAATGGTAAATTATGTCTAGTGAGTCAGTAGCAATTTGTGGTTCAATTTGTAAACTTCAGCTTTCTAAGTAAGAAAAAGTGAAATTGTTCAATTGTCATTGAAAACCAGAATGCACACTTCACATTCAAAATGTAGTGATAGTTGTAGGTTTTATCACATTCAGTCAATTATCAATGATGGTAATCTGTAAGCCAATGTGTTATTACAGTTTTAGTTTTATTACTTATTAAGCAGTGCAATACATCTATAGTAGCTTGCAGAGACTTTTCTATTTTGCTGGATCTTCGAGTACAACTACTAAATACCAGTGGTGTTCTGATGTTCAACTGAAACTGGAAACAAACTAAAGTTAAAGTGGCAGCATGGAGCAAGAAAGGGAGCTCAACCAGGAAACCAGGGATCATTAGGGGCTTTTGAATCACAAAGCCAACGCAAAGTTATGAATACATCAGAAGTGGTTGTAACATCATGTTATTTTTTAGCAGGGATGAGGAAGCAGATTAAACACTTTGCTTTGCATATCACAAGTCACACGCCTTTGCTCATTTTGCTTTCTAAAATAGACCAACTTGAGGCCTTTTGATTTTATTTAGAGCTATCAGTGTAAAATAAGACAAAAGACATGGGAAAATGGGATGTGACTATGCAGACCCTATCCTTTGTGTATCATAGAGACTTTTTGTTTTCTTTTTATTTGTTTGTTTGTTTGTTTTAAGCTTTACTCACATAAAGACATGAAGAAGGAAAAAAAACTATAAAAACAAAGAAATACAAAAAATATCTAAAGTTAAAGTGAAATGAATAAAATATCATTAGCTGGCAATCAATAGGCATGATGGCGTACAGAGGAGAGGTTGGGGCCCCACCCTGATGGCCTCCCAATGGCCCCCGAACCCCATTGGCCAACCCCGGAGCAGACAGCCCCAAAGGATGGAAGCTAACGTTATAATCACTGATAATAATCATAGTTATAATAATAACAGTACATAAAAGCTATAATAATAATAACAATAATGATAATTGTAGTAATATTCCACAATAATTTAAAAAAAACATACTGAAATGGTAATTGGAATGGCATAAATAGCAAGACAAGATAAGTGACCAGTTGAGATCAAAACCCACAAAGCAAATGCTGGAGAGATGATTCAGAACATAAATGATCCTTCAATATATGTGTGACAAATTTTGATGATCAATATGATTATGTGTTGGACTGCAGTGAGAGCAGAAGCAGAATCCCTCAGTGGGGAAGCTGCTTCATGCTCTGCTTGGGACATAAATTCAGGAAGTAGCTCTGCTATCAATTTTCAGTTCTGCTCTTTATTTACTGCATGGCTGTTTGGCCCATCAGAAGATATGCAATGGCATGTCAGTGCTTGCAAATAAATACAATGAATGAGTTAAAGGCCAAACACAACCACTGTGCATCCAGGATGTGAATGAATGAAGTGACTGCTGAGAGGGGAAAATATAACAAAATGTAAAGATTTTTTTTTGCCCACTAAGTATACTTTTATAGGCATTTGAGAACCAGACAAAAGAAGGATTTGCCATCTAGACAAAAGTTTTGAGGTTGACAAGTTTTTAATTCCGTGTGTCTGAGTGTCTGACATCCTTCTTTAGACAGGTGACATCAATTCAAATCTTATACATATATATAGAAATCATTAGACAGCTTCTGTCTCTTGTGACATTTAGTAAAGAAGCCATGCACTGAAATTAAAATACACAAATCAGAAAACTGAAAAAAGTTAGACTTGAACTGTTATATTCTATCTTAGAGTGTTGCTCCTTTTGTAAAACTCCTTAGACCTAAAGGCAGATCGAGCTCAGTGTGGCATCGACTTCCTGGCAGGCCAAAAAAACTGTCCCACAGGAAGACTCCATTACATTTTAATTAAATTTTGCAAGTGGGTGGGACACCCAAGGAAAACCTCTGCACTTCCCCATCCACTGCCATATGGCTGCAGACCTCCCTATATAGAGGAGGGAGTCTCAGTGTGTACTGAAGGCTGTGGTTGGCTTCCACCTGCCAGAGGGCACTCCCTCAGGACACATTATGCATGGCAGACAGCTGTCCTGCCTGGTGCATACACCATGAGCCTGTCCATGCAGAAAGATGTGTTCGGTCAGAAGGACGATCTCGGGAATGGGCGAGAAGTTAGTAGGAAAGACGAAAGTTAAAGTGAATGTAAATTGATGGAAATGAGCTAACTTGGTGATTGGAAACTGCAAATCCATGTAAGGATTAGGTTGTCACTGTGTTCAGTGAATATATTGCTTGAACTGTTTCCTCTTAGGAGGATCTTTAGCATGTTTGATGCTGCCTGTTGGGTATAGTGCATGTGAATTGGGATGAAAGAAGCAAATGAACAAAGTTCTGCTGCTTTAGGAGTAGTTGCATTTTATTTGCAGGCACCTTCTCATTTCTAAATGTTTTTCTCATGGTCGGGGAAGGCGGAGGTGGGGACGAACCAAAATGACGATTTATTCTTTAACACAACATGACTTGACTAAAACATTACAGTCACCAATCCAGGAATGAGACAAAGTTGATATGGTCACAGAGTGAACTTTTTTTTTGACATGGAAAGAACCAGACAAGTTAGATGATAAGGATGATGATGATGATGATGATGATGATGATGATGATGATGATGATGATGATGATGATGATGATGATGATGATGATGATGATGATGATGATGATGGAGTGCATTCACACAAGCCCTGTTCAATCTGTTTTAATAGAAGTCACTTCATTTGCATAGGAAGTCAAAGCGGATGAACTCTGAGACGGATCATGAATGAAAACTCTGGTCTGCCTACAAACCTCTGTCAGATTTTGTAAGTTATGCTTTCTAGCATAACCCACAAAAGGTTTTTGGTTCAAATCCAGACAGAAACAGATTTTGTAGGTGATGCTTTCCAGAAGGTGTAGTGAGACAACAGGAGTCTTCTGCCTTGGTCATGCTTCATAAACCAATCAACATAAATGCAAGCATTTTGGAAATCAAGGCTTCTTCCCTTAATTTTATCAGTGTAGGTTCTATGGTGTAAAGGTTAGCACTCTGGACTTTGAATCCAGCAATCTGAGTTCAAGTCTCAGTAGAACCTTTAGTTTCTTCTGAATTCTTCAATAATTTTTGGGATTTCAGGGTTTGTTTACGTAGTATAGTGTGAAATTAGGCACAAGTGTAAGTGCCCGTTTGTTCACCAAGTTACTGGGCTCTCTGAGAGGATCTGTGGTGTAACAATTTGACATTTTGCTATCAATGACATTAGCCTTTAACAAATTTTGAACCCTCTTTTGGCCACTCTTCTCAGTGAAAGAGTTTCTGTAGTGTAGTGGTTATCATGTTTGCTTTACACGTGAAAGGTCTCTGATTCAAATCCAGACAAAAACAAATTTTGTAGGTTATGCTTTTCAGAGGGTGAAGTGAGACAACATGAGTCTTCGTCTTTGATCATGATTCATATACCAATCGACTTCAATGCAAGGATCTTAGACATCAAGGCTAATTCACTTATTTTTACAAGTGTAGGTTCTATGGTGTAAAGGTTAGCACTCTGGACTTTGACTCCAGCAATCTGAGTTCAAGTCTCAGTAGAACCTTTAGTCTCTTCTCCTGAATTATTCAATAATTTTTGGGATTTCAGGGTTAGTTTATGTAGTATAATGTGAAATTAGGCACAAGTATAAGTGCTCATTTGTTCACCAAGTTTCTGGGCTCTCTGAGAGGGTTTGTAGAATACATTGACATTGTTCCATTGATGACATTAGTCTTTCCTTTGAACCCTCTACTTGGAAGTCTTTCTACTGAAAGAATTTATGTAGTGTAGTGGTTATCAAGTTTGCTTCACATGCAAAAGGGCTCTAGTTCAAAATCGAACCACAGCAGCTGAAAATATAACAATTTTGTTCCCAATCAAACCAAGACCACTGGACTGTCACGTGTGAAAACACCCTTAGATAATGAATCCACATGTCACTGAAATAGAGGCAGCTACTTTGAAAAATGTAATAGTGGCATAAGAGACGATGCACCATGTTTAATGAAACGACAGATGGTACCAATCAAATCACACCTTTTCGCATTAGCTGGTTGTACATGAATGTGTGTAAATGTGACATTTAACAGTTTTGATGTTGGTGTTTATATATCTTCCTTGTTACTCAATCCCATCATGCAAATGTTGTTGGCAACTTCTGGATTGAAATCTAAAACTGAAACATGCACCAATTTGGAAATGTGTGTTGAGACTTTAGTGCTGAGCTGCATTTTAAAACGTAGACCTTCTGAAAATAGAGCTTCCCTCGCATAACGGTGACAGTCTGAATTCTCTGAGGACCCATATGGTTTCCCAGGGTTAATCCTGCTGTTTTTTTAATGGCGCTACGTGTGTCGTCAATTTATTTTTATTTTTTTATTTTTCATCGGGGATTTCTTTGCTTTTAATCTGATTAGCACATGACACATTTCACCGTCTGCATGCGTAATCTCCTTGCACAATCCCATATCCCCCTCCCCCCCGTCTGAGGACTTCAACTCTCAGAAATATTGCCACATGTTACCGTCACACCAGCCCCGCTAACAGAGACTTTTCTGCAAACTCCATCACGGCGTTTGAAGTTCCTCGTCGTGACAAGGAACTTCACTGACAACGTGACGGTAGCGTGAAATGGGATATTCAGTGTTTTCCTGGAGTGACACGGTGAATTGATTGGAGCTTTCTAATCACGTATGAAAAGGTCATGGAGGAGTGTGAGCATACACGCACACATGCACGCACATCTCCCAGAGGGTGTGTGAGTGGCATGCTTCCTAAAGCTCCCGTTAAGCTCCTTAAAGTTTACCGTATGCCCTGCCGTTGTGATGAACGTTGGGGGGTGGGTTGTTAGATGTCTGTGTATGAGGGTCATACGCTGACCTGTGCTCCCTGTGCATGTGTTTCAGTAGGGTTCCTGTTTACGTCATGCAAGCCTCCGTCAGCTCCTCCATCCACCCCGCTGCTCTGTCCTCGGGCGGCGCGGCACTGCAGCATAAACACAAATCCCTCGGCGCATGTGGGAGTTTGATCCCAGAAGAAATGCGCCGTCACCTGCTGTGCAAGGGGAAAATAACAATTGTGGAAAAACATGACAGGCTTGTCCACACAGGACTCACTTAATGGTGCAATTTTAGGCTGAGTCCTTAACACTTCAAAGGGAGCATTAAGGTACCTGACAGAAGTGAGTTCAGTCCCTGCTAACTGCACCGACTGATACATCTTTACATCAAACCATTTTTTTCTCTGCTTCATTGATCAGAGGTGACAGAGATCTCAGGAATAAAACACATTCTTTAACTTTTTCCACATTCTTGCACGGTACAAACATGCAATCAGTTTTAATGATGATTGAGATTGCACCATGTAAGAATGTGGAAAAGTTCAAATCTAATGTTTCTATTTTTCTTTTAATAATAGCAATTTGTAAGATGCAGTGTGCTTTTTAACTCAATACAAATATTTTGTAGATGCAGCTTTTGCTGCAGTAACACCTGCTAGTTTTTTGGGGGTATGAGGTTCTATTAGGTGCTTTGACACGTTCCAGTCTGGTTTTCGTGCTCACCAAAGCACGGAGACTGCCCTCGTAAAAGTATTCAATGATATCCATATAGCATGGCAGAACCACAGTGCTGGTTCTGTTGGACCTCAGTGCAGCTTTTGACACTGTCGACCACGACATATTATTGAATCGACTAGAAAGTTGGGTCGGACTCTCCGGTTCGGTGCTCGACTGGTTTGAATCTTACATAAAGAACAGGAATTTCTTTGTTTCAATTGAAAACTTATCAAAGAGGTCAAAGGTCACATGTGGGTACCCCAAGGTTCAATCTTAGGACCCCTCTTATTTAATTTTTATATTCTCCCACTAGCTCAGGTTATAACAGGAAATAATATTAGCTACCATAACTATGCGGATGACACAGAGCTCTACATTACGATGTCACCAGGTGACTCTGAACCATCCAATCACTGAATAAATGTTTAGAACAGATAAATGTGTGGATGTGCCAAAACTTTCTCCAGCTGAACAAAAACAAAACTGAAGTCATTATTTTTGGACCTAAAGAGGAACGATCTAGAGTCAATGCACAGCTTCAGTTATTACAACTAAAAACTAGCGATCAGGCCCGAAACCTGGGAGTCGTGATGGCCTCGGACTTGAACCTTGCAAGCCACATAAAGGCAATTACAAAGTCAGCCTTCTATCACCTGAAGAACATCTCCAAGATTAGAGGCCTAATGTCTCAGCCAGATCTAGAGAAACTCATTCATGTGTTTATCTTCCATTGATTATTGTAACAGCGTCTTCACAGGCCTGTCCAACAAATCAATCAAACAGCTGCAACTGATCCAGAATGCTGCCGCTCGCGTTCTCACTAAAACCAGGAAGATAGAGACATAACACCAATTTTAAAGTCCCTCCACTGGCTCCCTGTAGCTCAAAGAATAGATTTTAAAATACTGTTATTAGTTTATAAATCACTGAACGGTGTATCAACCTTCCAGACCTCTCAGGTCTTCTGGTTCTGGTCTGCTCTGCATCCCCAGAACCAGAACCAAGAGAGGAGAAGCAGCTTTTAGCATCTATGCACCAAAAAATTTGGAACAAACTTCCAGACAACTGTAAAACAGCGGAAACCCTGACTTCTTTTAAATCGCAATTAAAAACACACCTGTTTAGAATTGTTTTTGAAATGTAATATGTAACAATGTATTGTCTATTATATGTTTGCATGACTTTGTGTTCTTGTGTTTATGATGTAAAGCACTTTGAAATGCCTTGCTGAAATGTGCTATACAAATAAAATTTGATTGATTGATTGATTGATTAGGGAGGCCAGGAATTGCTTCTCAGCCGGACCTAACCAAAAAATTAACATATGTTTATGATCTGTTAAAAAGTAAATTGCATTTTAATCAAAAACAATATCTCATCAAGAAAACAATACATACCTGCATACACACGTGCACACTCGCGTGCACACGCATGTGTGTCATGCACTCACGACACACATGTATATTTAAAATGTGATTGCTGATTGCAATTGAGCATGTCAGCGAATTACAATCACTGGAGCTGAAAGCAGGGCATTATGACCTGGAAAGCATTGAAATTATATGTTTGTGTCTAACAACATTTTATCTCTGGGGACTTTTTTTTTTTTTTTGTATTTTTAGATTATTTTCCTAAACTAACTGGTACTAGTCCTTGCTTGTTCTGGGCCAAACGAGTGGCTGCACTGGGAGTCTCCCGGGTTCATGGCCGTTGAGGATTCATTCTCTCCCTGAGCTTTCAGCTCTACCTGTTGAAAGAATGATGCAAGCCCGGAGCCAGCGCTTCAGCTGCATCACTCAGACATTGCATGGATGTTGCAATCCTGCTCCCACTCCTCCCCTCCTCGTCCTCCAGGGAAAATATGTTACAGTCATCATAACATTCTGATTTCTCAAAGGCACACATCTTGTTTTTATCAGTTCTTTAAGCTACTGTTTGGCATGAGCTTTGTTTGCTTCAATGCTCATGTGATCAGTTTGATTTCAGTGTGAAGCTGCTTTTTTCTGCTCTACTTTATGAAGGTTAGTCTTTGACTTATTTAACACATTCTGGGTGTTGATTAATATACATACTATGCTATTTATTTTTATTAAAAATACAGTATATGTCTTAATGCATAAAAGTGAGGAAATGTGCACTATTTAGTCATATTCATCTTTTTTCTTTCCAATGCTAAGGTCAGCTAACCTGCCCAGCGGAGCCGCTGCTCTGACCCATTCAGACAGGATTAAAAATAACCTGGGTGTTGTTTTCCAGTCCTTTTCTCTTCCCAGTGTCCTGCCCTGCAACTTCAGTGTCGGTGCCACGTTTTTGTTGCAAAATGGGTAGAAACAACAGGTTTGCCTTGTTGTATAGTAGACTTTGTTAAATTACTTCCACAAGAGGCTGTTGTTTTACAAGCTTTAAATGTTATTGGGCCATCAAACTGAAAAACAAGATTATTTTATTTCACCAGAACTTCTAAAAAGGGTTCTGGTGAAATAAATCACCAGCACACTCTACACACACCTGACATGTGTTGCATTCGCTTATGTTTGTGTTGAAAAAAATGTTAAATTGAAGAAATTTGAAGGTCCATGAGCAGCCATTAAAATTTACTGTCACTGTGACTGGTGAAGAAAAAACACCTAAATATTGTAACAGTGACCTCCACCTACCAGCACTTACAGTCTGCCACTTCAGGACTTACTGGAAGGCCAGAACCCAGGATAAATAGCTTTGTCACTGCGTGTTGTAAGTATGTTATAATCACCATGTGGAGGTTCACAGAGGGACATTGGATTCTTCTTGTTTGTTCCTCCCAAACATTCAGACTGGCTCTCCCTCCTGTCCGTCACTGAAGATCAGAAGCTCAGTTTGTCATTGTCTGCCTTCCTGTAAGCCAGCTGTACTAATGGGTTGCCAGTGTGACCCAGACGTGCTCTTTCAACCACACAATTACTGTGTTTAGCTGTGTATTAATGCTGCTGACCTCTGCTTTCTAATGGGGGGAGACCTTTAAGGGCCACTCAAGACTCAAGTCCCTTGTGGGTGTCTCTTTCCCTTGTCCTAATCTTTCCTTCTTTCTTTCTTTCCTTCTTTTCCTCCCTCTTTTTTCTCTCTTGTGCGTGTACTGTCCCCGTTTCTCCTCCCACCCGAGGCTTTAAGAGTACAGAGCATGTGCATCCTGTCTGGTCCTGTAAAGGAAACAGTGGATCAAAAGATTCTTTAGGCCTGGGGCAAATACAGGAGAGCTGCACTCTGCAACACAATATAGAGACAAACAGGTTTTTGAATACATCTTCTAAAGATGCTGCTGAAAAAGATTAGAAGTTCTGACTAAGGATGCGTCAGCTGGTGACCGAAACCAAACAATTTTATGGCTCATTCACTGATTTTTTTACATCATAGTTACATGTTAGAACATCTTTAAAACAACAGTGTGTTGTGTTGTTAAATGCAGAGCAAGGAAGACTCAAAGTGTTAATCTGTCAGTGAGGTGGACACAAAAGTCGAGCATGGCCTTAGCATGGCTGTCAACATGCTACTGTTTTAAACTCGGGACGACAGCTCAGTGTATAATAGGAAGCTAAATGTTAGCCTGCAAAGTTGGACTGTTTTACCCTTTTCAAGCCCAATGAATGTTTTGCCCATAAACCAGCTTTGTAGCCTTGTGTGAGAAAATGTCTGGGAAATTTTGTGATAAAAACTCTTATTGTTTTTTCTATTTTTTGGAAATAATGAGATCTTGTTGACCTTCGGTGATCCTGGTCTCTCTCACACACTGTGTGATGTCGGCTCTCCCCCTAATATGAATAATTAATGATTGATCAGAAAAGCTCCTGTACAATTGCAGTGCACTCCTATTGGCTGGTGTGTTTGCAAAGCCATTTACTCTCCTTGGTTCTGATTAGCTGTAAGCCCAAGATGGCGATAAGAAAGACAATGGAGGTTAGCTGACCTAGCAGAAGCTAACTAGCTCATTGGCAGCTTTTGGTGAACATTTTCTGTGCAGACAGTCAAAACCTTTATAAAAGATTTTTCTGTTGTATTTAAATCTTCTGCAATAAATTTCAGTGGATTAAAAAGTTGACTTGGTAATTGTCAAGTTTCTTCAGATTTCTTTAGCTCAAACTTGAAAAGATTTGCCTGAAAACTCTTTGCCTTCTTGTCTTCCTCCTCATTTTAAACATACCCAGATTGATTACATTCAAACGATTTTGATCGATTTATCCACTACTAGACAGATATTTCTTGTTTTCTTTCTTTCTTCTTCTACTTGATGAAAAAAACAAAGAGCTATTGACTGATTTGATATAAATATGCGTTGGCTCTTTCGGTGGAGCCTGTGGGGTTCAGCAGAGGAGACGGCTCGACTGGGAGGAAGAGTTGCAGGACAGTTCATAGAAATGAATCACATTACAAAAAACAAAAACAGGCTGGTGCTGCACTGGATGATGTCACTCATGTGACGTGTGTACTCGTTGGTTACATCTTTATATTCTTTCTAAGTTGGTAACATGAATGACTAATTAATGTTCCCATGGGCAGAAAGCTGATAAGAACTTAGACTGTAATTTTCAAACAGCCATCTGACAGTATGTAGACTTGTTTTTTTGATCAAATTGTTGATCATTTTGAAGCAGAAGGAAAATTGTGGCTTATTTTCACAATTGAAAATGTAAAAAGTCTTTTGTTCACTCTGCTTTCTAGAACTGGATTTACAGTAGGTCTTAACTTTGACTATGCCATTTTAACACATGAATATGTGTTAAAATATATTCATGTTTTAACACATATTAAGGAGGAGAGGAACAGGCTTTTCAAAAGGTTTGGTTTGTTTGGCACAATGAATTGTGAAAGTGAATCACATTTGAAAGTTGAACAATTATTCCAATCGAACAGTCTACCAGACTATGAGCTGTGAAAACATCTAAAATGCCCACAAATGTAGTTTTCAGCTTCTGTTAAATAACTACCAATGGATGTTAATGTAGATCAGCAAAACTTTTCTCTGTGGTGGTTTGAGGCCACAGTCTACCAGGGCTTCATGCACCAGCCATTTATTGGGAACATTATTACCTACTATTCATCCGGAGCTGCTTTTACTTTGAGTGGTCCTGTCAGGCTAAAGTACTTAAGACTCCCTTTAAGGATTATTGTAATTTATGTTCATGTAATACAAAATTGAAAAGAACTATCTCTATAAAAGAAAAGAGGGAAGTTGAGGTTCTCAATCAATGTCAAACCAAAGAATGATTCCTAGATTTCATTCCTGTTTTTTTTTTCTTTTAGCGTTCTTTCAGTTTTCAGTTCGTTTTTTTCTGGGTGGGTTTCTTTTGTTTGTTTGATTTTTCTACCAAAGTATTTTATAAACATTCAATTTTGTGTCACCTTGTGAAAAAAAATCATATAACAAAAAAGATTTTGTTAAGTATGACACATAGCACGTTGATTAAAGATATTATTATTTTTTCTCTTTTCTTCTTTAAAAACTACCTAAGAAAACAAAACAATTGTTCATCTAGAACGGAGAAGCTTGAAGTTTGTTCTTTTTGGGTAAGCTGAGGAAGTGTTATAAAATGTTCATGTGAGAAGAGTTTCATTTCCTAGTGTTAGGTCAAACCCTCCATTGGTTAAAACATTGACTGTGGGGCTGGAAGGTCCTTTAAGAGGTCAATATGTCAATAGAAGTTATACATACAGTTGAGAATCTGCCTGAAAAAGCATTTACTAATGTATGCTTTGTGAGAAGAAATGAAAAACTAAAAAGTATTTTGCAATAAAGCCAATCATTAATTTTCTGCTTACTTTATGAGAAAAATGCCTCCATAAGACGGTTCGTTTTTTTTTTTTTTTACCTTCTTGCTGATCAATATACCTCAATATCCGTGTGGATTAAACACAGTGGCTTTTTCATAAAGTTTGAAAAAATTACAAGGATCTGTACAAAGATTTGACAAAGAAATGACAAAGTTCTCTTTCTTATTTTCCAAAGTTAGAGGTTTTGCTCTACTAAGCAAAGTTGCGTGTGAATGAGATTTTTTGCTTCGGTTATGAACATGGATGTATATTTCTTGGGAAGAACCAGTTGAAGCCAACAAGCTAATATTAGCATTCAGCTTGTAAACATATATTCATTTAGCTGGCTGAAGCTCACATGGCTTTATCTTGAGTCTCTAAAAAGCATGTCTCCCCTCTTTTTTTGAAAAAATCTGAATTGTTGATAATTCAGCTCCTTAAATGTTTGTGGTTCAATTTAAGTACAGAAAGAACTTGTAGGAAAAGTTTCAAAGCAAGCCCTTTGTTTTAACTTTATTCAAATGAAATTCTGGCATTTCCGCTGCTTTCTGTGTAACTCTACAGGCTGTTGGGTCAGTTAACAGACAAGATTAATGCAGCAAAAATGTTGTCCATCAATCTAAATGTATTTACATCATCTGACTGGTTTGTATTTTTTCTGTCCTCTTCATATTTTAATTTCCTGAAACACAGACATGGATAACCTCATCAGTCTCCATCCACAGGTGCTCCAGCTTGATGAAGACGTTCCCGTTTCCAGTCTGGCATAAAGGCTGTTCTGATTTGAGTTTACTGCCTCCCCATCTTTGTCTCCATGCTCCATCTGCGTATTTTCACCAATCTGTGATCTTAGCTGTGCAAAGAGAAGGGCATGTTTGACTTGCACATCTTGTTCTCTTCCTGAATATTCATTTAGGCCTGTCCTTTGAAGTCCTTGTTGGAGCGGAGCAGCTTTATTCATTTTGACTCCTGCAAAGTGATCTTTAACCCAGAGGGGAAGCACGAAGTGGGGCTTGCAGGGGTCTGCGTTTTGTGGAATGTTACCTTTCTTTTCTTTTGATGGGTTGAAAGGGGGTGTATTCAAAGCTGCTGTTGCTTATTTATTCATCTTAAACATTCCCTATTCATCCAAAGAGAGGGCAGCTGGGTTGCCATGGCAGTGACTGTAAAACCCTAAATAACCCGATTCCTTTTCACGGTTTGTCTCGGTGATGTCCTGTTTTCCCTCGCAGCACTGGGTAACCTGAACTGTCAACGCCCTGGATGATTGTCTTGACTCCTGCCTTGCGAGGCGTCTCATTATGCTTTCTGTCTCTGCGGCATTCTGCAGCTCACGTTTTGTCGCATGGCCAGAAGAGTTTTATACTCAGAACATGAGCAGATGCAGCTGTGGTTCAGACGCACTGGAGAGGAAACAAACACATAACATGCCTTATCCTGTCTCCAAGTGTCTCGGGTCCCTGCGATTCTCCGCTGTGGCCGTCAGGATGAATGACAGACACACCCAGAGCTGGAGCTCCGAACCATGATTACTACTACTGCTCTGAGCCAGGAGGAGGAACGGCTCCTGCTGGGAGAAAAAGGCTGATGACTGTTTTCAAGTCATTTCACAATTGTTAATAAGTGAGATACAGCTACATCTCCAGAAATTACAATATTGTCAAAAACTTTCTTCATTTCAGTTATTATGTTCAAAAACTGAAACCCAGCAAGACCACGTGGTGAAGTGTCTTGCCCAAGGACACAACAACTGAGAAATGGAGCAGGATTTTGAATCAGCAACCCACCAATTACAGGAAGGACTCCTACTACTGTAGGAGTGCATTATTTATGTTAAGTCTGATACTTACAGCTAATAAGAACAACATATGTTGGTTCTCTTAAAGAATGACTACTTAGCAAAATTCTCTTTTTCCATGTTTTTGTCCTTTCATTTGTGTCCAAAGTCCAAGTGCTTAGAAAACCCCAGCAGACCTTCGGCCAATTCATTATTAGCAAACTAGCATTTTTGGTCTGGTTGTTCTACTGCTGTGTACACTGTAAAATAACTGTAAATTACTGCAGGAAAAACACAAAGGGTTTTGTTGATGTGTATAAAATGTGTTAACTTTACATAAAAGTAACAGAGGTCCAGTTTTGATTTCTTATCCAATGTAAAAAATGTATTATGCCAATTACAGTACATTCATGTACATTACTATCTATGTTGATAGGTATTAATACATAGCAACAATTCACAATTCGATTTTGTTTTATACCTAAAACAAAATCTGCCATAGCTTCAGATTTTTTCAAATACTTGAATATTGTTCATATTCGTAAAAATCTCAGCATATTAATCCAACTAACCTGATGATGCCTCATGAGCTTCACATAAAGTCTGGTTATTGCAAATTCAGTTAAAAATAAAAAAATCTTTGGGCCTTCCCTCAAAAATGTAGCCCTGAGCCACTGCCATGCGAAACAATTCCTCCGGTCTGAGGCAGAATAAGTTTAAACGAAAAAGCCTTTTTGATACAAAAATAGAATGTGGAGAGAGTGTCCATGTCCTGTACAGTCTGTTTACCTTTAGTTCCTGCTTTTCATCTGTTTTGTTGAAGAAATGTGCCAAAATCAGCCCGTTTGTAAATAAGCAGCTTCAGTAGCCAATACTTTCTGTGATCGTCCTTGTGGGCGATGTCGACAAGCCAATCGTCTTCACTGTTACTGATTAGGTTACAATAAGGCTGTAAACACAACATTTCTACAATGCGTTTCCCAGGTCTTCTTTTCCAGTGTAACAAAACCAGGACTTTTTATCAATGGTTGATAATACAGCACAATTAACTATTAATTGCAACATAGTAATCAAAATAAACAGAAAAAAAGTGGCAGAAACATCACCTATCCTATTTACTGACTCCATATAATAAATTAGCGATTAAAAAGCCGAGCAAAAATCTATAAATCAGCTCAGAAAGTTGCAGAATTGAAACTTGTAAATGGATTGTGAACAGGTTGCTGATGAGTCAGTCTCAGGACCCGTCTCTTCCCCATGTTGGCAGCTCTCTGATCTGCCTCCTCCAGCTCAGTCGGTGCAGCTGCTGGTGGCCAAATGGAGGCGAGCCCCATGAATGGGGTGACTAACACGGCGAATTCCTGTGTTTACATATGGAGCACGCATGATGCCCGATTCTTGAAATTGTGGGACTCCAGGTTGTAAAACGAGGTTAGATCTAATTTGAGATGCCATGGCAACCCTCTGCTTTGCAATCAATTCTTAATACCAGTTTTGATTTGCCTCTGAACTTTCTCCGCCAAGCCGATGTCAACGGTTAAATCATAAACCAGCTGCTAGGGAGAATGACCGCGATGTCTCTTGTATTTTGAATTTTAACACATTTTTCAACCTCTTTGTCCATCTGCTGTCCATTTGTCTCCATGGAAAAAACCAACTCTAACAAAATTGGATTATTGACCAGGTCAGTGGAGGCTTTAGTGTAGCGCGTACTCATTAATCATTTTTACATAGTAGTTACAGAATATTATCCTTTTATTAAATTCTCTGTCAGTGCATAAGCTGTACTGCACTTGCAATCATTCTCCTTGTTTTAAAGTGCCTCATTATCTCAAATCAGAAGCGTAATAAACCAGAAAACTGCGTAAACTGAAGTCCTCTGTCTTGATCTGGCTTCTCAAGCATGCAAAGATGTTAATTAAAATAAATAGCTTCACACCTTTGCACAGCATTTATAATGTTGAAATGCCTCTCACATCTGGTAAAGTGGCAGCCTGCAGGCTAAGATACAGCCATGGATCACAAAAACTT
Organism: Poeciliopsis prolifica; assembly: GCF_027474105.1. Classification (NCBI taxonomy): domain Eukaryota; kingdom Metazoa; phylum Chordata; class Actinopteri; order Cyprinodontiformes; family Poeciliidae; genus Poeciliopsis; species Poeciliopsis prolifica. Next base: position 596,445 of record NW_026562378.1, read on the forward strand.
TAAAGTGTTAGTTGTCACTCACATTCTACCACTTATAGCTTTTTATTATTGTATTGCATGAATTCATATAGTGAGAGAAATGGAGGTTGAAAAATTTAGCTGAATCTGCCATCTTGTAATAATGTAATTTATTATGCATATATACATTTTAGTGTTTAAAATATTAACACATAACTTCATATTTTTGTCTGATGACATTAATGTTAAGTATATAAACGATCAGACTATGATCAGCTACTCATGACTTATTCCAATATGGAATATGGAACTTTTATTGTAAGATTTGTTTTTCCATATTTGCTGAAATTATTAAATCTTTACAGTTTAATATGAGACGGATAATGATGGATCTATCTCCTCCACCTCCTTCCTGAGCTGCTATTACTGTCTGAAGAAATGCACCTCTCCCGAAAACAAATACAGCCAATCAGGGCCAGGAAGCCCTGATTGGCTTAGCGCTGTCATTCATGTTCATGTGTGCGCTGCTAAATGTGCTAATGATGAAGAAATAACTTTTATGTTAGTTAAACCATATGTACACCATCATCCAAGGCCATGCTAACTTTCCTAAGACACAAGAAATTTAGTCTGATTTAACTTCAGATAACAAAAGAGGAGTGTGCTTTTTTGTGTATGTAAACTTCTGGTTCAACTATATACAGTCATTGTGTATCAACATAATCCTCCAAGTACGAAACCCTTGTAGATTTAAAAGAAAATGTTTGTATATCTTCTGTAATAAACGCACCAAGTCTGGATTGTAAACATGATATCTTAAAAGTCTGAGTCATTAATTGTGCTGAGCTGGTTGTAAAACTGTAATCCACCCAAACAGCAGACATTTCTTAATACAAATTGTTGCAGAATATGAATAAATGGAGAGAGTCAAAGTGAACCCAGTTTTTTTGGGGTTTTTTACGTTTCCTGTGTTTAATTTCCAGGTGTTCTATGTGTTTTATTTTTCATTTTCACTACCACCAGACTTTCTAAAGCCTTTTTCTCTACTCTAGGAATAGCTGAGCAGTTCTCTTTAATGGCCTGTGAGAAGCTTCTTCTGTATTTAAGTGAACAAATGTTCTTTTCTGCGTCACAGATCTGATCTTCTCCTGGATCTTCAATGAGTACCCCACGTTTGTGAAGCAGGACAACCGGCGCTTCGTCTCACAGGAGACGGGGAATCTGTACATCGCCAAAATGGAGCCTTCAGATGTTGGAAACTACACCTGTGTGGTGACCAACACAGTCACAAAGACCCGTGTCCAGGGCCCGCCCACTCCGCTGGTACTCCGCAGCGTTGGTAAGCACTGCTGGTTATTCGCTGTGTGCTGATGGATCAGCAGAGGACTGGTGTGGATGGAACGTTTAAAAGCTTCATGTACATCTGCATGTTGCACTGTTCTGTAAGAAGGTCTGCAAATTAGAGCCTTTCATGCTCTTTTATGTTGTAGACTGAGTCTGAACTGTTGATCAGTTCAAAGCTAAAAGATGAAAAAATGTTTCATCTAAAAACACAGGACTGGGATAAAGTATTCGGCTGCTTGCAGATTTCCTCTGGTCTTACTTTTTATCATACTTGTTTCATCTGAAATCCTTACAACTCCCATTTACCAACACAGTTTAGATGAGAACCTGGTGACTTCTAGCAGAAAAATAAAAACTGGTTGTTATTGGTAGCCTGGCTGTTGCTTTCCTGTGCAGTTCTGCTTGATTCTCATCTCCTCTTGGTGTTCCATGTGGGATTTCTCTCGTTGACCTTGACCTCTCGAGTAGAATTTCAACAGGGCCAATCAGCGTACAGAAGAAGATGGTGGAAATAATGACATTGATTTTCTGAGATGTTTCAAAATTATGGCCTACTGGTAGTTTAGCACTGGCAGTGTGAACACAGCTTATCAGTGCTAGTTGGACTCAATTCCAAATATTGAGCAATTGAAATCAGAGCAGGAAGAAAGTGTAAGACATTTTATCAGCAGTTCTCAGTGGGGGAGTGATGTTTACAGTGCATGCAATTTCCAGTTCGCTTCACAGCGCAATTACTTTCACAATGAAGCTAACGTATTACATTCTTCACAGCCAAACGTTAGCAATCGGGTAAAAATTAATCCAATGGATTTTATATACATTAACAAATATAGTAGAATAAAATTGATGAAAGGGGGAAGACATGCATCAAAGGTAATGCATGCATTTTTTATTAATGTTTTTTTGTGCATCTGTCCCAGGAGGTGTGGAGGGTGAGTTTTTTTTTTCATCCTAAATCTCTTCTACTACTTTTCTCTTTCTTCATCTTTATTTCACTCCAGCAGATGGATCAGCAGATAAATCTCAGCCGCCTCCACCAAAATGGGAGCTGTGGGGTTTGGATCTGCGGGTGAGAGGGTGGGCGCATTAAACAGGTGTTCCTTACAAAAGGTTATAGTATGAGACAATTACGTTCTCCCTTGCACCTGTCTGCTTTAACATGGCTGATGGGACTGTGGTTACATTCCGCTGTGAGACAGTTGTGATAAGGATCTGAATTAGCTTTCACAGTCACTCAGGGAACCGTGCTGATAACACACGCCTCACCAAACCCACAAGATGAAATTGGGGCTGTTTCCTCCGTCTCTGAAGCTATTTGAGCAACACTGGCCTCCGCATTACAGCGATGGAGGAAGAACCTATTGAGGAGTAATCTGGTGCACTCAGCTGACAATCAGCAGCGTTTTGGAGAAATAGCCTGGCACACAATTACAAACATAAATATAATTTAGCTGAGGGGAAGAATTCAGGTTTTCTATTTCAAGTCACCAAACATTTTAGACTTTGCTTTGTCCAAATTAGCACCAATAACATTTTATTTATTTTTTTTAAAGAAAAACCTCAGACATGGACTTTATGAAGTAAAGTCGCAGTGATGGACAGTGAGGAGAAGTTTGACTCTTTCAGCTCCCACGTGGCTCTTCATCTGCAAACCCAAATGTGAACATAACTTGCAACGTTTCATATAATAAATCATTTTGCATTCTATATTCCCTATATGAAAAGCCTTTTACTTCCTTTATTGATATATTTGTTTTGTTATGAAAGCACACATTCTTGGTTTTGCATAATATTATAAGCAAACCTTTAATTAAAAAAACAAATGAATGAAGCACTGCTACCAAATCTACGGAGCAGACCATAATATTAATTTATTATTATATTACTCTTCAACCAAATGTTGCTTCTCTTACAGCTGTCAGTTATATTTATAGGTTTTTGTTCATTAACTGAGTGGATGGATTCATCTGACTGTCCTGTCTGTCCAGAGAGTGGGATTTTCACCTAATGGTATGATCCCATATCCTCTTATCAAAACAAAGTTCAGCTGTGAGCAGAGAGCTTACACTGAGAGTAAGAGCTGAGCAGCAAAAGGAGAAAAAAGTGGTTAGATGGTTCTCCCTCCCTCTCTCTCTCTTCCTCTCTCTTTCTCTCTCCCTTCTCCCTTGCTGTGATGCTTGTTGTGCTGCTGTGTTTACTGCCGCTCCCTCATAAAGAAGGACGACTCTTAGTGAGAAGCGAGCTCTAAGAACCA